>NC_064618.1:631832600-632437100 GCF_023898315.1 Schistocerca nitens
TTACTTGAATCACGATTCTAAAATACATAATCCTTTTGCGTGGGACATTTACATTATAATAAATTAATAATAAAACAAGTTTCCACAGGAAAATATTAAATAAAATTTATTCTTAAAGAAAATATATCACACATGGGAGTAAACAAAGAGATCTCTGAGGTAAGTTTGTCTCTTATTAAATGTAGAACTGAAGTGTTTGAACTGGTCAAATAAGTTTAACGTACTTAAAATTTGATATGCAGCAAACTGAAAATAATGCTGTACAGCATGGTTTCGCTTCAGGCAAGGAAACCAGGTGGGACAGAAAGATGATTGATTTTCGAAACACATAGTCAATGTCTTGATTTTCTATCAATTTGCCTTTAATTGTTAGAAGGTGTCACAAAGTGAAATACTAAACTTTCATCTGTATTTCGCACTTGACTTAGCCCAGATAAGGTTGTACAAGTGCGATTTTACATTACGTTACCTTCTCAAGAGAAAAATATGAATAAAGAGTTTAACATAGAATAATCCCCATGAAACCACAGTTTGAATGCTGCGTTTACCGTGCCATTCTGGGCTACATGCTAGGGAAAAACGGCGCACCTCATATTTTCTTGCTGTTAAGTAATTAGCAGATAGATGCTATAAACAATATCTGAATAAACATCAGAACTTTAGTCCTAAGAAAGTAATCACATTCATTTTCAAGATTTAAAAATATTATGACATTATTTCGTGGAACTTAAAAGCTGAGAACTTACACGTAAAATATCAACTGCCTTCACGTCCTGAATAGTATTTTCAATTCAGATATTGGGTCGAAATTTGTCCTATCGACACACGTCACAATTTTTTTGTCTGCTTAGAAGCAACAGCATCATTTGTAAGACTCCATTAGAAGTATCTTATGCGTTTGATACACTTCCTTTCCATTTGGTTGGGTGAATTAATCGTAACTGAAAAACAAACTGCATGTTCTTCACCAGTAAAAATATCTTCTGCTTCATTCTGCGGTCAAACTAGAACCACTCATTGCCTCACTGCTGATTAGCTGGATTTTTTAAGTCATTTTCTCTTTCCTGAAGGTCTTTATAATTCAGTGCTTGAAAATTTGGGGCTCAAGTAAGCTCCTTACTGCCTTATTAGCAATTCGTTCCTTGGTCACATATGAACGTGTAGGACTTGGAGAAAGTTCTTGAACGGCCGTCTCTGTACACTCTGTTTTCGCTTGTTCAAAAAGCTTCGTGTGTTGGTAAGGTAGATTGGGCTGTTATGAGAGGTGTCTGCTCTGTTGCCCTGCTTAATGCATACGGATGTTCTTAATTTTACCTTGCAGTGAATTCAACACTCACATATCAGGCATAACATGATTTGAAGACATCTAATGTGATTGCCTCAACCTGGTAGCCAATAATAAACTACTACGATCATACAGTGAAATCAAACAGCGAAAGGTTGTAAGATTAAGGGATTAATATGAGAATGGAGTACATTAACTAGAGGATTAAAACATGAAAGGGTTACTTTTATTGCAGTACATGTTACTCAAGTTACTAACTTTGGAATGGCACCGAATGACTAACCGCCATTGTGTGACCTTACCTCCCAGTGCATGGTGGAAATTTTACATCTCACATGGCCTGGTGTGTGATTCGGAAACTGGCATTTTTCTCCAGAGTCCACTGTCGACACAGTTCCTGGCACTTTCGCAATTAATCCAGACCATTGTTCCAATGTTTTTCCACATTCGTTAGTTGCTGTGAAAGTAACCACACAAGATTCCTTTACACAACGGCGGCCTCTTTGTGAGGTTTGAACAGTCTTATATCTGTGCTTCGTCTCAGAATCTGCTGGCGTTTCTTACGGCCCAGCAAACATATTTTTTAGCCGGCGAATTGCAGCTAATTGTTCTTCCGCAGTTCCACAGTTCCTCAGCCGTCCCCCCCCCCCTCCCCCCTTCCCAGTGTGCATTCTTGGCGCTTTTGTGTCTGTGTTCTGTCTCACTGTCTACAGTGATCCATGAATTATCGACACGTTTCTTGCTTTTGAAGGTATGCCAAAACTGCTGCAGCAAGCCAAGAGTTTCACACGTCTCCACGTGTGTCCCATAGTGTGCAGGGGTCCACGGTTTATCGGCACGTTTATCATTGCCCTCCAGGCCCTTCAAGTGTGTATTCTTAAGTGATCCGACGACGTCCGCAAGCATGCTCCCTGCATGGTTACAGAATGCGTCCATGTCTGACCCTGTGGGAGTCGCTGTATGATTCCGTACTTTCCCCTCCTCCTGGGCTGCTGGCGCTGGGAAATGGCGAAAGTGTCCGCCGGCAGAGGTATTTCAACCTGAAGGTCAACACGCTTTAAGCCACCTCACATACGGTTTCTGTGGTGTCACCGCCAGACACCACACTTGCTAGGTGGTAGCCTTTAAATCGGCCGCGGTCCGCTAGTATACGTCGGACCCGCGTGTCGCCACTATCAGTGATTGCAGACCGAGCGCCGCCACACGGCAGGTCTAGAGAGACTTCCTAGCACTCGTCCCAGTTGTACAGCCGACTTTGCTAGCAATGGTTCACTGACAAATTACGCTCTCATTTGCCGAGACGATAGTTAGCATAGCCTTCAGCTACGTCATTTGCTACGACCTAGCAAGGCGCCATTATCATTTGTTATTTATCTTGGGATGCATGTACAGTCAGACCGAGGTTCACCAATTATGGATTAAAGTTAAGTATTCCAGCAGCTACGTACCTTTCTTGATAGTATAATTAGTTTGCCTGTTCCAGACCTCACACCAGCCTGCGTGAGCTTAAACTCGTGCCTTTCGGCTTCCTCCAAACCCCGTCAATTGGCTCCTGCCAATTCACAACAGTTTCTAACGCCAGTAATGGCAAATTTCAGGACAGTTTCATTCCGTGACAACCTGAAGTCTATATGTATTTATTCCCTGTGGTCCCAAAAATGTTTCAGAAAGGCATAGAAATAGTGTATGTAGCTGCTACGTAATATATTAATCTGAAAATGTCTTTTTTATAAGCATAAATCCTGCAACTCAGCAATGAGTAAGGTGAGTCATGAAGCAGGACAAAACGACGTAGTCGTCTGCAACACAAGCATAATCTATGGACATAAACAAGAAAACTAACAGTAAAAATATTGGTACCCGTGGGAATTCTTACATTTGTAAGACCTCCACCAAATACCAAAATTACAAGGAAATACTTAACACTGCACAATTTCAAATATTTCTGAACAGAAATATTGGTTTCATTGTCTTGGAAATTGTCATTTCTCGCTCCACCGAATAGAAACTAGCATAGTTAAATCGTTGGTAGGTGCAGTCTTGTTATCACAAGTGACAAAATAAATCAACAATTATCCTTCTGTCACTTGATACATTTCATAAACGGTCACTACGACATTTTATCCAGATGTGTCATTTTAGTGCACATTCCGCTACTAGGCGCAATGATATTTCTTCTTTAACTTTCTTGAAAACAGAGTGATCTACGCCCAGTATTCTTGAAATTTTTCTCTTTAGTCTTCTGTGTATTATTGCGGCCTGCAGCATACAATCATAACTTGTTACCGTCAGCTTAGGTGATAAGGCCTATCTAACTTGAGACGAACTCGTGGACAAAATTCTTGCTGCTGAAGGTATCCATTGTATGTATCGCCTGGCAACGTCTCCGTATCTCATTCAACTGGGGAATCCAATTTTTTGCATTTGGTTTCACACCCATTATAAATTTATCAAAAGTTAAAGTGCGTTCTGTTGGGGATGTAAGATTTTGTCAAAAGTGCGGTTGAAATTCTAATTCGGTAATGGGATCAAGTTTCAGAGCCACTATTTTGAGAACAGTCTAAGACGCTGACAAGTGTCCGTGCCAATAAGGATAAACGTATCTCAAATGTTTTATTGTTGTAGAAGTAGCAGTCTGATTTTTCTTTCTCACCTTTTTATCTGGCTTTTATTTTGATCTATTTCTTAAATTCAATTTTCCCTTCATCTGAAATTGGTAGACTAGCTGTGTTGTAGTGCTATGTTAACTTCAAATTTCATTTCTAGTTGCAATGTTTTTCGTGTTCTGTTCATGTACGCCTTATTGTAGAGGTTGTGCTTCCTTTACTTACTAAGGTCTTGTACGTTGTATATTTAGTTTAAACAAAGCTTATGTTTTGGATTATATCTGCAAGTATGTCGCATAAATATGTGTGTGTGTGTGTGTGTGCGTGTGTGTGTGTGTGTGTGTGTGTGTGTGTGTATGTGTGTGTGTGTATGCGTGGGTCTGTGTATGAGTGTACTATAAAGCAAGTAGAATTTTGTTACTAGCTCTTAGGAAGCAAATAGGAATTATAATGTAACAGAAATAGGCGAATTAAATCTAGTCCAACGAAAGTACATTTATCGCCCGAGTGTGAATAGCTTATTTCACTTCTCTCTTACTCTCTTACTAAACGCTCTCGTATTTGAAAGGAATTCCTCTACGGGACTTTGGGGAAGTATAAGTCGTAGAGCTTAAATATGAGTGTTCCATTATCGTAGCCCAGACAAAGGGCCGCAGGTAGGGCGAGGTTGAACGTCTAGCATGCCACGAAGCCAACTGATGTGGAATGCGGAATGTAGGAGAGGAGGGAAGGAGGGTAGCGGATGGAACTAAATCTCTGTGCTGGGGAAACTTCCTGAATGCACACGACTGTGAGCCAACGCAAGTCCTGCTGGGCAGTCGTACTACGGAACGCCGACTATCTTACAGGAAATAGCTCAAGGTATCGAACAACATCACTCTAGCAGTTTCAGAGCAAAAGGTTGACCGCTGCTGATGCTCCAGTTACTGGACGCTTCGTACTACGTTATTTCTGTTTACAGTTTACTTCCCATATTTAAAACTATTTTTTTTACAAGAACATAGCGGCCCTATGCCTCAACGGTTCAATGCTCAGACGGTACTAGGATCTTTTCTGTGGCTTCCCACTTCTCTGAACTCTTAAAATGACACTAACGAAAAAAGAAATCGAAACACCAAAAACTACGCTATTGGCCATTAAAATCGCTACACCACGAAAATGACGTGCTACAGACGCAAAATTTAACCGATAAGAAGAAGATGCTGTGATATGCAAATGATTAGCTTTTCAGAGAATTCACACTAGGTTGACGCCGGTGGCGACACCTACAACACGTTGGCATGAGGAAAGTTTCAACCGATTTCTCATACACAAACAGCAGTTGACCGGCGTTGCCTGGTGAAACGTTGTTGTGATGCCTCGTGTAAAGAGGAGAAATTCGTACCATCACGTTTCCGACTTTGATAAAGGTCGGATTGTAGCCTATTGCGATTGCGGTTTAGCGTATCGCGACATTGCTGCTCGCGTTGGTCGAGATCCAGTGACTGTTAGCAGAATATGGAATCGGTGGGATCAGTAGGGTAATACGGAACGCCGTGCTGGATCCCAACGGCCTCGTATCACTAGTAGTCGAGATGACAGGCATCTTATCCGCATGGCTGTAACGGATCGTGCAGCCACTTCTCGATCCCTGAGCCAACAGATGGGGACATTTGCAAGACAACAACCATCTGCACGAACAGTTCGACGACGTTTGCAGCAGCATGGACTATCAGCTCTGAGACCATGGCTGCGGTTACCCTTGACGCTGCATCACGGACAGGGGCGCCTGCGATGGTGTACTCAACGACGAACCTGGTGCACGAATGGCAAAACGTCATTTTTTCGGATGGATCCAGGTTCTGTTTACAGCATCATGATGATCGCATACGTGTTTGGCGACATCGCGGTGAACGCACATTGGAAGCGTGTATTCGTCATCGCCATACTGGCGTACCACCCGGCGTGATGGTATGGGGTGCCATTGGTTACACGTCTCGGTCACCTCTTGTTCGCATTGATGGCACTTCTAACAGTGAACGTTACATTTCAGATGTGTTACGACCCGTGGCTCTACCCTTCATTCGATCCCTGCGAAACCCTACATTTCAGCAGGATAATGCACGACGCTTGTTGCAGGTCCTGTACAGGCCTTTCTGGATACAGAAAATGTTCGACTGCTGCCCTGGCCAGCACATTCTCCAGATTTCTCACCAACTGTAAACATCTGGTCAATGGTGGCCGAGCAACTGGCTCGTCACAATACGCCAGTAACTACTCTCGATGAACTGTGGTATCATGATGAAGCTGCATGGGCAGCTGTACCTGTACACGCCATTCAAGCTCTGTTTGACTCAATGCCTCGGCGTATCAAGGCCGTTATTACGGCCAGAGGTGGTTGTTCTGGGTACTGATTTCTCAGGATCTATGCACCCAAATAGACAGGGAACGTAGTTTAGAGAACTCTTAAAAGTGAACAGACAATTGTTGTAAATTGCATTTGCTATGTGTTGTGAAGTTTGCCTACGATTAATTTCACCTAGCCACTGACGACCTTTGTTGTGTTACACTACACGCAGTGTTGCAGACTACATTATTCTACAATTCACCAAGGTAAGTACACTTGTTAAATCATTTATATGACTTTGTTACTAATTTGTTGGAGTGTTGTGAAACTTAGTTAACTGACCCAGGGGCATAACTGTTTAATAGTGGTGGGGAGAAGTTGTCTAGGCCGTGTACTGCACCAGAAGCCGTTTCACGAACTCACAAACTCGGTCTACTGTATCTACAGTGGCAACTCGGCCTCCACAAAAGTAGCGACGAGGCCTTCACAAAACTCGCGATGAGGGTTTACAAAAGACCGGACGTCATAATTTTGTGAAAAAATAATTGGGGCACGAGGGAGTTTCGAACAGAGTTCTCGCTGTTTGTAGCCCAACACCCTGACTACACAACCATGACACCGTAATACGAGCGACTAGCTCTCGATGTTGCACATCTTGAGCTTGGAGCGCTCTTTTTTCACAGTTCGGTACACCTTCTGCCTGTTTTCATGCTTGTTCAGCGCTCAGATTTTGACGAGCTATCTACTGGGTCATATTACCACTATATGTGAGGGGGCGCGAAGGGGAGTTTCCCTATGGGTAACAATCCAACAGGGTCATTTCAACCCTTCTAAAGCTGCCCAAGTCGGCAGTTGGTGACGTGATTGTGAAACGAAAACGCGAAGGAATACACAACTAAACAAACACCAGACAAATCTCATGGGCTGACGAACAGACCATTCGAGCATTGTGGAGAGTGGTTGTAAGAAATCGCCAAAACCAGCTGAAGAAATCACTGGTGAGTTCCAAACTGTTACCAGCAGTTCAGCTAACACAATGATTGTGAGTACGGAGTTGCAATAAATAGGTTACAATGGCGGGGCAACTCCTTGTAGACCACACATTTGTGTGGTCAGTGCTGGACCACATTTGAGCTATAGTGAAGAGAGACACCAGTGGACAGTGGATGACTGGAAACGAGGTATGAATCACGGTATACTTGTGGCTATTCCATGGCGCGGCTTTGGCGACTGCATGGAGAACGTTATCTGACATCATGTGTAGAGCTAACAGTGAAGTACGTGGAGGCGGTGAGGCGGTATGGAAGTGCTCTTCATCTTTACAGTGTACTCCCCTTAGTGTTAAATGCACAAGGGGATGAGTACATTTTACAGCAGTGTGTATTACGTACAGCAGAGGAACAGTTCCGCGACGATGATTGTATCAGCGTGACAATGCACTCTGTCTTAAAGCATTGTCTGTGGGACAGTGATTTTTCGTCAGAGACATTACTGAAACGGACCGCGCTGCCCAGGGTCCCGAACTAATCGCCATGAAACGCCTTTGGGATGAGTATAACGTCGGCTTCGCTCCATAACTCAACGTTCAACTTCACTACCTTATCTGATTTCGGCTCTTCAGGAAGGATGAACTCTCATTCCTCCAGAGATGTTAAGTCACGTCACTGAAACTCGTCCCATTAGAGTTCAGGCCGTCATTAAGGCGAAGGGTGAACGCATCACATTATTGTCCCGAAACTTTTGGGCAGTTTGTGTATGGTTCGATAAAAGTATCCTCCTGTACGCACTTCATAATGATTAGCAGAGTGTGGAAGTTACCGAAGACTGTAATGAGTAGCTGGTGTTTCACGTCTCGTTGCAATCAGTTTCACAACGAAATTCCACAAAGAAGCCGATTAAAACGGAGTATAGTCCTAGACCGTTGTGAAATAGATGAGACGTAGGTAGCAAATGCAATGTCGTTAAGTGTGCTATAAAGTATTCTTTGGCTACTGTATTCAGGCACACGAAATGTTTGCCTCAGCCTGGTGCAACGTCAGTGAAGACTGTTTAATTTACAATCGGAGTCATATCTGTGTTGAGCTGCACGACGAAACCCATCGATGACAGCAAGGCAGTCAGCTGCACAGTTACGGCAGATCAGATACTTGCACTTGCTTGAGGAACAGCGTTACAGCTGCTGACGTATTGCTGCCAATGGAAGCCCAGATAATAGCAGCGCAAAAACGATCTCTTTAACTACGGAACAAGCAACAATGAATTTTATGGATGCATTAATTGGGGGAGGGATGGGAGTTCTTTGTCTCAATGATTGCTTAATGTGCCTTGTAGCGCTTTTGTCCCAAGCGAAACGGCAGGTAGAGTAATGGAAGCAGCGTGAAAAGAAAGCATGTGGGTGGCTGTAGGTAGACGCGACAGAACGTTTAAATACAGAAAACTGCCACACACACTTTTTTGAAATAGTTATTTATTCCATAATCCGGTTTTCTAACCTTTTCAGGCTAATCTTCAGAAGGTGCACAGTAAGTTACATGACTGTTTCAAAGCCTATTTTGTTGGGTGCTGGCTTCAGACAGTATGGACGGCTTCGTTGTTAATATCCATCTATCATTCGTTGTGATGGACATTTGGTAACATATCACTCACTTTTCACAGGATATGTATGCATATACACAGTAGTTACGAAACTAGGCCGCCATCCAGCACGTGCTGTACGACTGTTCTTTAGTTAACATTCCTAATGGAATTACGCTTTGAAATAGTAGTGTAATCTCCAGTGCACAATCTGAAGATGCGCCTGAAAATATTCGAAAACCCGTTTTTTAGAATAAATATTTCGAAAAAGTGACGTGTTGCAGTTTTCTGTAATGATACTGAACAGTTACGGGTTCTTAAACATACGTAATGGATAAGCTAAATCGCGATACAACGGATTGCTTCGGAATATACGTAACGAAATTTGCCATTCTCAATATTTCTCGTCGGCTGCGGCACCTGCATAGTCTATATACGTAAAGAAAAGAAAAGTGTAAAATTATTAGGCGAAGCAGTATTGAGGTAAGCATCTGCCATCATAATTTGTGTGGTGTCTGTAGTTTTACGTTGCCTTACCTATTTATACTATTACTTTCAGTGGCCATTAAATTCCTCATGAAGTTGTTTTCTTCTCAAAATTAGTAAGCCCCAAAGAAAATAATATTAGGCTGCGTACTTATTATCAAGTACGGTTAGTCATACATACACGTACTTAAACGTGACGGAGGTTGATCTGGCGGCCACGTCATTGCTGGTACAACTCTCATCCCCCAAACACCCGCCCACACACCCTGCCTTAGTGCTGTGCCTCAGCGTCGCCCACTTTTGTTTATACGGCTACGAAACGGGTGCAGGTGTGGCGGTCCTTGGCTCGCTCTGAACATTTTACAGTCCTCTGGATTCCGCCGTCTGTACCTGCGTCCGTCAAACAGGCGTGTTTCTCACGTGGGCTGCGTCATCAGCGCGAGAAAGGCGACGCTGATTACTTGTGAACAACAGTCTTTATTAGTGAATGCACAGCACAGAAAACAGTGTGAACATGGCATCTGAAGGTCTGGAAGATGGATCTTTGCGGATATTTATCATTGTTATTGGTAGACAAGAAAAATGTATCCAGAATGAGATTTTTACTCTGCAGCGGAGTGTGCGCTGATATGAAACTTCCTGGCAGATTAAAACTGTGTGCCCGACCGAGACTCGAACTCGGGACCTGGCAGAAGTAATGCTGTGAGTACCGGGCGTGAGTCGTGCTTCGGTAGCTCAGATGGTAGAGCGCTTGCCCGCGAAAGGCAAAGGTCCCGATTTCGAGTCTCGGTCGGGCACACAGTTTTAATCTGCCAGGAAGTTTCATATCAGCGCACACTCCGCTGCAGAGTGAAAATCTCATTCTGGAAACCTCCCCCAGGCTGTGGCTAAGCCATGTCTCCGCAATATCCTTTCTTTCAGGAGTGCTAGTTCTGCAAGGTTCGCAGGAGAGCTTCTGTAAAGTTTGGAAGGTAGGAGACGAGATACTGCAGAAGTAAAGCTGTGAGTACCGGGCGTGAGTCGTGCTTCGGTAGCTCAGATGGTAGAGCGCTTGCCCGCGAAAGGCAAAGGTCCCGAGTTCGAGTCTCTGTCGGGCACACAGTTTTAATCTGCCAGGAAGTTTCATATCAGCGCACACTCCGCTGCAGAGTGAAAATCTCATTCTGGAAACCTCCCCCAGGCTGTGGCTAAGCCATGTCTCCGCAATATACTTTCTTTCAGGAGTGCTAGTTCTGCAAGGTTCGCAGGAGAGCTTCTGTAAAGTTTGGAAGGTAGGAGACGAGATACTGGCAGAAGTAAAGGTGTGAGTACCGGGCGTGAGTCGCGCTTCGGTAGCTCAGATGGTAGAGCGCTTGCCCGCGAATGGCAAAGGTCCCGAGTTCGAGTCTCGGTCGGGCACACAGTTTTAATCTGCCAGGAAGTTTCAAGAAAAATGTAAATGCTGATAAATTTGGAAATTTGTGGTAAGGTCTTATGGGACCAAACTGCTGAGGCCATCGGTCTCTAGCCTACACACTACTTTATCTAACTTTAACTAACTTATGCTATGTACAACACACACACCCATGCCCGAGGGACGACTCGAACCTTCGTCGGAGGGAGCCGCGCGGACCGTGACATAGCTCTATAGACCACGTGGCTACCCGCGTGGCTCGTAAATGTGTATATGTGACTTTAAATCATGGGCGAAACGTGAAGGAGGTAGGATATTAAATGAAAAAAAGTAAGCAGTTTCGTACTTCTTGTAATTTGATTGCTCACGGAGTAGTATCGTCTGCATTTCTTCAAGTATTTCCTGATTTACCAGCGGGAAGGTCTAACTTTATCCATTAGGAAGCATGGAGTGGTAAAGAAATAATTGTTTTATAGTTAGAGTATCAGAGTGAAATTTAATAGAATCCAAATATTTCTGAGTATATGAGCATAGTCATCATGACCGCTGCTTACCGCGAGATTGAATGCCGCCTTGTGACGTTAAAGGCACGTGGCACGGTATGGAAAGTATACATGGTGTTTATTTTTAATTGAGACAACTAAATGTCTCGAAAACCAGGCGTTGTACGAAAAAAAATTTTCTAGGTAAGAAGTTGATGGTAGTGAAGGGGACATCTGTCTGTGCTACCAACTGCCCACCCCTAACCACCCCTCCTGCGTGGTCGGGGTATACTTTGTTTTTTCGAATGGGAACCGCCATTTTTATAGCATATTCGAACTCTATGCCAAAAAAGTACGTAAGATTTCGTCAGACTATTGTTTTCCATTCGTGGTAAATGGCGCTGTAATCGGCAAATTAAGATCCGACACATTTGATTCTACATTTGATTCGATGTAAATGTAAACGTGTTGGCAATAACGGTCGATACTGACGTCCACACGTTACTTGAGTGATGCAAAATGTGTTTATACTGTACACATACTGTAATATGGCTAGACAGTGACATTTCTGACAAACAAGTTACTTACTTGGTAACTGAGTTTTCTCTCCCCACCGGAGTTAGCATTCGTGAGTCCTCACACCATCGTAATGCTTGGTTTCAGTTGCCGCCCTCGAATCCCACCATCAGGATAACTGATTTCGGCGTGTGATTCCATTTCACCGCCTTTAACTCTCGCGCTGACCTCTATGCGGCTACCGGCAAAAGACGAACCATAACAATCGTAATACATAAGATGTACATGAAACGGTAGTAACAGGAGCACCTACCATGGATACTCACCGAAATCAATCACCCCATGGCAAGAGGCAAGGTGACTCATCGAAATCAAGCACCCCAATGGTAAGAGACAAGAGGGTTCACCAACACAGACGCAACAGGGCTCACCAACATCGACCATCTCGATAAGAACAGAAAGCTATTACGTCCAAGGCGTTGTTCCTGGATCACGCTAAACGTAATTTCCAACCAGACACTGTAATGGCTATTGTACTATACAATCAAATTTGCCTGACTAAAATAAATTTGCAACACAAATATCAACCGTTAAGATCGAAAAGGGTTACACTTACGTCGTAAATGAAATGCGGAGTCAATTGCGTCTATTCTTAATAACAAAAACAGGCACACTTGATATCTGTCGGTTACAGCGCCATCTACCACGAATGGGCAACAATGGCTTGACCAAAGCGTACATATTTTTGGCGCAAAATTCGAATATGCTAAAAATGGCGGTTCCCATTTGAAAATCAAAGCTGACCCAACCCATGCAGGAGGGGTGATCAGGAAGTGGCCAGTTGTGCAGGATATGCATCTTCTCTTTACTAATATTAACTTTCCACCTAGGACATTGTTTTCGTATGGTGCGTCGTTTCCGAGATATTCAGTTGTCTCACGTTAAAACAAATACCCTGTATAAGCGCCACAAGGATGAATGGAGAGTCATTCTAGCGATGATGCTGGCCGCAAGAGGATAATCCACTGACATAAGCGACATTCACAAAGAGCACATTGTTATGGTCCAGTATCTGGAAATGAGTATCTCGGAAAAAGCGATGTTGGTATGCTGTTGGCGTGCTACTGTCGTGAGCGTTTGAAGAAACTTGTTGTAGGACGGTGAAACCAAGAGTGGGGCTAGAGGGAGTTGATGTCAACACCTGATTGCTGAACGTTGGGGTCGGAGGCTTGCTCACTCGATGAAGCAACATAAGTGGCGGTTTGTGACGACAGAATATAATTCTAGTGCTTGCATAAGTGTTTTGAAGTACGTTGTTCAGCGGACATCATTGTTCAACACGCAGCTCCGCAGTAGACAACCCTTACGAGTTTCTAGTTTGACCCAACGACGTCGTGAATTACGACTGCAGTGAGCACGGAATCATCGCGATTTGGCAATGGGTCAGTGGACACGTGTCGCCTCCTCGGTGTATTACTTTTCCGTTTTACTCAAGGTCGTGTCCGGATACCCTGCCATCTCTGTCAAGGGCCGTTCGAAAAATGCACCGCTCCACCGACAAATGCCGGCCGCTGTGGCCGAGCGGTTCTAGGCGCTTCAGTCTGGAACCGTGCGACCGCTACGGTCGCAGGTTCGAATCCTGCCTCGGGCATGGATGTGTGTGATGTCCTTAAGTTAGTTAGGTTTAAGTAGTTCTAAGTTCTTGGGGACTGATGACCTCAGATGTTAAGTCCCATAGCGCTCAGAGCCATTTGAACCACCGACAAATGGCGCGGGAGGCAGCGTTATGCTACTGGTGACATTCATATGGGCTTCCATGGAACTGTGGTAGTAATGGCAGGCACGAGACCAGTTCTAATAACGCAGTTGAGACCCTATAGTTTTCGTGCGTCCCGTGGGGACTTTATCGTCTGTGGCAAACTCTCTCATCACATCCAGCTTTAGTTACTCGTTGTACATATTCTCCTTCAGTTTTTGTCCACTGAGACTCGCTCTAGTACTATACAAGCATTTCCCTGATGTATTAATATACGTCCTGTCATCATCTCTCTTCTTCTGACGTTTCCCACATAATTCCCCTCCTCGCCGATTCTTAGAATAATTTGCTCATTTCCTTTCATTACACTTCTTTTAAGCTTGCTTCTACTATCAACACATCTGAAAGGCTTCGTTTCCTTTATTTCCGGGTTTTCCCGCAATCCACGACTCAAAAAAATGGTTCAAATGGCTCTGAGCATTATGGGACTTAACTTCTGAGGTCGGCAAGATTCGAACCTGCGACCGTAGCGATCGCGCGGTGCCAGACTGTAGCGCCTAGAACCGTTCGGCCACTCCCGCCGGAAATCCAAGATTCACATTCATAGAACGCTTAGCTTCAGGCGCTAATTCTTCGAATTTTTATTTCTCAAGTAAGGCCTATTTTCATGTTAACAGTCTTTTATGAACGAAGGACGTCTCTTCCTTACGCGTCAGAAAGAAATGAAATAAATATTTTATGGCGAAGATGAGAGTTTCATTACAAGCGCGGAACATGGTCGCTACGTCTCACGAAGCTTTCATGCATTATTTATCGAAGGCCACCACGACTGCCTGTGCCAACTGCTTCTCCCATCGCCTTGCTTCGTCCACCATGCGCTATTTTCTTCAAAGGCGCTATTTTACTTTCTTTACTACATGGTTCCGAATTACGGTGTTCGCTTTGAAACTAATCTCATTTCTGTTATTCCTCACCACTACTGTCTTTCTATTTACAGGACGAACATTAATGAGGCAGCCTAAATTCTTGGATTACACTTTTTTTTAATCCGAGGATTTTTAATTGTCATCCATTCCCATTGTTCAGCCTTGATTTTTGCATATATATTATCGGTTTTCCCTATAGGTTTTCTGATTATTTCAAATATCTTGCACCTCTTCACGTTTCCTAATCATTTTTCAAGATTAGTAATTTATATGAATGTCTCTTGCTCGTCAGACCTAATTCTGCATCTGAAACTCGTTCAATTTCGATGCCACCTTAAGCTCTGAAGCTCCATCCTCATTATGTAAGAGACCAGGAGTCAGCGCAGTGCTCGTGCGAGTTCCTCCCCTAAGCAAAGCAATATTGCTGCTGGCATTTTAATTACAAAACTCACGCTTTTATAAATTCGTCAATTTAAATTAAAGCCCTACGGGATGCTCAGCGTGTTTTATCTGATATGACATGTACAGGGTAAAAGAAATTTAATTAGTATGTATAAATTGAATTTATAATTAATTGTGATGCATATAGTATGTTCATTTTATAATTTCTACGTGGAAACAGAAGTGGGGGTTTCACAAAAATGCAATTTAGTACTATACGTGGGCATCTCTAACAGCAAAATCAAGCAAATTCGCTAAGAACTCTTCCGCGTGCGCCTGTGTGTGGGTGAATTCCTAAGGGGCCAAATTGCTGAGGTCATCAGTCCCTAGACTTACACACTACTTAAAACTAATTTGCGCTAAGAACAATACATACACCCATGCCCGAGGGAGAACTCGAATCTCCGGCGGGAGGGTTCGCGCAATCCGTGACATGGCGCGGCCACTCCGAGTGACTGCGCACTCGTGTGTGTGTGTGTGTGTGTATGCGCGTGCGTGTGTCGGGCGTATTACGAAGGCGTGTTCAAAAATAATGTGTGTTTTGAAACTTCCTGGCAGATTAAAACTGTGTGCCGGACCGAGACTCGAATTCGGGACCTTTGCCTTTCGCGGGCAAGTGCTCTACCAACTGAGCTACCCAAGCACGACTCACGCCCCGTCCTCACAGCAAGGTTAGCTTCTGTAAAGTTTGGAGGGTAGGAGACAAGGTACTGGCAGAAGTAAAGCTGTGAGGACGGGCCGTGAGTCGTGCTTCGGTAGCTCAGTTGGTAGAGCACTTGCCCGCGAAATGCAAAAGTCCCGAGTTCGAGTCTCGGTCTGGCACACAGTTTTAAACTGCCAGGGAGTTTCATACCAGTGCACACTCCGCTGCAAAGTGAAAATCTCATTCTGGAAACATCTCCTAGGCTGTGGCTAAGCCATGTCTCCGCAATATCCTTTCTTTCAGGAGTGCTAGTTCTGCAAGGTTCGCAGGAGAGCTTCTGTAAAGTTTGGAAGGTAGGAGACGAGGTACTGGCGGAAGTAAAGTTATGAGGACGGAGCGTGAGTCGTGCTTGGGTAGCTCAGTTGGTAGTGCAATTGCCCGCGAAAGGCAAAGGTCCCGAGTTCGAGTCTCGGTCCGGTACACAGTTTTAATCTGCCAGGAAATTTCATACCAGCGCACACTCCGCTGCAGAGTGAAAATCTCATTCTGGAAATGTGTGTTTTATCGATGGGCGTATTATGAAGGCGTGTTGAAAAATAATGCCTCTGAATTTTTTATGTAAAATCTCTTAACGCTTTCCGAATAAAACGAACATTATTAGCATTCTACATATTTACTCTCCATTTCTACATATTTGCAGGTCATTGCTGCTAGGACGAGCCGATTTGTAGCGTGTAATATGTTATTGTGTAACGTAACTATCTCGGTGCGTGAGAAACAGGGAGATGTAATCGAGTTTCGAATTCAAAGAGTTCGTCCACACTTGGAGCTCCCTCTCCTTCAACATGGCAAAGCCGTACCACACACGAGCGCTGCCATATCTGTAACAATCCGAGGCCTTGAGTTCAGTACCATCGATCATCGTCCGTACAGTCCCTATTTCGCACCATCCTATTTTCATCAGTTTCCAGAACTTAAACAACGTTCTTTGGAAGAAATGTGTCGTCGTCAGAGTGACATTGTACTGTACTCCGTCTTCAGGCCACAAGTGGCTGATCGGGACCATCCGACCGTCGTGTCATCCTCAGATGAGGATGCGGATAGGAGGAGCGTGTGGTCAGCACACCGCTCTCCCGGTCGTTATGGTTTTCTTTGACCGGAGCCGCTACTATTCGGACGAGTAATTCCTCAATTGGCATATCGAAGCTGAGTGCAGAACGAAAAATGGCAACAGCGCATGGCGGCCCGGATGGTCACCCATCTAAGTGCCGACCACGCCCGACAGCGTTTAACTTTGGTGATCTGACGGGAACCGGTGTATGCACTGCGGCAAGGCCGTTGCCTCAGGCTGAAAAATGTTCAAATGTGAGTGAAATATTATGGAACTTAACTGCTAAGGTCATCAGTCCCTAAGCTTACACACTACTTAACCTAAATTATCCTAAGGACAAACATACACAGCCACGCCCGAGGGAGGACTCGAACGTCCGCCGGGACCAGCCGCACAGTCCATGACTGCAGCGCCTGAGACTACTCGGCTATCCCCCGCGCGGCCTCAGGGTGACATTACTGAGAAATAAATATGTAGACATGAAGAATAAGGTTTCAGAACGATAATAATATTTGATATATTTAACAAGCTTTAATATCTTTCACAAAAAAAGATGGGGACGTTACTCTTCACCGCGTGCTCGTACGTTTTTCTTCCTTCCTCAATTGTTTTTTTATCTATTCGACGGTAAGCGTTTCATGAAACGTTCAAATTTATACTGCAGATGTGCGACACAAAAGTCAAAATTTAATGAACAGTGTAGTCAAATACTCACATGAACTTCATGGACCATCGCGAACGACAGACACCAGTAGATAAGCTCGGAGTATGATCATTGTGTGTGAGTAGCATATTTGTTGAAATCCGCCATTGTGGAATGGTGTGCCAATGTCCGTACTGATCACAATTCGACCCAAGACTACGGTCGATCTGGGAGGCCAGCCTCATCGGATACGGATGATGTCATCTCAAGCGGGAGACACCTGAGCACTCGCCCTCTAGCCCTGATCTCTCCGCATGCGATTATCACACATTCTGTCCATTAAAAAACGCCTGGAACGGTCGACGGTATCTGTCGGACAAGCATGTGCAGCAGACCGTTAGCCTACGGCCTTCTTCACGCTGCAGGGTCGGTGTCTTAACTAACTGGTATCTTCAACCTGGTGCGTTAGTGGGATGATTGCTTCGGTGCTCACGACGATTTTGTCTGACTGGCATACCGATTCTGGACTGTACGGCCTTCTAACGGAAACATTTTAATGGCCCCTTATATTGTTATGTTATAATTACACAATTAGTTGCGTAAGTGATCTTGACCACTACTTGTCAGGCGATGACTTTAATATGGTACTTTCACAAAGTACAAATGTAACTGCAGACTAAAGCTAATAACAAGTTTATTCTTGTATTGGTCGCTGTTCCAACCGATAAAATGTCGGGATTACAGAAATTGAAACTGATGCAACCCGCTATATCGTTGTACAATGAAAACTCATACAAGTGTTATGTGACAAATTTCTTTCTGAAGCTAAGTACAGCTTCTCGCTACACCACCAGCAACTCGAAATCTGTCATTTTCTTTGCCTACATCAAAGCCTAGGCGATCTTCCGGATTCATGTTCCGACTAATTAGTATTCCCAGATTTTTGCATGATCTGACAAGTGAAGATGTGATTCATTAGAAATTTCGATAAAGGTCATTAGAGTCTATGTGTCGTGAAACGCAAAATTTTAGATTTACACTCAACACTCAAAAACCATTCAAATTATCATATAAATTACAACAATTTAAAAAGTCAGAAATGGTGAGGTGTTTCAAAAACCCACGTATCTGTGCGGAGGTAGTTTAAGACGGGCAGAATTTTCAAGAAATACCGGATTCAATGTGTTTTCCGGCCTCCAGCACGAGTGCAATCAATGCTGGGCTCTGTTAAAGACAACCTCGGCCTGAGGAGACCGGGAATGTATAAAATCCCGTGCCACTGTGGGATGTCTTATATTGGCCAGGACGTGTCGTACGGTTAAAGACATATGCGACAAACATAAACGTCACACGAGGTTGGGTCAGCCAGAGAAATCTGCGGTTGCTGAACACTGCCTTGACACGGGACACGGCATGAACTATGAAGAAATCAAGATCCTTTCGTATGTTTCCACATACTGGGACTCCATCATCAAAGAGGAGGTCGAAATACGTATAAGCAATGACCCAATAAACAGAGCCACGGGGTTTCACCTGAGCAAAGCCTGGGAGCCAGCCTTGGCGGCACTAAGGAATCGTCAGCCGCAGATTAGCAACTGCACCGAGTCAACGCAGATGGGAAACCTTAGCGCAGTTGCTTAAATCGCGCGCCAACACCTCGCGCGCGCGAACGGGGTCTGTCGCTCCCGGCCGCATTTCCCGCGCCGCGGTGCGCTTCCGCAGACCGCGACCCGTTTCTCCAGCAGAGGGCTCTGGTATTCGACGCTGTCTACGATTGGTCTCCGATGACGTTATGCCCCGCTGGCGCCTGCGCTGTTCTAGAAAGCCAGCATATAAATCGACCAGCTTCTCAGCGACGCGACAGTACCACCTGAAGATGGCAGGCAGTTGTCTCGCTGAAACATTGTGCGGTTTTTACAATATCATCTGGCATAATTCCCGGGAACCTATCGAGCTAATTTATTCTCATCTACCAGTTTCAAGTCAGTATAAACGCATCTTTCGGTTTATATTTTCATAATGTAGATGGCCAATTACGGAGTCGCGGCATTAGGTTTACGTAATCTCAGCGGACAAAATATTGGTCAACTCCATGAAAGAGTGCTCTGGTGGCTCTGGAGCGCTGCAGACAGTGTAGAACTGACAATAGGCGGCCATGTGACATTCCACCGCTGAAGAGTGGTCCAGCACCATCAGAACAGTAGTCGAGAAAAGGTCCTGAGGAACAGGGATGAGTGACGAGTATCACTCCGAGTCAGTGGTAGTCAGTCTCAAACGCGTCAGTAATTCCTGGTACCTGTGGATGCAGGTCCATCCATTTAAGAACTGACATTTGGAAGGGAACTGCAGGCAGCGGACATTTGTATTCGGTCACCTCTGAAAAGTTCATTGTCCACAGCAGCAATATAAAGACACACGTCTTCAGTGGGTCCAACAACACAGAACAGGACATTGCTGACAGGTGGCGTGTGATGTGGTTTTGCAAATCGTAGTGACGCCTCTTTTCAAATGATGCAAAAAGGGCATCGACAGCCGAATGAGGCGTTTAACTCTTAGTGAGTAGAGGGCGCAGGTCTCGCTGTGACCTCGTTCGAATGCAACATTAGTTGTTTGCTGCTTGAGACAGTCACATCGAAAAAAATATCTAGGCGTGACATTGAAAAGTGATATATAATAGATTGGGCACGTCAGGCTGGTAGTAGAGGAGGTGAAAGATCGATTTAGTTTTATTGGGAGGATTTTCGGGAAGAGTAACTCCTCTGTAGGGTGTTAAAAAGACTGTCCAATATATCAGGAGATAATTATATGCATCAAAACAGGAAAAAATAACTTAAATAACTTGTAACCACGGGTCCTCCAAAGTGTATACTCTGATAGACGACGACTTGTTTAGAGGAGGTGCTCAACTAAATGTCCATTCCTCTCAATGCATGCCTCTGTCTTTCGATGTAACGACTCACACACTCTTTGAAATCGCTCTGGTTGGTTCTAAATGTGCTAAGATGCATGGAAAACACGACTATGTAGTATCTGCAAATAGTTTATTGGAGTGGCATAGACCAGTTGCTTTATTTGTCTCCATAACCAGAAGTCTAGTAGATTTAGGTCCGGGGAACGAGTAGGCCAAGATATGGGACCTCCCTAGCCAACACACTGGTTTTCAAGTGACCTCATCAGGCGCCGACGTGCAGCGCAGAGAAAATGTGCTGGTGCGCCATTATATATGAATATCTGTAGTCTGTCCTGACATGCCACATCCCCCAAGAAGATAGGCAGTATGTCCTTCAGAAAGCAATGTTAACGAGCCCCGGTTAATCTCTGTGGTAGTACGTATGGCCATAGAAATTTTTTATCGCCTACCCATACACTGATTGAGAATCAATCCTGCCTGATGCCTCGTTTGTTGAACCAATGGGGATTTCATCGGCCCACACATGCTAATTATGGACATATACAATGCCATTTCTTGTAAACCATACCTAATCAGTAAACAAAATCTTGGAGGCAAATTGTGGATCTGCACCACAATGCCACAACAACCATTTGCGGAACTGCACTCTGGCAGAATGGTCTTGTGCCCTAAGGGCCTGGGCGTGCAGAACATGACACAACAACCGCTCATGAAATACGGTCCAGACCAGAGGATGGATAACACCTTCAGCTGCTACTATTCGTCGCACACTGGTACCAAGATTGCGACCCATTGGACCTAGAACTCGTTTCTCAATTTCAGTCGTGCGAAATGAACGAGGCCTTCCGCTGCCTCATTTGTAGGGTGCTGCGGAACCTGTTTCTCCAAGACGCTAGAACAATCGACTGAACAGCTGAAAAGATGGTATCCTGCTTGCTGGAAATCGTTCAGTGGACAGGTTACGGGCTCTCAGACTAATTACATCTGCTGAACCATAGAAGTTAATCATGTCTGCCAATTCCCTTGTTGAATAAAAGGTTCCATTGCTAGGTTATGTCAGAGTATCTGCAAGAGAGAAAAAGTATTGCACCGCACCACAAATGTCACAATAACATGTACTTTAAAAGTGACCTGTAGGTAAGCCAAACAACACAGTACGCACCCAGAGTTAGAAGAAATATACGCGAACGTAAAATGCGAACGTAAACAGATGTAACAATACTACAGTACGATCACAGCAAGTAAACGGAACCACTTACTGCAGACCACTGTGCCAACTATTGTTTACACCGATACTGCACGGCTATAGCCCAGCACGCTGTTGACCCTGTTATGACACGGAGCTCCAATACAAGAACAATGCTTATATCCGCAACTACAAGTTCGTGACGCCTTCCTACCTCGCAGTATTCCATGTCAGGGTTCGTAATAAACGTATCTTATCGGGTAGTCGTCGTAGTAGGACAAGTATGTATTGCTATGGATGATATCACAAGAGCACCTCTTATGAACACATGTTAATATATCACACACTATGTCGGAACATATACTTTGAGGACCTATGGTCTTAAGACATCTTGGTCTTGTTTCGATGCATCCTACCATCCCTTGAAATATTGGATAGTGAGAATTTTTTAATTACTCGGCTTAAAGAACTCTATCGTGACCCACTCTTCAGTACAGTTCGAGAGTTTGCGATCCACGCCAGGCTGGATTAAAGGAAGAATCGCAGCAATTCATAGGTGTGCTGCTAGATTTGTTACCGATAGGTTCAGTCAGGACGCAAGCGTTACGGGGATGTTTCATGAACTCAAATGGGAATCCCTGGAGGAAAGACGAGGCTCTTTTCACGATTCACTGTTGCGGAAATTTAGAGGTCGACTGTATATCGATTCTGCTATCGCCAACGTAAAGACTACGAAGATGCACAAAATTACGGCTCGTTTGGAAGCTTCTGAACAGGCGTTTTTCCCTCACTAGATTTGAGAGTGGAGCAGGAAATGAGCTGACTGTTAGTGGTGCGTGGTACTGTAACGCCTCCAAATGGACAGAAATTTCTCTATAAAATCATGGCTTATGAATACTGCATTGGACGGTGATAATTATTAGATTGATGATAATTCCCAAACATGAATTTTAATTCTATGAAAATCAAAGGAAGGATGTGATTGATCTAGTATTAGTAGACTTTATAATGTCTTTGAAATATGGTAAAAAGCTGATGCCAACTATTGTTCTCTCCCTTTTGGCGTCTTGAACTAAGGGTGCAAGCATCTGCTTTAATCTGCTAGTGTAATTTCAGTAGTTGAATAATAATTAATTCATATAATAGCTTGTTTTATTTCAAGGAGTATGACACTACATCATATTGATAAACGTTAACAAGAATCCCTGTGAAGTTCATCAGTATCTGGTAGCATTACGTTGACTAGAATATTGGGTGAGACAACAACGGCCACAGATCGAATCTTCTTAAAGTATAAATCTTGTTCAAAAAGTAACTTTACTTTATATGCAGCAGATAATTATCAGATCTTTTCTAAGTCAATGCTCATTCAGCACGGCAGATAAATTTTCCGCTCGTTGTCAATTACGTATTGATAACGATATATTTTATGCCCGGGCTGGCATAACTGGATAAAACTGTAGAGACTTCTCATTCTAACTTCCAATGAAAATAATCAGCTGAAGAATCATTTTAAATTTTAGCGTTTCTATGTCTAACTGAACCGAAATTACGTACTTTGAACTTACGTAACAGGACTGCTAATTATAACATTATTGTCCTCCCATATCTTAAATATAAATTTAAACATTGCTGAAAGAAAGGTTTTTTTCTCCATTCTCCTACTTACCGAAACGTTAAAAGTGGCGCCCGAACGCGTAGCACCCTTGAGATAGGTAATTTTATGTAATTATGTATGTATAAAGTTTTATCCGGTCTTTGTACTAAAACTTGCTCCCAATTTTCATGCTCTTCGACTGTAACCACTACCGGAGAAATTATTCACAGTATTGTTACAAGAATAGAGAATAAGAAGCTGAGCAACTGACATAATTTTGACGGTTTGTAAGAGTTTGACTCAAACAGAAAATTTGTCGGGCTACAACATCGCGGCACACCGTGAAGGTAAGAATAAACTTTATCCTCATTTTTCCTTGGTATCGCATTTGCTGCTTTTCCCGTCAGGAGAATGTGTTAGAAAAATAATACTGTCTGTGTACAAAATTTTATTGTTTCAAAATATGTTTATTTTCCACAATATGGCGGAAATACCAATTTGCAGCAAGTGGTCAGAGATATTCTTTCTGTGTCCAGCCAGAGAGTGTATTTCAGTTGTTGATTTTCATGTCGATAGAGGGGTAAATGTCTGTGAATTGGTTGAAATACCAAACATGTAACCTGAAGTGATAAATATTTATGTACTGGTGTTGTGTTTATGAGTACGGTAAGGACGCGTAGGCAATTAACAGCAACGGTGTCTCAAGTGTCGAATGTTGGTCATGTTGAAGCAACAGATGGTGAATTCACCGAAGATAGAAATGAAAACATGAACGCTACCGTAGATGTATGTGAATCACTCACCAACAGCGATCACGTAGCAATAGCAAACACCGATCTCAGTTTTGGCTTACCTGAAGATACTTCGAAGGCCGAACAGGCTTCTCCTTTGGTAATTGTCATGGGAATGATGAGACAGGAGTCGGATCAGAAAGACAGCAGCTGGACTATCTCAGAAATGGAAATAAACAGCAGGTGGGTCATTTCAGAAATAAAAATAAACAGCACTTGGATCATTTTAAAACTGAAGTCTCTACACGTTTGGATTCTCAGTTAAACCAAATAAAAGATGAGCTAACCGAACATGTAGCTAACCAGGTTACTGGACATCTACGTTCTGAACTTGTTCCAGTAACAGTCGCACAGAAAGGCAATTGTTATACATGGTTACATTTGAAATCATATGAAAACCACAAGGTAACAGCTACCTGATGACATTACCGAAAACCAAGAAAATAAAAGAGCTATATCACTTTCAGGATCGTAAGAGATATTTCTCAAAATATAATTCTAGGCATCTCATTAGCGGAAATTAACAAGGAACAACAGACTATATCAGCATAAACGACTTAAGCCTCAGAATTTGTCAGACTCACGGTCAGGGAAGATACAGTAGAAACTGATATGTGTAATTTCTAAGTTGCTTACCGTGAAGTTCCTGAAACAGAAAATCTTCAGAAGAGTGAGTACTATACAAACCGAACAACAATCGATGAAAACTAATATTCAGGAACGTAGTGACGCGCTAGAGCGGCTTGTTGCAATTGATGAACGAAAATTTAATCAATTCTTAACGCAGAAAGAAAAACAGTTCACGAGGTTGTTGCTTCAGAGGTAAAGCAAGCTGTATGCAATTCTGTTAATGATATTCTCACAGAACAGACAGAAGCACAGCAGTCACGTAGAACCGATCTCAATCACATTAGGCAAACTCGAAACAGATACTGGAATGGTCAGATAGAGTTAATATCAAACTCGGCAAGTTACAAAAGGAATTATCCGGTGTTAGAGAAATAGGTCAGGACAGTCCCAATTTAGCAAATTTAAATGATCATGTGATACCAAGGGAGCGTTTTCCAAGGGGAACAGCAAACGATTACTATGTGGTCTCTGCTTTCTCTATATGTAGTATAGGGGCAGAGCCAACATTGTCTTCTTTGCTAAGGGAAGATGTTCTTTTAAGAATTGGCAACCATCGATTTCCATTCCTGAAAAGCGTAATCTACATTCTGCAGTGTTCATACGATCGTTTAGAGGTATTTTACCAAACTCATGGTCAGATCAACAAAAAATTCACTACGTGGCAGGACTTATCCAAGGCTATGGGCCTTCTGGGCAACTGAAACTGTTGAATACTGTCAAACATTTGAACAGTTTGAGCAAGCTTTTCTTGCTAAGTACTGGACGCAAGGTATTTAGCGGCAATTGTCTCAACAGGTTTTCAGCTCTGAGAGGTAAATTAACATGAATGGTAATTCACGGAAATATTTTGTGCGGTGTTTGAATAAGATGAAGTATTCATGTGAACCGGTTTCTCAACGAGATGTATTGGGGATACTAAAAACTATTTCACCTTTTGCTACCAGGGAAAAGCTCGTCAGTTACCCGTAACTAATGTGGAAAATGTTCTTTCTTTGCTTGACTCTCTTATGGGTATTATGAAGATATCGAACGTGTTCAAGAAGGTGATTATACTAATGGCAATGGTTAAGGTCATCAAAATGTTCCATGCCCACCACGTAACAGTGAAGATAGGTCATCTTTCCCCAATGTAAACGGTGGTGTATAGGTTTTTATTCCTGCATGGCAAAATTCAGACCCCCTTGATATAATCCAGGGAATGCTAGGAATAAACGTAAATCTCACAATAGATTTCAACCTGGATATCGCAAAACTGAGGGGGGGGGGGGGGGCGGTTCTTGGTATAGCAGTAGTAACAATAGTAATTACTGTAAAAAGTTGGGTCCTCCAGGAGGAAATCCACCATGTAACAACAATAATAGTAGAAATGTCCACCTAGTGCATAAGCCAGTGACGAGCAACAATCACAATCACCAATGGTGGGAACCTCCCAGATCACTCGTGAACGTAATGAGCAGTCGGGTCCTCAGGTGACTAATTCGACAAAGTAAGGTTGGGTACATCTCGCCTTTACAAGTTGGCCGAGGAATGGAGCGAGGGCGAAATTTTTAAAGAAGTTAATCTTTTGCGATATAATGAATACCGATATGAGACAAGTATTACTTGAAGGATATGATGACTGTATAGACAAACGCAAAAGTGTTGTGCAAGGAAAAATCAATACAGTGGTAGGCAATATCCCTACAGCTGTCGTTCTCGATACAGATGCGGCTATCAGTGTAATTTCCCAGAACCTATTTGATCAAATAAATAATATTTATGAAGTCCCTAAGTATCATCTACGGGACTGTCGAGTAGTTGGTGCTTTTGGCAGCAGGTCACAACCCATAAAGTGGCAAGCCTGGATCAAAACAGAACTTGGAAATGGAGTAATTGAATGCCCATTCCTTGTAGGAGGCAAACTGATTACAGGCTTGATTTTCTTCGGAGAAGGGATGGAAAGATTGACCTTTCTTCAGATAAACGCTACCTTTTGGCTAAGGACCAAGAAATTATAGTAGAACTTTTGTGTCCTGAGGCTTTACAAGGAGATTATTGTCAAGGTATAAAGATTAAATTTGTAAAAACTGGAATGATATCATATAGTGTATACCTGGTAGCACCTAGAGGTAGAGGACTTAAAAATGACAAAGGGAAAGTTTCAGAAACTGTAGGGATTGATAGGACCCAACAGAATGATCTAGAGCACGTTTTTCTGAAATATCTGCAACTGTTCGAGAAAAAAAAACAGCTATCATCAAAACCTATGTGTATCACATAGATGGAATTCCACAGCACACACATTGCAAAACACACTACTACATTCCTTGGTCGAAAGGTGAAGAAGTAGGTAAAGAAATTAAACAAATGATTAGTGACAATTGTTAAACACGGTTCCATATGAAATCATATGAAAACCACCTGATGGCTTTACTGAAAACCAAGAAAATGAAGGAGCTATATCCCTTTCAGGATCGTAAGAGATATTTTTCAAAATATAGTGCTAAGCAATCAGTGTTTATTAATCTTATGTACTGTATGTGTATTTTTTCAGTGATTTACATTACTCCAAGTAAACTGTTTATCTAGTCTATTAAGCAATGGTGTGGCACAAATATTCCGTAGTATGTAAATATTCGTTGTAGAATAGATTTTTTATTATGCGTGTAATAGCATTCTCTTTAGTGTACAGACTTTTTCTGACAACAGTAGGGGAATATTCAGGAAAATCATGGTCCTCACTGGACGCTTTATAGTAATTTTAAGAGATAGTCATAGATTTAAAGACAGCTTAATCCATGTCATAGAAGTCAGTGTTCCATGAAAAAGGTTATTGTGTATTCTGTAAAATATACATACTTGAGAGACTTAGTGAAAGAACATAACATTACAGGCATGTAATTGTAGGTATCTTGTAAATATACATAAGACAGGAGATTATTTTCTTTAGTTCTTAAATGAATGTGAGGTAGATGAAGAGATGTATCTGATGAATTTAGCCATCTGCGGTCAATTCTTAGCACAATTGTGATAAGAAGAATTACTCTACGTCACAGCGCACTTGCTTGTGGTAGGCAGTTTATGTTTGTAAGCAAATATCTGAGGGTGAAAGAGTCACAGGCAAATCGGTGGGGATACCAACATGAAGTTATTCTTGCCTTCCGCCAGCACAGTCCATGATTAATACTGGCGAAAAATATACCGATTAGACTGATGAGTTTGATGATCATTAACGTCCTCTGTGAAGCAGATATAATAGAGAAAAATGAATCATCACTGATCGCTATATATTGTACGTAAATATTTTTAATATTGTTAATATGTAGGATTTTGCCTACTGCTTGATTACAAGTATGAAGACAGTAAACCAGAAATATACTGATCAGTAAACGATCTGGACCAGTTTATAAGGGTGAATAAAGTGAGACATTGTAGACGTGGTAGACAGAAAGTAACATATGAGTACCCGACACATACTGTTAGTCTAACACCCGGTAAATGAATATGAAAATTGCTGCAATGATTTTTTAGTTCTGATGTGTCAGTGAGTATGTTATCTGTAGCGGTGCTTCCAATGCGCTACGTTTTTGACACGCCATGTGATGGTCATAAGCAGATGATGGTGAAGTACAGAGAAGTTAAAGTGATTGTTGGCGGACTGTTTCCGGAGAGCTCTAGCAGGAATAATTCAAACTTCATGGCCAGAACGCTGGGGGTCGACTCACGATATACCATATAACCTGATGTACACGTCTTGATGAAAGTGCATATTAACATGTAATGAACTGTTCTTAATGCATAATTGTATGTGTAATGCAGTCTAAAATATAGATAACTACAATCCTCAAGCTAGTGCAGACTATACCAGGTATTACATAAATTAGTCTGTCATGTATTATGTCTGTGGAACTTAAGGTGATAGCATATGTTCTCGTTCAGATCATAATATGTTGTAAAAATGTAGAACATAGACTAATGCTCTTGCGTAATTTTACAAGTATTCTACGGCTGATGGCGAGCGGTGATGGCAACTAGTCATAACCTGGATAAATCTGCTGAGACGAGAGATTATAATTGGGAGAAAAACCCATCGTAGCCTATGGTACGTGCAGATTGCTGAGCCTTCACGTCACTTGACTTCGGACGCCAGTTCCCATGGTGCACGTCTCCAAGCGATTATCCACCTGATCCATTCATTTGCCTTAGGAACTTTCCGTTCAGTGCAATCCATTTCAAAAAGGTAAACTGGTGAACGTATTATGTGAAAATTATGTACTCATAAGTGTATACAACTGAACAGAAACTATTAGAGGATCGTTAAAATCACACAGATTTTTGCAGGAATTTACTGAATATTTTACTGTAAGGCAAATTTGATCTATTTGCTTAACGAAACTGTCAAACACTTGTGGCAAATTTGTTTTTGCATAACCGTGTTATTAAAGCAAATTGCTAATATAGAATTTCAGGAAGTACTGGTCAAAACAGATCAATGAGATAAATTAACATGAATTTCAACTTACCAAAGTAAACTGATGAATGTGCAACGAATGAAATTAGTACTATCATATCTGGAAGAAACTTTATTGCTCCATAAAAAATTATTCTTTAGATCTACCTATCTCTATTGGTGAAAGCGCAGTTTCTTGAGTGTCCAAACACAATTACTGCGTACAGACAGATCAAAATTCTGTAATGTCTGTATGTTGTGTTTATTATAAATGCACTAACTTACCGTACATATGATGAATACTTTCTTACTTGAAGACAGAAAAAATGCTAACAGGGTAAACCCTTGTGGATTTTGTAAATAATTTTGGATAACAAAGGTACTAGATTATTAAAATGAGCCACAGTTACATTGTCAGTATAGTATTATACATGACTCTTACTTCAGCTGTAAGGGACTATACCTACTGATATTTGTATACTTTATTGAGCAAATCTATTGGAAAATTATAGTAACTATCCCTTCTTAAATTATAATAAGTGTTACGATAACTTTTATGCCTCCAAACACTAGCAGAGAAGTATTGATATGTGCCGTGATGTATTCGGTTGGTGTTTCATACTGTGATTATGAAGCAGTTATCATATTGTGACTTGTACAATGACAATAATTCAACTGGACACGGATGAACAGTAGCTCCAAAGACATTATGACCGCGCGTAGCCGCTGCCATTCAGGGGGATGTGTAATGCCTCCAAAAGGACTTAGAAATTTCTCTATGGAATCGTGGTTTATGAATGCTGCTTTGGACAGTGATAATTATTAGTTCATTGATTTTTCCAGAAAATGAATTGCAATTCTAAGAAAATCAAAGGAAGGATATGATTGATCTACTATCAGTGGACTCTTTAATATCTTTGAAGGAGGATAAAAAGCAACTACTGACTATTGTTCTCTTCCCTTTGGTATCTTGAGCCAAGCACGTAAGTAACAGCTTTAATACACCAGCGTAATTTCGTTTAGTAATAAGTTCTTTTATTTCAAGGTGTATGAAACTATATCATATTGATAAATGTTAACAAGAATCTCTTTGCACCTCATCAGTATTTGGTACATTACGTTGACTATAATACTCGGTCAGATAACAGCAGCCACAGATTGAAACTTCTCAAACTATAAATCTTGTTAAAAAAGTAGCCTTACTTCTCATGCGCCAGGTAATAATCAGATCTTTTCTAATCAATGTTCACACCGCGTGGCAGTTTAAATTTCCCGCACGTAATTAATTGCTGACGTACTGCTAACAACGTATTTTACGCCCATGAAGACATAGCTGGATGAAAGTGTACAGAGTTTTCACTCTAACTTTCAATGAAAATAATTAGGTGAGGAATCATTTTAAATTTTAGCAGTTCTGTGTGTCTAACTGAAGCGAGATTACAAATTTTGAACTTACATAAAGGCATTGATAACTATAACATTTCCGCCCTCCCATATCTTAAATGCAAATCCAAAAGTTTCTGAAATAAAAATCTGTTTCCCCTTCTCGAATTTACGGAAACGTTATAGTACCCTCCCCCATGCACCTTACGGTGGCTTGCAGAGTATGTATGTAGATGTATATGTAGGGGATATTTTTCAACGTGGCACGACTTGGTCCCTCTCATTCGGGTTACTTTTAACGTGAATCGCGATGTTTATTTCAAAATTCTTGGTGTAGTCCTTTCTCCTGCATTCTCATAGGGATGTATGCATACGTTCAATGTTTGGAAACCACTCAGACCTCCAACAACTGGCCCACCAAATAGCCTTAATTCCAAAAAAATATGGGGATATGCTACTGGAGTACTGGGTGAGCAGCAGTCAACATCCTCGCAGTCTGATTACTGTACGGGATCGCATAGTCAGTGGTTGCCTCAGCTGGATATTGACATACCTGAAGAAAGTGGTAGACTCTCTCACTCGTCGAACGCACATCATTATAAAGGCTTACGACAGTGTTGCGTGGTATTAGCGGCACGTCTCCTGGGTAGTGACTAGTTTTGTGACTGGCGTGCTTATGTGACTAGTTTCTAATAATTTCGGACCAAGCTGATATCTGTCACGATTTGACTGGATACTTTCTGCAATGTATGGTATCACAGGCACATGTTTTACATTCACAGGTCATAACACGACAGAAAAAAGTACCAAGTTTAAAAGAACACGAAATCTCCGAGACTGGAGAAGTTTTACCGAATTCCGAAACGTAGCTCGGATTTGAATGCGAGATTCTTTTAATAGCTTCCAAAACTTTGCCTCGAGCACTGTCACTAAAGCGGAGTTACCAAACACGTTTTTTTTTTTTTAAATTCGTCCACTAAAGAAGACGAACTACATATTCCAGAATTCGAATCAACAACAACAGCCAACATGAGTAACATAGAGGGAGATATCGTCAGTGTAGCGAATCTTCCAGGCAAATCTTCCAGTCTACACAACATACCAATTACGTTCCTTTCAGAGTATGCAGATACAATAGCCCCGTAATTAGTAATCACGCTCGGCGAAAGATGCGGACCAAAAGAGTAGAAAGTTGCATAGCTCACACTAGTATTCACGAAAGGAAATAGGAGCACTCCGATGACTGACAGACCCATATCACTGATGTCGGTTTACAACAGGATTTTGAGAATATATTAATTATTTCGAAGGTAATGGTATATTGACACATAGCACGGATTCAGGAAATATCGTTCTTGTGGAACACAACAAGCTCTTTATTCGCTCGAAGCAATGAGTGCTATCGATAGAAGGCCTCAAATTGATTCCATATTTTTGGATTTCCAGAAGACTTTTGACGCCATTCCTCACAAGAGACTCCTAAACAAAGTGCGTTTCTGTGGAGTATAGTTTCAGTTGTGCGTCCGGATTAATGATTTCCTGTCAGAAACGTTAAAGTACGTAGTAATCGATGGAGAAATCCTCTAGTAAAACAGATATGATACCTAGCACTTCTCAAGGAAGTTTACAGGCCCTCTACCGTTCCTTAATCTATACAAACGACTTATGAGACATTGTGAGCAGTCGTCTTAGATTGTTCGTAGATGATACGGTAATTTATCGTTTAGAAAAGTCATCAGAAGAACAAAACCAATTGCATAATGACTATGAGACGATACCTGTAAGGTGGTGATGGTGGCAATCGTCTCTGAAGAAGAAAAAGCGTGATGTCATCCACATGAGTACGAAAAAAATCCATTAAATTTCGTGTTACTCAATAATTCACATAAATTTAAAGGATGTCAATTCAACTAAATGCCTGGGAATTGCAGTAACGGACAGCTTAAGTTACAGTCATCACATAGATTATGTTTTGGGAAGCCAAACCAAAGTCTTCGTTTTATTGGCAGAAGACTTGGCAGATGCAACAGGTCTCCTGTAGAGACGACCTACACTACGCTTGTTCGTCCTCTGCTACAGAACTGCTGTGCGAAATGGATCCTACCAGATATTATTGACGGAGCATATGGAAAAGTCTAGAGGACGGCAGCTCGTTTCCGATTATCGTGACGTAATGGAAGGTGTGTCATGGATGTAATAAGCAAGTTAAGGTGGCGATCATTAAAACAAAGGCGATTTTCGTTGCGGCGAAGTCTTTTCACGAAATTTCAGTCGCCAACTTTCTTGTCTGAATATGAAAATATTTTACTGCCACCAACATACACAAGAAGAAATTATCATCGTAATAAAGTAAGAAGAATTAGAGCTCGTAAAGAATGATTTGAGTGTTCATTTTTCTCATGGGCTGTTAGATAGTGGAGCGATAGAGACTATGGCTGTTGTTCGGAAAACCCTGTGCCAGGCTCTTAAGTGAGAATTACAGAGTATTGATGAACATGTAGATGTAGGTTCCGAGGAGTTCCATCCTCCTTGGAATCACCAATATTCATCCAAATTAATCTAAACACTTGCTACATATCCTACTTCTTTCTCGATTAAAAAAACTTTACCAACAGCCGTATATTTTGGGTTATTTTATTTCAAATATCAAATGCTACCAGTTTCTGCAACTCAATATTACCTTCTTCAGGCCACTGCATAATACATGGGTACACATGTAATGATAGAAGGGTGTACAAGTCAAGTTTTCAAGTGACAGGTAATCATAATATTGGTTGAACTGAAAAATAATGGAAGTGTTAGTGTTAAATCAATAACTACAAGCAGAGGAACTTAGCGTAAAGAGAAATCGAATCAACGTGATATGCATCCCACAAAATCAAGTTGAAGTAACTATTACCGAAATCATTTCCAGTGTTGATTTCGTCACTAGATATCTCTTCGTTCTCTGTACTTGTATGAAGATTTTAATTTGCAAATTATCAGTCGAGTCTTCCGTCGTGTACTTAGGGTGCAATAATGTAAACATACACTCTGTCCAACTCTCTCCTTCAATTGTTTTGAAAAGTTTCAGCAGTAAGGACTTCAATGTACACAAGAAGTAAATCGTTTGAGGAACGGTTATACTCCCTCCCCCCCTCCTCCCACCATCATACTACAACACAATCGTATAGCTGTGTTACTCCTCGCTACGCTTTCGTTGAAACGTGTCATCATCATCATCATCATCATCATCTTGGACAGTTTCCAGCCACTGCTGCACACTGAACTGCTGGAGCAAGTTGTGGGTCTGTCGGGAACACAATCCTCTCCATCGTGTTCTGTCTTTCCACCATTCCCCCTCTTCCACCTTCGTCCAGTTCTCTCCTCTTCTCGTCGCACATTCCTTCACTCTCTTCACCCATCTACCTCTTGGTTTTCCTCTGGGCCTCTTCCCCTCCAGTTGCAGATCAAACATCCTCTTTGGAATTCTTCCCTCATCCATTCTCTTCATGTGTCCATACCACTGCAGTCTTGATTTTTCTATCCTGTCCTGTACTGGTTCCTCCTTTAGTCTTTCCCTCACATACACATTTCGCAATCTGTCTCGTCTTGTTACACTCAACCTGCTCCTCTGGAACTTCATTTCACTAGCCTGTATTCTACTTTTGTGCATTACCCATGTCTCACTTCCGTATGCCAATATGGGGACAAAGTAGGTTCGGTATATAATTCCCTTGGATTTCTGTGGCACCTCCTTGCTCCAAATAAGCCCCCTAATGCATTTGTAGAACTGCCCTGCTTTTCTGCACCTTTCATTTATTTCCATTGCTTTTCCCCCCTTACTTTCAATCATGCTTCCCAGGTACTTGAAGTTCTCTACCACTTGTAGTTTTTCCCCTCCACAAGTTATATCCACATTTGGCCTATTCTTCTTCCTTGTTGTGACAATTATTTCACTTTTATTTGCAGAGAAATGCATTCCATATTGTGCTGCCGTTGCCTCCCATACATTTAACTGCTCTTGCACCTCCTTCTCGCAATTTCCCCATAACATCAGGTCATCGGCAAAAAGCACTGCTTTCATTTTATGATCTCCAATTGCATCTGATACTTGCTGTAGGATTTCATCCATAACAATAATAAACAATAAAGGCGAAAGTGCACTTCCCTGTCGCAGCCCATTTTCCAGCTTGAACCATGCAGTACGTTCCCTCCCCACTTTCACACAACTCTCACTTCCCTCATACATTTTTCTGACTTTTCGTGTTATCTCTTCATCTATCCCTTTTGCTATATTTAAATTAAAGTTCAGTCTTGATCACGTTATGTCTGTTTTAATGGGTAACCGGTTTCGGTTTTTTCTATAAAACCATCTTCAGACCCATTGGCTCCTTTGGGCTGGTAGGTGGAGCTCTCCTTGCTGCTGGAGAGCTCCACCTACCAGCCCAAAGGAGCCAATGGGTCTGAAGATGGTTTTATATAAAAAACCGAAACCGGTTACTCATTAAAACAGACATAACGTGATCAAGACTGAACTTTAATTTAAATATAACAATTAATTGATCACTGTATTCCAGAAATGTTTACCAAAATTATCCCTTTTGCGTTCAGCACATCCCAGAGCTTGTCCCTACAGATACTGTCATACGCCTTCTCAATATCTAAAAAGGCCATGATTAAGTCCTTCCCATACTCATAGTGCCTTTCCTGCAGTTGCCTTGCCGCAAATATGAGGTCCGTTGTTGATCTTCCCGGTCTGAAACCATACTGCTCCTCTTGCAGTCTACTTTCAATACTGCTTCTTATTCTCTTCTCCAGGATCTTTTCATAGATTTTTCCACAGTGGCATAGCAGGGTGATTCCTCTGTAGTTCTCACATCTCCTTTTATCCCCTTTCTTGAAGATCGGGACTATAATTCCTTTCTTCCAATCCTCAGGAATTCTGTTCTCCTTCCACACCACCCTCAGCACTCTGTATAGCCACTGGGTTCCTACTTCTCCTGCTGCTCGTATCATATCCACTGTTACTTCGTCCCAACCTGGTGCCTTGCCCCCTTTCATCCTCTTTATGGCTTCTTCCACTTCATTCCAAGTTAGATCATCAATTTCCCCACTATTATAATCGTCTGCTGCCTTAGGCTCTCCATCGCTGTTAGTTACCCGCTTGGCGGCATTCAACAGATCTTCAAAGTACGTGTACAGCTTCAAACTACTACCGACTTCCTCACAGTGCCCCACAGTCAACAGAAATTGTTTTTCAATCTACTAATACCTGACCGTTTTTAGCTTACCTCTCAACAGCCGGAGATTTTCATTAAAGTCTGTGGTAACATGACATTTGACCAGTTGGACATGTGTGTCCGACCGACATTCACGGCCCGATAAAGAAAAAATGGAGCGCCCAGAAGCAGAGGATAAAACTAAATGAAACTTCATAGGTTGAGAGTATGAGGCGTTATTTCATTGATTACAAAATCGTGTCAAATTTACTAACAACTAGGCAATATAAGCCCACTTAACAGCGACGCTACACCCCCTCTGGCTTGGATGCATGCACTGATACTGTTGCGCAAAGGGTATCATAAAGCCTTAAACTGCCCGTTCATATTCATCCGACGACCTGCTGGCCGACCCATCCGAGAGTGTGGGGACATTGGCGGCTGCTTTGCGAACCATAATTGCCTGAACTGACAGATTGAAGGCTGGCAGGTAGCATTCGGGAAAGCAGGCAGAGGTCCTCCAGTAAAACTGACGAACCTGGACCACAGACCCAAACGCAAACCCATTATCGAAACATAGGCGAATGGGTCTGGGCAGATCCGCTTTGTAGACGGATAGGTGGACTCGTCCGCCTGTGTACGGGGGGGGGGGGGGGGGGCTTAGACAAGCTGCCACAACTGTTGTACCTAGTCGTCATATCCTCGATACTGACGCAAGGACGTAGCCATACCTGATCCTGCATAATCAGGGACAGAACTGAGTATCGTCATGACTAAATGAGTACCTCCACATCATGCAGACAATTTATAGAGACAGCTGCTATATGCCCTGTAGAAAAATGACACCAGTTTACTATCACATGAGAGGTAACACATGACGATGCAGAATTTCCTTGACGTACCATTGTGCTGTCATAGTTCCTTCAGTTGCCACCAGTCATGACATGCAGTAATAACTGATGAATCCCCACTAGGGCGTGTCAAGTGTTCAGACTTTGCTTTTCGAGAAATGAGGAAGTCTTAAGATTGTGTTTCAGTTAGCAATTCCTAATTATATTCACAACAAATGGCAGCTACATTGTTTTGATTGATAAAGAGCTACTGTAATTTCCTGATAATTTGACCTCTCATATAAAATTCTCAGTAAACTGTCTTCCTTCAAGAAGTAGCTTCTCAAAATTATTCCTCTAAGGATAAGAATATACCGGGTGATTCAAAAAGATTACCACAACTTTAGGAATTTAAAACTCTGCAACGACAAAAGGCAGAGCTAAGCACTATCTGTCGGCGAATTAAGGGAGCTATAAAGTTTCATTTAGTTGTACATTTGTTCGCTTGAGGCGCTGTTGACTAGGCGTCAGCGTCAGTTGATGCTAAGATGGCGACCGCTCAACAGAAAGCTTTTTGTGTTATTGAGTACGGCAGAAGTGAATCGACGACATTTGTTCAGCGTGCATTTCGAACGAAGTATGGTGTTTAACCTCCTGATAGGTGGTGTATTAAACGTTGGTATTTCAGCCAATAAAGTTTTTGGTCCCTTTTTCTTCGAAGGTGCTACTGTAACTGGACTACAGTATCTGGAGATGTTAGAGAATTGGCTGTTCCCTCAGCTCGAACAAGAAGCACAACAATTCATATTTCAGCAGGATGGAGCGCCACCACATTGGCACTTATCTGTCCGTAACTACCTGAACGTCAACTACCCGAGGCGATGGATCGGCCGCCAGGCAGCCCGTGACAGAGCACTTCATCACTGGCCTCCAAGAAGCCCTGATCTTACCCCCAGCGATTTTTTGTTATGGGGGTATGTTAAGGATATGGTGTTTCGGCCACCTCTCCCAGCCACCATTGATGATTTGAAACGAGAAATAACAGCAGCTATCCAAACTGTTACGCCTGATATGCTACAGAGAGTGTGGAACGAGTTGGAGTATCGGGTTGATATTGCTCGAGTGTCTGGAGGGGGCCATATTGAACATCTCTGAACTTGTTTTTGAGTGAAAAAAAACCTTTTTAAATACTCTTTGTAATGATGTATAACATAAGGTTATATTATGTTTCTTTCATTAAATACACATTTTTAAAGTTGTGGTATTCTTTTTGTATCACCCTGTACTATAAAATCTGGAAACACTTTTATGCCACTCCTAAAAGTTTTTAAACTGTAGCTCCCACTTGTCAGAAAATCCTTTCCAGAATCTTAGGTTCCATTAAGTGATACTGTTACCAAAAATCTCCCTACAGATGAGGTTTATAGTTACAGGCTATGAAGACAACTGCACTTCCAACTGATCTGGCATTATAAGAAATTCGTTCTGTAATCCGCTCTTGGTGGATAACAACTCCAAATAGGATTTGACGTATGTGGGTTTCAAACCACATCCTTAATGGCAACAACTAGAAGACGATACCACTGCTTGTGGAATACATTGTTGGCGTTTACTACCCATACTGGTTTAGAATCAAATCGAAATTCTCTTGGGTGGAAGAACTCTGTCGCATTCTTTAGCAACTTCAGCTTCTAAAATCCGAGTAGAAGGCAGTAGCAGACATTGTTGGGCCAACAACCCAACGTTCATCGTGGTCTGCTTTTACTGAAATATATTTTTGTTGTTCGAAGACAAGAAGAAAGAAAAACAGGGGTCCATAAGATAACTGAATTAAGGAATGACGATGAAGATACACCAGGAGACCTACCCGTTCAGCCTAGGAAAACATCTGCAGTAAATCCAAATAAAACTTCACTTTTGGAATTGATGGACTGCTCAGAAAAAGTACATGAACGTCCAGTTACTTGTAAACTCAAAATATCAGAAGAAAGAAAGTTTATTCAAGAACCAATGCAAGTTCCAGAGCGGTCAGAACAGTCCATAGAGACGTGTGTGGAATATGTAACAGAGGTTCCTGGCAAGTGCATACTCATATGAAATGAGAAGGATGCATTAGAGGCAACATTTGACGAATATTATTGGTTGAGGCTTTTTCATTTCTTTACAGTGCTTTACATTGTTTGATAATACAGACAGAATACAAGGAAAATTGTTCGAGTCCATTAAACCACTTATTGACCCAATTTTGGTGGAGTTTATGTCAATTTGTGCCCTTTTGTCAGAAATTTCAATGTACATTACAGTCAGTGCAAATTGACCAAGCTAAATGTTTATCAATAAAGATAAACCTTTTAAATTAGGATGTTACACATAAAAGGTGCAATTTTTTTGACCGCCTCGTACACAAAAATCACAAAGTGAGAAAAAGGGTAAAATTTAAAAGTGCACTTGATGATGATTTACTGGTTAGTTTGCATGGGGCACAGTGCTTAATGGATGAAATGGAGGTTGAAGAGGAGACAAGGAATAAAATAAGTAATACTGAGGGCAATTCTGAAACCGAGAAGCCATGCAACCTGATATCTCAGGCAGTGAGTTTTTCGCCAGGTACATCATTCTCTGAACAGGAGAGACAGAAATTAATCGAGCAGCAAATGGCTGGAGGGACATATGAAACATAAGCATGAGTGTAGGTATATGCCAATAAAGTACAAAGTTGGTGACGTAGTGCTTGTAAAATGAAAGGAACAGTCAACAGAAATAGACAGTGAGACGAAAGAGCTTTTTCTACTGTACCATGGCCCATTTACTGTAGTAAGCTGTCCTCACCCAAATGCTTACAGGTCTCAAAGAGACAATTGCGATTCGGGAATGTGATTGAGCTCCAACTGTACTGACAGGTAATGTAATTTGTAGTACATAATTTTGATGATATGAAACGCATACATTTATTAAATTAGGGTATTTTATCACGTGTATGTTCGTTAAATTTTTTTTTTTTTGTGCTCACTTAGCTTAAGCATTTCGGAAGGGTAAGTTTTGATATTGGTATTTGTTTGTTTATTAGAGGGATAATATTTACAGTCAAACCCAAATTTAAAAATTTTGGCGGGAATAGATACATTGGGGTATGAGAATTGTGGAGTAATAGATGAAGTAAGCTAGTGAAGAGTTTAAGATTCGTTTGCTGCACGAGGTGGCGCAGTGGTTAGCACACTGGACTCGCATTCGGGAGGACGACGGTTCAATCCCGTCTCCAGCCATCCTGATTTAGGTTTTCCGTGATTTTCCTAAATCGTTTCAGACAAATGCCGGGATGGTTCCTTTGAAAGGGCACGGCCGATTTCCTTCCCAATCCTTCCCTAACCCGAGCTTGCGCTCCGTCTCTAATGACCTCGTTGTCGACGGGACGTTAAACACTAACCACCACCACCACCACTCGTTTGCTGCAAGCCACAGCAGTCGTGTTTACTGTGCAGCATATGAGTATGATAGGATTCTAAGAAGGTTGAGGAACTTTGTGGATAAAGTTTTACTTACTGTTATTTCGGAATGTGACACATACAGAGGCATTCTTGTATATATGGTTATTTTGGTGACACACATCAAGCTTCCTTTTGGTGCGTACAGGTGAAGTTCATAGTTCAGATGGGATTGACTGGTCAGAGGATGGCAATGAAACAATGTACAATAAGTTATATGAATTGATGAAAATATTTTTTGTGGTACACTGTTTTCTGTTGATTTGTTTGTGGGTTACTTTATTCAGTGAGGATAGAATGAGATTCCGTACTGTGTTATAATGGGATATTTATCAGTCTTTACGTTTACACATTTGGATAAAATTTAGGTCAGATAGTAATGAACAACTGTCAACTTAATGTTGGCAAAAGGAGTAGCCAAGATTGTAGCTGACAACTATACCGTACTGTGTCTAGACATTCTGAGTACCATAGTTGTCACATTTTCAAGTCCCCTTGGATTGGAGAAACTTTGTCACTGTGTTGTATAATTGCAATGATTTGGGCTTTTCTATTCTTGAATACCACAAATTGTCGCTACCGATATGAAAAATGTCTACGTATCATGCATTTCTTGCACACTTGTTCATCTGTTTTTCAGTGTTAGTTTTCGCTGTGAAAGTTAGTCTGATCGTGTCAAGGCTCGATGGCAAAGGTGGACGGCTTTTAATCGGACTGATCCTTGGTACCCACATGCTTTTGATGATAGGAAATTTATTGGGTGATTTACATTTTTAACTAGTGTTATGTCAACTGGCTGGCAGGAGAGCTCGGAAAACTGTGCCAAAAGTATAAGCTGCATCACAGTTACGACGAAGCATATATGAAAACAATGAAAGGCGTTGTGTGGTATTTTGCAAATTGTTTACAATGAAATAAATAAGTAAAAGTGCAACGATAAACTGATGGTGGAACATAACATTTGTTCATTTATTGTTGGTCAGACAGTATAATGTTATTCATATCTGTTCAGGATAATTATGACAAGATTAAGGTAGAAGGCGCTACCACATAATTTCGTTCATTGATACATTTTCTATTGGGTTCCGTGTGCGACTTTTTGGAGTAAATTATTTCTAATAATACAGTACTGTGTTCGATATTACTTTCGCACAGTTTACTATTATATGGTGCAGCAAGTGGGAGTATTGTAACACGACAGCCTATTGCAAAGGGAAGAGACACTTTATTCAATCACAAACACACGACCGCAGATGCAAAGGCGCCGGCTAATATCGGGTCACATTCGTGTTGGTAGCTGAAATCAGCTTGACAGGAGCACGTGGAGGGCAAGTTTCACACTGTGTTCGACAGATGGGGTGTCTCTGGATTTCCACCGGCCGCTAAGGTGACCGCGTGACCTGGAAAACCCGTCCGTTGGGCAGCAGAATGATTGCTCATTTCTCATGGCCGCTTTTTGAGTCCAGTTCAAAATTAAATCTTACCTCAAAATTTATAAACAGTGAACATATGTGTCACTGAAGAGCCAGTAGGCTCATCTGAAGCGGAAAAGATGGACGATTACGCGTGTGAACACGCCCTTTCGACATCCATATTAGTTTATGAGTTATTGTAAGTTAAGTGTTGAAATTAATTCCTGACAGTAGGGGTGAATATCTAAGCAATGCCTTATGCGATTGCATTAAACGAGGTGTCTGTTCCGGCGTAACGACAAGCGTCGGTACAAAGATAAAGAACGATTCAGCAGAGAGGGCTGTGAGACGACGTCAGCCAATAGCACGCCTACTAGGACGTCACCACGATAGGAGCGGCCTCCACACGGAGAGAGTCAAAGCGACGCGCCGCCTAGCCCCGGCCGCACTAGAAGAGAGGCACCAGTACACCCGCACTTGGAGAGTCGCGCTAGAAGAGCCGGATTAGAAGATAAACAGTGACATTAACGATAGCAGTGACCTATGAACTTGTGTGATTAGCTTGCAGAGAAATTGTATATTTCGAACGATAATGAATATTTGCATGTCGCCAATTGCTTGCGACTCAAAGTTAAGTATTGTCAGTTCAGTTCAAAAATGGTTCAAATGGCTCTGAGCACTATGGGACTTAACATCTGTGGTCATCAGTCCCCTAGAACTTAGAACTACTTAAACCTAACTAACCTAAGGACATCACACACATCCATGCCCGAGGCAGGATTCGAACCTGCGACCGTAGCAGTCGCGCGGTTCCGGACTGAGCGCCTAGAACCGCGAGACCACCGCGGCCGGCGTCAGTTCAGTAATTATAATAAACTCAAGTAATGTGATTTTCTTGTATACTAACTATCCGAGAAAACAGCTTCCTAGGCACCCTATAAGAGACGACTGGGCAGGATCCCACAGTGTCTGTAGATACAGCTAGCAAAACTGTATCGGACTGCTATAGTCGATTAACTAAAATTATTCACATATTTAAATGAGAGGCCGAAAGGTGAATTTCACGTACTTAAAAACAGCTTTTCTTACTAAATAAACAGAGAAACACTAAAAGTAGCGGTATTACTGTAAACTTAAGATATATGGCAAGTTATTTAATGTATAACTTAAATCGTTTGGTGATATTTACACTTATAATTCCAGACTCACGTGTGACAGGATGGATCACATGTATATAAATGACAGCTACGCCAATGCAGTGCTGTTTTATGCCTTGTGCACGCTATACTGGCGCCATCTATACATCTTATACATCTTCATATCGCTATCCGACGATTTTTGTTACCTCAGTGTGTACCAGGTATCTCTCCTAAGTCATCCTGTAAAACTACTGTGGTGCTTTGGCCTATATTTGAGATTTAGTTTTGCCATATGTAGATGGAATGAGTCCAAACATATAGCGTGCATCACTTCTTTTATGTGATGCCCAGTGTCGACGGAAAGTATTTGTTTATTTACCATTAAAAATAAATAAAATAAAATAAAATAAAGAAAATTAAAGCGGAATTTCACGTGGCCAGTCGATAGCGCGATCCTTAATTAGTCTACTGCGATATTCGGTTTAGCGATGTGTGGAAATGGGATAGTAAAACACTAAGAAGCTGTCCCACCTCAAGTGCCGCCCTGCCCTTGTTGTCTGCAAGCCCCATAAAGCAGCATTACTCCGTCGTGGTTACTAGCTAACATCTGATTGTAATCAGGGGTAATGTTCTCAGAAAGGATGGGAATCACTGTGTTAGGTGGTTTGACATGAGGACAACGTTGAATGTCGTAGAGAACACGTTCGTTAGTTATTTTCCCTTTATTCTACAGCTTTGAAGGTGGTTCATGTTGAACCGAAACTACTCATTAAAAAAAACTGAAGCGCTCTAGATGGACAATAAAAAAATCTGTGTCACCATTATCTTGAGATTCCTCTCTACAAGACTTTTCTTTCAAATCATTTACGGAGCTCCATCAACCTCAGCCACTTCTGAGAGCCTGCAATTAAGATGTAGTATTCCTCTTCTGCTTCCAAACTTTTATAAATTACCTCTAAGCATCCTATAAGTACGCATCACTCCTAAGCCGCCATCTCCTGAATAACTTCCCGTCTTAATTCGATTTCCATATTAATTTATAAAATGGTCTCGGGGTTTCACCCGTCTCAATCTAGAATTTAAACTCAAGTTTTCCACGGTAGCTTCTGCCTTCTTCGCCTTACAAAGCCGTCGCTGCTACAGAATTAAGAATATTTAGGGTGAATAAATGCTGATACCAAAGATTAACGTGCAAGAAGTTAGGTATGACTTTACGGTAAATAATAAGCTTAACTCAGTAACATGTAGCACAAAGTTCTCATAGCTGTTCGGCCATCGTGATTTAACTTTTCAACCATTTCAGCAATAACTTCTAAGACGTCTTCACTTAATTTTCATGGGCTGAAGATGAACTGGGCTTTGAGGGTCAAATATTGAAAAGACATAGGATGGTTTATGAAGGTTCCACTTTTATTACAGAGATGGCTGCATGACAATCAATCATCAGAGGCTGCATATTAACTGCAAGCAAATATGCTGTATTCAACTACAGTGTGTGGTAGTTAAGAGATGCCAATCCATCGACAACAGTTAACTATATTGAGATAAGGTTCCGCTAAGTTATAGCAGATAACATAATTTTAACAATTATGCCTCTGAATTTAGACGCCGACATTTCTTAAATTGAACTATTTACATTTTTGTGGCCTTGAAAAGACTCTATGAAGATTTATTGAACGATGTAACTAGTACAGAACTTGATCAAAGAGTAACAAGATAACAGCACCGCAAACCAGCATCATCAGCAGAATAGGTCTCACAAACGACCTCATAAAATGTTAGCAAATACGCAGTTCGGGTACGGTTGTACAGTTCGTGCGTTTATCTGTTGGCTTGAGTCACATAATTCTGTGCTCATGAGACTTTTAAGTGAGAACTTTTAACATTGCAGCGCGTCAGCAATCGTGAATAATTTAATGATCATGCTTCTTTAGGCAATTTGTAGTTTTAGTGTGTTTCGAGGAAGGCGTGGTTATCCGCGCCGAAACCTAGGTCAACATCCGGTTTCAATTTGCAATCTACATCTACATACATACTCCGCTATCCACCATACGGTGCGTGGCGGAGGGTACCTCGTACCACAACTAGCATCTTCTCTCCCTGTTCCACTCACAAACAGAACGAGGGAAAAATGACTGCCTACATGCCTCTGTACGAGCCCTAATCCCTCTTATCTTATCTTTGTGGTCTTTCCGCGAAATATAAGTTGGCGGCAGTAAAATTGTACTGCAGTCAGCTTCAAAGGCTGGTTCTCTAAATTTCCTCAGAAGCGATTCACGAAAAGAACGCCTCCTTTCCTCTAGAGACTCCCACCCGAGTTCTTGAAGCATTTCCGTAACACTCGCGTGATGATCAAACCTAACAGTAACAAATCTAGCAACCCGCCTCTGAACTGCTTCTATGTCCTCCCTCTATCCGACCTGATAGGGATCCCAAATGCTCGAGCAGTACTCAAGAATAGGTTGTATTAGTGTTTTATAAGCGGTCTCCTTTACAGATGAACCACATCTTTCCAAAATTCTACCAATGAACCAAAGACGACTACCCGCCTTCCCCACAACTGCCATTACATACTTGTCCCACTTCATATCGCTCTGCAATGTTACGCCCAAACATTTAATCGACGTGACAGTGTCAAGCGCTACACTACTAATTGAGTATTCAAACATTACGGGATTCTTTTTCCTATTCATCTGCATTAATTCACATTTATCTATATTTAGAGTTAGCTTCCATTCTTTACGCCACTCACAAATCCTGTCCAAGTCACCTGTTCCACTCACAAACAGAACGAGGGAAAAATGACTGCCTACATGCCTCTGTACGAGCCCTAATCCCTCTTATCTTATCTTTGCTTAGGTGCAAATGAGGCAAAGCATCAAAACTTACCTTATGAAGCTTACAGCTGTCCAGAACGCATGTTTGCTTAAGTACTACGCTAAGCAGCCAAGGACACGTACCAATAGGCAGTCTGAATTACTTTCAGCTACTGGAAGAAACTAATAAATTTCACTTTGAGATCCACGCTAGGTGTATCGCAAAGGGGCCGCAAAAATTAGATACTTCCACATCTAAATTGTTCTGTGTGGCTTATCAGGTGTGACAGTGTTAATTTAATTACTAAAATATCTGCAAAAATCGTCAGATTCGCAATGTTTGTGTCAATTTTCTTTCCTGATGACGTAAAAACGAAAAAAAATATGTTAGCAATTAACAACTTTCATGTCAAATGTTGCGGTTTTAAAGGTTTTCAGTAATGTTTCAAATATGGAAGCAACATTTTAGGGGGAAAGAATTTAATGCATCATGTTCTGCACTTGAAAAATAAAATCGATGACATTAATACTTTAATATGCTTTTTATTCGCGTTTGATGTACATCTACATAAGGTTGTGTGCAAAACGAACTTTTGAGGAAGGCTGCAGTACTTGCCAACCAAGAACTATTGCTCAAAGTTTATCTATAACGTCTACAGTCTGTATTTCTCATAATAAACTATTAAAAATCACCGAAAATTTAATCACCAAAATAAACAATGTTATTCCCACAGTAATCACAACAATCTGTTTCATCTATTTCACTATTTATTCATACATATTTTCATGTTTGGAGTGTATTTACAGCAGCATTGCAATATGATCATGTTGCCTAAAAATAGCAAATGATTTCGTTGATATGCCATGTCGATTATCCACATCAGTAACAAACACCTCTGTGAAAGTGGTGAGTTGAAACAATTTTCCCAGTATGGTGATTTTACCCAGTCTTGGTTCAATAGGAAACTTAACAATGATCTGGCTGAATTATTTACCGAAGCACATCAATTTTCTAAGTAGCACTTTAGTGATATAGCATAAGTAACGGTATTAATACACACCCTTTTAGGTAAAAAAACGGGGGTTGCTGTACTTCCAAAGTCAGCCAAGCATTATAGCGACTCCATACTAGAGTATTAACATTATTCTGGAAAAGAAAACGTTTGCCATCTTCTGCTGATAATATCAGACATTACAGGAACCGAAATCCTTTTACCGATCTCCCAATTCAGATGACACCACAGTTGAAAGATTCAAAGAAAACTTGAGTTTAATTTCGAACACGTATCCTACTCATACAATTATAGCTGGTGGTGGCTTTAATTTACCCTCGATAATTTGGTGAAAATACGTGTTTAAATCCGGAGGTATGCATAAAACATAATCCGCAATTGTACTAATCGTATTCTCTGAAAATAATTTCGAGCATTCCGTTCATGAGCCCATGTGAATAGTAAACGATTGTGAAAACACACTTGATCTCTTAGCAACAGATAATCCTCCAAAAATAAACGAAAAATATACCTATTCAAAAAAGCAGATACAAATTCACTTGATGCCTTAAGAGACAATCTCCACTCCTTCGAAATTAACAATGTAGACCAAATTTAGTTGAATTTATAAAATTAAAATCGACAGCAATTGAGAGATATATACCAAATAAAGCTGATCGCCCTTGGTACACAAAACGGGTCAGAATAATTTCGAAGAAACAACGAAAAAAGCATGCTAAATTTAAACGAACGCAAAATCTCCAAAACTGACGATCTTTTGCACAAGCTCGAAATTTAGCGCGGACTTCAATGCGAGATGCTTGTAATAGTTTCCAGAAAGAAACTTGTCCTCGAAACCTGGCAGAATATCGAAAGAGATTCTAGTAGTATGTAAAGTATGCTAGTGGCAAGACACAATAGACGCATTCTCCGCTCGACAGAAGTGGAAATACTATCGACGACAGTGCTGCTAAAGCACAGTTACTAAAAACAGACTTCCGAAATTCCTTCACCACATGAGACGAAGTAAATAGTCCAGAATTCGAATCAAGAACAGCTGTCACCATGATTGACTTAAAAGTAGATATCATCAGAGTAGTGAAGCAACTTTAAATCACTCAATAAAAGTAAGCCTTCCGGTTCAGACTATATACCAATTAGGTTCCTTTCAGAGTATGTTGACACAATAGATGCATATTTAATCATAAAATAGTGCTCGTTACACGAAATATTCATACCCAAAGACTGGAAAGTTGCTCACATCACACCAAGAGTCAATAAAGGTAGTAAGGTTAATCCGCTAAATTACAGACCCATATCATTAACGTCAATATGCAGCGGGAATTTGGAACATATATTGTTTTCGAACATTATGTGTTAATTCGAAGAGAACCGTCTATTGACACACAGTCAACATGTATTTAGAAAACATCGTTCTTGTGAAACACAGCTATCTCTTTCCTCAGACGAAGTGTTCAGTGCTACTGTGAAGGGATTTCAAATTGATTCTGTATTTCTAGATTTCCAGAAAGCTTTTGACACTGTACAACACAAGCGTCCTGTAGGGAAATAGCATGCTTACGGAATATTGTCTCAGTTATTCGATATCAGAAAGGTCATAATTCGTAGTAATTGACGGAAAGTAATTAAGTAAACCACTAGTGATTTCTGGCGTACCCCAAGGTAGTGTTATAGGCTCTATGCTGTAACTTATTATATAAACGATTTAGGAGACGAACTGAGCAGCCGTCTTAGGTTATTTGCAGATGATGCTGTCGTTTTCTCGTCTCGTAAAGTTATCAGAAGCTCAAAAATTGCAAACCGATTTAGAAGAGATACAGTATCTGTATGGTGCGAAACTTCGGTTACACGATAAATCAATCAAATCTAAAGGCCGTAAATTTAACTAAATACCTAGAAGAGAGCCGTAAGCTTTGTATTATCGCGAAATAGGGGAGAGAGTGCCACGGACACAATACAGGTTTTGGTGTGGACGTCATTAAAAGAAAGACGGTTTTCGTTGCGGCAAAATCTTCTCACGAAATTTAGATCACCGACTTTCTCCTCCGAATGCGAAAATATTTTTTTGACGCCGACTTACGAAGGGAGGAACGATCATCCTAATAAAATAATGGAAATCTGAGATCGCACGGAAAGATATTTGTGTTAGTTTTTTCTGCGCGCTGTTCGAGGTTCAGACAGAGAATTATTGTGAAAGTGGTTCAATTAACCCTCTGGCATTGGCTCATTCTTGGCATTCTGGTACGCTTTGACCTTGAATTCCGTCATTGACCTTTTCAATGACATCACATGATCATAAAGTTAATACATGACGTCAATTATGACCCTAAATTCATGACATCATCTCTCTATGAGTGATATAATCCTAATCAGTTGAATGCCATCCCCCTTCCTTATCTCCAGCCAGTTATAGCTCAATATTAAAACCAGAAGAGCCAATGGAAGACCCAAGATGGCTAAAATGGCCCAACTGTGTAAGTGGAAAGTTGAAAGCCTCTCCCTTCCCTATCTCCAGACAGTTACAGTGCTGTATCCTACATTTCCAGTAAATCACACTGACAAACACAGCCCAATTGTGCTAGTGAAAAATTTAAAACCCTTTCCCGTTTCCCGTACCTCCTAATCTCCAACTAGTCACAGTATAGCGTTAAAAGTCCAAGCTGATGGAAAGATATTAAATGTGTGATTTATACTCCTTGCCCTCTTCCCTCTATCCACAAATAATCAGAGTTTAGTATAAGAAAATAGCCCAGATGTGTAAATGGGAAAGCAAAAACCCTTTCCCCCACCCTCTACCTACAGAAAATCATAGCACAGTATAAAATAACCAGGATGGCGGAAATAGCCCAGTTGTCTTACTGTTGAATTTAAAACACAAACCAACAGTATTAAAATGGTGCACATTACATAATTACCGAGCTCCACATCAATTATGCCCTCTCCTCCTCTCCCCTTTTTTTGCCTCCAGCCAATAAAAATTGTGGAAATAGATCAATTGTATGCTTTATATCTCCTTCCTGCCGATCAGAGCATAGTATTAAAATGATGTGCTAGATATGCAGTAAGAAGTAATATAACCCTCAATATAAAGTCAAAGTTGTTCACTACTTCTGTGAATGTCACATACCTCTGGCTGAACGCTGAAGTGAAGCCAAGATCAAGTTATGCATTATATAGATACACATATGTACATCTGCATTTCTTAAATCAAAAAAATTCTGTGCTTCTTAAATACACTCCTGGAAATTGAAATAAGAACATCGTGAATTCATTGTCCCAGGAAGGGGAAACTTTATTGACACATTCCTGGGGTCAGATACATCACATGATCACACTGACAGAACCACAGGCACATAGACACAGGCAACAGAGCATGCACAATGTCGGCACTAGTACAGTGTATATCCACCTTTCGCAGCAATGCAGGCTGCTATTCTCCCATGGAGACGATCGTAGAGATGCTGGATGTAGTCCTGTGGAACGGCTTGCCATGCCATTTCCACCTGGCGCCTCAGTTGGACCAGCGTTCGTGCTGGACGTGCAGACCGCGTGAGACGACGCTTCATCCAGTCCCAAACATGCTCAATGGGGGACAGATCCGGAGATCTTGCTGGCCAGGGTAGTTGACTTACACCTTCTAGAGCACGTTGGGTGGCACGGGATACATGCGGACGTGCATTGTCCTGTTGGAACAGCAAGTTCCCTTGCCGGTCTAGGAATGGTAGAACGATGGGTTCGATGACGGTTTGCATGTACCGTGCACTATTCAGTGTCCTCTCGACGATCACCAGTGGTGTACGGCCAGTGTAGGAGATCGCTCCCCACACCATGATGCCGGGTGTTGGCCCTGTGTGCCTCGGTCGTATGCAGTCCTGATTGTGGCGCTCACCTGCACGGCGCCAAACACGCATACGACCATCATTGGCACCAAGGCAGAAGCGACTCTCATCGCTGAAGACGACACGTCTCCATTCGTCCCTCCATTCACGCCTGTCGCGACACCACTGGAGGCGGGCTGCACGATGTTGGGGCGTGAGCGGAAGACGGCCTAACGGTGTGTGGGACCGTAGCCCAGCTTCATGGAGACGGTTGCGAATGGTCCTCGCCGATACCCCAGGAGCAACAGTGTCCCTAATTTGCTGGGAAGTGGCGGTGCGGTCCCCTACGGCACTGCGTAGGATCCTACGGTCTTGGCGTGCATCCGTGCGTCGCTGCGGTCCGGTCCCAGGTCGACGGGCACGTGCACCTTCCGCCGACCACTGGCGACAACATCGATGTACTGTGGAGACCTCACGCCCCATGTGTTGAGCAATTCGGCGGTACGTCCACCCGGCCTCCCGCATGCCCACTATACACCCTCGCTCAAAGTCCGTCAACTGCACATACGGTTCACGTCCACGCTGTCGCGGCATGCTACCAGTGTTAAAGACTGCGATGGAGCTCCGTATGCCACGGCAAACTGGCTGACAATGACGGCGGCGGTGCACAAATGCTGCGCAGCTAGCGCCATTCGACGGCCAACACCGCGGTTCCTGGTGTGTCCGCTGTGCCGTGCGTGTGATCATTGCTTGTACAGCCCTCTCGCAGTGTCCGGAGCAAGTATGGTGCGTCTGACACACCGGTGTCAATGTGTTCTTTTTTCCATTTCCAGGAATGTACATATGTCATAAAATAATAACTTTTCTCTGTTATCTCTGACTAAATATTAAAATTGGCCAGGTCAAGGCAATGCATTATCCACCTACACATACATACCTCTGGCGTAACATTAAAATAATTGCAATGCCTGAAGATATGCATTATACACACAAAATGCTGCACACACACACACACACACACACACACACACACACACACAAACACACACACACCTCTGTATTTATTAAGTCAAATTCTGTACTCCTTATAAACATACGATCTCTACATATTTTATACCTCATATTATATGTTACTGATAAACATATGATCTGTCTCATGCAAAGGAAGCATTCTCCCTCTTTCACACCCACCTCCAAAAATCTGACCTCTCACACAAAAGTAAACATTTCTTCTCTCACACAAACATATCTCTGCATTTCGTTCACCAAACACTGTAATCCTGAAACCCAAGTGTGATTCCAATTCTCAGCACTTTAAAAAAAATTCTTCAACAAATGGTTCAAATGGCGTTGAACACTATGGGACTTAACATTGATGTCTTCAGTCCCCTAGAACTTAGAACTACATAAACCTAACTACCCTAAGGACATCACACACATCCATGACCGAGGCAGGATTCGAACCTACGACCGCAGCGGTCGCTCGGCTCCAGACTGTAGCGCCTAGAACGGCTAGGCCACAACGGCCGGCAATAATTCATCTTTTCTGTGTCATGTTTGAAATGTCAGTGGACGCCTCAGGATAAAGGAACAACTAAGCCGGCATGGGAAGTTGGCCGGCCGTTGTGGCCGATCTGTTCTAGGCGTTTCAGTCCGGAACAGCTCAGCTGCCACGCTCACCGGTTCGAATCCTTCCTCGGGCATGGATGTGTGTGATGTCCTTAGGTTAGTAAGGTTTAGGTAGTTCTAAGTTCTAGGGGATTGATGACCTCAGATGTTGAGTCCCATAGTGCTCAGAGCCATTTCAACCGTATTGGGCAAAACACGTTTCTTGTTCCATCTTATTACCATAAATATAGATCATTTCTCAAAAATAAATTGAAAAATGCAAACTCCTCAATTCAGATTTACACACAAAAGGTTTAGTATAAATAAATGAAAAGTAAAATTTCTTACAACCCTGGCGAAAGTGAATTTAAGAACATTCAATGAATTCAACCTACTGGCGTGGAATAATAATAAAATGCTATTTAACAACTGAGTATTACATCAATATTATACTTTTTATGTTAAAAACACCAAATTTCACACAGGGGAATAGTGGAAGGGGTAGATGCGGCAAGCCAGGTCTGAATAATAAAAAAGAAGGCTGAACTGGGTAAATTAACGCCCGATTGCTTCTAAAGAGAAACTCAACTTATAAAGGATGCAGCAAACCAGGAGGCCGTTACGTCTCAGAGGCTACGATGAAACGGGAAGCAACGCGCCGGCCGCGCCCAGGCGCAAAGCCTACGCGAACGGTTGTGCCCGGTGGACCGGCAGTAATAAACTAGACCTCGCAGCAGCGCCTCCAAACGCTACGAACAGCTCGGGAGGCCGAGAGAAAACAAGCAAACATATAAATCATGCACAATAATTATGGAACATACGAAAAAGCTTGGACCAAGGCCAAAGCTCAACGTGATCGTGGCCCCAAGCCCTGACCAAACCTTACGTGTAACAACCAGAATTTTACGAAAGAATTATCTGCTATTAACTGTTTAATCTTACAATGATATACAACAATTTAAAGTAATAATCACACACACAACCCTCAGTCACATCAACTTAAGTGGCTGAGAAGATAACAAGCAAATAATGCCTGCTAGCACTCAAACAACTACATTGAAACAAATTTTAATTTTCGTGAAAGGGTAGATCCGACCAGAATGAAGGAACCAATTACGCAAAGGGCCAAGATTCACTGGCCGCTAGCGTTTGCTTACCACAGCTGTAGGCAATTTTATAATCACTACATGAGTCAGGGAAACAACAACTTCCATTAGAAATCAGACTCAATTTCGACCTCACTGGTCATTAACACACTTGGCGGCCTAGAACATATGACAACTTCAGACACAGGTGAAAAATAAGCAGACATTGAACAAGCTGTAATTACAGGGAATTTGAAAACAAGCAAATGTGGCACTCAGATAATGTCAAACAGCGGTACTAAAAGGTAAACTGAGTTGTTGAAACAGAGAGATGGAGAAACACAGGCAATCTAGAGTAGCGGGAGAAACCTCAACACGGCAGCGCATGCGGCAATCGAGTAACGAGTACCTTACCCGCAAGGGCAGAATAGACGCCATTACAAAGTGAACAGCTCTCCAACACCCGTAGCCGGCCGCTGTGGCCGAGCGGATCTAGGCGCTGCAGTCCGGAACCGCGCAGCTGCTACTGTCGCAGGTTCGAATCCTGCCTCGGGCATGGATGTGTATGATGTCCTTAGGTTAGTTAGGTTTAAGTAGTTCTAAGTGTAGGGGACTGATGACCTCAGGTGTTGTCCCATAGTGCCTAGAGCCGTTTCCAACATCCATATTAGCAACTATGCCTCCTTAGTGCATTAGACCCAAGTATACACGACCAATTCGACTTCGACGACCGGCCGCTTAGACACTCGTGCGCCCCTGGCCTGAGGCGACTAGATAGAAGCTGATCGCGACAGTAGCCAAGGATGTAAAACACAGAACGAGCCAACACGGCTCAATGTTCCAAAAAACTATAAATATTCCGATCTCTCAAGGTTTTTCGTCATGGACGTGTGCGGAATACGTAAGTCATTCCAGTGTACTCTCGCTGTTGTGGGGCCGAGGAAGGCCCAGTTCTTTGAGGCTTCATGTCACGGACTGCGCGGCCCCTCCCGCCGGAAGTTCGAGTCCTCCAGAGGGCATGGGTTTGTGTGTTGTTCTTAGCATAAGTTCGTTTAAGTTTGTTTAAGTAATGTGTAAGTCTAGGGACCGATGACCTAAACAGTTTGGTCCCTTAGGAATTCACACACATTTGAACATTTTTGAAGGCCCAGTTCACGCGTCTCAACTAGCTGGATAAGACACAACGCAGCTAAGAAATAGTTCAAATGGCTCTGAGCACTATGGGACTTAACATCTGTGGTCATCAGTCCCCTAGAACATAGAACTACTTAAACCTAACTAACCTAAGGACATCACACACATCCATGCCCGAGGCAGGGTTCGAACCTGCGACCGTAGCGGTCGCGCGGTTCCGGACTGAGCGCCTAGAACTGCGAGACCACCGCGGCCGGCCGCAGCTAAGAGACAGATAGACATTCACCAAAGTTTTGTGTCAGCTAGGTGCCACAAACAAACTACAAAGTGAGTATGAAAGATAACAAAAAAGAACTGAAACACAAAGTATGATACACACAAAATATATTAAAATCTTTTTTTCATACAATGTTTGTATTCAGGGTGAGTCACCTAACGTTACCGCTGGATATATTTCGTAAACCACATCAAATACTGACGAATCGATTCCACAGACAGAACGTGAGGAGAGGGGCTAGTGTAATTGGTTAATACAAACCATAAAAAAATGCACGGAAGTATGTTTTTTAACACAAACCTACTTTTTTTAAAATGGAACCCCGTTAGTTTTGTTAGCACATCTGAACATATAAAAAAATACGTAATCAGTGCCGTTTGTTGCATTGTAAAATGTTAATTAAATCCGGAGATATTGTAACCTAAAGTTGACGCTTGAGTACCACTCCTCCGCTGTTCGATCGTGTGTATCGGAGAGCACCGAATTACGTAGGGATCCAAAGGGAACGGTGCTGGACCTTAGGTACAGAAGAGACTGGAACAGCACATTACGTCCATATGCTAACACCTTTTTATTGGTCTTTTTCACTGACGCACATTTACATTACCATGAGGGGTGAGGTAAACGTACACACGTGGTTTCCGTTTTCAATTATGAAGTGGAGTAAAGAGTGTCCCACTGGAAACGCGTCGACGTATGTGGTGTCAGCATGATGGTGCACCTGCACATTCCGCAATTAACACTAGGCTGACCCTTGACAGGATGTTCGATGAGCGTTTCATAGGACGTGGAGGACGCATAAATTGGCCAGCCTCTCCTGATCTTACACCTCTGGACTTCTTTCTGTGGGGTACGTTAAAGGAGAATGTGTACCGTGATGTGCCTACAACCCCAGAGGATATGAAACAACGTATTGTGGCAGCCTGCGGCGACATTACACCAGATGTACTGCGGCGTGTACGACATTCATTACGCCAGAGATTGCAATTGTGTGCAGCAAATGATGGCCACCACATTGAACATCTATTGGCCTGACATGTCGGGACACACTTTATTCCACTCCGTAATTGAAAACGGAAACCACGTGTGTACGTTTACATCACCTCTCATGGCATTGTACATGTGCGTCAGTGAAAAAGACCAATAAAAAGGTGTTAGCATGTGGACGTAACGTGCTGTTCCAGTCTCTTCTGTACATAAGGTCCAGCACCGTTCCCTTTGGATACCTACGTAATTCGGTGCTCTCCGATACACACGATCGAACAGCGGAGGAGTGGTACTCAAGCGTCAACTTTAGGTTACAATATCTCCGGATGTAATTAACATTTTACAATGCAACAAACGGCACTGATTACGTATTTTTTTATATGTTCAGATGTGCTAACAAAACTAACGGGGTTCCATTTTTTAAAAAAACGTAGGTTTTGTGTTAAAAAACATACTTCCGTGCATTTTTTAAATGGTTTGTATTAACAAATTACACTAGCCCCTCTCCTCACGTTCGGTCTGTGGAATCGATTCGTCAGTATTTGATGTGGTTTACGAAATATATCCAGCGGTAATGTTAGGTGACTCACCCAGTATATAATGTGATCACAAAGTCATGGGATAGCGATATGCTCTTGTACAGATCGTGATAGTGTCTCGTACACAAGGTATGAAAGGGGAGTGCGTTGGTGGAGCTGTTATTTGTATTCAGTGATTCATGTGAAAAGATTTCCGTCGTGATTACGGGCACACGATAGGAATTAACAGACTTTGAACGTGGAATGATAGTTGGAGCTAGAACAATGAGACATTACATTTGGAAATCGTCATGGAATTCAATATTCCACGATACACAGTGCCAAGACTGTGACGAGAATATCTAATTCCAGGCATTACCTTTGACCACAGACAATGTAGTGACCGATGGCCTTAAACTGACGACTGAGAGCAGCAGCGCATGCGTTGAGCTGTCAGTTCAAATTGACAAGCAAACTACGTGAAATAAACGCAGAAATCAATGTGAGACAGTACGACACACGTACCCTTTAGGACAACTGGCAAAATGTGGTGCTAATGGGCTTCGGCAGAAGACGATAGACGGACTGTCTTTGGTAGCAACACGACATCGCCTTCAGCACATCTCTATGGCTCGTGACCATATTGGCTGGACCGCAGATGACTGGGAAACCATGGTCTGGCCAGATGCGTCCCGATTTCGGTTGGTAAGAGCGCAGACGCACGAAGCCATCGACACGTCAATTACGCACTGTGTAGGCTGGTGACCCCTGCATAATGCAGTGGGCTGTGTTCACATGGAGCGGATGGGGTCCTCTGGTCCGGTATTTCACAGGACCACCATTGTTCTAGATTTGTTTGAAGAATAGTCTGAGCAGTTCCAGCGAATGAATTGGCCACCCATCGAAAACACACACATCAAAAAGTGTTTCACATTATCTCGGTTCCGAGAGTTCAGGAACCTGTACAGAAAATTGAAATAGAGATAAACGCAAATATCGTTTCTGCTCTTATTATTGCTCATGCATGTTGTACCACCATACAGAGAGACCTTCAGATGCGATGGTCCAGATTGCTGTGCACACCAGTACCAGTAGCACGTCCTCTTGCATTGATGCGCACCTGTACTCGTTGTGGCATACTATCCACAAGTTCATCAAGGTGCTGTTCGTCCAGATTGTCGCACTCCTCAACGGAGATTGGGCATACATCCCTAAGAGTGATTGGTGGGTCCCCTAGTACATAAACAGCCCTTTTCAATCTGTCCCACCAAGTTCAATAGGATTCATGTCTAGAGAACATGATGGCCACTCTAGTTGAACGATGTCGTTATCCTGAAGGAAGTCATTCACGAGACGTGCACAATTGGGGCGTGAATTGTCGTCCATGACGACGAATGCCTCGCCAATATGATGCCGATATGGTTGCATTATCGGTCGGAGGATGGCATTCACGTATCGTAGAGCCGTTATGGCGCCTTCTATGACCACCAGCGGCGTAAGTCGGCCACACATAATGCCACCCGAAAACAGCAGGGAGCCTCCACCTTTCTGCACTCGCTGGACAGTGTGTCTAAGGCATTCAGCCTGACCGGGTTGCTCCAAACACATCTCCGACGATTTTCTGGTTGAAGGCATATGCGACACTCATGGCTCAAGAGAACGTGATGCCAATCCTCAGTGGTCCATTCGGCATGTTGTTGAGACCATCTGTACCACGCTGCATGTTGTCGTGGTTGTAAGGATGGACCTCGCCAAGGACGTCGGGAGTGAAGATGTGAATCATGCAGCTTATTGCTCACAGTTTGAGTCGTAACGCGACGTCCTGTGGCTGCACGAGAACCATTATTCAACATGGTGGCGTTGCTGTCAGTGTTCCTCCGAGCCATAATCCGTAGGTAGCGTTCTTCCAAAGCAGGAGTAGCCCTTGGGTGGCCTGAGCGCGGCATGTCATCGACAGTTCCTGTATCTTCTCCATGTCGGAACAACATCGCTTTGTTTCACTCCGAGACGCCTGGAGACTTCCCTTGTTGATAAAAAAAATGGAGATATGTGGTAAGGTCTTATGGGACCAAACTCCTGAGGTCATCGTCCCTAAGCTTACGCATTACTTAATCTAACTTAAACTAACTTACGCTAAGGACAACACACATGCCCGAGGGAGGATTCGAACCTCCGTCGCGGAGAGCCGCGCGGACCGTGACAATGCGCCGAAGACAACGCGGCTACACCGCGAAGCCTTTGTTGAGAGCCCTTCCTGGCACAACGTAACAATGCTCACGTGATCGAACCACGGTATTGACCGTCTAAGCATGGTTGAACTACAGACAACACGAGCCGTGTACTTCCTTCCTGGTGGAATGACTGGAACGGATCGGCTGTCGGATCCCCTCCGACTAATTGGTGCTGCTCATGCATGGTTGTTTACATCTTTGGACGGGTTTAGTGACATCTCTGAACAGTCAAAGAGACTGTCTGTGAAACAATATCCAAAGTCAACGTCTGTCTTCAGCAGTTCTGGGAACAAGGGTAATGTAAAACCTTTTTTGATGTTTGTATATGGGACATAATCGAGAGGTTAGTTCGTCCACAAAATCCTCCACTGGCAAACTTTCGCAGTTTCGCCCGGCTATAAAGACAGCATGCCTCAGTATTTTTGCAGAGGACTTATAACGGCTTGTTGAGTCCATTCCACGTCGAGTTGCTGCACTGTGCCTTGCAAAAGGAGGTCCGACATGATATTAGGAGGCATCCCATGACTTTTGTCAACTCAGTGTATAGTGTGTTCACATTCAATGCTTTTATAGTAAGTTGATAGTGACCTCAATTCAGAATCTAAAATATACATTTTTCACCGAGATTTTTTCTCGACTAATTGCGCATCGAAATTTGTTTGGAATAACAATAGCGTAGCCAGTATTGCACATACTGATGAGTAGAAGCAATGATACTCCATGTAACTTCGACAGTTGTATGTGTAATAGAAATGACATGTATTTTTATTAGCAGTGCCCTCCAAGATTAACAAATTCACGTGACTACGGTGTTTTGTAATATACAGTGGTACAATTAATAACTCTTTGTCTCTCATATTATCTTCTATAGTCATCCATTCACAATTTGAACACTGGATGCTATAGATGTTTATAGAAACGTCTTCCTTCTGGTTTTCGAAAACACGAACATGTTCGAGCTCTGAATAGAACGGCATGTTGACAACGTTTAATCTGTCAGAGTATAGAATATATTTGGAAACACACTACTTTCAGGATATTATCCCCCTGAAATAGGCCTCTTGAAACGCGCATTACCCTTTTCCTGGATGTTTATTATCACGCATTTATTTTCTGTTACCTTAGGCAGTTTGTACTCCTGCATAAAATCCCTCCTGTTCAGTAACTTTAATGCACAGTAGAACTATCCCTTCAGTGTCCACCTAAAACTAGGAGTTTGGGAAGTTCCCAGTTTTTTCAAACATCGCTCTGTGCCACTGGTTGGGTACGAGTCACTGATGTGATCGCAGGGTGACAGAAGTGTACTCTTTGTGTTCATTTATACTGCTCTGTTCTCACCAGTCTTCGAGAGAAGGCATCTATAGAGGAGACATTTATCTTAACTGATCGATTCATATCTCGCACTCTGTTGGTGAAAACTGGGATACATGTAGCAAGAAACGGTTTGGGATCTGTGGACCTATCGTAATTGTCAATTACGCTAGTACATACTCACTTTTTAAAAGCTGAATCCACAGAAACACTTCCTACACTTGTAATTGATTTTAACATGCTTTGTAGATGGCTCTCACATCGTTTATAGTTCTAGATAAAGTACTACTTTACTTGGTCTCAAGTTGAGGACGACACTGGTAACAATGTGGAGGATGAGATGTCCACAGTGTTCTGGTGGTTTTTTCTTCATCTACAGCTGTTGCTGCTTCTTGCAGATTTTTCCCCAGCTGCTCAATTAGAGCGCTGATTGTTTGCTGCTCGATCACTAGGACCACAGATCCTGTAACATTCAAGGGAAAAAGAAACATGTATCCACAGATGTGAGAAACAAATTATTTAAATGACAAAGTGGATAAACCGAAGACGAATATTAATATTTTTTTTGTCGGGCTTCCAACTCTGCTCTCTCAACTCACAACTGATTCCACAATGTTGACAGTTGGACTGACAAAACATAAATGCTTTTAGCGAGTTTGAAGACCTCTCTTCTATACCCTTGCCTCAATGCTGAGTCAGCAGAGGTTTCTTATCTCGTGTGCTGAGTCAGAGATTGCACTCTCACAATCTCATAAATGCCAGTTTCCCACAAAGACCAACCTCGAGGAAACAGACATGTTTTCTCTGACACAAGTGAGTTGATGCTTGCTCCAATACGTTTTATAAGGCTTACTGCACTTACATTTTTCTCCCAACTGCAGTGCTTTAGACAAACATAGGTGACATTCTGCGTCAGAAACAAAAAAGTGCCATGAACTAATTTTAACAGAAGAATATTTATTTTTATCACCGAAAGAGGAATTCCATTAATACACACATAATAATTCAACGCAGCAGCTTGTGTCTGAGCAGCGAAAGTGAACCCTGCAGGCTGCTCTTTGGAACACTCTTTTTTGCCTCACCCCTCACTCTTGGAGTATTACTAATACTTTTAATCGTTGTGTGGAAACCAATAATACAGTGTTTGCTGTTCTGTCAGAATCAGTCGTTAGGTGGACTGCTTCTGAATATAATCTTTCACTCTAGTATTTTCGCCAGCCATCATAAAGTTTTAGGCAATAATCAAAGCTTTGACAGATTCTTTTTCAATAGAGAATATATCATTTCTGTGCATTTTTGCCCATTCAAAGCTAGCAAGAATACTAATCGCTCAACAAATTTATTCGGATTCAAATGTGCTGTAGATTTGTTGGATGGGAATCATCCCGCAGTAGTCATTTTCGTCATCCTCTTCTTCTTCTTCTTTTCTTCTTCAACGTGATGTTCATCTTCCTTGTAATAACCCTTTTCTTCTTCTTCTTCTCTTCTTCGATGTACTCTTCGCCTTCCTTGTCAAAATAATATTCTTCTTCTTCTTATTCGTCTCCTTCTTCACCTTCCCACTTCGTAAATCTGCATAGATACTCTGCAAACCATATTTAAGTGCCTGGCAGAGGGTTCGTCGAACCAAGTTCACAATTCTCTATTATTCCAATCTCATCTTGTGCCCGGAAAGAACGAACACCTATATCTTTCCGTACAAGCTCTGATTGCCTTTATTTTATCGTGGTGATTGGTGGTGATTGTTTCTGAATATGTAGGTCGCTGTCAACAAAATATTTTCGGAGGAATAAAGTTGGTGATTGGAATTCCATGAGAAGATTCCGTCGCTACGACTAACGCCTTTGTTTTAATGATGTCCAGCCCCAACCCTGTATCATTTCAGTGACACTATCTCCCATATATCGCGATAATACAAAGCGTGCTGCCCTTCTTTGAACGTTTTCAATGTACTCCGTCAGTACTATCTGGTAAGGATCCCACAATGCGCAGCAGTATTCTAAAAGAGGACGGACAAGCGTAGTGTAGGCAGTGTGCTTAGCCAATCTGTTACATTTTCTAAGTGTCCTCTCAGTAAAACGCAGTCTTTGGTTAGCCTTCCTCACAACATTTTCTATGTGCTACTTCCAATTTAAGTTGTTCACATAATTTTGATTCCCAGGTATTTGACTGATTTATCATGTAACCGAAGTTCCACGAATTCCTTTTAGCACTAATGTGGATGACCACACACTTTTCGTTATTTAGGGTAAACTGCCAATTTTCGCACCATTCAGATGTCTTTTCTAAATCGTTTTGCAATTTGTTTTGATCTTCCTATGACTTTATTACTCGACAAACGGGAACGTCATTGCAAACAACCTAAGACGGCTGCTCAGATTGTCTCCCAAATCGATTATATACCTTGGGGAACGCCAGAAATCACTTCTGTTTTACTCTATGGCTTTTCGTCAATTACTACGTACTGTGAACTGTCTGACAGGAAATCACAAATCCAGTCACATAACTGAGACGATATTCCACAAGCACGCAATTTCACTACAAGCCGCTTGTGTGGTACAGTGTCAAAAGCCTTCTGGAAATCTAGAAATACGGAATCAATCCTAAATCTCTTGTCAATAGCACTCAATACTTCATGCGAATAAAGAGCTAATTGTGTTTCACACCAACGATGTTTTCTAAATCCTTGTTGACTATGTGTCAATAGACCGTTTTCTTCGAGGTAACTCATAATGTTCTACCCCAATGTTGTTGTTGTTGTGGTCTTCAGTCCCGAGACTGGTTTGATGCAGCTCTCCATGCTACTCTATCATGTGCAAGCTTCTTCATCTCCCAGCACCTACTGCAACCTACATCCTTCTAAATCTGCTTAGTGTATTCATCTCTTGGTCTCCCCCTACGATTTTTACCCTCCACGCTGCCCTCCAATACTAAATTGGTGATCCCTTGATGCCTCAGAACATGTCCTACCAACCGATCCCTTCTTCTGGTCAAGTTGTGCCACAAACTTCTCTTCTCCCCAATCCTATTCAATAATCTAATCTTCAGCATTCTTCTGTAGCACCACATTTCGAAAGCTTCTATTCTCTTCTTGTCCAAACTATTCACCGTCCATGTTTCACTTCCATACATGGCTACACTACATACAAATACTTTCATAAATGACTTCCTGACACTTAAATCTCTACTCGATGTTAACAAATTTCTCTTCTTCAGAAACGCTTTCCTTGCCATTGCCTGTCTACATTTTATATCCTCTCTACTTCGACCATCATCAGTTATTTTGCTCCCCAACTAGCAAAACTCCTTTACTACTTTAAGTGTCTCATTTCCTAATATAATACCCTCAACATCACCCGACTTAATTCGACTACATTCCATTATCCTCGTTTTGCTTTTGTTGATGTTCATCTTATATCCTCCCTTCAAGACACCATCCATTCCGTTCAACTGCTCTTCCAAGTCCTTTGCTGTCTCTGACAGAATTACAATGTCATCGGCGAACCTCAAAGTTTTTATTTCTTCTCCATGGATTTTAATACCTACTCCGAATTTTTCTTTTGTTTTCTTTACTGCTTGCTCAATATACAGATTGAATAACATCGGGGAGAGGCTACAACCCTGTCTTACTCCCTTCCCAACCACTGCTACCATTTCATGTCCCTCGACTCTTATAACTGCCATCTGGTTTCTGTACAAATTGTAAATAGCCTTTCGCTCCCTGTATTTTACCCCTGCCACCTTTAGAATTTGAAAGAGAGTATTCCAGTCAACATTGTCAAAAGCTTTCTCTAAGTCTACAAATGCTAGAAACGTAGGTTTGCCTTTTCTTAATCTTTCTTCTAAGATAAGTCGTAAGGTCAGTATTGGCTCACGTGTTCCAGTATTTCTACGGAATCCAAACTGATCTTCCCCGAGGTCAGCTTCTACTAGTTTTTCCATTCGTCTGTAAAGAATTCGTGTTAGTATTTTGCAGCTGTGGCTTATTAAACTGATTGTTCGGTAATTTTCACATCTGTCAACACTTGCTTTCTTTGGGATTGAAATTATTATATTCTTCTTGAAGTCTGAGGGTATTTCGCCTGTTTCATACATCTTGCTCACCAGATGGTAGAGTTTTGTCATGACTGGCTCTCCCAAGGCCGTCAGTAGTTCCAATGGAATGTTGTCTACTCCGGGGGCCTTGTTTCGACTCAGGTCTTTCAGTGCTCTGTCAAACTCTTCACGCAGTATCATATCTCCCATTTCATCTTCATCTACATCCTCTTCCATTTCCATTGTATTGTCCTCAAGTACATCGCCCTTGTATAGACCCTCTATATACTCCCTCCACCTTTCTGCTTTCCCTTCTTTGCTTAGAACTGGGTATCCATCTCAGCTCTTGATATTCATACAAGTGTTTCTCTTATCTCCAAAGGTCTCTTTAATTTTCCTGTAGGCAGTATCTATCTTACCCCTAGTGAGATAAGCCTCTACATCCTTACATTTGTCCTCTAGCCATCCCTGCTTAGCCATTTTGCACTTCCTGTCGATCTCATTTTTGAGACGTTTGTGTTCCTTTTTGCCTGCTTCATTTACTGTATTTTTATATTTTCTCCTTTCATCAATTAAATTCAATATTTCTTCTGTTACCCAAGGATTTCTATTAGCCCTCGTCATTTTACCTACTTGATCCTCTGCTGCCTTCACTACTTCATCCCTCAGAGCTACCCATTCTTCTTCTACTGTATTTCTTTCCCCCATTTCTGTCAATTGTTCTCTTATGCTCTCCCTGAGACTCTGTACAACCTCTGTTTCTTTCAGTTTATCCAGGTCCCATCTCCTTAAATTCCCACCTTTTTGCAGTCTCTTCAGTTTTAATCTACAGGTCATAACCAATAGATTTTGGTGAGAGTCACATCTGCCCCTGGAAATGTCTTACAATTTAAAACCAGGTTCCTAAATCTCTGTCTTACCATTATATAATCTATCTGATACCTTTTAGTATCTCCAGGGTTCTTCCATGTATGCAACCTTCTATCATGATTCTTAAACCAAGTGTTAGCTATGATTAAGTTATGCTCTGTGCAAAATTCTACCAGGCGGCTTCCTCTTTCATTTCTTAGCCCCAATCCATATTCACCTACTACGTTTCCTTCTCTCCCTTTTCCTACACTCGAATGCCAGTCACCCACGACTATTAAATTTTCGTCTCCCTTCACTATCTGAATAATTTCTTTTATTTCATCATACATTTCTTCAATTTCTTCGTCATCTGCAGAGCTAGTTGGCATATAAACTTGTACTACTGTAGTAGTTGTGGGCTTCGTATCTATCTTGGCCACAATAATGCGTTCACTAAGCTGTTTGTAGTAGCTTACCCGCGTTCCTATTTTCCTATTCATTATTAAACCTACTCCTGCATTACCCCTATTTGACTTTGTGTTGATAACCCTGTAGTCACCTGACCAGAAGTCTTGTTCCTCCTGCCACCGAACTTCACTAATTCCCACTATATCTAACTTAACCTATCCATTTCCCTTTTCAAATTTTCTAACCTACCTGCCCGATTAAGAGACCTGACATTCCACGCTCCGATCCGTAGAACGCCAGTTTTCTTTCTCCTGATAACGACATCCTCTTGAGTAGTCCCCGCCCGGAGATCCGAATGGGGGACTATTTTACCTCCGGAATATTTTACCCAAGAGGACGCCATCATCATTTAATCATACAGTAAAGCTGCATGCCCTCGGGAAAAATTACGGCTGTAGTTTCCCCTTGCTTTCAGCCGTTCGCAGTACCAGCACAGCAAGGCCGTTTTGGTTATTGTTACAAGGCCAGATCAGTCAATCATCCAGACTGTTGCCCTTGCAACTACTGAAAGGCTGCTGCCCCTCTTCAGGAACCACACGTTTGTCTGGCCTCTCAACAGATACCCCTCCGTTGTGGTTGTACCTACGGTACGGCTATCTGTATCGCTGAGGCACGCAAGCCTCCTCACCAACGGCAAGGTCCATGGTTCATGGGGGGGGGGGGGTGATGCTAATTATATGCACTAAAACGGCTAGACCAAGAAATGCTTCTGGATAGAAAAATCCAATGACAACATCATCACTAAACTTGTCTACCAGCTCATGACTGTAGAGGACAAAGTCTTGCTCATCGGCAGCTCATAAGTGCCCAGGATGTTGTACCTTCTTCGAGGAGTATTGTTTCCAGAGCAGCTCGCGCAGTGAATGTTTGTACCAGCTAATGAAGCCCTGGTACCTTCTTCCAATCTACTATAGCTTTTAATGTCACTTTATATTTTCTGTGGCTTCAAAGGAATAATTAGCATTTCCATATGACTTGGTTGGAAAGCAATTCCTTTTGCCTATAAATCTTGGATTCGAGATGCAGTTTTCATCAATAAAAACTTCTTGGTTAGCTCCATCATTTATAATAAAATACTGCACCGTTCTATAGCTGTCTCCGCCATCTTCATTAGGAGTTCACTGATTACCTGGGCTGGCACGATGTTCTGCTTATGTAGATGTTATGGCAGCGTCTGGAGCCTTCCAGAGAGGGCTGGGGCGGCGCAAGCGCAGAAGGCAATTTGGGCATGTCCTACCGGATCCGTCACGCCAAGACTCAATGACGTCACATGACACGAGCGGGCGGCACCACGTTTGAAACTGTTGCTTCGCGTCCCTAAAAGAGTCAAGCCTACGTATTTACTTTTCCCCTCAATGTCCAAGCGTGGCGCCTGCCGATCGTGCAATGTGATTTCACCCGGTACCGCGACGGAACGGAGCCGCTAGGAGCTTCCCACAAAAAAATGGCTCTGAGCACTATGGGACTCAACTGCTGAGGTCATTAGTCCCCTAGAACTTAGAACTAGTTAAACCTAACTAACCTAAGGACATCACACACATCCATGCCCGAGGCAGGATTCGAACCTGCGACCGTAGCGGTCTCGCGGCTCCAGACTGCAGCGCCAGAACCGCGCGGCCACTTCGGCCGGCGAGCTTTCCACATTGTTTTCTGTGCGTGCGCCACTCTGACCCTGCTTGGAAAGTTCCAGACGCTGACATTACGTCTACTTAAGCAGAGCACCGGTGACAGCCTCAGTTGTCAGGGACTTCAACTCCTGATGACGATGGCGGCGACAGCTATCCCAAGCTCAAGTATCTTTTTCGAAATAACGTGGCTTGTGAACCGAGGAATATTTATTGAAGATGCCATCGCAAATGACTCCAAGAAAGCAATTTACATATTAAATAACATGTATTCAATTTAAATACAAGGATGTGATACATTGGTTCAGTTTTGGCCGACTCTGGTAATTGTTTTGGGTGCTCTGGCCCCGCTGGACTGTTTCTTGCCTTCAAGACCGATCGACATTTTATTCTGTTCCTGCCCCGTCGGTAAACATTCCACCTACTCTTTCAAACAGGGGTGTTGTGTCCCTTGAAACCTCCGGCCAACGGCCGTGCGGTTCTAGGCGCTGCAGTCCGGAACCGCGGGACTGCTACGGTCGCAGGTTCGAATCCTGCCTCGTGCAGGTCTTTAGGTTAGTTAGGTTTAAGTAGTTCTAAGTTCTAGGGGACTGATGACCTAAGATGTTAAGTCCCATAGTGCTCAGAGCCATTTGAACCTCCGGCCAACGTATTTGTTCGACTCTCCAGTTCCGCATCCACCCTCGAATTACATCCAAGCGCAACCATAGGACCTGACATTAATCTCGTTATTTCCTTAAACATATGCTACGTTTCTTAAGTGTCCAGAGCAAATAACAGCCGATAAAAGATCATAGTAACACACCAATATAACGGGCAACAAATATCGTACTTATACTCAATTAAGGCCAAAAGTGAAGAGCAATACGATTAACTAATTTGTTCTGGTGTGAAATTGCGACATTATCTTATAGTTCTACATCTACATCTACATCCATACTCCGCAAGCCACCTGACGGTGTGTGGCGGAGGGTACCTTGAGTACCTCTATCGGTTCTCCCTTCTATTCCAGTCTCGTATTGTTCGTGGAAAGAAGGATTGTCGGTATGCTTCTGTGTGGGCTCTAATCACTCTGATTTTATCCTCATGGTCTCTTCGCGACATATACGTAGGAGGGAGCAATATACTGCTTGACTCTTCGGTGAAGGTATGTTCTCGAAACTTTAACAAAAGCCCGTACCGAGCTACTGAGCGTCTCTCCTGCAGAGTCTTCCACTGCATTTTATCTATCATCTCCGTAACGCTTTCGCGATTGCTAAATGCTCCTGTAACGACGCGCGCTGCTCTTCGTTGGATCTTCTCTATCTCTTCTATCAACCCTGTCTGGTACGGATCCCACACTGCTGAGCAGTATTCAAGCAGTGGGTGAACAAGCGTACTGTAACCTACTTCCTTTGTTTTCGCATTGCATTTCCTTAGGATTCTTCCAATGAATCTCAGTCTGGCATCTGCTTTACCAACGATCAACTTTATATGATCATTCAATTTTAGATCACTCCTAATGCGTACTCCCAGATAATTTATGGAATTAACTGCTTCCAGTTGCTGACCTGCTATTTTGTAGCTAAATGAAAAGGGATCTATCTTTCTATGTATTTGCAGCACATTACACTTGTCTACATGAGATTCAATTGCCATTCCCTGCACCATGCGTCAATTCGCTGCAGATCCTCCTGCATTTCAGTACAATTTTCCATTGTTACAACCTCTCGATATACCACAGCATCATCCGTAAAAAGCCTCAGTGAACTTCCGATGTCATCCACAACGTCATTTATGTATATTGTGAATAGCAACGGTCCTACGACACTCCCCTGCGGCACACCTGAAATCACTCTTACTTCGGAAGACTTCTCTCCATTGAGAATGACATGCTGCGTTCTGTTATCTAGGAACTCTTCAATCCAATCACACAATTGGTCTGATAGTCCATATGCTCCTACTTTGTTCATTAAACGACTGTGAGGAACTGTATCGAACGCCTTGCGGAAGTCAAGAAACACGGCATCTACCTGTGAACCCGTGTCTATGGCCCTCTGAGTCTCGTGGACGAATAGCGCGAGCTGGGTTTCACACGACCGTCTTTTTCGAAACCCATGCTGATTCCTACAGAGTAGATTTCTAGTCTCCAGAAAAGTCATTATACTCGAACATAATACGTGTTCCAAAATTCTACAACTGATCGACGTTAGAGATATAGGTCTATAGTTCTGCACATCTGTTCGATGTCCCTTCTTGAAAACGGGGATGAGCTGTGCCCTTTTCCAATTCTTTGGAACGCTACGCTCTTGTAGAGACCTACGGTACACCGCTGCAAGAAGGGGGGCAAGTTCCTTTGCGTACTCTGTGTAAAATCTAACTGGTATCCCATCAGGTCCAGCGGCCTTTCCTCTTTTGAGCGATTTTAATTGTTTCTCTATCCCTCTGTCGTCTATTTCGATATCTACCATTTTGTCATCTGTGCGACAATCTAGATACGAAACTACAGTGCAGTCTTCCTCTGTGAAACAGCTTTGGAAAAAGACATTTAGTATTTCGGCCTTTCGTCTGTCATCCTCTGTTTCCGTACCATTTTGGTCACAGAGTGTCTGGACATTTTGTTTTGATCCACCTACCGCTTTGACATAAGACCAAAATTTCTTAGGATTTTCTGCCAAGTCAGTACATAGAACTTTACTTTCGAATTCATTGAACGCCTCTCGCATAGCCCTCCTCACACTACATTTCGCTTCGCGTAATTTTTGTTTGTCTTCAAGGCTTTGACTATGTTTATGTTTGCTGTGAAGTTCCCTTTGCTTCCGCAGCAGTTTTCTAACTCGGTTGTTGTACCACGGTAGCTCTTTTCCATCTCTTACGATCTTGCTTGGCACATACTCATCTAACGCATATTGTACGATGGTTTTGAACTTTGTCCACTGATTCTCAACAGTATCTGTACTTGAGACTGTGGTTTACGCAAGATGAAGAAACTAGGACTATAGAATATACAGCACTCAGCCATAAGCTTTTTTTAAAAATGATTTCATTGTACAATTAGTGGTTTCGAGCCTGAGTCCATCGCCAGGTAGTAGCGTTGACTTCTTTGCAGGTTTTACGTTTGTGTCCTAAAATATAACAAAGTTTTTGTGATCCATAGTTTATAAAAGGATTTACATTTGCGTCCTAACCTTTTGTAAACTATGCACAACAAAAACTTTGTTATATTTTAGGACACAAAGTAAAACTTTCAAAAAAGTCAACGCTCAACTCTACCATCTGACGATAGACTCAGGCCCGAAACTAATATTTGTACACTAAAATCATTTTAAAAACGCTTGTGATACGGTACAGTATTTCCTACAGCGAAATTTACGAAAACAACTGCGGTGTTCTTCAACAGAAATGGATAAAATAATGGAGAAACTTGCTTTAAACAAGAATTTTTATTTAGGTATTGCTGTTGATAGTTACAGTAAACTTGTTGTTTCATTGGAAGGAATTTGCGTGTCTTCCTGTCACCACCATGTGATCTTTGAATGAATAGATAAAAAATAGTTTGGAGGGTACTTCTTTGAGTAGATATGAATAACTGAACATTTAGGCAGGACAAACTAATTACTGGAAGTACCATTGTACTTACGGAAAAATCAGCTGGTATCGAATCAATAACTGTCGCATGGAAAAACTGTATTGTTCCACATTACGTCCGCTGAAGAAGCCTTTAATATAAAAAGTGAAATGCGTCAGGAAAATAAATAAATATTAGGCTGCAACTAGTACAAAGCATTTAGATTCATAAAAAAATTGGCCAGGTGCGAGAGCGACTCACGCTCTGAGGGTTCCGTACAAACTTAATTATGTATATAGATTTTTCATCCATCCTGGGAACCTAGAATCTCGACGATTTCTGCCTGTTGTCGACGTTGATGCTGGCAAGACACCGGTTTCGGAATTCCAAGACTTTCGAAAATGTTTTAGTTATAAGTTTGAAGTCGGATAACAAATGACAGAATACATTTATTTTTCTTGCGATACAGTTACAAATTAACAATTTCGGAGTTTTCCCTTTGCTTGTACTATGAAACATTTCTTCCTGGCAAATATCATGATTCTAGGCCAATGGGAAATACCCTAAAACTTTGGATCAGTCAGATTCCCGAGTACAAAAATATGTGATGTAAATGGCACTATCTTTCTATCGCTCTGACTTAGAAGCTGAAATTTATTACACCGCCGAGGAACTACGCACATAAGTATGCGACATAAATTTCAATCTGACGTATCCACCCATATCTGAGAAAAGGAGGTCTTGACAGACGGTCGGCCAGACATACAGTCGGTTCCCAAATGATCAAAAAATTTTGCTTAGTGTGATATAATTAGAAATTCGCAATTTTCGGATTTTTTTTTCCTTTCGCTGTACTGAGAAACCTCGCTTCTTGCCAAAATATCATAATTCAAGGTCAACGGGAAGTACCCCATGGGTTCTAATGAGTGAGTTTGCGAGTGTCAAAATATGTGACATAAATGGCCGTATCTTTTCCTGAAAGAAAGCGTTTTTGAGAGGCGGACAGATAGACAGAGAGAAGAACAAGAAAGAAATCCTTTCGGGGTTCCTTTCTTACCGATTGACGTACGGAACCCTAAGAGCGAATATTTATATTTGCTTCGTAATGTAGTCGCATCAGTTGACCTGTTATATGAAAGAGAATTTCCCGATGCTGAAAAATGTGGTAGGTGGCGATGTAACCTATTAAAAAAAAAAAGGTAATGCCTTCAAGACGGAGAAACAGTAACCGACATATTTGGTTTGGTCAATGACTTATCCGTCAGGTTGCTGTGTTAGGAAAGGACTTCTGTATTCGCCGTGTCGCTATCCTCCTGGCGCAAACACGTATTCCCAGTGCCCTCAGCTGCTACTGCAGTGCGTATATCTCGGGGGATGTCGGGCGAAACCACACCTTTATACATTCTGCAAACGGTCTACGTTTGTAGGACCCTGTGCATCGCCACTGAAATATTGCAGCAGTGCGCTGGTGGCAGCGCAAACTAGTTTGGTAACTTGATTAATGTAATGTGCTTTGTTCCATCTGATCCCCGTGGCGTAGTTTCTTGCGCCAAACGAACTAATTTCTATCCTAACAGTTGTAGTACATAGAAATACGTAGTTTATCTCTAGATAAGAACAAATTGTACTCTACTTTCGCAAATGAATTTTTAGCGTCGTTTATACTGGGACATGGTTCACCTTTACTGATAAGCTTCTTCACTGGTCTACAAAGAAATGAAAGAGGCAATTCGTTGCTAAACTGTAAAAATTTTGTTTTCATGTTTGTAGTGTTTTGCAATATCATTTATATGTGTACATCATGATCAAGAATAAGATTATGGTTAAGCACTCACTTGTTGCTTTATGTGTGAACACAGCATCGAACCAATACCCCTGCACCTACTATCCTCTGCAGACCCAATGAATCCTCAGCTAATCTAGCAGCAAGGTGAAATAAAGTCTACAGAAAGACCATAGCAGAGATGTTACATGCTGAGAAGTGGTAAATAGTGAGGTGTAGATGAATCTAAAAATTGTACGCACAAATTAATAGACTCACAAATGAAGCAATCAGACATAAAAAGGAAGTGCTAAGTCGTAATCCTGTACTGGATGATAAAATATGTATCAATATGCGTGGTATAAAAATGATGTCATGAAACACTATCTCCCAACAGAGTATTTGCAGCTTAGGAAACGCTTATCTCTTTTACTACTTTGTAGACCACCGAAGATTTAGATAAAGCATGTCACAATAAGAGAAATATTACCAGAGCATGCTGAAAAGTAATGCCTCCGAATATTTTATTCTATTCTCAATATCGGTTGAGGTATTACGTCTCATGCATCTTACTCTGTGGCCTTTCCCGCTCCGCTGCAACTCTTTGCCGCTATAGGGCTCCAAATTGCAGTGTATAACATAGCTGTGTCTAACGTAACTACGTTGGCTGGTGAGATACGGCTCAGAAAACTGAAAGCGCTAATTCTAAGAGTTCGTCTACACTTGGAACACCTCCTTCACCATGACAATGCGAGACGACAAGCAAGTACTGCGACATCTGTAACAAAAGACGTCTGGTTCACTGTCATCGATCATCCTCCATACAATGCCGACTTGGCCCCATCCAATTTTTATCTGTTTCCAAATCTTCAAGAACACATTCAACGAATTCAGTTTAATAATGATGAAGCGATGCAAGTAGAGGTGAGATTGTGGTTTTGTCAACAAAGTCAAAAATTTTCCAGGGACGGTATCAACAAATTGGTCTTTCGTTGGGAGAAATCTGTTCGTCGCCAGGGTGACTATGTAGATAAATAATTATGTACAGATGAAGACTGAAGATGCAGAATGTCAATACATTTTTTAAAAAAAAAGAGCTTTAAGAATTTTCACATAAAAAATGCTGATTCATTTCTTTTCAGCACGGCCTCGAAATAATTAAGATGCAAAAGAGAAGTAAAGATTACTCTTTCTCACTATAAAAATAGCATTAAGTAGCAACTGAGGAAGTCTGTCTGTCAGTATTCACACTACACATAGTTGAACGCAGGCAAATCTGAAAGAAAAAAATACATCGCTATCGGCTATCCGTTGAAATTAAATATTCCGTTGCATTATATACTGACGAAAATTGGAAGTATCCATTACGGTATGAAGTACCAGTCCGACGTCTGAGAAACTTTACGGAATTGTTCAGCACACAACTGATATGAAATGATTAAACTTTCACTCCAATCTGAACTGATGACCGTCATCAACGTCAGTATGAGATGTGACCCCAATGGGACCCGAATACACTCACGTGTTCTTTATGGCGTGGAGAAAAAGATTCTCTGAATGCAATCGAGAGGAATTTCACGCCATTCCTGAAACACGTACGGTGCCCATTCACGCTACTTGTTGATGGAGACTGGTTTGGAAGTGCACGTATTTCAGTGGAATGGCAGACATGTTCTATGGAGGACAAATCAGGTGGCCGAGCGGGCCATTCAAGGATCGATGCGTTCGTCTAGCCGTTTTTGGTGTGAATTGCAGTGAGCTATGTTGCATTATCCTGTTGGAATATGCCATTTAGCCCCCATGTAGTGAAGGGTATGACAACAAGAGTTGCCCTTCTTATCACATACTGACGAGTCCGCATCGTCACCACACGTTCTCCATTCAACGACTACAGCCAACTGTCCGACCATCTGTCGGTATTGTGCTACCATATCTGTCATGATAAAATTCGACTTTCTCAAGCTCCTATAGATGGCAATAAGCTGAACGTGATGTCATCTGGGTGTGCTGTTTTGCACCTCCATTTGATAAGTACCAGCAATATTAGACACACCAAATAGCCATCGAATACTCACGCCATTATTCAACGGTAGGAAAGATTTTTTTCTGTCCTACAGATCCTGAAAATAAGCTAGCATTAGCCATGGAAAACTGCAGCGTCAGTTTAGTAACCTTCTTTTATGCTGTTGATGGTGTATCTTCTCTACTTTGTTTTTAATCAATTACTTTTGTGACCCAATTACAAAACTCATATAACACTTTTACTGTCACATTTCCTCGGCAAAATCCCTTGGAATCGCTTGATTATTTCGACAACATGCCATAACCCTTTGGTTGATATTCATCTCATAATATCTTTTCAAGATGCTGTTCATTCTTGCAACTGTTTTTCAAAGTCTATTTGCAATGCCTGATAGAATTATAATGATACTGGCAAACCTCAAAGTTTAAAGTTTTTATTTCCTTTCTACAGGTCTTATTTCCTCTCCCTTAACTTTATTTCCCTTTACCAACTTCTTCTTTGTTTCCTTCATAGCTTCCTCGACATACGGACTGAATTACATAACAGCTCTCTCCCTTTTCAGGTATGGTTTCTCTTTCACGTCCTTAGACTCTTAGAATTACGGTCTGGGTCTGTGAATAACTTTTCGAACCTTGTATTTTATCACTGCTATCTTCAAAATTTCGTAGAGTACAATCCAGTCTACATTGTCAAAAGCTTTGGCTGAATTTGCTAGTGCTTAAATGTAGGATCGTGTTCCTCCAACCTATCTTCTAGGATAACTCGTAGGGTCAGTCAGTACAGCCTTTTGTGTTCCTAAATTTCTCCCGACACCAAAGTGGTCTTCCCCGATTTTGGGTTCTACCATTTTTTCCACTCTTCTGTAAATAATTAGCGTCAATATTTTGTAATCGTGAGTTATTAAGCTGATAGTATTCACAATCTTCCTGAAGTCTTGTATCTTTCACAGCAGTTGGAATAACTTTTTCATGATGTACTCTCCCTAGGATCTCAGAAATTCTGAGAGAATGTCGTCTCCTCCTGGTGCCTAGTTCCCACTCAGATCTTTCGACGTCTGTCAAATTCTACTCGTATTACCATCCTTTCCATATCATGTACACCTACTTCCTCTTCTGTTTGAGCACTGTTTTCCTCAAGTTGATTTTCATAGACCCTCAATATATGCTTTCCACATTTCAGCTCTTTCATCTTTAATTATTACTGGCGTTTCATCTAATCTTTTGATAATCATACAGCTGCTTCTTTTTTGTCTTTAATTTTGCTAAGACGACTTCTATCTTTTCCCTCCTTGTGCTTGCTGCATTTGTCCTCTAGCTATTCGCAATTAGCTGTTTTGCACTTTCGTCAATCGATTTGTTTGGATATCTCTAATCTCTTTCGCGTGTTTCATTTGCTGCTATGTACTCGTATTTCTACTTTTGTCTGTTAAAATCAATATCTTCTGCGTCTTCCAAAGATTTCTAAAAGGCGTTTTCCTTACGTGTGTGATCCTCCGATACCTCCGATATTCCATATTTAAAAGCTACCAATTCGTCTTTTATTGTATTCCTTTCCCCTATTTAAGTCCAATGTTATCTAATGCTCCCTTTCAAAAATCTCTGATTCTTTCAGATTATTTAGTTCCCATTTTCTCATATTCATAGCTTTCTGAATTTCCTTCAGTTTTCATTGTCAGTTCATAACCAATAAATTATAGTCATAGACCACTCCTGATCCTGGAAATGTCTTATGTCTCAACTCCATATATTTAATAAGGTATCTAAAATGTGGAAGCAATGTTTAAAAATTCAAGCAATAATACATTTTCCAAGACGATCATGTTGCAGTAAAAAGTAAATGTATAATGTTATTTCACTATTTATGGACACGGGATGGCCTCGTCTTTCCCAAGGAGTGTTCTGTCAGACATACTGCTCAGCTTTCCGCCTCTCTGCTTGTGAGCTCCAGAAAAAGGTACTGGCATCATAAACTCTCTTTCAAATCACCAGCTTGTTCCTTCGCTCACTCGGACTGCTCGTCTATATTGAACAATGACATTTGGTCAGTTAATACGTGAATCAACAGTCATCCGTTCGCCTACTATAATGGTTTTCTTAGTGGTATACTAATCAAAATTTTCAATAGGCCTAACACTTCAATAATCTATCTAGAAGTTGAGGGTACTCAGAGTTTCATAAAAATATGGGTGTGAAAAATAACTGTAGGACTGACACAATATGTTGCACCAAAATGCAACAGCGATGAGTGACACCGATTAGTGAAATTTATAACCTTAGTGACATGTTGTCAAAGGTATAATTATGGGTTAAAGTCTTACAGCTTCAATTGAAATACTTTAAATAACTTTTATACAATATGTTCAGAACGTTTGTTAAACTTGTTATTGTTACTGCATACAGGGCGTCCATAAATATTCTATACAACTCGATTCTTTAACAGTAAAATTGTACTACATAATAACAACCGCTTTTGGATATGTGACAAAGTAATTCATACAGTTTGTTTATTTCCTAGGTGCAGTGGATTTGCTTAAAAATGCAAAAAATGAAGATGCCACCGGAGGAAGCTCACTGGTTCAAGGAAACAGAATTCGGTAAGTGAAACAAAAGTTTTGGACACACTATGCAAGTGAACCACCGACTCAACCAATTATTCCGGCTTTCATACTCATTTTAAAATTTCAAAAAGTTATCATTCTTCGCTGTTTGAGTTGTCTTTTCGACTCTATAAACTGTCCTTTATCGTCATTCTAAAACAAAGTTTACATTTTATTTCTGGTTATTCTGCCAGTAAGATACTGTTCCCACACCAAATTCAGCACCAATGCTTTTCAACAATTCTCCTTTGTCCATGATATTCACTGTATCAAACGTTTTGTTCATTCACAATGGGAGTAATGTAGTACGTGTAGTTCAAAACAATGTTAATTTTTCAAAGTACACTGTTGTTGGCTGTATTACATTCGGATGATCGTTATCAGCGATAGCTGCAACTACCGTTTCCTGAGTATCAAATGTTGTATTGTTACTGCACGGTAAGTAAATAAAAATGGTTGTATCAAAGGTACAGATTAATGAGTGCCGCATAAAAGAAGTTTCACTGTATTAAAATGTAAAGCAATGGAGATAATTATAGACACCTTATATTTAATGTAAATTCTATCTGAGAAACCTGTAGTTGCCCAGGTATTTACTTACAGCTGTGCTTGAAACTTTGTAAGTGTGTAATTTATTTTTGACTTACACGCTGATGAGCCAAAAGATTATGACCACCTACTTAGTAGCGTGTCTGTTTATCTTTGGAACGAAATACATAACTGATTCTGCTTGTCAGGTATCCGACCGTTTATTGGTAGGTTTGTGGAAGTAATTAGATGTCTACGCACAGGTCATGTAATTCACATAATAACGAGCACCTGATTTGCTTACGTGTTGAAGGCGCCCATAGCAACCCAGATGGTTTCCATAGGATTTAGATTAGGCGAATTTCACAGACGAGAGATCATCATGCATTTACTATAATTCCTCTCAAACCACTGTAGCACGGTTCTCGCTCCGAGACACGGAAAATGACATCGACACCTGGGAAGACATCAAGCATGAAAGGATGCAGCTGTCAACGTGTCTTTGATTACTACCACAGGTCCCATGCAAGCACAGGAGAATGTCTCCCAGAGCATAACATTGCTCCCACCAGGCTACTTCCGTGGTGCGCTGCACGTTTCGAGCCGTCGTTCATCTCGATGACGGCGTTTGTGGAGACGTGTAGCAAAAATGTGGTTCACCCGAAGATCTGACACAATCCCGATGGTCCTGTTCGCACTGCAGTTGTAAGTGACGATGTCGTTAGATCAACGTATGAACAAGAAGGGGTGGTCTGCTGCGGAGCTCCATGTTCGACAACGTTCGATAAACGGTGTGCTCCGAAACACTTATGCGTCCACCAGCATTGTGCTCTTTCGGCAGAGATCACCATCTATCCTACTTTACAGAGCAGACAAGCCTCAGAACCCCACGTTTTGTGAAGAGTCGTGGATGTCCAACCATTTAGTACCTAGTGCTAGTTGCTCTGTGCTTCTACCTCTTTCCGTAGATTCCCACAACAGCAGCAAGTGAACATTCGACCTGCTTTGGCGTTTACGAGATAATCGGTCACAGGCTCTGCGTAATAAGAATCTGCCCCTTGTCAAAATCGTTTATCTCAGTAGATTTCCCCATTTGCAGCCCATATCTTTGCTTGGGTGATCCCCCGTCTGTGTCTGTTTCGCTTACGTATTTCTGTTACCGTGTCACATGCCCTCAACGCCACCACGCGGCACCCAACGTCGCGGTGGACGGTGGTTATAATATGCTGGTATATCAGCGTAAAGTTTCTTTGTATACGTTCGAAGTGGTATGATTAGGGACACGAACGAGACAGGACAGAGCTATGTAAAGCTGGACGTGGGAAAAGCAACTGATACGGAAGTCCATGCTCATGACACGCAGCATCTGCTCATCTTTCCAAAGAGCGAATTAGTGCCTGATGTTCTCGGCCAGCAGTAAGACTCGCCTCACAAACACTATTGGATTCTTGAGATCGCATAGTCCTCAGTCTCTTAGATATTCTGGTGTAGTACGAGAGACTCGACTGTACCCAAGACATTTTTATTTCCAAACAAAAATATATCAAAATGTAATGAGTATGCACCCAGGTCGCAAAGCATAGCCAATAAATTCGTTTTTCCTAGCCAAGAATACAAATATGACCTATAGAAAAAAGCAAAGCAATGCCTTAACTTTTTTATAACACACAACGTAAAATCAGAAATTGCGCATTCCTAACAAGTAAATTTGCTGTTTGTATTCGTAAAGATAAGATTGCGGTGCTTAATTCTGTTACCGACGTAGACTTCCGAAAACACATCTGTCAATGACTTAAAAAAAGAAAAAAAAAACACCGTGCCATCTATTGGTTCTTCGATGTATTGCTAAACTAAGTGCGCCTTCTGTCGCTTCTTTGGTGTATTACTAAACTAACAGCTCCACTTACTAGTTCTTTAGTTTACTGTGCTGTGACATTAAACATCCGAACTGCTATAGTGAGCGTTGACATTAGATAAAACTTTAAATGACGGTGTATTTTGTTCGTGTTACGGTTTTTATAAAGTAAAGCCTCTATGTTGCGCCAAGTACGCTCAAGCTAGCTCTGAAAACCCCATGAAAATTCGTCTAGTAGTTTTTCAGATTATCCAGCTCCCCCTCCCAGATGATGCCCTCTCTCCCTCCATTTATTCCTACTGTCAACTCTGATCCTCACCTCCCTCTCCCACCCTCTGTCCTTTTTCCAGGCCTCATCTCCCCCCCCTTTCCATCCTGTTTTTCCCCACCTACCATCTCTTTGACTCCATTCTCTCCCCCATTTGCTTTCCCCTCCTCTGCCTCAACCACTCCTTTTCTCGCATCCGCCCTGCCCCCCCTTTTATTATGTGTCCGCGCCCTCCCCCATCGTCTCCCATTCCTCCCCCCTTTTTCTCTGTTATCTGACCTGGTCCCGCCCCCCCTCTCCCCATCTCTCTCCCTGTGTACACTACAGTGCAGTGTTTAAGTGAGTGATCAGTGTTGTGTGTTCCCTTTTTAAGTGTTATGAACACACACCATACTGTCGCTAGGTGTGTTTTTTAACTCTTGCGAACAGACACCAGACTGTCACCATGTTTTTTTAATTGTGCCTGTCTAATTACTATGTGTTTTAATCAGCATCACGAACCCTTTGTTTTTCTATTTTTACTTCCCCAACTTTTAGCAATGTTACACTTTCAAACAGTCACTGTGTCATTGCCTGTTTTTATTCTTTGTTATGTACTCATTTTGTTTTTAACTCTTCTATAGGCTGCAGAACTGCATGTTACGCTGCTTCCAGCCCGAAATTCAATAAAGAAAAACAACTGCAGATTATCATGTTCAAATAGACGAACTGACAGACGTGATGGTTTTAGATTGGACTTTAAAAATCACGTTTTTTTTTTTTTTTTGGCTTATCGTCTTTCCCCTTTACTTCTGAATACTCATATGCTACCACGCCTTTACCAACACATCCTACCAAGCCTCCACTTAACACCCTCCACATGCCCTCCCAGAAAAACTTCGACCATCCCGACTTCCAGATCATGTACTCTGCGCTGACATTTATCCATCCTATCAGCTACAAGTCCACCCCACCCATTCCACCTTATCAGGGCTTTCTCTCCCTTTCCTCCCCACATTTTCTTAGCACCTTTCTTCCCCATCTTCCTCTCTTTCCACGACACTGTTTTCCCAACATTTATTAGTGTCGCCACTTCCCCTTTCTATTCCACTCTCTCTTCTGTCCCAACAGCCACTCATAACCCATCTCTATTATGCACCAATCCTTCATACTTATATGACCACATACCTTCATACTTATATGACCAACGTTTCCCCATTCGCCAACTAATTCCCTATCCTATGGCTGGTCCCTACAGTTTCTAGTGACAGAAAAGTGCTTCTTTTAAATATCAGTCTTTCAGGAATATGTTTTAAATGTGTATTTATTGTGCTTCATTTTACGTTTTATTATTGTTTTTATCTACCATATATGTAAAAACTTCCTTATATTTTTCAGTTTTAAAAACTTTAAATTTCAGTGTAAGGATCTCCAATATATATTACTTGTTTTTCTTTTAATTTAGTTCTATATTGTCAGCTGGATGAAGAGGAGGTTGCCCTTACCACTGACAATCCGCGTTCCTGCCCATATGAGGTGTGATGGAATGAGATAACAATAAGGAAAAATAAATTTTCTTATCCTGAGTTCCTTATCATCCATTTACGTTTCCCCACAAGGATCCTTTACCTATTCATCAAATTCCCACCTCTCCTCACACACACTGAACACCTCCAAATAACCCCCACCAACTGCAAACCCAACATCTCCTACTGTGTTCCCTCTCCCTTACAATCCTAGTGTGTTGCATGCCTGTACATCTCTTCCACGTTCTCTCCCTAAGAAATTTCAATTATCCTACTTTCCAGAACACCTCCCCTGTGTACACCCATCCTACCAACTCTGTATCAACCCTACCCTATCCACCACCCCAATGGCTCCCCTTCTTCTCTTCCCATATCACACCTTCTTATTTTCCCTTCTCTGTCGACCCCTAACTCCCTTTACCTATCTAATCTATAGATCCCAGTACCAGCTACCCTCTGCCATACTCCCTCCCCTCCCACAACCAGACCTGTTTCATCACCACCTCTTACCAGCCCTCAGTCCTCATCACCATCACTCTGAAGTAGCAGAGTTTGGCAGTTTGTGGCATAGCTCGCATTGTTGACAAATTTAACCGAGATGGCAGGTTAAGATGGCGGTCACAGATGTGGTAACGTCACACTGATGTCATGGTGGGAAATTTAAATTTTGGCAGGAAATAGAGAAACTGGGGTACCTCCACTAACCTAACTGACCTTTCCCTTCCCCAGTCCACCGTCACCTACCTCCCACCAACATTCCACCCCGGGAAGTGATGGAAACAGTCAATCTCTGTCCAGCTGCTGGACAGGAAGATTAGGTTAGTGTGTTTCATTTTTTTTTTTCACAGGGTTCAAAAATGGTTCAAATGGCTCTGAGCACTATGGGACTTAACATCTATGGTCATCAGTCCCCTAGAACTTAGAACTACTTAAACCTAAATAACCTAAGAACAGCACACAACACCCAGCCATCACGAGGCAGAGAAAATCCCTGACCCCGCCGGGAATCGAACCCGGGAATTCGGGCGTGGGAAGCGAGAACGCTACCGCACGACCACGAGATGCGGGCTTTCACAGGGAATATGGTCTTTGGTGGTGTTATCCTGCTGGTGGATTGTCCTCCACACTTCACCAGTGCTCCAATCCCTCTTTTCACAACCATCACACCCACTTTTTCTGGTCACACATGTATATGTTTGCCTCGAAGTTTGAAGATGGACTGCTCTAGCCACAATACATCCACCATACAGCACTCCCCACTCCCCACTTTCTGCCACCTCCTGCCTCCCCAACTTCCCGATTTTCGAGTTTCAGCTGCTTGTTTGGAGGCACTGTCAGAGTGAAAAAATTCAGAGTTCTACAGCTACTGTAGTGTTCGTCACTTTTCTGAAACATTGGGTGAGCTTAGGGTTATATTTGCTGCTGGAGTCAGAGATGTTAAGTCACTGATTTTTATTTTCTTCACTTTTCGAAGCACAGCTCTAAAATGGAATATCCTTATTGGTTTCTAAGCACAGACTAGAAAATCAGGACAATTACATACCCTAGTTCATGACACATTTCGAAACTCACAACACATCGTGAAAAGAACACAGAGACACAGCAGATCAGATGTCTAAAAGATTCTCCTAGAATTACAAACAATGTACTACAGCTGAGAAAAGTGGCTGGAATTCTCGTTGAATTTTCGATGTCCACAATGTTGGCCTGTAGACGCTCTAAAGAAACAATGTCGGGTTGGGGAGTGCATGCCACATGTCCAAACCAGATGAGGTTGGTCTGCCTGGACTTATCTCCAAACATTCGAACGAAAAAGACCTCCTGAATCTCTGACACCACAGGACTTTCAGTAGATACCTTCTTCTGCCCCTGTCTTAGAGATTCCTACGCCCCCAACAAAGGATACCTTATGAGAGTCTGACGTTGTGGCACTTTCTGTGAATGGAGCATGCTGATTGGTTCTTACCGAATTTACTCGTCAAAATGCTGCTTGCGATGAGAATCCACTGTTTGCCACTTTCTACGCACAGACCAATTACGAGAATGTCAGAGGAAAATTATGTACCGATCGGAAAAAAACACATAGCAGTCGTATTGCACTGACTGTCAAGTCCTGAAAAAGCGGTCTACGGATTATTAAATACGGAAACTATTGTCAAAGACACATAGTCCGTTACACTGCTCTGCTACTGTCGAGGAAAGCTCGAATTTTTCGACGTGAAATCTATCTACACTCCTGGAAATGGAAAAAAGAACACATTGACACCGCTGTGTCAGACCCACCATACTTGCTCCGGACACTGCGAGAGGGCTGTACAAGCAATGATCACACGCACGGCACAGCGGACACACCAGGAACCGCGGTGTTGGCCGTCGAATGGCGCTAGCTGCGCAGCATTTGTGCACCGCCGCCGTCAGTGTCAGCCAGTTTGCCGTGGCATACGGAGCTCCATCGCAGTCTTTAACACTGGTAGCATGCCGCGACAGCGTGGACGTGAACCGTATGTGCAGTTGACGAACTTTGAGCGAGGGCGTATAGTGGGCATGCGGGAGGCCGGGTGGACGTACCGCCGAATTGCTCAACACGTGGGGCGTGAGGTCTCCACAGTACATCGATGTTGTCGCCAGTGGTCGGCGGAAGGTGCACGTGCCCGTCGACCTGGGACCGGACCGCAGCGACGCACGGATGCACGCCAAGACCGTAGGATCCTACGCAGTGCCGTAGGGGACCGCACCGCCACTTCCCAGCAAATTAGGGACACTGTTGCTCCTGGGGTATCGGCGAGGACCATTCGCAACCGTCTCCATGAAGCTGGGCTATGGTCCCGCACACCGTTAGGCCGTCTTCCGCTCACGCCCCAACATCGTGCAGCCCGCCTCCAGTGGTGTCGCGACAGGCGTGAATGGAGGGACGAATGGAGACGTGTCGTCTTCAGCGATGAGAGTCGCTTCTGCCTTGGTGCCAATGATTGTCGTATGCGTGTTTGGCGCCGTGCAGGTGAGCGCCACAATCAGGACTGCATACGACCGAGGCACACAGGGCCAACACCCGGCATCGTGGTGTGGGGAGCGATCTCCTACACTGGCCGTACACCACTGGTGATTGTCGAGGGGACACTGAATAGTGCACGGTACATCCAAACCGTCATCGAACCCATCGTTCTACCATTCCTAGACCGGCAAGGGAACTTGCTGTTCCAACAGGACAATGCACGTCCGCATGTGTCCCGTGCCACCCAACGTGCTCTAGAAGGTGTAAGTCAACTACCCTGGCCAGCAAGATCTCCGGATCTGTCCCCCATTGAGCATGTTTGGGACTGGATGAAGCGTCGTCTCACGCGGTCTGCACGTCCAGCACGAACGCTGGTCCAACTGAGGCGCCAGGTGGAAATGGCATGGCAAGCCGTTCCACAGGACTACATCCAGCATCTCTACGATCGTCTCCATGGGAGAATAGCAGCCTGCATTGCTGCGAAAGGTGGATATACACTGTACTAGTGCCGACATTGTGCATGCTCTGTTGCCTGTGTCTATGTGCCTGTGGTTCAGTCAGTGTGATCATGTGATGTATCTGACCCCAGGAATGTGTCAATAAAGTTTCCCCTTCCTGGGACAATGAATTCACGGTGTTCTTATTTCAATTTCCAGAAGTGTATAATCATGTTATATCACAACAAATTATTGTACCATCATGCCATACCACTACGTTGATGTAGTAAACACAATCCATATCCTGCACCATACAAAATCATCACCTCTGCATCCTGATATTGTTACCAACCGCCAGACAGTCCTACATATACTGTGAAGACAAACAGATCAAAAAACAGAAGCACGTGTGCCATATATAATCGCAGTGCTAGATATGCCTGATTGGTCATTCATTGCGGGCAACAGTCACGTGGCAACACCTCCCCCCCCCCCCTTCCCCATCTCCACCACGTTCAGGACTGTTGCGGATTGGGGCACACTACGGAAACAGTGGCCACTCTCCGAACACGTGTAAAAAAGCTATTGTGGTTCTTCTGGCTCAAAGGCACCTGCTAATGTTATTGTTTTCTGGCTAGGCCTGCTTTCTGCTGTGGTTTAAGCAATAAGCCGCATCCGTCTCAAAATTCTGGGATTGCAAAAATATTTACTTTCTGAGCTACATCGATGAGAAATGCTTCATAACAGCGAATTAATTTAACTATCTGAAACCAATATCAGCTGCAAAATCCAATTTTACACGACAGAACACGACCATATTTGTGACACTTTTATGCTGAAATCTTCGAGTAGAATATGAAAATTTCCAGAATTAGTTTTATTTGCACATGTTTTTCCGAAATATCATACCATTTACGCGACTATTGTCGATATCAATTACATAGAGGAATGCTAACGATCGCCTAAACAGTATAACTCTGAATATAAGGATTGGAAATTAAATCTCTAGAGAGCACAAACTTTAAAGAGGTGATTACATAGGACGAGCTGCAAACCACTGAGTAACTACAAACGTATCTCGTCCGCGAAAATTTTTACGTGAAAACTCGAAAATAGAGGAAAGTCGCAGTCCCACTCATATTTTTTACGAGTGCAGATGTCAATGGTATAACACTTCCAGATCATCTTTGCACTTTACAAAGTCAATTTAACTTTCGATACTCATAATCATTTGTGTTTCTCACGTCTAGAGAATTAGAAAATGTCTATTCTGCTGGTGTTTCACCATCTCGATGCAAACAAGACACATCAGTCTATGTTCTCTCAACCAGATTAAGATGGGGAATGTGCAGAATGCATTATACCGCACAGTCGAACAAGAGCCTTCTGGAAGTTTCGGAGCAGCCAGACCGACGACACACAAAGATAGAGAAGATAGAGACTTCTAACAATTTGTCCCACTACAGCCCCGACAGAGAAGTGTGACGTCAACTATCACACCACCTCACTGTCGAACAAGAGGCTTCTGTTTCCAGTCTGCAGAAATCAGTCGCAAATGAACAAAAGACTCAAGAACAGGACGCCTCCTACAAGCCATTAAACGTGTCTCTCGGGAAGACCACCCCCGGCTTCGTGGAATAACAGCGAAATACCTGACTATTAGTCACGGATGAAGAACTGGATGGTCAACAGTGGAATACTTTCAAACGTTCTGAATGTGCGGGCACTGTCTGAAAGCGGCCCTCGTCTCAGTAAAATCAGGCTGTTGTAGGAATAACATTAGGCTCGTCAAAGCTACTCTTTGATGCTTCTCGCTGCTGATACCTTCATACTTATAGTCGCTGGAAACTTGTAGCACTGAAATGTGGTCCCCTGTGTGTTGAGTGTTATTCCATCATAAGGTTTGTTCAGAAAGTTTTTCTGAACCTTGACATCCCTTTAGTTAGCATGTTAGACTGATCAAAGCTACTCTGACGCTTCTCACTGCTGACACCTATATCCAGTGGGTGTTCTCCAGTGACAGCTACCAAAAAACTGGGCTTTGTACCGCAATTTTCACGATAAAATACTTCGGAAACACCGCTCATCTATTCCATTAAACAGTCTACAACCCTGGTTCTTTAAACGATGTTCACTTGCTACTTCGTCCTGTTCCACTGTCCCAGAGGACTCGTGGAGAGTTAGTTCACAATACAGCCTTCGAAAACCTCATCCACTAGGAAAAGCTCTGAAGTCGACAAAAAACATAAAAAGCCACGAAAAATCACTGTAATAAAAAAACAATTTTCGGCCAAAACAGTCTCGACGGCTGTCAGCATTCACCTAGGCGTTAGAGGACCTACTAAGTAAGTTCACAATTCGACCTGTAGAGAGCGCTGGGAGAAACTACCTCCCATCCTCCTCGGGCCCTCCGCTCCACTAACCCTCGTGCTGGTTCCTCTGGGATGTGGTCCATTCAGCAGGATCAGAACACAAAGATGCTCTTAACCTCACGTGTATAAATGGACGAAAGCAAATAGTAGCTGGGGCCGCTCGGGAACTGTAGCGTATTTCTACCTGTGTTTGAGGTATGTAGCCAGTGGTACCAAGCAGTTCTTCGTGAAGAAAATTCCTACCTAGAATATCCTAAAATACCTATAAGCGTTCTGGCTTCAAAGACATTCGTCTAGGTTAAAGGGAAATGCTTTCTGTAAACGGAAACCTGCCTGCCTTGTGAACAATAGCAAAATATCTGACTCCTGACCACCCATTCCCAAACAAACGTCTTCACATGGCTATAGTATCGTGAAAATCACATCTAAATCTGTATTCCACAAACCACTGCTCGGTGTGGACTACCTCGTAGCGGTATTATCAATTTCTTCGTTTCTTTTCCAGTCACATATGTAATGTCGAGTAAAAATCAATGTCTGTATGCCTCAGCATATACTCTAAATCTCGTCTATAATCACCATGCCAGATATAGGGTTTTTAATGACCAATAAAGCCTTACTGCGGCACCTTTGGTGTACGAAGACTGCATGAAGAAAATCTAATACATCTGCAATTCATCGATATCGAATGATTACTACTCTAGGAATACGACAGTGTAATGGCGTCAGAGACTTACCAAACGTCTGTCAGGGCTATTTAAGGAAAATGTTGTACACGTTTTCGGAGAGTAGCCACTGTCTGTGGAGGGTGCGCCAATCATGCATCAGTCCTGAGCGTCGGGGGGGGGGGGGGGGGGGGGGGGTAGTTACTTTGTGAATTTTGGCCACAATGGATGACTGACCAGGGATATCTAGCACTGCGACCATATAGGGCACAAATGGTTCTGTTTTTCGATCTGTGTGTCTTCACAGTATATGCAGGATTGTTTGGCGGTCGATAGCTACATGCAGGATGCGGGAGTGATGATTTTGTATGCTGCAGGATATGGATTGAGTTAACTACAAAGACGTAGTGATATGGCAAGACGGTACAATAGTTTGTGGTGATGTAGTCTGTTTGGAGATCGATTTCACACCGAGAAATTCAAGAATTCCACGACAGTAGCGGAGCAGTGTAACTGACTAAGTGTCTTTGACAATAGTTTCCGTATTTCATGGTCTGTAGATTACTTTTGCACTGTTCAACTGTCAGTGCAACATAACTGCTATGTGTGTTTTTTCTCGATCGGTAAAAATATATTTTTCCGCTGAAATGCTCGTAATTTCCCCATGTGTAGAAAGTGGCAGACAGTGTTCCGACGTCACTAGCGAGTAAATTCAGTAAGAACCAATCAGGATGCTCCATTCACAGAAAGTTCCACGGCGTCAGAGAGTGACAAGACAACCTTTGTGATGGAAGTCTCTAAGAGAGGCAGAAGGAGGCATCTACTGTGACGTCAGAGAGTCAATGACGTCTTCTTCATTCGAGAGTTCGGAGACAAGTTCAGGTCGACCAGCCTCAACTGGTTTAGGCAACTGGGATTGACTCTCCCATCCGCCATTATACGAGGGACACTCCAAAAGAAATGCACACCATTTTTTTTAAAATCCATCTTTTATTCTACATCTATGAAAGTTTTACAGTGGTAGATACATCCTTTAGGAACAATATTTTCATTTCTCCACATAATTTCCACCCCTCTCAACTGCCTTGCGCCATCTTGGAACCAGCGCCTGTATACCCGCACGGTAAAATTCTGGACCAACCTGTTGGAGCCACTGTTTGGCAGTGTGCACAAGGGAGTCATCATCTTCAAACCTTGTTCCATGAAGAGAGTCTTTCAGTTTCCCAAAGAGATGATAGTCACATGGAGCCAGGTCAGGACTGTAAGGCGGGTGTTTCAGTGTTGTCCATCCGAATTTTGTGATCACTTCCATTTCCATGGTTTTCTTGACTGACATGTGCCGTGCATTGTCTCGCAACAGCAAAACATCCTTCTTTTGCCGATGTGGTCGAACACGACTCAGTCGAGCTTCAAGTTTCTTCAGTTTCGCCACATATGCATCAGAATTTATGGTGGTTCAACTTGGCATGAGTGTGTGCAGTACGAGGCCTGCCACTGCGAGGACAGTCCTCAATATTGCCGTGCCCGCTTTCATCACGTAACCTGCTTGCCCACCGACTAACTGTACTGCAATCGACAGCAGCATCTCCATACACCTTTTTCAACCTCTTGTGGATGTTTCCCACTGTCTCGTTTTCACAGCACAGGAATTCTATGACAGCACGTTTCTTCTGACGAACGTCAAGTGTAGCAGCCATCTTGAAGACATGCTGTGACGGCGCCACTCACGAGAACAGGTTGAACTAAGTTTGAAAACAAGCGAGAAAGATGTATCTACACACTGTAAAACTTTCACACATGCAAAATGAAAACTGTATTTTTACAAAAATGGTGTGCATTTCTTTAGGAGTGCCCCTCGTAGCTTTAGAGCATTTCCAGACCAACAGCTGTAGAACATAGAAAATTCACCGAAAATTCCACATATATTTTCTTTACTGTAGGGCACTCCTTCAAATTCCAGGCAAATCTTTTAGACATCCAACCTGCTGAGTATCTGTGTTTCTTTCACGATCTGTTGTGGGCCCTGAAATATGTCATTAACTTTGAGATAGGCAAACTTTCTGCCTAGCCCATCTGTACTTAGACACCTACATGGGTGTTCCATTGTAGAACTGGGCTTCAAAAAGTGAAGAAAATAAAAAGTAAACACCGTATCATATCTGGCTCCAGCATCAAATGTAAACTAAGCTCACTCAGTGATTCAGAAATGTTATAAACACCAAAGTAACTATAAAACTATAAGTTTTCCCCTCTCTCATAGTACCTCGAAACCAGCTGCTGCAACTCGAAAAAGTGTGTGTGGGGGGGCGGGGTGGTAGAGGGGGGGGGAGGCAGGGGGAGATGGACAGTGGAAAGTGGGGAGTGGCTGCAGAAAAGTTTCTAGCGCTCTCTGGTGGCGGTATTGTCGACCTAGGGCAGTTCGGATTCTAGCTTCGACGCAAACATACAGACGTGTGACTGGGAAAAGTGGTGGTGGACGGTGGCGGAAAGTGAGGGTGGGGTCAGCAGGATAACACCACTAAGAACACATTTCTCGCAAAAAATAAATGAGGTACTCTAACCTAACCTTCTTGTCCGGCAGCTGGACAGAGACTGACCATTTCCTGCCATTTCCAGGGGCAGGCTGGTGTTGGAGGGTGGGTGACATCATAGGAGTTGGGGGAGGGGTGGGAGGATTTAGTTTAGTGGAGATATCTCAATAGCCCTATTTCCTGCCAAAATTTGATTTTCCCACCATGACATCAGTGCAACGTTACCGCATCTATGGCCGCCATATTGGACCCGCCATTTTGTATAAATTTGGCAACAATGCAAGCTGTGCCAGGACCCACCCAGCTTCACTGTTCTCGCCTGTCGCCCTCCACCCTTCTTTCCATCTACATCTTTCCTTGTTTTAGTGAAGGTGCACAGTGTTCCATTTTTTCCTGTCGTGTTCAGAATTTTTCAGATGTTTTTAACTGTGCTCACTGTTCAACATTTTTATCATTGTATTTAAATAGTTAATGAGGAAGGCATTATATTATTCATATTTCTCCCAATTTATGTCACCTTGGAACATCATTTTAAATTCATAGTACATATGTCTCCTTTTTTTTGTTTTAACATCTGAGGTAGAGGCAAGTTCTACTGGGTGAAAAGCGTTTTTTTTAAAGCTGTTAGCCCAACCCTCCACCCATAAGGGTTAAGGGGGCATGAAATATTAAAACCCCGTAAAAATTAGTCTTGTAGACAGACACGACTGTGTTATAGTGCTCTCGTTAACATACATATAGATGTGCACAGAAGATATTTAAAAGTTCAAATGACCTAATGGCAATGAAGAACCAACCAATCAGTAACGCAACAGCGCTCTAACAAACACAGCAGTAGCTGTGCATAAGGTCGCAATTAGCAATTTCAAACAGTACTGAAGTCTCAAGCTATTAGTTAAGCCAGCACAACCTGGACAGACACTCAGATCTGTTGGGGCCCTGTAGCGTAATGGGTCGGGCAGCTTCCGTCCTCCGGGGACACTTGTGCCGAGCCTCCAGTTCCAGCACTCCTGCTATCCTGGCCGGTAAACTTCGCCCGTTACTCTGTTGCTGGGTCTGCCTGGCTGCCCTTAGGCACCAACAGGGGTCACTGCGAGTACTTGACTTGAAACGCGACTCGGGATTATCGTCCAGACTGTCCTCAACTTGTGCGTTGTGGCAAATGGCCGCATGACTGACTGTACGGAGGTGTGTGAAAAATTGGTGCTTTATTTACAGTACTTACGGAGGACATACAAGGGCTATAAGAAGCACTGTTCCATCAAACAAGACATTTTCCACTTTTACCCATACACTACACCCATTACGACACACATCGTCACCATCGCTAATCGTCGTCAGATGTATCACTTGCGATTGGCAAAGACGTACGTGCGCTGTACATGCCCAGCAAGTTATTGACCTTATGTTATATACACATAGATAAACACACTTTCAGCTCCACTACGGTCTCTGCGTTTAGTAGGGGACATATTCTTCCAGAAATAAATTATAAACAGTTCCTTTCTGCCAGCTATGCTCACGGATTATGAAAGGCTCCCCTCGGTTGTTAAGCAAATAGAGGACTGAAAATCTCTTCCCAAATATTCTCAGTTACGCCTCTTTCTGCCACACTACCAGCCACTATGGTTACTGACTGAAAATATCCTGACTCCACGGTGAATGAGAACCTGAACAGAGTATTCTGTCTTTAGAAAGGTATAAAAATATTTCATGAATTTGATGAATAGTGTTACATCTAGCAGGAAATCCGATGCTTAGGAGATGGCAAAGACTAAAAACAGTAACGCGCCAGAAAAATCCTACTTTTCTTCGTGAAAAGTGGAATACGCAGTAGTAGTAGTAATTTTTTAAAAGTACAATCGACATGCCAGTTATCACAGTTCCAGAACAACGAAAACAATGTAATTCATATGTGCAGGCATTTCCATACTTAAAGATCTAATTTCGCAAGGATGGGCTTTAAAGCAGGAACTATCCCGGCTTTGCAAGCGTGAATAGGAGAAATCACGGAAAACCTGATTGGTGACAAACTGCTGGAAACAGTAACCACGGTAAAAAATCTAGACGTACCTATCCGGACACACCTTACGTGGAATGACCACATACACTATCTGATCAAAAGCACCAGGACACCCCCAGAAACATAAGTTTTTCATATTAGGTGCATTGTGATGCCACCTACTGACAGGTACTCCATATCAGCAACCTCAGTAGTCATTAGACATCGTGAGAGAGCAGAATGGGGCGCTCTGCGAAACTCACAGACTTCAAATCGAACGTGGTCAGGTGTTTGCGTGTCACTTGTGTCTTAAGCCTGTACGCGAGATTTCCAGACTCCTAAACATCCCTAGGTCCACTGTTTCCGATGTGACAGTGAAGTGGAAACATGAAGGTACGCGTACAGCACAAAAGCGTAAAGGCCGACCTCGTCTTTTGACTGACAGAGACCCCCGACAATTGAAGAGGGTCTAATGTGTAATAGGCAGACATCTATCCAGACCGTCACACAGGAATTCCAAATTGCTTCAGTCTCCACTGAAAATACTATGACAGTTAGGCCTGAGGTGAGAAAACTACTCATAAGCCAGACATCAGGCCGGTAAATGCTAATGACGCCTCGCTCGGTGTAAGGAGCGTAAGCATTGGACGATTGAACTGTAGAAAAACGTTGTGTGGAGTGACGAGTCACGGCACACAACGTGGCGATCGGACGGCGTGGTGTGGATATGGCGAATGCCCAGTGAGCGTCGTCTGCCAGCGTGTGTAGTGCCAGCAGTAAAAATCGGAGGTGGTGGTGTTATGGTGTCATGTTTTTCATGGAGGGGGCTTGCACCCGTTGTTGTTTTGCGTGGCACTATCACAACACAAGCGTACATTGATGTCTTAAGCACCTTCTTGCTTCCCACTGTTGAAGAGCAATTCGGGTATGACGATTGCATTTTTCAACACGATCGAGCACCTGTTGATAATGCACCGCCTGTAGCGGAGTGGTTACACGACGATAACATCCCTATAATGGACTTTCCTGCACTGACTCCTGACCTGAATCCTATAGAACACCTTTGCGATGTTTTGGAACGCCAAATTCGTGCCAGGCCTCACCGACCGACATCGATACCTCTCTTCAGTGCAGCACTCCTTGAAGAATGGGCTGCCATTCCCCAAGAAACCAAGCCTTCCAGCACTGATTGGACGTGTGCCTGAGAGAGTGGAAACTGTCATCAAGGCTAAGGGTGGGCCAGCACCATTTTAAATTCCAGCATTACCGATGGAGGGTGCCACGAACTTGTAAATCATTTTCAGCCACGTCTCCGGATACTTTTGATCAGATAGTGAATAACTAATAGTAGGACAAGCAGATACCAGACTGTGGTTCATACGAAGCATGTTAAGGAAATGTAATTTAGCCACTAAAAAAAAAGTGGCTTACAATCCGCTTGCTCGACCGATCATTGAGTGCTGTTCGTCAATCTGTGACCCTTACAGGTAGACGTGACAGACGAGATAGAAAAGGTCCAATGAACAGCTGCGCGTTTCGTCACAGTATCCTTTACTCGGCGCTTGTACTTTACAGAGATGCTCAACAATCTCCAGTGGCAAGCGCTACAAGTGAAGTGTTGGGCATCACAGAGGTATTTACTACTGACGTTTCGAGAGAGTACTTTCAGGGAGGAGTCGGACAACATATTACTTCCTCCGACGTATGCCTCGTGATAAGACCACAACGAGAAAATTCGAGAAATTAGAACTAATACAGCGGTTTACCGACCATCATACTTCCGACGCGTCATTTGTGCGTGGAAGAGGGAAGGGGAGATAAGTTAGTGGTACCAGAGGAACCCTCCTCCACTCACCGTCAGGTGGCTTGTGGCATATTGACGTAGATATAGACGTAAAAAGCGCAAGTCAGAATGGTCGGTTGAAGACTGGAGCGTCCACCTTCTCAAGCTCAATGGTAGCCTATTTAAAACAGTTCTATCTCATTCGGTTTATCCATAGTATACAAAAGTGTTTCACAAAGAAGTTATTTAATAATGTAAATGGTGTCTATTTTGGAATTTTGTTTGTAAATTTTCGTTTCATTTATTTTATTTATTTCTTTATTTAAGCCAAAAATTGTCTGACAATAAATAGGAGTTCTGAAGGAAATACAATAAAAATTAGTAGCTCAATATATAGACAGAGTAGATTGTGGGCTGCAGTAGCAATGGGAACAAGAGAAGTGAGTCAGGACAGAGTAGAACTGAGGAGAAAAGGAATGGGAGTAATTTATGGAGAAATTAAATGAGAAAGGAATGAAATGGTGCGACGAAATGAGGCTTCCTTCACTGTATGATAAAGAGAACCACTCATATACGTACGTTATTTATTGAGAGGAAAGTTGTAAGGCTGACCAAAGAAAGAGTTTAAAGTTTTATTTTAATGCAGCAGATCTTTGACTTGTGCGCAGAATGCACGGCGGCGTGTTCTAGAGGCGGACAGAGCAACAGAAAGGGAGCTTGCCAATAATTTTGCTTTAAGATTGTCCACAGATATAGTACTAGATAAGGGAGACCTTATGCTGTGATTATGATGAGATGACAGGTACTTGATGTTTGGTGCGTGCAATTGGAATGAATGTGCCGTGACGAGGTACTGAAGTGAACGTACACTATTCTATCAAAAGTATTTGGGCATCTATTAGTGGACATTGATATATGGTATGTCCACCCTTCGCCTTTATGACGGCTTGATCTCGACTTGGGATATTTTCAATGAGGCATGTGGAGTGTTTGTGGAGGAATGGAAACCCATTTTTCCTCAAGCACGGAAACCATAGAATGTAGCGGTTTTGGAAAATGGAGTCTGCAGCGGAGTCGACATTATAACTCATCCCAAAGGTGTTCCATTGGGGTCAGGTCAGGCGTCTGGGAAGGCTAGTCCATTTCATGAATGTTATTGTCCACAAACCATCCTCTCATAGACGCTCCTTTATGACAGACTGCATTGTTATGCTGATACAGACGACACATCGTATCCGAATTCTTCCTCTACTGTACGCAGTACATAACGCTGTAACATATGGTAATATTTTTCCACATTTAGCGTTTGTATAATCGTAATAATAGGATCACACCCTAACTACAAAATACGTTCTCAAACAGTAACGACACCTCCTCCATACATCATCGCTAACCAACTACATGATGGCATTACCCAGGTAAACCCAAACACTTAATCGCATTACCACAGGGCGCAGTGTCATTCATCATAACAAATCAGTCGTTCCCAGTCATTCACTGCCCACAGGTGTCATCCTTTTCACCGTCGCTTAGCGCAGAGTACTGTATCATTTTCAATGGAACCATCCCAGAATTTGCCTTAAATTATTTGCGAAAAGCACGGGAAACCTGAATCCAGATGACCATATATGGATTCGAACTGCCATCATACCGAATGTGAGTCCCACGTGCTTTACAAAATAGCCCACTGAAAAGATCTGTAAGGTTCTTTGAGTATAAAAGGCTCGTTATCCTGAACAGGAACTGATTCTGGTACATAGCGCTATTGAGAATACCTTTTACATTCAAAATGGACAGGTGGAGAATAAAATCGTGTTGAATAAATTGGTAGGGAAAATGCCAAATAGAGTACACTTTTACACTTTTATATGACATCAAGACAGACGAGGGGCATCAAAACGTCAGTTCAACTAAAAACACTTCGATTCATTATTCTGGTGGCACAAACAGATAGGGGGGGGGGGAGAATCTGAAAAATGATTGTAGCATATACAACAGTTGTAATCTCACCAAAGCAAGGGTTTCATTGAGTTTTGTATTTTACCCACGTGATATCTACCATTTGGCTAGGTTAACTGCAGTGTCCTGTACCCTAGGAAGCAAGGGAGAGGATGTTGCTATGGCTATCCATTATCCTCTTTCTACAAGAGAAGTGTACACGTGGATTTGTACGGTTCTTTGTTTACATGAAATTAAAGTACTTACTTATCTTGAATAGAGTCCACGTCTTGTGGTACAAGCTCAACCGTAATAGTCCTCTTGCAACCAAAATCAGTAATCTTGCTGTTACAAACTTTAGGCTCACCGCTAGTCTCGATTTGGTCTCTGTGCTTTGTCATAGCCTGAGTGAGTCAGTGAACTGAGCACACACTGCAGTTAACTGACAGACGCCAAACTGGAGTGTGAGTTAGTGAGGTCAGTGGCAGTGGCCTAAATACATGCCATCAAGAGCGAGTTGGAGGCTTGTTGCTTGTCGGTGTATCTCTGGCCTCTCTCGAGACAGGCGCACTTGATCTGTTGCCTACTATCGATCTTCGAGCTTCATCTCTGCCGACCGTTGTGCTGGTGAGTGGGCTAGGGGTAGCAGGACGCTGGGTGTAGGACAGGAGTTGTGACTGTGGAAGACGGCATACACACATCCAGGCCTGAAGGCGTATCCTGGGGATATGACGGCAGTGGTGATGACAGGCCCAGGTCCATCGAGTCGACCAGTGGGGATGGTGGAGGGTGAGGGCGCATCGTCCATCCATTCCTCCTTGGGTGCCCGGGTGGCACCAGCGGGCGGCTGCGAAGGCCACACAGTCCCGTGAGGCCGTGAATCTGGGGGAAGAAAAGCAGCACGATCATGGGGCAAATGACAGGCACGAATTTGGTTGTGGCGGCAGCGCTGCAAACTATCGGCACCTGCAATCAAGTACATAAAAGAGTCAATGTGTTCTTGGATCACACCTCTTTCCTAGCGCCCACGGTTGCCATAAACTCTGAAAAGAACAATACCGCGCGGCTCAAAACGATACATGTGGACCATTGGCGGTGGACTATGAAAACCTCCAGCAATATTTCAGTTCCGTGAAGAAACTTACATGTGGCGTCTCCTTCAAACAGTCACAATAGTTGAAAGAGTATATTGATGAAAATACCGAAAAGAGGGCTCTTGCAATGTGTGATTCTCAACAGGAATTTTTAAAATTAATGTATAATTCTATTGTAGACAAAATCATGGGAAATGTAAGAAACAACTGTGAAATTCATTTCCTTTCCCATTGGGAGGGGCATTGTGGGGCAAGAAACTTTATCGCCAAGTTTTAAGTGGATCACGATCTTTAATCAAGGACTAGTCGCCGTCTGTGTCTGTAAATGTATTCTAAACCTCTCAAAACTCCATATGCACTGATTTCACTATGAGATTATGAAGACAAACTTCTGTGAATCTAAGTTAATATGAATGAATACAGACAGTTTCATCTGTTGAGAGAAAGGCTGCGATCCATATGAAGTTACTAGGCACAATACAGAAACATTCGACAGGTCTGGATATGCAGCCGACTCCGACCTGAAAACAAGGTTATCGGCCTGATGAAAATGGGTCGCTGTTTGTGGAGTTTGTGGGGATCAGGTTTAAAATGTATGCATACAGCACAGTCATAGTGTCACGGAAAGGTGGGCTAAAGATGTCCATCGTGAAGTCACAAAGGCTCACATGATCGAAGATTAAAAGATTACTCAATGGTGTTGGAGGTGCCCTGTCTCGACCTCCACATATGGTGCACCAAGCAGTCCTTCGATAACTAGGGCATGACATACGGGGTGACAATTATTGAACTATATGAAATAAAATCGTCATAAATTCTAAAGGGTTTACGATAGGACGTTCAAACTATATAGTTGACCGCGGGGCGCGATGGAAATCAGTATGCGCATGGTTTGGTTTAGCCCACTTCTATTTGGATGGTTCGTCAATATGCAAAATTGGCGCATTTCAGGGACTGAGAATGCGCATTTCGGGATGGAGATGTCTCTTCACTCTCAAAGGGCGACTGTGTGGTGTGCAATGTCCAGTCACGGAATAATCGGTGCATTAACCCTTGATGGTACCGTGACTGTCAAACGATGCGTGAAGATTTTGGAAGATGATTTCAACCCAGTATCCAAAGTGACCCTGATTTCGGAAAGATGTGGTTCACGCAAGACGGAACTCGACCCTGTCGAAGAAGGAGACTTCTTGATGGCCTGTAGGAGCACTTTGGAGACCGCATTATCGTTCTGGGGTAGTCAGAGACCACTGGCATGGGACCGATTGGCCGCCATATTAACTAGACCTGAAAATGTGCGACTCCTTTTTTGGGGGGGCTATTTTAGAGACAATGCGTACAGCAATAACCCCAGAACTATAGCCGAGCTGAAAACAGTCATTCAGGAGGTCATCGTCCGCATCGATATTCCGACACTTCAGCAGGTCATGCAGAATTTTGGTATTCGTCTGAGCCACATCATCGCTAATGATGGTAGGCATATCGAACATGTCATGAAGTAAATCCGAATATCTGTAGTGATGTTTACATGTTGAATAAAGTGCGTCCACGCCGTAGTTTGCAATTAATTTAAATGTTTTTTCTTTTTCTTATGGTTCAACAATTGTTATCTCGTACATACTGCAATGCAGTTGAAAGTCAACCGGTCGCGACGTAATAATTAATGGTTCATCTGTAAGGATGGAATCGAGACCCTTCCACATTCACAATGTTCGCTTTTGTGTTTGAATGTGTAGATGGGTATTTAGTTATAAATAGTAGATATATATATGTGTGTGTGTGAGCAAGTATATGTGAAATTGATGGATGAACTGTTTGCCACAAGTACATGTGTGTACATGTGTCCGAGTTCATTGATTACAGAATAATCATGCATGCTTATTGCCTATACTATTATGAGTACAAATCAAAGTTGCGCATTATATGTGTTAAAGTGAATGTGTTCGCTTGTGTAACTTACAAACCAATAAGCGACGCGAAAATTTATTGTGGTAGATCAACATAAGAAACGTCACACTTTCTGCAGAGATATGAACATAGTTTATTGTGTTACTTTCTAAAGAGCTACAGCAGAGAGATACAATTTTTTAAATGGGGAAACAGTTGTTTCATTTAAGCGCTGAAATCGTTTAAACCTGCTGTCTACAAATCATTATACATCAAATTCTGATTACGTCTAGTTTGAGAGCTACGGCCCTTTAAAGTTTCAGGAGCGGATACCACCCGCTGTACATAACACAGTGCGCCTTCTAATGCGCTGCGAACGAGATGTAACGTTCCCGCTGTCACGGAGCCACAAGCTTTCTTGATGCACTGTTAGACTGCGAGTCGTCGTACACGGCCGTATACGCGACAGGTTGAATCACACAAACAAACGAGGTTCAGTATGCCCCAGTTACTGACGTTGGATGAAGATGGCATGCTCGTATAACGCTTATGTTGGCATGTTGCTGGTGCTTGGTGAATGGCGACACGATGCCACTGAAGCAGCCATCGCGTATGCTCTGAGATATCCTTGTGAAGACCACCGGCAGCCATTACCTTCTTACGTGCTGAACAACGACTTCGGGAAACAGGCAGCTTGGGAAGGTGCAGCAGTAACAGACGAAGACCTGAAAGAAGTGAGGAGACAGAGGTGTTTGTTTTAGCTGCAATACACCACGATATCCATGCCAGTTTACGAGACGTTGCTGCAGTCGCTGGTATCAGCTTTACATCTGTGTGGCGTATAGTAAAGGGTCACAGGTTTCATCAAAGATACACGAGAAAGATTGCAATTGGAGAGTTACTTTCTGTGAATGGGCCATGCGTAATTTCGCTCTGGCGTTCTTACAAAGTGTTATATTCTCTGATGAGTCCACTTTCACAATTTATGATACAGTGAAACGTCATAACATACACTGCTCGTTCGCAGGCAAATCTCAGGGGGTACGACCTGTCGAACGTCTACGTCAGTGGTCTGTTGATGTACGATCTGGAATCGTCGCTTCATGACACTGGCGACGTTACATCCAGTCAGATACTTCAGAAGGCGCATTGCATTATGCATTGAGGAACATGGACGCACATTTGAACGCCATATTTAAATCAGCATCCCGCCGCCAGGACATCCACCACCACTCAGTCACATATAATGTACAGCACGTGGTATCCGCCCCTGAAACTTTGAAGTGATGTAGCTCCCAAACTAAACGTGACAGGAATGGGATTTGAACAGATTTGTACATAGCTGGTTAAATGACTCCAGTGCGCGATAGAGACAACTGTTGTTCCCTTTAAAAATTGCAACTCTTTGGAAAATAGCACAATGAACTGTGTTCATAGCTCCAGAGAAAGTGTAACGTTTCTTATGTTGACCTACTGCAATACATTTTATCATCACCTATTACTTTGTAAATTAAAAGCAAACACTTACAGAAACGCCCTGCTGATACTGCTAATCACTGTGTCCTATGCATTGTAAATACAGTATGATAGAATGAGACCTGGATATAGAAAGGAAAACTGAATTGCATACTAAACAATCAGAAAGAAATTATTATACATAAATATTGCATAAAAATGAGTAAAAAGCACATAAAAACGAAATTTGAATTGTATAAAAAAATAAGAAAGAACTGATTGAATTGGAAACACCATTTTTTTTACAGGTTCTTCTTCCTCTTATTTACTAGTTTTAATTTAAATAAGTAGCATTTGTGTATATATATATCGGCACCTGACAGCATTAGTTTAAAAATTGTACCAGAAAGTTATAATGAAATGTAAATACTACATGAAAAAGAATTAAAACTGAGTATACAAACAATTTAATTTGTTTAGAAAGGAAAATAATGATTAAGTGGAAAACTAGGTACTTCCATCATGTCCAATCTTTCTTTCTGATTGTGTGAAGCAATTGTATGTGGCACAGAAGAAGAACTCTCACTGCACTGGAGGGTGATTGTGTGAATGGAATAACGAGATTTCTGATGTGAGGAAACAGCACACCTGTTGGGTAAAAAACAACTTTTAACGCACCTAGTGTGCTATTTCTTCTTCTTCTTCTTTACTAGTTTTAGACTAAATAAATAGTATCTCTTTGTATATGTATCTTGTACCAGAAAATATTAGCTTTAAACATTAAAAAATAAGAAAACATTTAAGTCCACAAAACTTATTGTAAAGAAACCTTGCAAGTGTTAGTAAATAAACCATGAGTTTAAAAAACTTTTAAAAAGTTGTTGTTACTAAATATATAAAACAATTATTAACAAAAAGAAAAAAATATTGCCAACAAACCATAAATTGTTTTGTAGCATCAGTGTTATTGGTTATGACAGAAAATCATCCGTTCACTGTAATGTACAAAAGTGACTGGCCTTATACAATTGAACTACAGATAGAAAAGGTTGAAAATTATTATTAATAATCCACAAATTAATTTGTTTTTGTTTATAACAAACTGGCACCTTTCATTATGGTGAACAGACCTCGAATTACAAGATTCATATAACTAAACTAGAGAGAAAAAGGGGTCCTGAGGGTGATGGGGAGACAGAAGTTGACCTACCTCTCTTTTACCGTCATTTCTATGTCACGCTCTTGCCCAAGATGTATGGGCGGGTTATCACGTTACATACTGATCCTGTGTATATCACACACAGGAGCTCTGTATTCAGGGGCTATCAAGTAACCAGTATCAGGTTATATCCTGACCTCCATCGTACCAAATACAAATGCCTCGCATGTGTTGGCAGGGTGTGGGGTCCCCAGGGGAAGGGCGTGACCTGAAATACACTGACCTGAAATATACCTCATATAAGTGACGGAGGTGCGTGGTCAGGGTTCCTGGAAGCATTATTGTGTCTCCGTTTCGCTCTATCTGAAACAATGTTGGCTTTCATACACTCGAATAAACGTTTCCGGAAATTTGCGACAGATTTGATTCATATAGCTCGACGTAGTGCCGCTGTGAAGCTTGCCTCACAACTTACATGTGCTCGAACAAGCCAGTTCACTGTCGATGCACATTTTGGCGCCCTGGCACCAACTTACATACCTGAAAACCTAGGAAGCTTCAACCATATAGAACGGCCAGAATCCCTGGGCAAAATTACCCTACAGACGATTAAGCATAGCTGCACAAAGTCTTTGCACATGTATGCTTGTCAAGCTTGCCGTACAGGCAGCCACACATCTAAATGCAAGACTGATACGCATGCATGATAAAGTGCTTTATGCAAGCGTGTTGGACCGATCTTAGCGTAATTTTGTGCGAGCATTAAGTCTGTTTAAACCGCTTGACAACTGATCGATTTTCAATCACGCATGCTTGTGCATACATACTAAATTACAAAGTATTCGCCCGCTAAGAGGCATCTTCGTAGAGGTCTTATGTAGCGCGATATGAAGCAGATCTATAGGAACTTGCTGGAGCTTATACACACTGACGGAAAAAAATTACCACACCGAAAAATAATTCATGAAGAGTAACGAAATTTCGGGAGTACATTTTTCCAGGTAATATATTAACACGTTACGTGATTAATATGTAAGATTACAGGTTAATGAAAGTGCGAGATAAGCCATTGCAAATGTGAAATACTCTGTGTATCTATCAGAATGCTGACTGCAAGAATGCAAACGTGCATTGTTGACCGCAAGATCCCAAAAGTACATTGCGCCGTAAAGGTGCCGGATGACAGTTTATGGGATGGAATTCCATGTCTGTTGCACTTGATCAGTCAGTACAGGGATAGTTATGCTGTTTGAGCATGACGCCAGGGTTGCCGTCCTATGATGTCCCATGTATCCTGTATTGGAGACAGATCTGGTGATAGAGTAAGCCAGCGCAAAATGTCGAGAGAGTATGTTGGGTTACAGCAGCGGTACTTGGACGAGCGTTATCCTATTGGAAAACATCTTCTCGAATGCTGTCCATGAACGGCAGCACAACAGGTCGAATCACCAGAATGACGTACAAATTTTCTGCGAAGGAAAATCACACCTCAGCCCATAACTTCAGGTGTAGCTCCAGTGTGTGTAGCACGCGGACAGGTTGGTTACAGGCCCTCAACTGGCCTCCTTTTAATCAACCACGGCAACGACACAGAAACAGCTCTCATCAGAAAACACAACAGCCCTCCATCTTGCCTCCAATGGGCTCTCCCTTGATACCACTGAAATCTCAAATGGTGGTGGTATGGGGTCAGTGGAACGCACGCTACAGGGCGTCTGGCTTGGAGCTGTCCTTGAGGTAACCAATCTGTAACAGTTCGTTGTGTCACTGTGGTGCCAGCTTCCGTTTAAATTGCGATCGCACATTCTCCCGACCACCGCTGGCAGCAACTATATACAGTGGCTACGTTCATGCCCACTCTTTCTACAGTGGGAACATCCAGCTTCTCGTAGCCGTAACATAAGGCAACGTTCTAACTCAGTGAGGTCTTTGCCGTGATTTATCTAAATCGCTTAAGGCAAATGCCGGGATGGCTCCTTCGAAAGGGCACGGCCGCTTTCCTTGTCCGTCCTTCCATAATCCGAGCATGTGCTCCGACACTAATGAAGTCGTTCTCGACGGGACGTTAAACAATGATCTCCTCCTCGTCCTCCTCCTCCTCCTCGAGTGAGGTCTTGAAACCTTCCCGTCTCCTCTATACCTCTTTTTTTACTGATAACCTTATCTTTTACAATAAACTATGAAACCTTTCCTTAGAATTTCTATCTCTTGCTTAATGATAACAAATGAAATCTTCCCTTTGAAATTTATTCTCTTTCCCAATCTTTGCATACAAATTTAATTGCTGCTTTTTAAAAGTGATTTTCTGATTATTTCGACGAAACATAGAATGTGTCGTTGTCGTGTGGCCCTCAGTCGTTATTTGCAATAACCCAAAACTGTTCCTTACCTTTTTTACTGTTACTAGATCGCCATCTGACTGCTACATCGAACTGCGACATGAGTATACTTACTCTGTTTTACTATACTCTATTAGCTGCTGGTGGGCTTTCATAATAAGTGGCTGTATTTATTACGAAAGCTGACGTTATTCTTTAATAGCAAAGCTGACGTTATTCGTTAATTAATTTGACTGAAGTTACGTAATTCATAGTTAAACTTTTTCTTGACAAGAATAAAATTTAGCAAAGTTTTACGTTGATGGTTTTTGGGATGGATTATAATTTTATTTCTTTTTTTTTGGTCATCAGTCTACTGACTGGTTTGATGCGGCCCGCCACGAATTCCTTTCCTGTGCTAACCTCTTCATCTCAGAGTAGCACTTGCAACCTATGTCCTCAATTATTTGTTGACGTATTCCAATCTCTGTCTTACTCTACAGTTTTTACCCTCTACAGCTCCCTCTAGTACCATGGAAGTCATTCCCTCATGTCTTAGCAGATGTCCTATCATCCTGTCCCTTCTCCCTATCAGTGTTTTCCACATGTTCCTTTCCTCTCTGATTCTGCATAGAACCTCCTCATTCCTTACCTTATCAGTCCACCTAATTTTCAACATTCGTCTATAGCACCACATCTCAAATGCTTCAATTCTCTTCTGTTCCGGTTTTCCCACAGTCCATGTTTCACTACCATACAATGCTGTACTCCAGACGTACATCCTCAGAAATTTCTTCCTCAAATTAAGGCCGGTATTTGATATTAGTAGACTTCTATTGGCCAGAAATGCCTTTTTTGCCATAGCGAGTCTGCTTTTGATGTCCTCCTTGCTCCGTCCGTCATTGGTTATTTTACTGCATAGGTAGCAGAATTCCTTAACTTCATTGACTTCGTGAACATCAATCCTGATGTTAATCTTCCCTTTGAAATTTATTCTCTTTCCCAATCTTTGCATATAATTAGAAATGCAATATTGCTGGCAAAAGTTTATTATATTCTGAATGAAATGATTTTACAAACGTTCAAATGGGACTTACTTTTTACAATAATCTTACAACTAGCAATGCGCAAACACACCGTCAGTAACGAAACTTCCTGGCAGATTAAAACTGTGTGCCCGACCGAGACTCGAACTCGGGACCTTTGCCTTTCGCGGGCAAGTGCTCTACCATCTGAGCTACCGAAGCACAACTCACGCCCGGTACTCACAGCTTTACTTCTGCCAGTATCTCGTCTCCTACCTTCCAAACTTTACAGAAGCTCTCCTGCGAACCTTGCAGAACTAGCACTCCTGAAAGAATGGATACTGCGGAGACATGGCTTAGCCACAGCCTGGGGGATGTTTCCAGAATGAGATTTTCACTCTGCAGCGGAGTGTGTGCTGATATGAAACTTCCTGGCAGATTAAAACTGTGTGCCCGAGCGAGACTCGAACTCGGGACCTTTGCCTTTCGCGGGCAAGTGCTCTAGCATCTGAGCTACCGAAGCACGACTCACGGCTGGTAAGTTTCATATCAGCGCACACTCCGCTGCAGAGTGAAAATCTCATTCTGGAAACATCCCCCAGGCTGTGGCTAAGCCATGTCTCCGCAGTATCCATTCTTTCAGGAGTGCTAGTTCTGCAAGGTTCGCAGGAGAGCTTCTGTAAAGTTTGGAAGGTAGGAGACGAGATACTGGCAGAAGTACAGCTGTGAGTAGCGGCCGTAAGTCGTGCTTCGGTAGCTCAGGTGGTAGAGCACTTGCCCGCGAAAGGGAAAGGTCCCGAATTCGAGTCTCGGTCGGGCACACAGTTTTAATCTGCCAGGAAGTTTCATATCAGCGCAGACTCCGCTGCAGAGTGAAAATCTCATGCTGGATACCTTCAGTAGTCTTGAGTTTCTCAAAAAATTAATTCAATAATATTAGTTCCTCTTATTATAATAGTTAGCTGATGTCTCTGTACATCCGTTTATAATCTCTTGTAAATCATAGCTAGTGGCTGGCAGGCACAACGCTCCTCTCAACGTCTCGCTTCAGACCTGCTACCGACTCGCTTCACTGCTCGCTTACTACTGACTTCCTACGAACGCAAAAGTGCGGTCTCTCCCTCCAACAATGATTTCTGGTGCAGACAATCCCTGCTACCATTACAAAATGTATCAATGCGCTCTCTTCTTAAAATGTATCCGTACGCGGTTTCTCCCGCCCTTTTTAGAGTTATATCAACAATACTTTGGTGCAGATATTACCTGCTACCACAATTATTTCCAACATGACAAATATTAATTATTCCTACTTAATCCTATTAATAAAATATAAACATCTTTCATAAATTGTGGTTTGACAATAGACAATAGAAATATACACGTCTTACAGTGTTCATAATGACGTCTCTGTCGCCTTAAAGGCATTTTTGCCTGACATCAACTCACCACGTCCTGTCTCAAAGGTGACTAACGCTCCCGACCATTGCAGCGTGTTTTTAAAGCAAACTTGATTTGCATCCTCATAGTGGCGCTACTAACGCCCCTACTATGCGACTGAAGTGAAATTTGAAAAAAATATCATTACAGACGTGTATACATACGTATTTTAAATTACCATAGTCCCTTCAGAGCGAGGGAAATCGTGATACTGCTGTCAGCCGTCCATGTGGAGTTACGGTTTCTCTGACAATTGTACCGAGCTTTTTAATCAAAGATGTCGCGAGTAATAGGAGTATCAAATACGTCCCTCTGTTTATCGTGAATACATCTACAGCTCAGAGTAACTTATCGTTAGAATACGCTTTTCGTTTCTTTAACCTAAACATCGCGTTTCCTCACGCGATTTTTTTTTTCCGTCTTAAATGCAAAGCTGCCACAAGCAGCAAATCGTCTTCACTCGAAGTCCACATAGGTAAAGCACGAACTGTTGCTTGTACAAGTGTGACTACACTGTTTGAGGGCGATGGGTATATGTACTTGTTTGCTTAGATGTGGCCACCTTAGTGCAACATTAGATCGTAAGAGGCTTATGCCAGACACCTCTGTGTGCTAAAGACGATCCGATTGTTTGCTCGGGTCAACTCAATGTCAGGCGTTGTGTAGGCTTGTCGCCGACACAACGTTTGTCGAGTTCTGTCGGTATGGTTGCGCCATCCGACCACCCGTTCAGATATGCTCGTTCGTTTGTGGCGCTGTCGGGTCGGAAAGCTCGTCAGTCGTGTTGTGGAAGTCCTACCGCAAACATCAGGAACTACTATCTTTGCAGACTGTGAACTTAAGTTTAGTTCTTAGAACTTTACAAATCTCTAACGTCTTTGTGAGATCTAAACAATAACTAATATTGTAACAATAATGTGCATAATCAGGTGCTAGGAAGACTAGCAGCGAAGTTGGAACAGTGGAACCTACTTCCAATGCATCAACAGAGATAAAGAAAATAGAAAATATAAGGGTTGCATAAAAGAGAGAATGGAGAAAAGTAATTATAATTAAAATTGACTGATGTTGTTGTTTATTATCAGCAATAATGCTCTTTACAACAGATATAAATGCTGCAAAAGATTTTTGTATTCATGCCAGTTATAACAAAGTAAAATTTTGGAGCCGGTATCAATAAAACATGGGTGCCATTCATATGGTACCATGGGTATTTGACTTTCTTATATGTGAAGGACATTATCGTCAGAGGTAGTGAATACACATCTGGTGGTGATGACGACGATGAGGTAGGTGAAATTTCATGCTTATCTAACACCCAACTACTTATCATTACCCAACAAGTTCACCATCTTTTCTTGGAAAGGTTTATTTCCGATGTCACTGAAGTATTCAGTAAATATATTTTTAACATAACAGTCTATTTTGCTTCCCGCCTATGCACGTCCCGGAATATTCTATTATCAATATCTTTGTAGTCTACACAATGATTTGTAATATACACTATGTGATCAAAAGTATCCGGACATCCCTCAAATACATACGTTTTTCATATTGGGTGCATTGTGCTGCCACCTACTGCCAGGTACTCCATAACAGCTACCGCAGTAGTCATTAGATATCGTGAGAGATGGTTCAAATGGCTCTGAGCACTATGGGACTCAACTGCTGTAGTCATAAGTCCCCTAGAACTTAGAACTACTTAAACCTAACTAACCTAAGGACATCACAAACATCCATGCCCGAGGCAGGATTCGAACCTGCGACCGTAGCAGTCGCACGGTTCCGGACTGCGCGCCTAGAACCGCGAGACCACCGCGGCCGGCTTATCGTGAGAGAGTGGAACCCACGGACTTCGAACGTGGTCAGGTGATTGGGTGTCACTTGTGTCATACGTCTGTACGCGAGATTTCCACACTCCGAAACATCCATAATTCCACTGTTTCCGACGTGATAGTGAAACGGGAACGTGAAGGGACACGTACAGCACAAAAGCGTACAGGCCGAGCTGGCCTATTGTCTGACAGAGACCGCCAACAGTTGAAGAGGGTCGTAATGTGTAATAGGCTGACATCTATCCAGACCGTCACACAGGAATTCCAAATTGCTTCAGGCTCCACTGAAAGTACTATGACAGTTAGGCAGGAGGTGAGAAAACTTGGATTCCATGGTTGAGCGGCTGCTTATAAGCCACACATCACGCCGGTAAATGCCAACGACGCCTGGCTTGGCGTGAGGAGCGTAAACATTTGACGATTGAACAGTAGAAAAACGTCGTTTGGAGTGATCGAATCACGGTGAACGTCATCTGCCAGTGTGTGTAGTACCAACAGTAAGATTCGGAGGCAGTAGTGTTATGATGCGGTCGCGTTTTTCATGGAGGGGGCTTCCACCCTTTACTATTTTGCGTGGCACTATCACAGCACAGGTTTACATTGATGTTTTGAGCACTTTCTTGCTTCCCACAGTTGAAGAGCAATTCGGGGATGGCGATTTCATTTTTCAACACGATCGAGCAACTGTTCATAATGCACCGTCTGTGGCGGAGTGGTTACACGACAATAACATACCTGTAACGGACCGGCCTGCACAGAGTCCTGATCTGAATCCTAAAGAACACCTTTGGGATATTTTGGAACGCCGGCTTCATGGCAGGCCTCACCGACCGTCATCGATACCTCTCCTCAGTACAGCACTCCGTGAAGAATGGGCTGCCATTCCCCAAGAAACCTTCCAGCAGCTGATTGAACGTATGCCTCAAGTCACCAAGGCTAAGGGTGGACCAACACCAATTGAACTCCAGCATTACCGATGGAGGGCGCCACGAACTTGTAATTCATTTTTAGACAGGTGTCCTGATACTTTTGATCACATAGTGTACCTACTGGAGAGCTTTTTTAAATGAATGTGCAGGAAATAGCACTCTACGAAAGTATATCTATGTGTCCCATGTTCAGTATAACATGTTTCTGACGTGCTGACAAAATATGAAACTCATTTTCCATTACTGATCCTGCTCGTGACAATCTGAAATTGCAAAATTCTATTCGAGTGTTAAGTTTGCCTGCAAAAATGGTTTGAATAGATGGTCACTAATTGCAGGTGCACTGTCGCCTAGGAAATTATTAAGGGCTGTGATGTTTGTATCAGGCAATAACGATGGACCAGTAAAATTTAATTTTCCAGGTTGCGGGTTCGCATAAAATGCTATTTCTTAGAACCCCACCACCAGAAATACTTCCAATCGCAAATGTGTAAACGTACACGAATGCATTATTAGTAATGACCATTGAAAATGAAACTACACTTAATGTCACTTTATAATTAAAATAAAAAAATTCCTGTTCTCAGAGGTTTCTTTATTAGTGCACGTTTACCATCCAGAGTGGTGGTGTCATTGTTGAGCTGTCACAATGCTTCGGAAAGCTTTGCTGTTTCTAGCCATTCATTCTTTGTTGCAGGAATCTTAAACACAGACACCTGTCGTACGAGGTGCGACGGAATTAATGAGGAGGCAAGAGGAACTTATAGACGCAGCACACACATTCCTCTCAATGGAAGAGAAGCCTGCTGATACTTTCGCGTGGTGTGTGGGACAACTTTTATTGCGAAAAAACTAGCATCCGATGTCATACTTTGATGGAACGTTCGGAAGATTGACACTGCAGCCGTCAGTTACTAACATAGCTAGTCAAACTCCAGTCCCTTCCACCTCGTCGTGAAATAACAATTCATTAGTTTTATGGAACAGTGATTCACCAGTTCCTCTTATTATCAATGCTTCCTTACAACGAGAGGATCAAGAAAATTAATAGGGAAGATACATGCATTTTTAGTGGAAGAATAAAAATGTATAGCAACGTATTTTCAGATTTAATAAAATATTTTGGTTGCTGTATCACTTTTAATTGAAACATGTGGCTAAGTATTTTCCACGGAAACCAAGAGCCGACTGACAAAATTGATTGTTACTTCAGGTATTGTCGACGCCGCACGAGACTACATCGGATTCGCTGCCGAACCGACAAATCCGATCGTCTGTAGCCGCCTTACGCCCCTACACACGCATCAGATCATCGACCAATTTTGTGGGAGCCTGTACACGTCCCGACCGACTGCACTCACTGATTACAGCGCAGTCCTGTTGTTGGGATTTCTTTCAGTTAATTGAGTTTACTACCACACCACGATATTATTGGACTTGGCCTCTTGTGGCCGTTATCGGAAACACGCGGTGACTTTATAGTAAAGAAGCATAGTAGTGGTGGCTAGGGAAAACGCATGGCACTACGAATGATTTCAAGGCACCTGTACAGGTACTATCATATGTTTCAGCGTATCTGCGTGAAATGTCGTCATAAAAACTTTCACTAAGCCGACGGAAGCACCCTTACTCCCAGGTGCAATATAATTGTGGTAGACTAACACGTTCTCTGAGATCCTGACTGGCTTTACATAGAAACAAAAACTGGGGTTTGCGTTGGCTGTTGCGGACATAACAATGTCAAAAAAAATTCGAGAGAAATCCGTGGGCAAAGAAATGGCTCTGTTACTTACGGAGATGGGAGCCGATGATTTTCGTGATAACCTAAGAAAAGGTGAATCATGCATTTCAGAGCTGCTGAACATCATCAAACCATTTTTAAGAAAAAAGAATACTCTTAAGAGAGAGGCTGTAGGCTGCAATCTGAGGCTGTTAGTTACGTTACGGTTTCTAGACACTGGCAGAAATTCAGTGCTGTTGTATCATCACAATTATTACCTAAAATAATTCTTGAAACCTATAACGTGATTTATAGTTATCTGAGAAAATTTATCACGGTGAAACAAAATAAATAAAACAAAACACCTTCATGTAAACTTCATTAATTTATTCATTTATGAAGGGTAAAAGATTCCTCTGGAAGTTTAGGAAACTCATTTCACGCCGAAGACATTGTGGTTAGGACAGCTGCAACCTGGATATGTGATCATGAAGATAAAACCGCTTCAGTTGTAAGTACTTTATTCATAAGCGCATTCGCAGCATTCCAGCTGCATCTTCAGGTACATCAAAATCAAGTAATATTCTGATCGAGAAAAGAAAATGGGACGACCAAGCGTTTATAGTCAGTAATTTTACGCTAAGTAGCGAACATCAATTATAAAACAGCATAAAACAACATAGAACGCTCCCTTGATACCATGTGTACCATTTCAAATGAGAAGAAGAAAGAGCGCAAATGGTGGTGGCGCACTAATAAATATAATAGATACATAATAAATAAAATTTTCAGCAACCAGAAAAAGATAAAAAATAATAAAACGTCCACACTCTGCTCTTCATAGCAGAAGGCTTGGGTATGTACTGGAGTCTTTTAATACTTATAACAATGAAACAGTTACATTTTATGAAAAATCATCCACTGACGTCTGTATTTCGGTTTTTAGGTTTTACATCCGATGCATACTGGAAAAGAAATCTAAGACCTAATTTGTCCGTATTTCGGATTTTAGATTTCATTTCCGATAAATATCAAAAATAAAACCTAATATTCGAAATACAGAAGGTCGACGGAGTTTTATATATATTACACTCTCCATGAGCCACATGAAACCATTACGGATTTGTTAAAAATGAAACAAGTGCTTTATTTCTTGCGTCTCTGTTGCTCTACTTCTCACATGACGTGTCCACAATCATTTTCGGTATAAATTTCCCCACAAACACTGTCAAATAAGAAACTTCCTTACAGAGGAAAACTATGTGCCGGAGCGAGACTCGAAGTCGGAACCCTTGCCTTTCGCGGGGAAGTGCTCTACTATCTTGCTTTTCTTTTTTAATCTCATTTTGTTCGTTTTCGTTCGTTGCATCTGCTCGGTGCGGACGTCGCAAGACATCCGTTTCAGTTCGTCGTTGATCCATTAACTCAGTTTTTTTATTACAGACGGCATCTATCCCTCTAGCCGCACATGCTGAGTTACCGTGCCGGCAGCCATCTGAGCTACCCAAGCATGACTTACGCTCTACGCTCCGTCCTCACAGCTTTACTTCTGCCAGTATCTAGTCTCCTACCTTCCAAACCTTACAGAAGCTCTCCTGCGAACCTGTCAGATAAGTTTCTCCACTCTCGGTCATGTTATCTTAGAACAGCAGCTAATCCCGCGATAGTGATAAAATGCGAACTTTTTTCGGTCGTTTGCTGTGTAAAACCAAGCGGGATTTCGTAGAACATAAACACAATGAACTTAAGATAAACACGTAACAACAACTATGCGGTGCTGCAATCGCTGATGGCTGTCGGTTGGGAAGTGTGTAGGCTACCACGAAATTGGTCGGTCGGTCGTTGAATTGGTGCGCGCGAAGGGGCCTGTAGAGTGATGGAAGAGCTGCGGTTCGGCATCACGTGACGTCACGTGTCCGCTGGCCAACCCCTTGTGCACCTACGCCACGCCCTCTTCTCTGCCCACTTGCTGTTAGTCAGGCCAGACCAGACCAGAGCAGAACATCCGCTCTACAGTGCTGTGGCCGAGTCCTCACCGTCTGGGTACGTAGAGCTTGGCTGGAGCTCGCTAACTGTTTCCCACTCACAGATAAAGAATTTACTGCTAGATCGTTAATAGTGTTTTAGCTGGATCCGTATACATTATGTTGAAAATCTCATCCGAGCGGACGTTGACACCAAAGCTTAATGAGCAAGTAGTAGCGAAAAAAAATCGCGTTCGTTGAATTTGTTTAGATTTCACGCTTTCGCGATATATGAGCAAGAAAATGTTTTTCAGGAGGCGATATGCGCCTATACGCAGTAAATACATAGACTGCTGGCAACTTTGTAAAACTCATCGGTTCACGCAAACTTTTCATTCTTTCCAGTTCCTGCTATAGCAAATAAGTTTATAACCTGTGTGCTTTTTAAGGAAATTGTTAAAGAATGCCAGATTAAAGATGTTATGACATTGTCGAATAGTATCATATATAATACCAAATTCTTGAGCTTTGTCGAGTTTTCTGACTTGATATTAATGTTGCTTAGGTTACCGACACCACACACAGTTTGACTGCTGCTTTGATACTACGTGACGATATTTTATCTTTATAGGTTGTGATGAGGCAAATGTGTAGCCTAGACAGTGGTCTAGATTAGTTTGGGAGGTGAGTCTGGTTGTGATTTAGCGAATCTAATGCCACAAGAATAATTATAACTGTTACAGTTCATATTTTGCTCTTATTTGACTTTGAGAGGAGTCACGTACATATTGACGACATGAGTTAAAGAAGACGAATCGATCTGTGTCAAAGGTTTTTTTCGAATAGGAAACTAAAACTTTCGAAGATAAAATTTTGGGAGCTGAATTTAGTCTTCCGCCATCACAGGTACGTGCACAAGGTGACAGTGGATCTAGGAATGAGTTATTAAATCCAGTATCTTCTGTTAAGGAATCTGTGGTTATGTGGACGTCTTCAAGTATTGCGTTACAGAACATTTCTGGTACTTCCCTGCTTAACAAAGTTAGTGAATAAGGCCCAAATCAGAAATAAATAAATATCCATCGAACACAGACCGACGGAAATGTCTCAGCGTGCGTTTGACAGGAAACTAAAGGCGTACTGAAATCTTTTAGTGACCAGAATTCTTCGACGTAGTGCAGATTTCACTGTTTTCCTTACTTTCCATTTCCTGACGCTTATATGGTGAATCTCATTCCCTACCAGCCTACTTTCTTAGTTTTTTGTGTATCGTCCCAAATACTTACTTCTACCGGTTTTCTCACATTTCAGGATTCACTTGCATGCATTTGTGCTCCAGACAAATAGTATGACACTTCTTTCGCAAGTAAAGGTCTGTGTTCTATATTAGTAAGCTGCTTTTTACGAGGAATGCTTTCTTCCTTCTGCCTATAGGCATATTTCTTTTTAAAATTTCTCTTGCGTTTTAAGCCTGTGTGCCTCAGAAAAAGTATTCACAACATTGTATCTTAAAATTTTCTGCGGTCATAAAACTGATGATTTAGGTTTCATAGCAAAAAGCTGTTGTACCACCGGTAGGCCTTAAACTAAAATGAGTACCGACAAGACGAATACAATTTTTTTGAGACGCAATTTCTAGTTTTTCTTAAATATTTTACTGTTCTGTGGTTTACACATCTGCCTTTTATATTCGTAGATTTTAGTTTAATATTTCTGAATCTTTTTTTCTGCTTCATCTTAATGTGCAAAAATGCTTTTGAGGTGCTGGTAACCACACTCAAAGATACGAAATAAGTTTTCAAAATGGCGTTAGGACGTCCCATTTCAACAAAATTTGTGTTCGGAAGGAAATTTAGTTTAAAAATTTTGATTATGGCCCATTAATGCTTTAGCGTTCCCAGGGTTGTCATTCTATAAAATTTCTACTGTATAAGAATAAGATACATTTGCTACTCTTCCCATAGATAATGGCATCTGCGGAAAGCCTAGTATTAGTAGCTAACAGCATCCGACAAGTTACGTGATCAGCAACGGTTCTACTAAACTTCCTGGGGGTGATAGTATGATATTGGTGTTCGTTTCTTATCGTGTTGCACATAATTATTTGATCACCGTACTACTCAAGTGTCAAGGAAAAAGCTTTCTGACGAGCCGTATAATCAATTTGGGACTGTGACATCTGTTCTGTGGAGTGCGAAGTTTGTTACTCCAATTTATCGTTTTTCACAGTAGCGTAGATTATCGCTTATACACTCAAGTTTCCTTTCGTCTTCGACAATTTCATTAAAATTAAATAAATCAAAAATGAATGTATCATCCTCTGACTTATGTGTAGAGCAATCTGAAACATAATGAAAATCCCAGTAAGAGAACTTGTCCTTTATTCAAGTCTAAAATTAGGATCTTACTAAATGAAAAATTTCAGACGATAGAATATAATAATTTAGTTTCATTTTGTAAATGTGAAACGCATTTTGATATTTTTAAAGCGGTTTAATTACCTTTCCAGAAAGCACCCAGTCAGCGACCAATCATGGACGCCTCTCCTCTCCAGCCTCAGGTTCCGAGAGCGGTAAGATACAGAGCGCTCGTACCGGATCTAATGGTTGTGTACAAAGTCTTTCAATTGGTAGATTATTAACTCTGCTTTCTTAGTGCGATCTGTCGCTTGCTGGTGGATATAGTATTTCCTTACGTTCTAAGATTATTAAAGTTACTTAACATAAGAGTTCCTATGAAATGACTGGTAATGAAGCTACAGAAATGGTATGGCCTCAGCACAAAACCATTTAAATCTGAAGTTGTTAGCCTCTTGACTGCAGAGTGCTTTGGGATAAGATTCGGATGTCTGTAATTTCCAGTCGTATGGATGAAACTGAAGACTGTTACACAAAGGTGCAGCCAAGTTACGGACAGTATTGTCTTGCATTGCAGTTGTGGAATGAATTATTTCGCATCCAAGAAGAGGTATTAAAATTGCCAGACATAACGTAGCAAACGTGAACGGGTTAAAAGCATACTAGTGGACACGCAGGTAAACTGTCAATCACCAACCACTACGATCAGTGGTCTACACTTCTAACACAAATGGAAAATAAAGATTTTAACATTGCTAATTTTGACCCTCTAAGTAAAATAATCGTCCGTCTTTAAGGGTACAATATAGAAACCTTACGTAATAATTCACTTTAAATGTGAACATGTTAAGTTAAACTTTGCCGTGATTTCTGATATGGCATGAAAAGCTTTGTTACCAGTCATTGATTTATTCTTAACCACAGCGCGTTTTGAAGGTTTTAACCTCCACCAGGTAATGGAAGTTTAAACCTTCGAAATGTGTTGCGGATATAAATACCTCAGCGACTGTTAACAGTAACATACTGTTTCATTCGTTTACGTAACAAGTTAATGAAAGAATAAAAAAGACGCGCCCTCAGTGTTCGAAGGTTCTACAAGCAAAGTTTGCCGTTTGGTTTTCCTGGAGTGAACCATTTGACTGGTATAAAACAAATCTCGGAAAAATCTATAAACTTTTCCCTACTCCCAAACAAATACGTAACACTACAGTTATTAGTAACATTTACACATCACGGGCAAGAGCCAAAATTCTAATATTCAAAAGCAAGCACATTCTCATGAAAACGTTCTATTTGTTTTTTAGTAACACTTAAAAATTAAGACGTTCCGTTTTGTTCAAAACTTCTCTCGTAAACAAAATTAAACTGTCGACCAGTCAGCGATATAGTAGGAATCCTCTCGGTAATTGTTTACACTTAGGCCAACTACATACTTCTACGTGTTTCTCCTTCTTAAACTGCACCTTTTTTATTTTCTTGCTGATAAATGTTATAATTCTAGTAGTGGTTAATATAAATCTGATTATCGTGAACGAAAAATGCCCCACTTTCAGGTCGGCATGAGATTTCTTGTCCAGATCAAAGCAAAAGTTCATCTAGCAAAAGCAGACCGGGTGCATTTTGAACACATGCATTAAAACTAGGAGCTGGCAACACATCTCGCAGGGCATCTGACTATACAGAGGACCGTATATCACCCCAAACTACCGTACCAGCCATCGTACCTCACTACGTTGACGGCAGGAGCATAAAACCTACATCCACTGTGGAGCTGTGGCTCCCAATCTCGTCAGGGCCATTTATTTTTTAGAAGTCAGTTTCCTAGCTCTCGTTTATAATCAGTACATTTTATCGCATGACTATAGCCTATAACATGACAGTGGATTCTTTGAACTACACGTATGTGTCTACTAACCTTCGCATTGCACAATCACCATTGATCCTATAAAGTTCATGGAGGGCGGCTGCCCGATGGAGTGCACGAACGATGAGTACTTAGATATGCTTGTGGTGCTGGGGGCATCCGGTAACAAAGTTGCTGCTTCTGCTCGTACGTATGCTGCACGGTACCCTCGAAGGTGCCATCATTATATGAAAAGCAAAGCCTTTGGGAAACTGGAAACTTCGTCCCCACGTAATGACATCGTCCAAGGACTAGATATACCCCATAGAGCACGCGATTCGTGGTAGCAATCACCATTCACCTCGCCGAAGCACACCTGATATTGCAAGGCAGTTGCAAGTATCTCAGACGAATTTTTGAAATGTTCCACGATGAACAGCAAAAGTATCATATTCTGATGCATCAGCTGCCAGAAGATCGCATTCGACAGGTACAGTTTTGTGAATGGTTCTTCCACAATGTGGAAGATAACTTAAATTTTATAAGTAACGTGACATGGACTGTCGAATCTAGCTTCACTCGTGAAGATATTTTCCACATTGACAGTATCCATTATTGGTCGGAACAAAACTCACGTCACCCCTTAACGCCGCTTTCAGGCACGCTTTAGCATAAAACTGGGTTCAAGTCATGGGAGTAGTGACCTTGGGTCATTACCTACTACCGGATAAGTTGAAAGCAACCTTGTATCGTGTCTAATACCTTTCCTGAAGCATTACAAAACTCTTCACTTGATGGGTGATAGCTATGGTTTCAGCATGATGGTTCACCACCACACTTCGGAATGACTGTGCGTGTTTCAGGGAAACGGGTTGATCATTGAGGTCCAGCGTTCGGCCTCCACATTCCCTGGACCTTAAGCCACAATTTTTTTGTGGGGACGCTTAGAGGAACCAGTTTATAGTACTCTGCCCATGGGTGTACACGATCTAATAGCTCTCATGGATACCTGTTCAGCAATCATGGATGCACGTTGTAGCGTACGGTCCAGCATAGTATAAACCAGCGAGCGGCGAAGTGTTCGCTAATGCAAGGTGGTCGCTTTGAACATCTTCCCTAATATGAACGTTGCTCGTACGTCAGACTGACCGGAATTATTGTGCATATCACATGTGAAATCTAGGGTAGCCTGCATATTGTGTACCTCATTGGATGAAGATGTTACTTCATCCACAATTTTACACTGACTGTCACGGACGAAACTGTGATGGGCTTAAAGTTCATCTTATATCTTAATGTTTAAATAACGGTAACAGTAACAGAAAGAAATACGCAAGATACCGCACTGTGGAGAGGTAAACTGGTTACATTTTGATGCTTTAAGTGAAGAAAATTTTTCACGAACGCGACTAGAGCTTCAGCGAGTCCGCATTTCCGTTCCTCCCCAGCACTGCCTTGTCTCACTGAGCTGATGGGACGAAAGCGTTGCCAGAACATAGTTTTTTAAATCGCTTTTCTATTGTATCTGTTGGCAGGACAAGGTTTTGCGAGAGATTTTTGTCTTGAATTTGGAGGAGTCACATACCGATCGAAAACTGGGGCACTTTCTCTTAGCCCTATACTTTGCTTCTCACTTGTCTTTAATTTTTCTACATATAATTATCTTTGAATGCTATTTTGCCACTCTAAAAGCGATCAAATTCGTGAATACTGAAGTATTAGGCTAATATTTTTTCCTTTTCTTTTATGATACATAATATAAGTAATTTTGCGTAACTGCTGTAAATAAGACGGGGCTCTAGTTATTCTTTTTAAATATCCACATAAAACGAGGTTTATTTGTAAAAAGCCGTAAATAATCCATCGCTGCGTAAGAGTGCCAGTTTCCTTAAACCTCACTTTGGTGGCCTATTTATCAAGGAAAAAATACTAATATCCACTAACTTTGATCCTAAATTAAACAGAATACGTTAAAACTAAGCCTCATCAGGCTTTGGAGTCTACTTTTCCACAGTTACGTTTATGTGGACACTCTCGGCAGATATTTTGTAAGTGGTTACTAAAACTGTGCGTTAGGTAGTGGTTAAATATTACTCAAACAGGCTTAGCTGTTTGCTAGTGGGCAGACAATGCGGTATCGCGAAGCCAAATTCCAGCGCTACTTACCTAGGGCCTGCCTACCAAATTCAAGTCATCCGATCTCATGTCTACCATATACCAATATACTGAAGTAGCTACCGTAAAGTGCCGGTATAAAAAATTGTAAACCAGTAGGAAACGTTTTCACAATGACCATATGTTGTACGCTTAGTCACTAAACGAAGCTTTTTATTCAGTTGTACAGCAGATAACTTGTTTCCATTTTTCAGATCGAGGCGACGGAAGACAACAGATTGGTGCCGTCTGTGGTGCTGACTGGACACGGGAGGATGAAAAGAATAAAGGTACAACAGCGAGATGTCGCTGAACGTAGTTCCCTTAATACTTCAAGCATAAACCATTTACCGGTAGTTGACCAACAAAAACAGTAAAAGTTACTGTAAGCCCACATACTTGATATGATCTATGGGTACTGTAAATATAATACGTCCTCTTTACAGAAGACAAAAATAGTCGCAATGAAGACTCATAACTTTAATATACACTACTGCCATATTCTCCCACACGTAACTACGATATTGAAACGTTTTGTTTTCCAGTAATTTCGTGTTAGCTTTGAAAAGTTTGAGCTCCTTGCAATAAGACACAGCTATGTCAAAAGGATTCTCTCAGAAAGCAATAAAAATCTGATGTTGAAAAATAAAATACACAGGCCATATACAAACGAATAGTTTTTTGTGGATTCCATCTTGGTTAAGAGAGTCTTCGAAAATGTTTCGGACACAGTTTAATAGTTGTCTGCTTGGATGGTTGTTTATATTAGTGAATTAATAATTTATAGCCGATTAAATCTAAAGTAATGTGCATTCTCTCTTATCTTCGCCACTTCAGCTTTTTCATATCCATCGTTCTACAGATTAGAACAGTTAAACTTGACATAACAGACCAGTTCCGGCCCTGGGAGAACGTTTTCGAGTAATGCATGTACACTTACGAGCGTGTGCGTAAACACAATTCCGTCCGTGCACGGACTTCAAATTTGCCAAACTTGTACTTCCACTAAATAATCGTAGTTATTCAACTAAGGCGCTGTAAAATACATTACTTACGAACAGGACTAAGATACCTTTCGCTGGAACCAAGGCTCAATCAAGAGACAGTGCAGCTTTGATAATGCATTCATTCAGAGGGTCCGCGGTTTATACGTCTATCCAAATTAGTTTTCTCCGCTATCCGTAAATTGCTTAAATACCAACATGGTTCCTTTGAGATATAGCTGGTCCTTTCGCCATACTTAAATTGTGTGCTGTCCCTGGCACTGTCGACGGTTGTTACCTCCTACTGTTGCTCCGTTAGTGTGTACTGTGTTCCCTGATAAAGAGAAGTATATTTTCAGAATTAGCCATTAAATTACGCTTACGGTTGCCTGCGTAGACCGTTAAGTTTCGAAGTTCATTCGAAATTGAAGGCAGAAAATGACTCCAATAACTTCATAGCGACTGGATCCACACGTACAAATGATCACTTAGAAGTTAGCTGTTCATAGCTAAAAGAAAAGATTCAGAGCACACACCCCATGTCAAGCAATATTTTACTTCCTCTCGTACACGCGGTGACTCAAAAAGAAAGAACAAATTTCAGTTCTTTATTACGAACTATAAAAGATGGAAACACACTGCGCATGTCACTGGATAGAGGAAAGTTCAGATATTGACACAGCATTCGCAGAAACATGCAGACTACACAAGAGAAATTTTGTGTTCAAATTTGCACTCAATCTATTGTTGAACGTTACACTTTTCGTCGTCGATTCAGTAAGAAGGCGTCTATGCACAGAGATTTGAGTGGCACAAAAAACGCTTGGACGTTAGTCTGCATACGCAAAGGGAAGAGCACAAGTTACCCACACACGTCCGATGAAAACTGAAGAGGCGACAAAAAGATATTAACTGCTTTTGGCCACCAGACCTCAAATGTTCCCCGCTGCGGTCTCGGGGGTTAGAATAGGCCTGAAGTATTGCTGCTTGTCGTAAGAGGCGACTAAAAGGAGTCTCACACCTTTCGGCCCTTGTGTTGGTTTCCTGTAGGGTTTGACCGCCATATTTGAAAATTTTCCCTAAGACCTAACCAATTGGGGAAGGGCGCCTTACGGAGAGCTTTGAGATCTTTAGCCCACTTCCTTGTCGTGGCATTGCAGTCCTGCTCATGTCATTTTCTGCGCCGACGATATCCATGGAATTCCTTGCACTTCATATCCAGCACCTTAGCCAGTCCGTTGTGGTGGGGCCGCCATGTGCCATGTTGGTTGTAGCCCCCAGACTACACAGGGATCGCTCTGCTGATGCCTGCGTTGTTAACTCCCCACATATGCCAAAGGGTAGATGCCTGTCACCCTGGGGCATTGGAACTCCTGACAAAGGCCATCTTGCCAGGTGGCCTTTGCAGCGACTGGGTGACGCCTGTGAGGAGGGCCCCCGGTCAGAGTGAGTGGCATCAGGGCGGATGACGTGCAATGAAGTGTACCACTTCATCACTTGCTGGTGATCAAACGCCAGCAGTCTCTAAGCGTTCTAAGTCTCAGTACAATGCAAGGAAGTAAGATCCTAAATCGTTCCCCTCCCTGGCCACACCATGGTAGGAACGCCAGGCGAAGGATGGCAGCGAACTTTTTACACCCTGGTATATCGTATGTGCGAGAGTTAATGGGACTCCTTTGTGTCGATGAAGCTCAGCTTTTTGTAGAGCATTTAGAGGAAAAGTTCTGAGAGGTGGAGGGCTTTTCCAAAATGCGGTCTGGGTCATTTCTGATAAAAACACCATCCTCTGCCCAGTCATGGGCATTATCTGTGTGTGACAAGCTGGGGATGTTTCTGTTACTATCACGCCTCATAAGAGCTTAAATATGGTCCAGGGTATTATATTCCGTAGGGACATTCATTTGCAGTCTGACGACGAGCTGCGCTCCACATAGAGCGACGAGGAGTTCATTTCGTCCGGCGTGTCCATCGGGATATGAGGGATTATCATGTTGCCACTGTGGCCTTTATCTTGGCCTTCGATGGTGACACATCACCCAACAGTCACAGTGATGGTATACCACTGTAATGTCAAGCCATATCTCCATCCCCCAGTGCAGTGCTTAGTGTTGGAAGTTTGGCCACATGTCTTCCCACGGTACTTCCAGCATCACATTTTGAGATAGCGGATGTCCATCCCATCCCAATACTGCAAGTACCACGCCTCCAATCTGTCAATTGCAGTTAGCTTCATTCCCCTTGCTCACCAGACTGCCGGATTTTACAGAAAGATAGGAAAATCATGGAATGAGACGACTGACTGACCTACACTGAGGCCAAGAGGACATTTGAGCACCTACATCCTGTGGTTATGACCACCTTTTAAGCTGCTGCTACGAAAATAGTTGTAGCCCCATCAGTTCTGAGAGTTCCAGTTGGCTCTGAGCCAGAAGACTACACCTACCCCCTCGATGGTGGGGGGTGGGGGGGGCACTTCGCTCCCTGTTGCTCCCACACCACCTACATTGGTAGCACTGTCCCCCAACCATCAGGGACACCAGTCCACACTTATCACCTGGAGAAGCGTAAGTCTTCTCCGGTTCCTCTCGCTATGAAAGGGTCCCTTGGGTCACTCCCTTCCCAGGTTTCTGCTAGTGGGAAAGATGACATCCGCCAGTGGCTGAAGTGCCCAAAAGCAACTGGTTGTCCTGCAGACTGAATCAGTAAAGCCCTCCCAGCCAGAGAAACCCAAGGATCAGCGAGAGAAATCTAGAACGAAGACCCCCAAGATCAAGGGAATTGTGGTGGCCCCCACACCACTGCTGTCTATAAGCTCTGCGTCTGAGCATGAGGTGAAGATTCTGACCTCTGCTGAGGACCTAGATCTCGCCAGACCCTCACACAATAGACGTAGCCTGTTCAGGAAACAAGTCTGTGGCAGCAGGTGATCCTGAGGCGTAGACTACCTCATTGTTTCTTACCTTTCCAGTCTCATGAGCAGGTCATCCTCTGGTGGAATTGTGGTAGATTTCTCCACCACCTGGCTGAGCTATGACAACTGTTAAACTTTCCGCCTGCTTTCCACATTGCCCCAAAGGATGTGGACTCCTGCCCTTCACGGCTACAGGGGTATTACAGGAACTGTAGCGAATATGTCAGGATGAGGTTGCTTTTGTCCTGAACTCGGTATGTATGTAGTGAACCTGTCCCCTCCCCCCCTTTCAAACTACTCTTCAAGCTGTGGCTGTCAGGATATGGACGATGGAGGAAGTAACTGTTTGCAACATAATCTCCCTCCAGATGGTGCGATACCCCTGAACGTATTGGCAGCACTGATTAACTCTCGAAACGTTTCCTACTTGCAGGAGATTTTAACGCCCATAACCCCTTGTGGGGTTGCACCATACTTACTGGCCATGGCAGAGATGTCGAAAATTTAGTGTCCCAACTCTCTCTACCTCTACCTCTTAAATACTGGGGCTGCTGCACATTTTAGTGTGGCTCATGGTAGTGACTCGGCCATCGATTTATCAATTTGCAGCCCAGGGCTTCCCCCATCAAGCCACCGCAGAGCACATGACGACCTGTGTGGTAGTGACAACTTCCCCATCTTCCTGCCACTCCCCTGCCGTCAGGCTCATGGGCGCCTACCCAGATGGGCTTTAAACAAGGCAGACTGCTGGGTAGCCTTCACCTTTGCTGTCGTCGTTGAATCTCCCCCACGTGGTGCCATCGATGTTGATTGGGCAGGTCACTACAACGATAATTTCTGTAGTGGAAAACGCGATCCCTCGTTCTCTAGGGTACCCCCCAGCGAAAGACAGTCCCTTGGTGGCACCTGAAAGTTGCTGAGGGAATTAGAGCGTCGATGAGTTCTACAGCAACATAAGTGGCACCCTTCCTTAGAGCACCTAATAGCCTTTAAACAGCTCTGTGCCCGCATTCGCGAGCTTATAGAACGATGGAAACAAGAGTGTTAGGAGAGGTACGTGTCGACCATTGGGTGCCATACGTCACCTTTCCAAGTCTGGACGAAGATCAGACGTCTTTTTTGGTACCAGAACCAACAGATGTCCCTGGTGTTAACGTCAATGGAGTGCTACCTACCGACGCAGACGAGTCCCAAGCACTTTGCTGAGCACTTTGCTGAGCACTATGCTGCAGCCTCTGCATCGGAGAGGTACGCCCCAGGTATCGCACCCTCAAATGGCTGATGGAAGGGTAAGTCCTCTCGTTCACTACACGCCACAGTGGACCCTATAACGACACTTCTACAGAGTGGGAGCTCCTCAGAATTCTTGCACATTGCCCCCACACTGCTCCTGGGCCAGATCGGATCCATAGTCAGATTAAACATTTCTCGTCTGACTAAAAGTGATATCTCACCAACAGGATCTAGTGCGATGGCGTCATCCCGTTGCAATGGCGGGAGAGCACCATCATTCCGGTGCTAAGACCCGGTAACAATCCGCTTGATATGGATGGCTATCGGCCCATCAGCCTCATCAACGTTCTCGGTAAGCTGCTGGAATGTATGGTGTTGGCGGTTGGGTTGGGTCTTGGAGTCACGTGGCTTACTGGCTCCATGTCAAGGCAGCTTCTGCCAGGGTCTCTCTACCACTGATTATCCGGTGTCCCTCAAGTCTGCCACCGAACAGCCTTTTCCAGACGCCAACACCTTGTCACTGTCTTTTTTTGACTTATGCAAAGCTCTCCCTTGCCATATACATAGTATGAGTGGCGTCTTCCAGCAGCAGCTGTAGGGCCGTCAGTCTTCCTTCTCTGTATGCAGAGGACTTCGGCATTTCGTATTGCTGCTACAGTACTGGTGATGCCGAGCGACGCCTACAGGGAGCCATTCACAAGGTGCAGTCGTGGGAGGATGATCCTGGCTACCACTTGTCAGCCATGAAGTGAAGTGGTGTCATGCACTTCTGTCAGTCGTACCGTTCATCTGGAACCTGAACTTTATCTTAATGATGATCCACTCACTATAGTGGAAATGTATCGATTCTTAGGACTCGTTTTCGACGCCCTATTGACTTGCCCACCTCACCATCTTAAACCCCGCCCCCACCCCAGGGGGTCCACAACTCTTGTGGATACGTGCGTAGCGAGCACGGGACCCCGAGCTAATGTGGCCCTCCTTCCTTTCCGGGCTGCATACCTTCCTTCTCCGCATCCTTCCCTGTCCCCCATCTTCGCCCCCCCCCATCCCCTCACCTCCGGCTCTTTCCTTCCCTTTCTCCCCCTCTGGGAGTTTGGTTTGTGCCTATGTCCGGAGATGGACGCTCGTAAATGTAACGCATTCTTCGCCTTCTCTGCTTGTATGTCTTCATCCTTCCTTTGTCCTTCTCTTTTTCTTACCTCTTCTCTTCACCCTTTTCTCCGCTGCAGCATTTGAGACCTCTTCTTTCCTTTCCCATTCTTTGTTTTTCCCTTTTTCTTCCTCCCTGTGCATGTCTGAAGGCCGACCCACGCATTTTCGTGCGTAGCCGGTGACGGGATAACGCGTAATTCCCCGCCCCGGGTAGACAGGTAGGACACGTATGTACCCCCTGGTAACGGCCAGGCCCAGGGAGGGGTGATTACCCGAGCTGATACCTTCCGAAAGTGCCGATTGGTCCCTCCGTCCGTTTGCCGGGAGGTGTGATCAGAGTTGTGAACAATCACCTAAGACGGGAGTGCCCTCAGAGAGGGCCCCCACAAGGAAGGAGCGCGCCATCGGAGACGCCGGTAATCATGGGGGATTCTTCCGCAATGGTTTCCTCACCTTTCACTATGTCTGCTCACAAGCGTAAGTTCACTGAGTCTCAGCCACAGTCAGTTCTTCCATCGTTGCCACAGCTCCTTGTTGTTTCTCGGTCTGACGGTCACGACTTCTCCACGGTCAGCCCTTTCATTATTCAGAAAGGTGTCGACGCAATTGCAGGTCCTGTAAAGTCTTGTTCCAGATTACGGAATGGCACCTTGTTGTTAGAAACAGTCAGTGCCCTCCAGGCACAAAAATTGCTGCGTACTTCACTGCTCCACACCTTCCCTGTCTGGGTTGAAGTGCTCCGCACTTTAAATTCCTCGCGTGGAGTCGTTTATACACGCTCCCTCAATGGATTGTCTGATGAAGAAATTCAGCACTACCTGTCTGACCAGGGTGTAATGACTGTTCAGTTACGAAAAGGGTTGACACGAACATCATTCCAACCTGCACGGTCTTCTTGACATTTGACAAAGTTCAACTCCCATCGAAAATCAAATCAGGCTATGAGGTAATTTCCGTTCGCCCTTATGTCCCAAACACTACGCGTTGCTATCGGTGTCAGCAGTTCAATCACACCAGCCAGTCCTGTTCCAATCCGGCCAAATGTGTTACGTGTGGCAAGGATGCCAATGAGGGTGCTTTTCCACCTCGATCCCCTCGCTGCATCAACTGTATGGGTGACCACACTGCTTCCTCTCGTGATTGCCCCGTTTTTAAGGACGAAAAGCTCATCCAGGAAATCAGAGTGAAGGAAAAGGTGTCGACCTTTGCTGCTCGAAAATTACTCGCCAGTCGACAGCCCATCGTGCCTCAGACAGGAAAATACAGCACTGTCCTTGCTTCTCCTCGGCCAACAAAAGAGGCGGCCACGCAGACTTGCGACTTCAACTTTAGTGCCATGGTCGTCATATCGGCCAGCGCAAAGATCGCCCGTTCAACCTCACCACTTTCGCCTGCCCACTCTATGGCTCACCCTTCATCGGGTTCTGCTAAATCTCGAGCCCAAAAGTCAGACACCAAGACTTCGAAAAAAGAGCATACTCGTGAAGTTTTTTTACATATCCCAACTTCACAACCATCGGTTCCTCCTTCATCTAAACATCATATTTCGAAGAAGGCTAATAAGTAACCCAGTTCATCGCTTCCTCTGCCAAGGCGTGTCCCATCTAGCGGTAATCGCCCTCGGCCGTCTTCTGTGTCGCCGAGGCGCACTGCTGGCGGCCAATCAACTGGCAGACAGCTGGTGGCAGTAGCTGCTCCTGAACAACCTATGGATCAGGATCTTCTGCCTTCGGCTGAATGCCATTCCAGACTGTCGGTCGCAAGATCTGAGTAGTCGCTGAGTTGACGGCAACCTTGGTCACATTCCTTCATTTTCTGTTCACCCTATGTCCATTATCCACTGGAATATCCACGGCATTCGAGCGAATCGGGATGAATTGTCGATCCTCTTACGACCCTACTCGCCGGTCATCTTTTGTCTTCAGGAAACAATGCTGCGTCCCCATGACCGCTTAGTTCTGCCCCATTTTCAGTCTGTCCGATTTGATCTCCCCTCTGTTGAAGGCACTCCAGCCCATGGCGGACTCACGATTCTTCTCCGTGATACTCTCCATTATCACCCAATCCCCTTGACCACCTCCTTCCAAGCTGTCGCCGTCCGTCTTTCCCTTTCTGGATATACCTTTTCTCTTTGTACTGAATACATTCCATCGTCCACACCAATGGCACGAGCTGATCTCCATCTTCTTGGTCAGCTTCCACCCCCCCTATTTGCTGGTTGGGGACTTCAATGCCCACCACCCGCTTTGGGATCTCCACATCCTTGTCCACGTGGCTCACTTTTGCTAGATGTCTTCCACCAAGCGGATCTAGTTTGCCTCAACACTGGGGTCCCTACGTTTTTGTCTGCCTCCATGACAAATTTCTCTCATTTGGACCTTTCGGTCGGTACTGTTTCCCTAGCTCGGCGCTTCGAATGGTTCGCCCTTCATACACACCCGAATGACCACTTTCCAAGTGTCCTTAGACTGCAGCCTCAACTGCCATATATGCGCCCGCGACGCTGGAAGTTTGCCCAAGCCGATTGGACAGTGTTTTCGTCTCTAGCGACATTCGATGACAGTTACTTTCCTAGAACCGACGATGAGGTCACACATCTTACCGACGTTACTCTTACAGCTGCGAAACGTTCAATACCACGCACCTCCGAATTGCCCCGGCGCTCCCAAGTTCCTTGGTGGAACGAGGCATGCCGTGACGCAATACGTGAGCGTCGACGTGCTCTCCGCGTTTTCCGCCAGCATCCTACTTTGGCCAACTGTATCCGCTATAAGCAGTTCCGTGCGCGATGCCGTCGTGTCATCCACGATAGCAAGAAGGCAAGCTGGGACTTCTTTACTAGCTTATTTAACACCTTCAATACCTCCTCGGAAGTTTGGAGTCGGATTCGACGGTTATCTGGCGCGCCTAGTTTCTCCCCAGTCTCTGGGCTCACTGTCACGCGTGATACGTTAGTGGACCCCATCGCAAGTTCTAACTCCTTGGGTCAACACTTTGCTGAGATTTCGAGCTCTTCAAATTACCCGCCAGCGTTTCTCCCGAAGAAACGTGCAGCGGAAGTTCAACCTCTTGCTTTCTTCTCTCAAAATCACGAAAGCTACAATGCTGTTTTCTCCATGCGGGAACCCCAACATGCACTCTCTTCTTCTAGCTCCTCCGCCCCAGGACCGGATGGTATCCACATCCAAATGTTGCTGCATTTATCGACCCATAGTCTGCGTTATCTCCTTCGCCTTTATAATCGAATTTGGACCGACAGTACTTTTCCCAGACGGTGGCGGGAAGCTATCGTCGTTCCTGTTCCGAAACCTGGAAAGGACAAACATCTCCCCTTTAGCTATCGCCCCATTTCTCTCAAGAGTAGTGTATGTAAGGTTTTGAAGCGTGTGGTGAATTGCCGTTTACCTTGGTGGCTGGAGTCCCGCAGTTTTTTAACACCTGCCCAATGGGGATTCCGAAAGCATCGTTCTGCAGTTGACCATCTTGTTGCTCTCTCCACTTATATCATGAACAATTTTTTCCGGAAACGCCAAACAGTAGCAATATTTTTTGATCTGGAGAGCATACGATACCTGTTGGGGGACAGGCATCCTCCGCGCAGTTCTCTTGGGGCTTTCGAGGTCGGCTGCCCCTTTTTCTTCGCGAATTTGTGGCAGAGCGCACGTTTAGGGTGAGGTTGAACACTACTCTCTCCCGTACTTTCTCCCAAGAAAACGGGGTACCCCAGGGCTCCGTGCTAAGTGTTGTACTGTTTGCCATTTCCATAAATCCAATTATGGATTGCCTCCTTCCTGATGTCTCGGGCTCCCTCTTTGTGGACGATTTTGCGATCTACTACAGCTCTCAACGGACCAGCCTTCTTGAACGACGTCTTCAAGGAGGTCTCGATCGCCTCCACTCTTGGAGCATCGAAACCGGCTTCAGTTTTTCTCCCAGTAAGACCGTTTGCGTTAATTTTTGGCGACGTCAGGAGTTTCTTCCACCCTCCTTACATCTAGGACCTGTCCACCTTCCGTTTTCGGACGTCGCTACCCCCTGCGGGTTCAGGGGTTAGAATAGGCCTGCGGTATTCCTGCCTGTCGTAAGTGGCAACTAAAAGGAGTCTCAAATGTTTCGGCCTTATGTGATGGTCCCCTCTCGGGTTTGACCTCCATCTTTCTAAATTATTCCGAAGAGCGAGCCAATTGGGGAAGGGCGCCTTACATGGTGCACTGTATCCGTTGTGCATTGAGACCTTTAACCGGCTTTTTCGTCATTGCAATGGTGCCCCGCTAGTTTTCCATCTCTTGGGCGAGGATACGTCCCTGGGTGCGATTACCACGCTGCAATATGCAGTGTTGCTTTTAACTGCGACGACGACCTTGGACAGTTTAGCACCTAAGATCCAGCACGGTAGCCAGTCCGTTGTGGTGGGGCCGCAATGTACCCTGTTGGTTGTAGCCCCCTGACAACACAGGGATCGCTTTACTGATGCCTGCGCCGTTAACTCCCCACGTATGCCAAGGAGTAGATGCACATCTCCCTGGGGCATCAGGACTCCTGGCAATGGCCATCCTGCCAGGTTGCTATTGCTGCGGCTGGGTGGCGCCTGTGGGGAGGGCACTTGGTCGGAGTAGGTGGCATCAGGGCGGATGACCCGCAATGAAGCGTGGTACATCATCTCTCGCTGGCGGCCAGCCACCAGCAGTCTCTAAGCGTTCGAGGGCTCATTTTAAAGCTAACTTTTATGACCCCAAATCGTTCCCATCCCTGGCCACACCATGGGAGGAACGAAAGGCAATGAATGACAGTGACGTGTATTCGCCCAGGAATCTCGTCTGTACCAGAGCTGATGGTGACTCGTTTCTATCCGTGAAGCCTCAGTTCTTAGTAGAGCATTTGGAGGACAAGTTTGGGGAGGTGGAGGGCTTGTCCAAAATGCGCTCTGGGTCAGTTTTGATAAACGGCATCCTCCGCCCAGTCACGCAGGTTACTTGCTTCTATCAAGTTGGGGATGTTAACGTTACCATCACCCCACATAAGTTTAAATATGGTCCAGGGTATTATTTTCCATCGGGACCTACTTTTGAAGCCTGATGACGAGCTGCGCGCCAATTTAGAGCGCCGAGGTGTACATTTCGTCCGGCGCGTTAATTGGGGTCTGAGGGACAATCAGGTAGCTACCGGTGTGTTCATCTTGGCCTTCGAAGGTGATACATTGCCAGAGAAGGCCAAGGTGATGGTCTACCGATGTGACGTCAAACCCTATATCCCTCCCCCAATGCGGTGCTTTAAATGCTGGAAGTTCCGTCACATGTCCTCTCGCTGTACTTACAGCCTCACATGTCGAGATTGTGGATGCCCATCTCATCCCGATACTCCATGTGCTCTGCCTCCCATCTGTCAACTGTGGAGAGCCTCATTCCCCTTGCTCGCCGCACTGCAGTATCTTACAGAAAGAACGCAAAATCATGGAATATAAGACCCTGGACGGACTGACCTACACTGAGGCTAAGCGGAAATTTGAACGGCTACATCCCGTGCGCATGTCATCTTATGCCTCCACTGTCACTCCTGCTCCAGCTCCTTCAGCTGCAAGACATACAGTCAGCTCTGTCAGAGGACCTCACCTGCCCCCTTGACGATGGGGGCCCTTCTCTCGTTGTTGATCCCACACCATCTACCTTGGGAGCAGCACCCACTAAACCACTGGGGACACCAGTCCCCACTTCTAAGCCGGAGAAGCGTAAGTCGTCTTCGGCTTCTCTCGCTCGGAAGGGATCCCTTGGGTCACTCCCTTCCCAGGTTCCTACCAGTGGAACAGCAGACACCAACCAGTGGCTGAAGAAGCCACAGGTCGCTGGTCGACGGGCTTCGCAATCCTCTTCGGTCCTGGAGACTGACTCCAATAAGCCCTCTCAACAAAGGCAACCAAAGGAATAGCGAGAGAAAACGACTTTGAAGACCCGTAAGACCAAGACACCTGCGGTGGCATCTACTCCACCGCTACCTAAAAGCTCTGCGTCTGCGTGTGAGGATGAGGTGGAGCTCCCTGCGTCTGCTGAGGACCTCGATCTTGCTGGTCCCTCAGACGCAATGGATAGCACTTGTACGGGTGCTCCATCAGAGGCAGCAGATGACCCAGCAGCGTTATTTGCCTTCCCAGTCCCGTCACGCTTTTCTCCGCCATGGACAATACCATCCTCCAGTGGAACTGCAGCGGTTTCTTCCACCCTTTCTTCTGCATTGCTCTTCAGGAAACTTGGTTTCCAGCAATGCGAACCCCCGCCCTCCGTGGCTATCGGGGTTGTTATAAGCACCGGGCAGCATATGAAAGGGTGTCTGTTGGCGTCTGCCTCTGTCCTTCACACTCTGCACAGCGAGTCTGTCCCTCTCCAAACACCTTTAGAGGCTGTCGCTGTTCGGGTGTGGACGCCACAGGCTGTTACCGTCTGCAGTCTTTACCTTCCACCTGATGTCTCGCAGCATGTCCTGGCTGCGCAGATAGCCCAATTGCCGCCACCTTTCTTGCTATTGGGCGACTTCAACGCCAATAACCCTCTGTGGGGTGGGTCAGTGGCAACAGGTAGAGGCGCCACCGTTGAGCATTTGTCGCAGCTCGATCTCTCGATTTTAAATGATGGTGCCTTCACACACTTCAGTGTGGCGCATGGCACATACTCCGCCATTGACTTTTCAATCTGTAGCCCTAGCCTCTTACAGTCTGTCCAATGGAGTGTGCATGACGACCTGTGTGGTAGTGACCACTTTCCGATCTTTGTCACTACCACAGCGTCACTCTTCTGGGCGCCCTAGCAGATGAGCCATGAATAAGGCTGACTGGGACTTGGTCTCCTCCACTGCCGCTATTGAGCCTCTCTCTAATGACATTGATGCGGTGGTTCAATCGGTCACCACCGGCATCGTTACTGCCGCCGAATCTGCCATTCCCCGTTCCTCTGGGTCCACTCGGCGGCGGACTGTGCCTTGGTGGTCGCCTGAGATCGCTGCAGCGATTAAAGATCGCCGGCGGGCGCTACAGCGTCACAAGCGACATCCCTGCATTGAACACCTCATCACCTTCAAACGGCTGCGTGCGCGGGCCCGCCGCCTTATCCGCCAAAGCAAGCAGGAGTGCTGGGAGCGGTATGTGTCCACCATTGGCCTCCATGTCTCTCCATCGCAGGTCTGGGTCAAGATCCGACGCCTCTATGGCTATCGGACCCCTCTCAGCGTCCCTGCGCTCTCATTAAATGGAGCAGTTTGTACAGACTCCGACGAAATTGCCAACAGCTTGGCAGAGCATTTTGCTCTTAGTTCCGCTTCTTCCAATTACCCACTGGCCTTCCGCTCCATTAAAGAGCGGATGGAACGTCGGAGCCTTTCTTTTCGCACCCACCACCCAGAATCTTACAATGCTCCATTCAGTGAGTGGGAATTTCGCAGTGCCCTAGGCGCTTGCCCTGATACCACTCCTGGGCCAAATGGCATCCCCTGTCAGATGCTGAAACACCTTTCAGTGGACTGCCAGCGGCGCCTCCTCGATCTTTACAACCGTCTTTGGGTCGAGGGGGTGTTTCCGTCGCAATGGCGGGAAAGCATTGTCAACCCCGTTTTGAAACCTGGAAAGAGCCCTCTGGAGGTGGACAGCTACCGTCCCATTAGCGTCACCAACGTTCTTTGCCAGTTGCTTGAATGGATGGTGAGCCGGCGCTTGAATTGGGTACTGGAGTCTCGGGGCCTTCTGGCTCAGTCTCAGGGTGGGTTCTGTAAAGGCCGCTCCGCCACCAACAATCTGGTGAGCCTGGAGTCGGCCATCCGTACTGCCTTTGCCCGCCGTCAGCACCTGGTCGCTGTCTTTTTCGACATGCGGAAGGCGTACGATACGACATGGCGTCATCACATCCTTTCTACGCTTCATGGATGGGGTCTTCGGGGTCCTCTGCCGCTTTTATCCGCAATTTTCTGTCGTATCGTACCTTCCGCGTGCAAGTCGCGGCCTCATATAGTTCCTCCCACGTCCAGGAGCGGTGTGCCACAGGGTTCTGTTTTGTTTGCCTGTTTTTAATAGCCATTAACGGGCTCGCTGCGGCCGTGGGCAATTGTCCGCTTCCCTGTATACTGACGACTTCTGCCTTTACTATAGCTCTATTGGCATTGCAGCTGCTGAACGTCAGCTACAGGGCGCAATCCGCAAGGCGCAGTCTTGGGCTGTAGCGCGTGGTTTTCAGTTTTCGGCTGCCAAGACCCGCGTTATGCATTTCTGCCGGCGCCGAACGGTCCATCCTGTGCCGCGGCTTTATCTTGACGGGAACTTCTTGCTATGGTGGAGACCCATAGGTTTTTGGGTGTACTTTTTGATGCCCGGTTGACTTGGCTGCCTCATATTCGGCAGCTTAAACAGGCGTGTTGGCGGCATCTCAATGCTCTGAGATGCTTGAGCCACACCAGCTGGGGCGCCGACCGATCTACCTTGTTACGGCTCTACCAGGCGTTAATCCAGTCCCGTCTGTATTATGGGAGCCTGGCTTATGGCTCCGCTTCCCAATCTGCGTTGCGGGTACTGGACCCAATACTACACAGCGGGATAAGACTTGCCACTGGTGCCTTCCGCCCCAGCCCTGTGGACAGCGTACTAGTGGAGGCAGGTGTCCCTCCCCTGCGGTTACGCCGCCAACGTTTGCTGGCCGCTTATGCTGCCCATGTTTTTAGCTTGCCCGGGCATCCAAACTATCGTCTCCTGTTCCCGCAATCGGTCGTCCATCTGCCAGAACGTCGGCCCCGGTCTGGTTGTACGATCGAGGTCCGCGTCAAAGAGCTTCTCTCTGGGCTTAGGGTTTTCACTGTTCCACCTCCTTTCCGGGCCACTTTGCGTTCTCCCCTTGGTGTGTTCCTCGCCCTTGCCTTCGGCTCGACTTGGCACTGGGCCGGAAGGACTCCGTCCCTCCAGAGGCCTTCCGCCGCCGCTTTTATTCCATCCTGGCCACGTATCAGGGCTCTGGCATTGTTTACACTGACGGTTCGATGGTTGCTGGTCGTGTCGGGTATGCGCTAACTCTAGGGGATCATTCCGAACAACGTTCCTTGCAGGATGGCTGCAGCGTTTACACTGCTGAGCTGGTCGCCATCTTTCGTGCCCTAGAGTATATCCGCTCCTGCTCAGGTGAGTCCTTCGTTATCTGTAGCGATTCCCTGAGCGGTTTACGAGCTCTCGACTAGTGTTTCCCTCGTTCTCGTCTGGTGATGGCTATCCATGAGTCCCTGCATACTCTTGCCCGTTGCGGCCGCTCTGTGGTCTTTGTGTGGACCCCCGGTCATGTCGGTATCCCGGGCAATGAACGTGTTGACCGCCTGGCCAAACAGGCCACCAATGAACCCACTCTAGACATTGGCCTTCTGGAGACTGATTTGAGGGCGGTCTTACGCCGCAAAGTTATCTCGCTCTGGGACGTTGAATGGCGCGGTCTGACCACACGTAACAAACTCCGTGCCGTCAAGGAGACGACGACTGTGTGGCACTCCTCCTTGCGCGTCTCTCGCAAGGAGTCTGTCGTCTTCTGCCTACTGCGCATTGGGCACACACGGATGACCCACGGCCACTTACTGCGCCGTGAGGACCCATCTCTATGTCGCTGCGGCTCCGTTTTATCTGTGGTCCACATTTTCTTGGAGTGTCCCCTTTCAGCTGTGCTCAGGCAGACGTTCGCACTGCCTGACACGCTCCCTGCCCTTTTAACTGATGACCCTGCTATGGCTGGCTTAGTCTTACGTTTTATTCGGGCAGGGGGTTTTTGTCATTTAATCTGAGTGTTTGTTTTTTAGTGTTGATTCTGGCTTTTGGCTTCCGATTTCAAACTGTTTTTTAATGTGTTCTCGGTGGTTGGCTTTTCCTTTTTTTCTCTCTATGGTCGGGCAACCACCGTCACACTGTGTGATTTTAATTTGTCTGAGCTCTGTCGGCGTATTTCTTGTCCCGTGTCGTCTGACGTCTTTCCTGCTGTTCGTTTTTATTCTCTTTGGGTGGTTTTAATTTTTTGGACAAAGGGACCGATGACCGTTGTAGCCTGGTCCCTTTAATCCCACAAACCAACCGGACGTCGCTAATTTCTTGGGTCTTATGTTTGACAGGAAACTGTGCTGGTCCTCCCACGTTTCCTATCTTTCGGCTCGCTGTCCCTCAACACCCTCCGTGTCCTGAATGGTACCTCCTGGGGAGCGGACCGAATGGACCTTCTCCGCCTCTATCGCGTCTTAGTGCCCTCGAAATTGGACTATGGAAGCATAGTTTACTCCTCTGCTCGGCCGTCTATTCTTCATCGTCTCGACTCTATTCACCACCGTGGATTACGTTGTGACTGGAGCTTTTTACACCAGCCCTGTGGAAAGCCTTTATGCTGAGACTGCTGAACCTCCGCTGTCCAATCGGCGAGCAGTCCTTCTGAGTCATTATGCTAGCCATCTGTCTTCCATGCCTGCTAATCCAGCCCATAACATTTTTTCGACGCCTGCTTTGATGTAGGGTATGCAGGCCGCCCCTCCTTCCTACTACCACTGGGAGTCCGCTTCCGTCAACTGCTCCATTCTCTTTCCTTTCGCTTTCCTAAAACCACCTTGACAACTTGGGGTACAGCACCGCCTTGGCTCCGTCCCCGGATCTGCCTGCCCCTTGACCTTCGTCAATTTCCCAAGGATGGTACCCCTTCACTTGTTTATCTTTGGGCATTTGCTGCTCTATGTGCACAAATGAAGGAAGCCACATTTATTTACACTGATGGCTCGAAAACATCGTTAGGTGTAGAGTGTGCCTATATTGTTGGCGACACCCCAAATCAATTTCGGCTTCCCGACCAATGTTCGGTTTATACTGCGGAGCTTTGCGCTGTTCTCCAGGCTGTCCACTACATCCGCCTCCATCAGCGGATACAGTATGTTATCTGCTCAGATTCTCTCGGCTCTCTCCTCAGTCTCCAAGCTCTTTACCCTGTCCACCCTCTGATCCACCGGATTCAGGACTGTCTGCGCTTGCTCCACCTGGGGTGCGTCTCGGTGGCGTTCCTCTGGCTCCCGGGACACGTTGGTATCTGTGGAAATGAGGCGGCCGATATAGCGGCCAAGGCTGCAGTCTCTCTTCTTCGGCCAGCTATTCAATCGATTCCCTTCGCCGATTTACGGAGCGTTTTATGTCGTCGTGTTCTTTTATGGCATGCACATTGGTCGACACTTCCCCATAATAAATTGCGGGACGTGAAAGCTCTTCCTTGTGCTTCGACCTCTTCCTCCCAAACGCGTCGTCGGGAGGAGGTAATTTTAACTACACTCCGGATAGGGCACTGTCTTTTTAGCCATCGACATCTTTTAAGCGGCGATCCTCCCCCACTGTCCCCACTGCTCTCAGCTGTGGACGGTAAGACACCTTTTAATTTAGTGCCCCTATTTTACCTCGTTACGCGCTCGTCTACAGCTGTCGCCTGATACATAGTCAATTTTAGCAGATGACACGCGCTCGGCCGATCGCGTTCTCGAGTTTATTAGTGCCAGTGAAATGACGTCAGTCATTTGTAGCTTTTTTTGGGGACAACCAACCCCTTTCTGTAGTGGATTTTTAAGCCTTCCTTCTGCTTTTAGTTTCTCCAATTTTTTGAGTTTCGTTCCCATTGCTGCTGGTTTTCAATTTCGGTTTTTACTGTTTCCTAAGTCACGAACCGGGCACTGACCATAGCAGTTTTGCACCCTAAAACCAAAACAAAAAACCATATCAAACAGGAGTGCAGGCAGCACCTCAAAGCTCTCTGCTGCCTGAGCATCACCAACTGGGGTCAGATAGCTCTACGCTGCTGGCCTACAGAGCCCTTGTTCAATCCCGCCTTGACTATGGGAGTCTGGTTTACGTTTCGGAGGCGCCCTCAGCGTTGCTTTTACTCGACCCAGTGCACCACTGTGTCGTTCGCCTAGCGATGATAACTTTTAGAACGAGTCTAGTGTCAAGTGTCCTGGTGGAGGCTGGAGTCCATTGCGGATCTGACAATCATAAGTGCTCGCCAGTTACGCTGCACACATTCGTAGTTCTGAGCATCCGAATTGCCGTCACCATTTCCCACATGCGGCAGTTTATCTCCCTCACCGACGGCACAGGTCAGGGCTCGCGATTGCGGTTCGTGTGCGATCCCTTCTCTCCCAATTGGATTCCTTTCCTGTACCACCTCTACTTGAGCTCCATTCACATTCACTTCCAAAGTGTACACCTCGACCGAAGCTTCGTCTGGAACTTCTACATGGCCCTAAGGGCTCCATTAACCCTGCCATTCTCTGCTGTCCCTTCCTCTGAGTTCTTGACTTGTTCTGCGGCTCTGAAGTTGTTTACACCGGCGGCTCGATGGCTGATGGTAGTTTTAGCTTCTCCTATGTCCACAGAGTCCATATTGAACAGCATTCGTTGACCAATGGCTGCAGTGTATTCACTGTCGAGCTTGTGGTCAAATCTCGTGCACATCAGTACATCCGTTCCTGTTCTGGTGAGTCGTTCCTTCTCTGTTCTGACTCCCTGAGCAGCTTACAAGCTATCGACTAGTGCTGCCCTCGGTATCATTTGGTAGCGAACACCCAGGAGCCCATCTCTGCCCTGGAACGGTCCAGTCGTTCGTTGGTGTTTGTGTGGTCCCCCAGGACATCTCGGAGTCCCAGGCAACGAACCTGACAGGCTGGCCAAACAGGCTACGCAGAAACCGGTCCTGAAGATGGGCGTTTGTGAAACTGACCTGCGTTCTGTGGTACGCCACAAGGTTTTCTGGCTTTGGGAGACGGGGTGGCATAACAGTATGCACAAAAAACTGCATATCATTAAGGAGACTGAATGTGTGGATGTCTTCCCTGTAGGCTTCTTGTAGGGAATCAGTTGTCCTTTGTCGGCTCCGCATGGGCAATACGTGGCTCACATGGTTACCTCCTCTGTGGTGAGGAACCCCCCCCCCCCCCCAATCAGTGTCACTGTGGCTCTCAAAAAAGTCGTCCACCTCTTGCTGGACTGCCCACTTTTAGCTGCTCTGTGGCGGACTTTTAACTTTTCCATCACCCTACCTTCGGTGTTGGGTGACAATGCCTCAACAGCGGATTTAGTTTTAAGTTTTATTCGTGATAGTGGGTTTTATCATTTAAGTTCTAGTGCATGTCCTTCGTCCCTCTGTACTCCATCCTAGGGCTTTTAGGGTGGAGGCTTTAATGTGTTGCAGGGTGGCTGGCTTCTGCTTTCTTATTCACATGGTCGGCCAGCCATGGTAATTGCTTTCTTGTTTTAATCTCTTCTTTTTGTTTCTCGCGTCTCTGTGGTTTTCTTGTCCTGTTTTGTCCACTGAAGTGTATTGACCTGCCTTTGTTCTGGTTGTTCCTTTCTCCTGTTATTGTGCCATACGTCTCCTTTATCTATTTTCCCTTGGGTAATTGTTCTACTGGGAACAAGGGACCGATGACCTCGCAGCTTGGTCGCTTTCCCCCCTCTTGTAAGCCAACCAACCTCACATGTTGCAAATTCTTTCTGTGAGGGTACATAAGTGTTTCTCATCTGTGAGAGCTACGCTTCAAGATCAGAGAAACTAAATTATTGAAGCTGTCGATTAAATTGTGACCTGTTGGTTCATGTGTGGAAATATTACCACTTCGGGGTTTCTTGAACAATGCGTGGTGCTCATGCTGACTGTATGACATGCGCAATGTTTCTGTCTTTCATTTTATCTTTAATAAACTCAACTCTTTTTGAGTAACTCCGTACTTAAAGAAATCACCATGATTGTTAGTGACATTTTGTACCACACGCAGACTGCAGTAGAAAGAGGGGACAATAATCCATGTACCCTCCACTACAAAACCAACCGAAATTTGTATTTAGAAATGCAATGGACACTGGAAAGTACATTCTCCATATTGTAAAGGTGCTGAGAGAGCATTGGAAACTGGCGAACTGCGGGAGACTAGGGGAAAGCAGCTAGTCAGACTAGGCGAGCGTGACAGTCACAGCAGCAGCTTTCCTTAAAGAGTGGTGCGCCCTCGTTAAATTGTCACCCAGGCTACCTTGGTGCCGCAGGTAATGAACTAAGCTGCTTTGTCACAAAAATGCTGTAACCTGTCGGGAATGGGTTCAGCAGGCTGTCTCTTTTGTGTCCTTCCGCTGAGGACTCCTCCAGTTTGACGAATACAGGATGGAGATATTACCTCGTAGTTTGAGGTAGTTAAAGGGACCAATCAACTCCAATCCGCCATGATATGAAATCAAAGAACCGTAGCCATCCATTAGATTTGTCCTGTTCACCGTAACAGAATGTTACACACAGAATCTCTCCCGTCAAGTCATCTGGTAGGTAGATTACTTTTAAAAGTAGCAGTACCTCTGATAGTGGTGACGCCAGAGCGACTAACTAGTTTTACTTTTCACCCGCGAAGTTGTTTCTAGTCGCCTGTGAGGTAAGGCACTTTGGCCTCATTGACTGCCTGAGGTATCTGTGTGGCACCAACTGGGGTCCCTGCATGGTGGTCCGGCCTGGCTGCTACTCTTCTCACCTTTCTCATGCTTTTGTACTTTCTGTTTAAAGTTTTTTCCCCAACTAAAATTTTGTGCTGTTCTTTCTCCTGGGGTAACAGACCACCGCGTACCATGTCCTGGGGACCTCCAGCTGCGTTCTGGACAGTGGCTGGCCCACGTTCCTGCCTCACTCCTATCTTACTTCTCCTTGTTTGTATCTTATTGTATCTGTTACAGCTGGGCTTCCCACGATTTTCCTTTTCAATCCATCCGAGGATTACTCCTGGTTCGATACATAGAGTATGAATGGACTGCTGACTTTGCAGTTTTCTCCTAACTCCAAAAAAACAACCAATGTTAACATGGGTAACGGAAGTAGACACTGATGTAACAAGTCATGGGACAGCTATAGCCAAACACAAATGGTGGTAGCATCGGTTAATGGCAGTGCAATGGCGGAGCTGTTACTTCTAATCAGGTGGTTATGTGCAAAGGTGTCAGACATAATTATGGTGCCACGGCGGCAATTAAACATTTGTACGCGGAATCGTAGTTGGAGTTAGATGCATGGGACATTCAATTTCGGAAATCGTTAGGGAGATCTAAGTTTGGGGCAATTGTGTGGTGAATACGTTTCAGGCATTACCTCTCACCATAGACAACGAAACGGCCAAAATTCTCCACTTCACAGAGCAGCAGTGTTTGCGTAGAGTTATCAGTGCTAACAGAAAAGCAACACTGCGTGAAATAACCTCAAAAAATATGGGCCGTACGACGGAAGTACCCGTTAGGACAGTGCAGGTAAATTTCGCACTGACGCTATGACGACAGACGACAGACGACAGAAGAGAGTGCCTATTACAAACAGCACGACACCGCCTGCAGCGCTACTCTGGGCTCGTGAACATAACGGCTGGATCCGAGAAGACTAGAAAACCGCGACCTACTCGGATTAGTCTAGATTTAAGTTCGTAAGAGCTAACAGTAGGGTCAGTGTGTGGCGGAATCAACAAGGCACTGTGAAAGCTGGCGGGGACTCCATAATGGTGCGGGCTACATTCACATGGAATGGGCTGGATTCTCTGGTCTAACTGAACCGATCATTGACTGCAAAAGGTAAATACTTGGTATGCGAACCGGTATACAGACGACTCCGCTTGAAAAACGAGCCCTCGTGAACGGCGGACACACTGAACTCACATCGATAGGTCTCACTGAGGTGTACATCAAATACGTTGATCGTCTGTCCTTTGGTCCTGACCATTCACAGCAAATAATTAGCAAATCAATATAGCGTTGTAAATGGGGTGTAAGTACCGTAATAATTTCCGTATAAACTGGGAACACTTTGAAGCATTGCAAAGCAGATGTGTCCAATGGATTCCGCAGTTGTCGAAATGAGTGTATCCACTAGCACGTTTGACATTTCGCATCCCACAATGCTAATCTCAAAATACACACTGTAGCAATATCAGACTATTCAAAATGGTATTCACTGTGCTGGAGCCATCTGCTGCCCTATCGTGGTATCTTAGATTGCCAAAAGGCTTCAGGTATCGTCCCTTATAAGCGGATTCTAATCAAATTGAATGCTTACGGAGAATCGCTTCAACTGTGCTACTGAATTCCCGATTTCCTCTCCGAAAGGTCACGGTTCGTAATAGCTGACGTGATTCCTCGCGCTAACCCATGAATTGTTATAGGTTGTCTGGTGCTCGTGTAAATGGTTTAGGAAGATCTTTTATTGGCAGAACCCTTAAAAGATGCAACATACCTACTATAGAGGTTGCATACACTACGCTTGTCAGTCTCCTACTAGAATATTGCAGTACGGTATGTCAAGCTTACCAAATAAGACTGATGTAGGATACCGAAAAAGCATATTTCTGTATAGCTGGCGCAATACGGGGGTGTATCATAAAGAGGTAGGGGTGGTAATCATTAAAACAAGTGCGTTTCTCGTTGCGAAGAGATTTTTCGCGAAAATGCTGTATCCAACGTTCCCCGAATACGAAAAAAAAATTTGAAACTCACCTACATAGTAAGAAATAAACACCGTATTGCAATAAATTAGAGCTCGTACGGAAGCATTTCTTTTTCACCGCACAACGCTTGTATGGAACGGTAGAGAAATAACTTGAAAGTTGTTCGATGAACCCTCTCCAAGGCACTTACGAATTGAATGGTAGTAATGCAGATCTAGATACGGTAGGGACTAGGCACTAGGCACTTTAGTACCGACGGTATTGTTGATAGGTACTATGATCGGTAAATAGCTGATGTGAGCGACCATGTAAAACCAGACACGAACATAGTTCAGAGCATGAAAATCAATACGCGACACAGCTGAATTCACTTCTAACCGCAAGGAGTTGCCTTACTAATCAGGCTGATACAAACTTCATTGTGACTAAAGTTTGCACCATTGGTTTTGGAGTAAGAGGTTCTCCAAAGGTGTAGGAATAGAAGGAACGGATGTAGAGAATTGTGCCTATCCGATCACAAGGACACCTAACAGATTCGTTAAAATTAAGTAGACGTAGCAACAGAGGTGCAATCAATCTACATGTGCACTACACTGTAGAACCAGCGTATCCACGCATATATCATGTCATCGGAGTTCGATTTATTGAACCGTTGAATCATCTTAAACACATGACACACTCAGACTTCCATTTTTACATATGAAAAGAAATATTGGAAAGCAGTGAGTAGTTAATGCCAGCCATTGATAGGTACTCAGACTGAATTCGCCCTTAAGTGGATCGTGCATTGTCTTGAAACTTTCTGGCAGATTAAAGCCGTCGGACCAGAATAGCTGGAACCTTTACTTTTGAGAGGAAACACCTTACCGACTCAATTCTACCTAAGGCATTCCACCGTCGAATTACATCGATCCAGAGTACAAAATTTAGATGTCTGCATCTACTACGCAGAAACATATAACCTATTTGTTCACAAGCAGAATAGCGAATTCTGAGAGGAGTAAGAGGAGCGGAATAAGGCACACTCTCACCACATTGTCTTCAGGGGTGAGGGGTAGTGCAGGGTGAACAGTCTACGCCAACTTAATGTGGTGCAAGCAACACACGTTCGCATAAAATTCGTGCCTTAGGCAGCGCTGCCAGTGTCATCTATTAGCCACCGCCGTAACCGCTGTCAACCGCTACGTTTTGCGTCTTTACGAAAGGAGAAACTGAGACCAGCGTAATAAGTTTGCAAGATTCGTGGGATAGAAGTTGACAATTTCATGTTCAATGATAGCGCTTTTGGCTACTAATTCTGTATCAGTTCTCAGACATTACAGAATTAAAGACGCAGTAGTAAAGCTCACATTGTGACAACAAAATACAGTAAAATTTTGAGCGTTTATCCACTTGTATAATGCTGAATTGTATGTTAACATAAATCACTCATAAAATTCTTCGTTTGTGCATGATGCATTATTGCTGCTACTGTCAGATTCAACAGTAACGGTATAATTTCGTCTATTGAGAGTTCGGTGTCACCGTCGCGCCTCCAGTAATTATCCAGTTGCTAGGCCTTCTCGCAGTATCTGTTAGTCATCAGCAGTTTGACAAAAAGGATTCAATTACAATCTTAACCAGTTTATTTTTGGACATGTTCCCTGACATGATTCCCTTCCTAAACAATCGTCTTACTTTCGCCCGAGCCATTTCTATCGCACTCAAATCAGAAATACTTGATTTCAAAGGAACAATTGGATGGCCTCTCTTTTTTTGCCATTTCGTAGATCAGACTTCAAAGATCTGTTCTTGGATTACAGGGGATACAACCTACTTGTCATGCTCTAATAACAGGCAACACGCCTCTGTTGCAGCCATTACAACATCCTCGCTTTGGTACGATATATATGAATGTTACTCCCATCCGTCATGGTGTGTTGTCCAGCGCAGTGACTTTCTTTGGAGGAAGAATTTGGAAGAATCATATTTGCAAACCACCTTCAAAAGTTTACAGAACTCATTTGACTATGGTAATCGCTTTTTGTGGATTTAGACCAGAATTTTTGGAACTCCCTGACGACCAACTACATCAGTCCGACACTTCCAATAACAAGTCCTTTAGAGGAGATTCCTCTCCACAACGCCGACATCATGCATCTAACATTTACCAACCGTCATATTACTGCCTATCCAAGTTAAATTTAGATACAATATTTCTGTGGCTACTTCCCGAATATTTCACTTCAGCAATGAAACGCGGCTGTAATTATGTTGCAGTAAGCACCTCTTATTTTACACTTTTTCCGTGTAAATGCAATGGATAACGAAACATTCCGTAGAGGTGCAATAACCCGAGTCCACCCAATTTGTCGAGTAAAGGAAGTTTTCGCAAACTGAGAGAAATCTTCAGCATCATGTAGAAGCCTCAGGTTTTGTTTCAAGACGATCCTATCGAAGTTATTTAACTAGAAGTTCCCAGATCTTGGCCTCAGTAAAAGAGAATTTTAAAAAAATAAAGTAGAATTAAATTTATGCACAATGTTACACCCAAAGGAAAAGGGCAGGTCCCAACGGAAAGGATCGGATTTTTTAACCACTTGCATAGTGTTACGGTTCATGTGATCATGCCACAATTGACAATAGTAGCAGTCCTTCGTTAGAACAGATCAAATAGGGCGACCACAGCCGTGAATCTGCATCTTGGAAAATAGAAAACAGCTTCAGCTGGGCGAATCCTTTTTCACTGGACTCAGTCCGATGCTCCACTGGCAAGTCACATCTGACAAGTCATAACGATTAATCATTTGATGGTATCCAAATACTCAGTTACTGTGAACACAAATGCAGTTGTTCATAAGTACCTCCAGGGTTTCAGAAGACTGTGAAAACTGAGACGTACAGAAAAGACCGCAAGTGGTCAGTGTCCTTCGAATCCTTTAACTCAACACAGGTGCTCAGTACTGACGCAACTTGTGACAAGCAATCCATACGACTAATATGCAGTTGACAATTAAGTGCCCGGCAGAGGGTTCACTGAACCACATTTAACCTGAAACGTCCAGGCAGATTAAAACTGTGTGCCGGACCGAGACTCGAACTCGGGACCTTTGCCTTTCGCGGGCAAGTGCTCTACCAACTGAGCTACCCAAGCACTACTCACGCCCCATCCTCACAGATTTACTGCTGCCAGTACCTCGTCTCCTACGTTCCAAACGTAACAGGTACTGGCAGAAGTAAGGCAGTGAAGACGGGGCGTGAGTCGTGCTTGGGTAGCTCAGTTGGTAGTGCACTTGCCCGCGAAAGGCAAAGGTCCCGAGTTCGGTCTCTGTCCGGCACACAGTTTTCATATGCCAGGAAGTTCATATCAGCGCACACTCCGCTGCAGAGTGAAAATCTCATTCTGGACACATTCAACCTATTTCTCTGCCGTTCCGCTCGCGAACAGCTCGCGAGAGAAATGAACATTTTAGTCTTTCCGTGTGAGCTCTGATTTCTCTTTATCATTTCTCTATGTACGGGACGCCAATGAAATATTTTCGCATACGGAGGAGAAAGTAGATGACGAAAATTGCGTTAGAAGATTGTCGCAAAGAAAACGCCTGCTTTGACTGCCGTCCCAACTCCCATATCACTTACGTGACATTTTCCTGTATTTCGAGATAGTACAAAAAGATGTTCCCAGTCAGCCGCATCTTCCAGCACCACACAGCAATGTTCCAGGAGAGAGCGAACAAACTTATTGTAAGCAGTCCCTTTAGTAGGCCTGTTGCATTTTCCAAGTGCTCTGCCAATAAAACGCAATCTTTAGTTTGCTTTCCCCCCAACATTACATTGACAGGTAGTTACAAATTCACTCTTAATCGTAATCCCTAAGTATTTAGTTGAATTTACAGCAGTGGGATTGGTGATTCATCGTGTAACCGAAACTTAAGATTCCTCTTAGAACTCCTGTGGACGACCTCAAGCTTTACACTATTTAAACTGCCATTTTAAGTTGAATATAGGTCTTTTCTGAATCATTTTGCAATTGGTTTTGAACTGAAGACTTTCGAAGACTGCAGACGAGAGCCTCATCTGAAGCAGTCTGAGAGCTCACTTCTCCTAAATCGTTTATATATCTTAGGAACAGCGGAAGACCTGTAGCATTTTCTTGAGGACCGGCACACACTTTTATTTTGACTTTCCATGAATTGCTACGAAGAGTTACCTTAGTCAGGGAATCCCCCCCCCCCCTGCGGGTCCGGGGGTAAGAATTGGCCCACGGTATTCCTGCCTGTCGTAAGAGGCGACTAAAAGGAGTCTCAAACTTTTCCGCCTTAATGTGATAGTCCCCTAAGGGGTTTGACCACTCGATTTCAAAATTTTCTGTTAGTGCGTACCATTTGGGGAAGGACGCCTTACGTGGTGCATTCTATATCCATCTTCCACTAAGATCTGGCACAACCGACTTTGTCATGGAGTTGGCCTTACACCGAGCATCCGGCCACGTCAGCTGCAGTGTGTTCTGGGTGGCATACATGCCCTCCATTATGCACTTCCATCTTCGCACTTACGACACATGGATATTTGACACCCGACATCCAGCACGGTAGCCAGTCCGTTGTGGTGGGGTCGTCATGTACCCTCTTGGTTGTAGCCTCCTGACTACACAAGGATCGCACTGGTGATACCTGAGCTGCTACCTCCCCACGTATGCCGAGGAGTAGATGCCTATCCCTCTGGGGCATCGGGACTCCCGGGAAAGGCCATCCTGCCAGGTGGTCTTAGCTGCGGCTGGGTGGCGCCCGTGGGGAGAGCCCCTGGTCGGAGTGGGTGGCATCGGGGTGGATGACCCACAATGAAGCGTGGTACATCATCTCTCGCTGGTGGGCCTCCACCAGCAGTCTCTAAGCGATCGAGGTCTAACCTCAACGGCAAGCAATACAATCAAAGATCATTTCCCTCCCTAGCCACTCCATGGGAGGAATGCATGGCTAAAGACAGCAGTGGAGATTATTCACCCCAGTACCTTGTCTGTAAGCGGGTTGATGGTGAATCTCTTATGCCAACCAAGCCTCAGTTTTTTGTGGAGCATTTAGAGGACAGGTTTGCGGAGGTGGAGGGCTTGTCCAAAATACGCTCTGGATCAGTTCTCATCAAAACAGCTTTCTATGCCCAGTCACGGAGGTTGCTTGCTTGTGACAAGTTGGGGATGTTTCAGTTAGCATCACGCCCCATTAGTCTCAACATGGTCCAGGTTATTATATTCCACAGGGATCTTCTTCTGCAGTCAGACGATGAACTACGCGCCAACCTAGGACGAGGTGTTCACTTCGTCCGACGCGTCCATCGGGGTCCAAGGGATAATCAGGTAGCCCTCGGTGCCTTCATCTTGGCCTTGGAGGGTGACGTCTTACCCGAAAAGGTTAAGGTAATGGTTTACAGTTGATGTCAAGCCATATATCCCTCCTCCGATGCGGTGTTTTAAATGCTGGAAGTTCAGGCACATGTCATCTCGCTGTACTTCCAGCATCACGTGTCGGGATTGTGGACGTCCTTCGCATCCCAATACTCCATGTGCCCCCTCCTATCTGTGTTAACTGCGGAGAACAGCACTCCCCCTGCTCGCCGGACTGTAGGATATTCCAGAAAAAGGAAGATAATGGGATATAAGACCCTGGACCGCCTGACATACCCCGAGGCTAGGCGGAAATATGAGCGGCTCCATCCTGTGGCAATGACGTCATTTTACGCCGCTGCTGCCACGACGGTTCTCCCATCGTCCCGAATCGGCTCTGAGATCAGTCAGAATCCACCAGCCCCCTTGCTTGTGGGGGCCCTTCACAACCTGTCGCTCCTGCTCCATTTACTTCAGGAGCAACAACCCCCAACACTCGGGGACATCAGCTCCCCCTTCCCAGCCGAAGAAGCGTAAGACTTCTTCGGCTCCTCTCGCAAGGAAAGGGTCCCTTGGGGATCTCCCTTCGCAATTTCCGACCAGCGGCACAGCAGACACCCACAAGTGGCTCAAACAACCACCAGTCCCTGGTTGTAGGGCCTCACGGTCGTCGTCCGTCCCTGAGACTCACCCTGTGAATCCCTCCAAGCCTGAACCACCGAAGGCACAACGCGAGAAACAGAAACAGAAGCAGAAGAAAGTCCCCAAGAATACAGACATTGCGGTGGCACCCGTCCCACCACTTCCTACAAGCTTTGTGTCTGAGGACGAGGTGGAGATTCTGGCGTCTGCTGAGGACCTCGATCTCGCCAGTCCCTCAGACGCCATGGATAGCGCTAGCACCGATGCTCAATTGGAGGCAGCAGGTGACCCAGTGGCGTAATCTGCCTTCAAAGTTCCCTCACGCCTCTCTGACATGGCCAATAACATCCTCCAGTGGAACTGCGGCGGTTTCTTCCACCATCTAGCTGAGCTCTGACAACTTATCAGCCTTCATCCTTTTCTCTGCATTGCTCTGCAGGAAACTTGGTTTCCAGCAATGCGAACCACTGCCATCCATGGCTATCAGGGTTATTATAAGAACCGAGCAGCTTATGCAAGGGTGTCTGGTGGCATCTGCATCTATGTCCTTAACTCTCTTCACAGCGAGTCTGTCCCTCTACAAACGGCTTTAGAGGCTGTCGCTGTTAGGCTGTGGACGCCACAGGCTATTACCGTCTGCAGTCTTTACCTTCCACCAGATGGTGATGTCGCGCAGCATGAGCTGGCTGCGCTGCTGGCCCAATTGCCGCCACCTTTCTTGTTACTGGGCGATTTCAATGCCCACAACCCTCTATGGGGTGGAACTGTCTCCGATGACCGCGGTCGTGCCGTGGAGCATTTGTTGGCTCAGTTCGACCTTAGCGTCTTGAACAACGGTGCTCCCACGCATTTCAGTGTGGCCCATGGCTCGTTCTCGGCCATCGATCTCTCTCTTTGCAGCCCCGGACTTGTCCCATCCCTCCACTGGAGAGTGCATCCTGACCTGTGTGGTAGTGACCATTTTCCCATCTATTTGTCACTGCCCCAGTGTCATTCTTCGGGGCGCCTTCCCCGCTGGGCTCTCCACAGGGCTGACTGGCCGGCTTTTACTTCCGCTGCAACCAGTCTCCCCCACAGGGTGACATTGACGAGGTGGTCCGTGTCTTAACCACGTCAATCATTTCGGCGGCAGAGGCTCCGATCCCCCGCTCTTCTGGACTCCCTCGGAGGAAGGCTGTACCCTGGTGGTCGCCGGAGATTGCTGAGGCTATTCGCGACCGTAGGCGGGCCCTCCAGCGTCATAGGCGGCACCTGTCTCTAGAGACCCTCATTGCCTTTAAGAGGCTCCGTGCCTTGGCCCGTCTTCTTATTGCACGGCGTAAGTAAGCCGGAGTGCTGGGAGAGGTATGTCTCATCCTTGGGCTCCCGTGTCTCCCCCTCGCTCGTGTGGTCCCGGATCCGGCGGATTTATGGATACCAGACCCCTATGGGTGTCCCTGGGATCTCTTGGACGGCGCTGTCTGCACGGACGCTGCCGCCATTGCTGAACGCCTTGCTGCGCACTTTGCTAAGAGCTCTGCGACTGCAACTTATCCCCCCACCTTTCGCTCTCTAAAAGAGCGAGCCGAGCAGACGCCGTTATCATTCCACACGCGTTGTTCTGAAAAATACAATGCTCCTTTCAGCGAGAGGGAATTCCTCGCTGCCCTCGCCGACTGCCCTGATACAGCACCAGGACCAGACTGCATCCACGCACACATGCTGAAGCATCTCTCCAGGGACTGCCAGAGACACATCCTCACCATCTTTAATCGTATTTGGAGCGAGGGCGTGTTCCCGTCGCAATGGCGAGAGGGTGTTATTGTCCCCATCCTGAAGCCCGGTGCGGACCCACTGGCGGTGGACAGCTATCGTCCCATTATCCTCACCAACGTTTTGTGCAAATTGCTCGAATGTATGGTGGGGCGGCGTTTGTGTTAGGTCCTTGAGTCGTGCGGTCTCCTCGCTCCATCCCAGGGTGGCTTCCGTTGGGGCCGGTCTGCAGCGGACAATTTGGTGCGGCTGGAATCTGCTATCCGTACGGCCTTTTCCCGACGTCAGCATCTCGTTGCTGTCTTTTTTTATCTGCGGAAGGCGTATGACACCACATGGAGGCATCACATCCTTGCTACGTTGCATGAGTGGGGTCTTCGTGGTCGGCTCCCGGCTTTTCATCAAACCTTTTTATTGCGCCGCTCTTTCTGGGTGCAAGTCGTTGCCACCTCTAGTTCCTCTTACACACAGGAAAATGGGGTCCCGCAGGGCTCGGTGTTAAGCGTCTCCTTATTTCTAGTGGCCATTAATGGTCTGGCTGCAGCCGTGGGGTCGTCGGTGTCTCCTTTGTATGCCGACGACTTCTGCATCTCCTTTAGCTCCACGACTACGGGAGTCGCTGAATGCAGGCTGCAAGTAGCTGTTCGCAAGGCAGCATCATGGGCTCTGACTCGTGGTTTTCAGTTCTCTGCAGCCAAGACTCGAGTTAAGCACTTCTGCAGGCGTCGGACGGTTCACCCTCATCCTGAACTTTACCTCGATGGCCACCTGCTTGAAGTGGTGAACACTTGCCGCTTCTTAGGACTCGTCTTTGATGCCCGGATCACATGGGTTCCTTATATTACTCAGCTGAAGCAAGTGCTGGCGGCACCTCAACGCCCTCCGCTGCCTGAGCCACACATCTTGGGGCGCGGATCGCTGCACGCTGTTGCGATTGTACAGGGCCTTTGTGCAGTCCAGGCTTGATTATGGGAGCCTGGCCTATGGGTCTGCATCACCCTCAGTGTTGACGTTTTTAAACTCCATACACCACTGTGGGGTTTGGCTTGCAACTGGCGCTTTTCGTACGAGCCCCGTGGATAGTCTACTGGTGGAGGCCGGGGTTCCCCCGCTGCAGATTCGCCGCCATCGACTGCTCGCCGACTATGCTGTCCACGTGCATTGCTCGCCGGGCCATCCCAATCGTCGCCTGCTTTTCCCTGCCATGGTTCTCCATCTGCCTGAACGGCGACCTAGGTCTGGGCTTTCCATAGCTGTCCGCGTCCAGTCCCTGCTGTTGGAACTGGGGTCATTCCCTCTTCTGCCTCCCTTCAGAGTCCGTGCACCTACGCCTCACTGGTGTTTTCGCCCCGTCCGTCCGTCCGTCCGTCCGTCCGGACTTGGCACAGGGACTCAAGGACTCGGTTCCGCCTGTGGCCCTCTGTCGCAGTTTTATTGTGCTCCTAGCCTCATTTTCGGGCTGAGAGACTGTCTACACTGATGGTTCCCTGGTTGATGGTCGCACTGCATACGCTTTTGCACACGCTGCCCGTGTTGAACAGCGCTCCTTGCAGGCTGGCTGCAGTATTTTTACTGCAGAGCTGGTGGCCATATTGCGCGCTCTTGAGCATATGCGTTCCTGCTCAGGTACGTCCATCGTCATCTGCAGTGACTCCCTGAGCAGCCTCCAGGCCATCGACCGCTGCTACACCTCTTCTCCTCTGGTGTCCTCTATTCAGGAGTCTGTTTCCGCCATTACCCGTTCTGGTCGTTCGTTGGTCTCTGTTTGGACGCCAGGTCACGTTGGCATCCCGGGGAACGAACGTGCTGACAGGCTGGCCAAAGGGGCGATCGACGCCCCAGCTTTGGAGATCGGCCTCCCGGCTCGTGATCAGTAGTTGGTGTTGCGCCGTAAGGTGTTTGGGATATGGACTGCTGACAAGGGAACCTCCCCATCGCACCCCCCTCAGATTTAGTTGTAAGTTGGCACAGTGGATAGGCCTTGAAAAACTGAACACAGATCAATCGAGAAAACAGGAAGAAGGTGTGTGGAACTATGAAAAAATAAGCAAAATATACAAACTGAGTAGTCCATGTGGAAGGTAGGCAACATCAAGGACAGTGTGCGCCAAGGAGCGCCGTGGTCCCGTGGTTAGCGTGAGCAGCTGCAGAACGAGAGGTCCTTGGTTCAAGTCTTCCCTCCAGTGAAAATTTTACTTTATTTATTTTCGCAAAGTTATGATCTATCCGTTCGTTCATTGACGTCTCTGTTCACTGTAATAAGTTTAGTGTCTGTGCTTTGCGACCGCACCGCAAAAGCGCGCTACTAATCGCACGGTCGCACGCTTTTGTGGTGCGGTCGCAAAGCACAGACACTAAGCTTATTACAGTGAACAGAGACGTCAATGAACGAACGGCCAGATCATAACTTTGCGAAAATAAAGTAAAATTTTCACTGGAGAGAAGACTTGAACCAAGGACCTCTCGTTCAGCAGCTGCTCACGCTAACCACGGGACCACGGCGCTCCTTGGCGCACACTGTCCTTGATGTTGCCTACGTTCCACATGGACTACACAGTTTGTATATTTTGCTTATTTTTTCATAGTTCCACACAACTTCTTCCTGTTTTCTCGATTGATCTGTGTTCAGTTTTTCAAGGCCTATCCACTGTGCCAACTTATAACTAAATCTGAGGGGGGGGGGGGGGGGGGTGCGATGGGGAGGTTCCCTTGTGAGTGGCGTGGCATGACCTCTCCGAATAAACTGCAGGCTGTTAAGGAGACGACCGATGTGTGGCGCTCCTCCCTGTGGACTTCTCGCAGGGACTCTGTCATCCTGTGTCGGCTCCGCATCGGCCATACCTACCTGACGCACGACCATCTTTTGTGTCAGGAAGATCCCCCCCTGTGTCGGTGTGGGTCCCAGCTGACGGTCACCCACATTTTGTTGGAGTGTCCCGACTGTGCCCCCTCCGGCAGTCTTTTAATCTCCCAGGCACTTTGCCTTTGGTTTTATGCGATGATGCCTCCATGGCTGATGACGTTTTACATTTTATCCGTGGTAGTCCTTTTTATGGTTCCATTTAGGGAGCTCCTGCACCTTTCCCTTTGTGTCTTTTGTCCTCGTGTCTCTCAAAATTTGTTGCTGTTTTGGTGTGTAGTCGGATGGTTGACTCTCCTTTTCTTTGTTCTCGTGGTCAGTCAGCCAGTCTTCGGCCATCTTCTTTTCTTCTGTTTCTTTCTTTCTGTCTGGTGTTCTTGTGTACTCTTCTTGTCTGTAGTATTGCTGCATTTGTGTTCTTTTAGTGCCTGGGGGACTCTCCTCCCCCCTTTGGTTTTTACCTGCTCAGCAAATTTTCAGCTCGCCTGTTTTTGGAATGGGGGACTGATGACCTTCGCTGTTCAATCCCCCTTAAACATCCCAACAACCACCACCACCAATCGTACAGTTGAGACGATAGTCCCTCACGTAATTTTATCAGGCATCGCACGCCAAATACGAAATTGCCCAGGAAGGCGTGACAATAGTAAGATTTTGAAATGTATGCCTATGTGCAGCCGTGAGCTAATTACACGGTATGGAATGGCAGATATGTCTAAATGTTATGGCATGCCTGTCCTAGTGAAACTACGCAGCGCAGTGTATTAGAAATAGGTTTGAGATGTTCTGTCATCTGATGGTTCTGTTACAAGTATGTCTTAGTTCTCGTGCACTTTGTATTCACTTATAACCCTTTACCATTAACATGTTTCATAAATTCTATTTGCACTCCTGTGTATTAAGATTCGTGGAAATTTATGTACAGGTTATATCATGGGTTTTCCGCTTTTGGTATGTAGTACGAGACGTCCCCTTAGAGAAATTTATGAATGTGCAGATAAACGCCTTACGTTATTCGGTTTTCAAACAGCTGAGCAGAACTGAACGTACTCACATTTCTCTCTTTACTTATTCTGATCAACACTAAATTGACACTATTTTTAGCGTAACGCAATCTGACTTTCAATAATCCTGACCAACAATAACCTATACCTTACATGAATCACTTACCTCACAAAAATCTTCGTTACTCAAAGTACTGCCAGCTGAATAAGATTCTAACTACTGAAGTCACTAACTACTGATGGGTGTAGATAGCAAATGATAGATTTTGATAGAGAACAATGTATTTACCTTCATAGTGTTCAAAAGTCATATATATATATATATATATATATATATATATATATATATATATATATATATATATATATACATATCAGTTCATAACATCCAGTCTTACAAATTTCGTTTCTCTGATGGACATACGTCCAGATCATCCGCTCTCAAAATTCCGCCATCTCTCCCCACATCCACCACTGCTGGTGGCTCACCTCCAACTGCGCAACGCTACGCGCTGTTCACATCCAACTACCCAACACTACAATAGCAAATATTCCAACAATGCAAACCAGCCACAGACTGCACACAGCACAGTGATTTTTCATAGAGAGCGCTACGTGGCGTTACCAACATAACCGTTTAGCCTAATTACAGTAGAAGTCGCACGACAGTGGACGTTTGTACAGTGGAACTCAATATTTCAGGTCATCGTAGACATCATAACGATTTCCCTGTAACTTACATTTCCAGGTTGTGAATACACCGCTGCCACAGGCCCTGAAAGACGACCACGTCGAAGTGGCAGTTTTTTACTGCGGCCTTAATTTTACGGATAATTACCTGAGACTGGGCATCATCAGAAGCGAGGCCTTTCCAATCGTCATGGGAAGCGAGTGTTGCGGGGTAGTCAGGCGAGTGGGTGCTGGAGTGGACGATCTCGAGGTAAGATGAGCGTAACTTATGAGAACGACTTGCTGCTTGTGGACTCAGAGCATTGAGGTAGCACGCTGGCTGCTGCGGCAGGCGGGCCGGAAGGTGCTGTGCCTTTGGATGCAGGGCGGGCTGTTCCGGCACGTGGTGCAGGTGCCGCGCGGCCACTGCTTCGCGCTGCCCGCCAGCGTCACCCTCAGCCAGGCCGCCGCGCTCGGCCTAGACTGCCTCGTCGCCTACCTCTGCCTGTTCGACCTGGGCAGGCTGCGCAAGGCGGGCGTCGTCTTCATGCAGTCTCTCGCAGGTACAGTAAGGCAGCAAGTTGCGATACGTGCCTGTAGGTCGTACACCACAGGACATCGATAAACTGGAAAAGCAATACTACTAAACCCTACCCCAGAACCCCGTATCCGTTCCAGGTTGCCTGTCTGGCATCCAGCGCAACAAAAATTTGGTTTTCAAAGTTTCGCGTAACTTGGTTCAATAAAAACTGTCATCATACGAGGGTGAGTCAAATGAAAACCTTAAATATTTTTTAAATATTTACTGTGCAGAAGTGGTACAAAGCTGTATCACTTTCCAACATAATCTCCCATACGCTCAATGCAAGTCCTCCAGCGTTTACAAAGTGTATAAATTCCTTAAAAAAAATTCTGGTAGTCCGCGCAACCACTAGTGCACCGCGTGGCATACCTCATCAGAACTGAACTTCTTCCCTCCCATTGCGTCTTTGAGTGGTCCAAACATGAAAATCACTTTGGACAAGGTCTGGTGAGTATGGTAGATGAGGAAGACTCAAAATGCAGGTCTGTGATAGTTGCAACTGTTGTACTGGCAGTGTAGGGCTTTGCATTGTCATATTGCAAAAAGGACACCTGCTGACAGCAATGCACGTCGCTTTGATTGCAGGCCGCAGATGCTTTTTTTTAGATCTATGTATGATGCACTGGTGACAGTGGTCACTCTAGGCATGTAATGCTCCAAAATGACACCTTTGTAGTCCCAAAAGTGTCAGCATAACCTTCCCTGCTGATGGTTCTGTTCGAAACTTCTTTCGTTTTGCTGATGAGGAATGGCGCCATTCCTTGTTCGCTCTCTTCATTTGTTGATGGAAGTGAACCCAGGTTTCGTCCCGAGTAATGATTCTTGCAAGGAAGCCATTACCGCCTCGTTCAAAGCGCCGAAGTAGGTCTTCACAAGCATCAACACGTCGTTCTCTCATTTCAGGAGTCAGCTGCTGTGTCACCCGTCTTGCAGACACAGGAGCAAATAATGCACAGTGTGGTGTGCTGCCCCATGACTAATCTGTAAACATGCCGCAATGTCATTCAGTGTCACTCGGCGGTTTTCCTTCACTATGGCTTCAACTGCTGCAGTGTTCTGTGGAGTCACAACTCGTTGTGCCTGACCTGTAGGAGGAGCATCTTCCACTGAAGTCGCATCATTTCCGAACTTCCTACTCCATTCGTAGACTTGCTGCTGTGAAAAAGGTGCATCAAAGTACTGAACTTTCATTGGTCGATGAATTTAAATAGGTTTTACACCTTCACTACACAAAAACCTAATAACAGAACGCTGTTATTCCCTGGTGCAAGTTGCAAGTGGGGCGGCTATCTTTATACTGATACTGCTACGGTATGTATGCATCTGCACTATGCTGCCACCTACATGCCATTCTGCACGCTGTTTGTAGCACGCTTACCATCTTACAGGATAACGGCGCGAAATTTCGATTTATTACAAATTTAAGGTTTTCATTTGACTCACCCTCGTATACTCATTAAACCTTTCAGTACCAGGTGTCGCTGTCTGAAACTTTCTAATGATCAGTGCCTTTAGGATGAAACCACCGATGCTATGGCAAGGCAGAGTACACAGAGGGACCTCTACGAATGAAATGGACTATGTCACAGCTTTCAAAGCAACAGCAGGCGTGAAGCTGTACTCAGTTATTGTAAGAGTTTAACATGCCCCTTTTTGTGACTGTATTGAGATCATTGACAGTGAAAGTAAATCTAGTTTTACTGTAAAGTAAATCTGTCACTACTGTTAAGTGGCTTCGAAACGGAACGTTTGGAACAATATGTACCTTTAGTACAAATTTATATTTTAGGCCCATTTTTGCGTATTTAGCTCCATAATTTATCATGACCTCATGGAAGCTGAGGTATGGGATTAGGTCTAGGAAAAATGCGAAATTTGTCAAATACATTTCACGAAAAGATGGCCGATGGAAACTGTATGACCCTGTGATTCCAAAGTGAAACTAAAAATTTCTGATGATGTATTGTTAAAGTTTCGCGGTTTTTCCTGTATTCGTTGCTTACAATAAAGGTAAATTTTGTGCAAAGTTTTAGAACGGTTAACACACTGACGCGTTTTACCGTCTGAAACAATGGTCTTCCGGCGTAAGTGACGATGCGCAAATAGCCAGATTTTATTCATCCCAGCAAACACCACACAATTTGAAACCTTTAATAAACTTTTTGCTGACACCGTTCCCTCCCCCCCCCCCCCTCTCTACCTCCTAATGATGAAAGCAAAAAGGTTATCGCTTACTATATTTTTGCTTTTACTGCAGGCATACTTCAACATTAAGCATGAGGGATTAATTACTCGTTCACGGACTATTTGCAACACAGTTAGCAGACAGTATCCAGACATCGATGTATCAACAAAATTATCACTGTTCAACGCATAGTTCGGGAAATAAAACGTAACGAACGTTTAGATGCGTGAGAAACTACCTTTTCTTAAAATTGCACGCAATTTATCCAGACCACATTCATCCATATTTCATTACAGCACTTAGCGAGTTTCAAAGAATTTAAACCCTAATTTCAAAACTTCTCTACACCTTTCCTCGCGTCTACACCCAAACTTATCTGTAATTAGACGTTGGAATTGCTGTATACATGGGAGGTAGATTCTGTAAGGAATCGAGGGTAAAACTTAAAACAAAGTCACCTTATCTTCAAATACAAAACCTTCATCTATACTGACAGTAAAATTCTAAAGCTCACGTGCCTGAACACACTAATCTCAAACACTGCTAGACTACTTTCCATGGGGTTTTCACAGTTAAAAGCGTCACCTAGTAATATATTGGCTTTTTCATGTAAATCGAGACATAAAGACAAATACCATAATTTAAAGTTCTATCTAAAATCGTCTCCTCGGCTTAGTAGCTCGGATGTTTAATCACAGCATAGTATTCTAAAGAAACAGAGGGAACTCTTTCGTAATAAGTTTAAGAACTGGTGGAGGTATTTGTTTCTTAGCTCAGTGACATACGCCAGTAAACAGAATTTAGCACCACAAGAGCGAATTTACCTGTCTAGTATCTACGGATGTACTGATGCCGCCTTCTGTATTACAAAGATGGTCTGCTTCTTTCGATAAATTTTTTTATTCTTTGCTACGAAAAGATTTCATCAAGCTTGATTTATAATTTGGATGTCTACTGATTAAATTTTCGTTTTGTTTGCGAATATAAATGCCTAGAAAACTGTCTGGTCCTTTTGAAGAAACCAGAATGGCTAAAAGACTGAGGACTACGGTCTCGGCAATCTGATGAGGCGACTTACTGTGATTCCATCATCGGGCTTCCTCGCTCTTCGGGAACTCCTTCCAAAAGCGAGGCGCAGTATAGCTCTGATCCCAAGTGTCATTCATTATCTCGCTCCTCAGAACCCTTTCCAGTTACTTCTCTCGAACGTAACTTCATAAAAGCGGAAATTAGGACGGGAAGCGGCCAAGGAGTTTTAATAGCCTGAACTCGAACAATTTCCAATTTCGCTTTAAACGTGTAAAATTTCTGGTGAAGTTATGATCACACACACTGCAAAATGCCAGACGTTGTGTTGTGTACGTGCATCTTAGTATCAGCTCTTCCTTAGTCACCAATCGCACTACCGAAGCTAAAAATATTTCACATCCCTGAAGTGTTGGGCACAGCTACAAATAACCGGGCTACGCTGGATCTCTCAGATAGGTGGAAATAAAAGGACCAGAAGCCGTAAAATTAAATGTGGACGACAAAAACACTAGAAAAGTTTATTATCTCCAACTGAATACATTAAAATGTCGTGGAGCCTAATTCAACATCAGTCTGTCCCGATGGCTAACCAAAATTCCACACAGTATCAAGGATCGTAAGAATTGGATAAAACACGAACACACACTCCAAACAACGCAATATGAAACGGCCAATATGAGACATTTAAGACTCAAAGCACATATTGGTAAAATCGAGCTGAAGAAAACCAGAACTCCTTAGCGACCTTGTTGCAAGCGTGGAAGCAGATTGCTGAACATTTACTGTTCTCCCTGGTGAGCACACATTCTACACTACTGGCAATTAAAATTGCTACACCAAGAAGAAATGCAGATGATAAACGGGTATTCATTGGACAAATATATTACACTAGAACTGACATGTGATTACATTTTCACGCAATTTGGGTGCATAGCTCTTGAGAAATCAGTACCCAGAACAACCACCTCTGGCCATAATAACGGCCTTTATACGCCTGGGCATTGAGTCAGAGCTTGGATGGCGTGTACAGGTACAGCTGCTTATTCAGCTTCAACACGATACCACAATTCATCGAGAGTAGTGACTGGCGTATTGTGACGAGCCAGTTGCTCGGCCACCATTGACCAGACGTTTTCAGTTGGTGAGAGATCTGGAGAATGCGCTGGCCAGGGCAGCAGTCGAACATTTTCTGTATCCAGAAAAGCCCGTACAGGACCTGCAACATGCGGTCGTGCATTATCCTGCTGAAAAGTCCGGTTTCGCAGGGATCAAATGAAGGGTAGAGCCACGGGTAGTAACACATCTGAAATGTAACGTCCACTGTTCAAAGTGCCGTCAAAGCAAACAAGAGGTGACGGAGACGTGTAACCAATGGCACCCCATACCATCACGCCGGGTGATACGCCAGTATGGCGATAACGAATACACGCTTCTAATGTGCGTTCACCACGATGTAGCCAAACACGGATAAGACCATCATGATGCTGTAAACAGAACCTGGATTCATCCGAAAAAATGTTTTGCCATTCGTGCACCCAGGTCCGTCGTAGAGTACACCATCGCAGGCGCTCCTGTCTGCAGTGTCAAGGGTAACCGCAGCCATGGTCTCTGAGCTGATAGTCCATGCTGCTAATGTCGTCGAACTGTTCGTGCAGATGGTTGTCTTGCAAACGTCCCCATCTGTTGACTCAGGGGTCGAGACGTGGCTGCACGATCCGTTACAGCCATGCGGATAAGATGCCTGTCATCTCGACTGCTAGTGATACGAGGCCGTTGGGATCCAGCACGGAGTTCCGTATTACCGTCCTGAACCCACCGATTCCACATTCTGCTAGCAGTCATTGGATCTCGACCAACGAGAGCAGCAGTGTCGCGATATGATAAACCGCAGTCGCGATAGGCTACAATCCGACCTTTATCAAAGTCGGAAACGTGATGCTACGCGTTTCCCCTCCTTAAACGAGGCATCACAACGTTTCACCAGGCAACGCCGGTCAACTGCAGTTTGTGCATGAGAAATCGGTTGGAAACTTTCCTCGTGTCAACACGTTGTAGGTGTCGCCACCGGCGCCAACCTTGCGTGAATGCTCTGAAAAGCTAATCATTTGCATATCACAGCATCTTCTTCCTGTCGGATAAAATTTCGCGTCTGTGGCACGTCAGGTTCGTGGTGTAGCAATTTAAATGGCCAGTAGTGTACTACAGGATGAAATAATTTTAAATTGTGCAAGACTTCGTAAGTCAGATACTATAGTCCAGTGCACAAAGGAACAGGCGAATAATGCGACAAAACAGAATTGCAAGCCAGGAATATCAATCACTTCTCTCAAGAAACACTAACTAGCAAACAGCTATCAAATATGATTCTTGAGTTTCTCCCGGCGTATTTGATAATAAAAATATCCACGGGTGTACTGCCGGTCTACAGTGTTCAACGGGCACAATATTTCGGCGATCATACATGTCACCATCATCAGGTGAACTGACTGACTGAGCTCCTGTGAACGTGCCGGCACGGAGATCCGTACGCTATGGCTGCTCAGGGGGCCGATTTAAATACCCTCCGCCCGCGGCGCGCTCACTCCGCCGTCCGCGCCCCGCGCCACGGTCGCGCGGTGGAACAGATTGCGACGGCGTCTGAGGTGACGTCGGTGTGATGGCTCTGTCCGCCGTGGTCGTCACAACTATACGTTTGCTCGATTTACTCTTGATTAACCCAATCGCTGGTCCCCAAGCCTTGGTAAGATTATAGCCACAGTCCCGGTTTATGAGGTCGTCATTGGTGCGAATTTCGATGGCCTCTCTAACAACGCTGTCCCAGTATCTCGACGTCTGTACCAGAATCCTCGTGCGTTCATACGCCATGGCGTGATTTTCCGACAAACAATGTTCAGCGACCGCCAACTTGCTCGGATACATCAGTCGAGTATGCCTCTGGTGTTCACGGCATCGATCCTCGACGGTACGCATCGTCAGACCAACATACGACTTGCCACATTGACACGGAATCTGGTGCACGCCGGCCTTCCTCAAACCGACAAGTTTCACGACGTATTTCCTCAGCTGATTGAGGTGGAAGTCGAGCTGCAACCTGTTCAACAACACTAACAATTTCTGCGACCGGAGTGAACTTGGGGGTGGGAGCGAAGTTGAGACCTTTCTGCAAAACAGAGACCGCACCATCACTCAACACCATGCCACTCAGATTGATGAGTCTTGCACGGAACCTGCAGGGATGGTTTGTCAAGGAGACGTGAGAACTTTGCTGTTTGACGTCCCGTTGCCTTCTTATGGGCGGAATCAGCTGCAACCCAGGTGACATCAATCCAATCCCAGGGAAAAGAAGTGAAATTACTAGCCAGGGAGGAGGGAGGAGGAAATCACTAGGGAGGAGGTAGGCACTGCGTTTATTCCATAGACAGGCGCACTCTCGGGGAAAATCGCCCGCATTTTGAAGAAACACCGGGTCGGAACTGTGTTGTCCTCCGAATAAAACTCGTGCACTGGTGGGGAGCGCCAAAGATGACCTCTGTTTGAGGAAGGCCGGCGTGTACCAGATTCCGTGTCAATGTGGCAAGTCTTATATTGGTCAGACGATGCGTACCGTCGAGGATCGATGCCGTGAGCACCAGAGGCACACTCGACTGATGTATCAGAGCAAGTCGGCGGTCGCTGAACATTGTTTGTCGGAAAATCACGCCATGGCGTATGAACGCACGAGGATTCTGGTACAGACGTCGAGATACTGGGACAGCGTTGTTAGAGAGGCCATCGAAATTCGCACCAATGACGACCTCATAAACCGGGACTGTGGCTATAATCTTACCAAGGCTTGGGGACCAGCGATTGGGTTAATCAAGAGTAAATCGAGCAAACGTATAGTTGTGACGACCACGGCGGACAGAGCCATCACACCGACGTCACCTCAGACGCCGTCGCAATCTGTTCCACCGCGCGACCGTGGCGTGCAACGTCCAACAGCTGACTCGTACTAGTTCTATTTCTGCAGCTGCTATATACTGCGGCACGATGACACTCCTCTGCATATATGGAGCGAACCTTAAGTCCCCAGAATCCTTGAAACATGTCAACACACTCAAGTTCTGGCGTAGGTTGTCTTGACGGATCATTGACACAGGTCTTAGCCGAAGATGCAACTAAATCAGCAATGCTTCAGCCATCCTACATGCAGTGAATACTACTAGATTTAAAGGACTAATTTCAGTAGTTAACTCCCACGGTGGAGATAGAGGGGACAAGGCTTGATTTTTTTTCCCCAGAAGAGGGCTGCTGCTTTCCGAACCTCGCTCGAACCACACACACTCCAAATGTTTCCCTGTTCTCGAAATAAGTTACTTGCCCTTGTCATCCACAACATATGGAACAGTCTTCATTTTTGCTGTCCTCTCCGTGTCGATGCAGCGTTCCTGTTTTGGGAGAACATTCCGTTGTGTGGTTCCGCCGTCGCCCTACTTCCACCTGTGCATGTTCTAAATCTCCTAACGATACTCTCAATTCAGTGTTATGTGTAGGTTGTCTGGTGACAGTGTCACAGCTGCTGACGACTCCCGCCACGTTACAAGCACCTCTTTTGGTGGTTTGTTGATATTGATCATAAAGGGACTAACAACCACGCTGTTGAGTTCCTCGGAAACCTCATTATCTCCGTCGTTCGTGATCAAACGCGTTGGCGTCTTGAACCCTGCTGACAGCCATTACAAGGTCTGATTGCACTACGGTTACGTGACTCGCTTATGCTACATGTAGGACGACTGCTAGCTTTATAAAAGTTATCCACAGTGCACTTCCTCACTGTCTAAGGATCGATCAAAAACTTTCCGTTCAAGGGATGTACTATCCAGAACTGGTATACCAGTCAGGCAGAATCGCCTGAGTATTGAGGCAATCATCCCACCAAAACACCACGTTGAAAAAGCCTGTTTGGTAAAACACCTTGCCCTGCAGCGTGAAGTCCTCAGCTGCCTGCTGCACATCCCCATACTACAGATACTGTATATCTCTAAAGGACTTTCTTGAGGGACCAAAGGCGTGACAATACCAGAGACGGCTGCACGGTGGATGCTCGAGCGTCTCCCACTTGAACTGGGCAACTTGCGCGTGACATTTTCCACATGAGGATGTGTTATCATGAAGTAGAGCACTTGCTGCAGTTTTCCCGGAATTCCCGCCATAACTGCTAGCCATCATTTCTCCTGCGTTCCTCGGTGATGACACATGCTTCTTTGAAATTAATAAGCAATGGGCTCTGGTAATCAAAGATAAAGATGAGAATCACCTTTCCAGCGAGTGCCTGGCTCTTGAACTCGTTGGGGTGAAGGGACGATGAACGACACTGCTGCATCGTCAGCGCTTTACTGATTCACAGTGGTGGCACCAGCTTTCTGTCTGCAACAATGCACTCAAGGACCTTGTTGCGTTCAAAATTTAAATACATCTGGTGCTTCAGGCACACAGCTCTAAGATTTCCTTTTTGTTAGATGTTCAACACCCCAGGTATCCACTGGCTGCCGACCTTATGGTATCCTAACATCTGTTGGGTACAGTGTTGCACGCTACCGAAGCTGATGAAAGGATCCTTTGCTAGCGCACGATTGGTTACGCCTCGGTCAACCCTGATCGCTCTATCAATCGTCCGCTTGTTTTTCGTAATGGAGGATGACCACCCAGTCCGGCTGGCGTCTTGTCAAACTGTAACCAGCATGGAACTTGACGCACCATTCCACAACAATGGTTTCAGACACAGTGCAGCACTCTTAATTCTCTGATGGATATCTACTGGTGTTTGTCCTTCTGCAGCCAAGAACAGAATAACAGTAAGTTGATCCTGTTCCGAAGCATTTGGTAATAACGTCTCCATAGTTCCTATTTTCACTTCATGGTATCGGTACTTACATCGCAGTCGCAATGACACACTCAAATGGAAACGTTTTCATCGTCCCTTATCTCTAGTAAGCGCACACCCTGAGCAACTCCATCTTCTACCTTTACATTTTCATGCTAACTGTTTTGTCGTTATTGCGCTGCCAAAACGCTTTCTACTAGCCAAGTTTTTCAAAACGAATTTCATCGGTAATATCTGCACTGAACTTGGTCTTCGCCAATAATTACAGAATAAAGCTTAATATCTTAGAGAATTCCTAGCAAATAAACTGTTGCACTGGGACTAGAACACGGAGCTCACCCTTCTGTGATCACTGTGTGACGTAGTTGGCATTTGATTTGTGACGTATATATAATCTTTATTTTTAATTTATCAGCATGATTCTTTCTCTCAGGAATATTGTCTCTTCTTATCACTTTTAATTACGTGCATAAGTAAATATGAAACGGGTTTTTGAAGGGCCTCAGTTATTCATGTACCAACTTTAGATTTTGAACGTGATGACTAAAATATAGTTGCCGTTAACTGAATTAAATGTAATTTTGATAATTTCTATTTATTGATTGCAAAGCAAGGCTCGAGAGAATTTAGATTGTTGTCGTGGAGCGCACAACATAAAATTTACTGAACTCACGGAATCTTCTAACATTCTGTGTGGTGTCTGTCTGTTCTATATCGTGTCTCCCTACCGCTTTCGCGCAACTACGCTCTGAGCGTATTTTTTAGGGAATTGACTAGTTTGAACCTGGGACCTGTTGCTGGTAAGGAGACGCCAGACCACACGACATGCAGTGTTCAGAAGGGTTCAGTGAGACTAGCGATGATATAACCAAATACTTAATGATTTCAGCGTCAGCTCCACTGCACTCCCTGTAAAAGAATCTTAATACTAACTAAATTTAGTGGAAGGGTTCAAGGCTTTCCTATTTTTAGTTAGCTGGTAAAATAACGTCGAAAAAGCAGTTAAGTTTACCATTGGAAATTTAATTCTACTCACAAAACATTGTTTATAAATTGCACTATTGATAAAAGGAAATGTTTTAATACAGGATGGTAAAAACCATACTGCGTTCAACAAAAATGTGAACGAATATTCCCTGAATGGGTTTCCAAGTTCTACAATGGATCGAAGGATGACCTATGCCATATCACATCTATAATCTAGGTTTAAATTTTCACAAGAGAGAAAACTATCAAAATGGTCTACAGTGACCCTCAATTATCTTTACTTATCTAACTTGTCGTAAATTAGAGTGGCTGATGTGGCTTCTCAATAACTATATAACAGAAAAATCATCGCATTTCAGATTTTTACTTAGTGGCAAATGTGAACACCATGACCTTTAATTACGCAAAAAGGGGGTGTAACAGACGACACTTCTGCAGTTCTGAGTGAAGCTTTGCGCACTGTTATGCGGCATCGCGTGCGTTCATTACCTTGTCGGTGTTCGTCAGGGGGCGGCGGACAGCACAGCTCCGCTCACCTCGCCGTCTCGGAAGCAACTTCTTACTAAAATTTACCGAAGCTGGTTTAAAAAAAAACTATCTGGCTGTGTATTCATCTGACCAATCAGGGTCTCAATGTTAACCTTAAGCTCCACCTACAAAAATTGTCTATCCAATGAAAAACGTTATACTTTTCGTTGTGGGGCAATGTTTTTAAAGTTTGCAACGTAACAGAGACGCGAGAAAGTCTCACGCTAAAACTTGCAGCTGGTGTGGTCGTTTTAGTGTTATCGTAAGATCTATACTGTTCCTCTGGAGGGCTCTAGCTTTTAACATGGGCTGGGGGTGGTCCTAGCGGTTTGCTGGCGACGTGGGTGTCCGTCCCTTATCGTAGGGCCTTCTAGCTTAACACGGTTCTGCTCTCGGCTTCTGTTCTCGTTTCTCCCCTCGGAACTGTCTCACGGTGGGAAGGTATGACATGCATTTAGGCATTCTTGTATTAGTCTGTGGTATTCCTTTTGCTCGCTCGTTACTCGTATTACTTTGGTTAATTTAATGTCACGATTTATTCGGAGCTATGTGACATACTACTGGATTTGCTTATGTCAGGGTTTTCATGTAAGGTGTTGGATTTGCCTGATACCTTACAATCTGTATAATTTAAAAAAATGAACTTTAACGTAAATTATCTATTGCAATTTAAAAAGGTTCTTACAACGCAATCTCACGCATTTACATTTACTGTTAACACTCTGAAAAATAAATTAATACTTCGGCGCGTAATTGCCGACCAGAGGCTGCATCGGAAGATGAGCTTCCAGCAGCGCAAATTACTGGAAAAATGCTTCTTAAAAATAATTAGCCACTGCGAGCATTTGAGGTGACAACTATTACAAAGAAATTCATTTTGTGGTAATTTTATTTTAGCAATAAATACGAATAACTTACATAAAATGTGTAGCCGCTCAACGGCTGCCTTCCATACCACGAAACAAGTGTGTCCCATAAAGTACGTCCTTCCTCCTCGGCCGTACAATCGCGTCTCTTTAGATGCTTTATTTGCATAGACATTAAATAAAGACGCTACTCTTAAATTATCGCTGCATATCAGTTGTTTCAAGAACATTAACTGTATCTTTTATGCTAATTATATTCACAAAATACGTTAACTACGGTTTACAACCAATAAAAATGTCAATATTTATGTGACGTACCGTCACAACTGCTCTTACCGACTGCGCTATTCAGGCCACTCAGGGCTTATTCACAGCTCCAGTTGCTATATCATCTCCGAACTCAAATACCTTCTGGTATGCTTTGCTAGACTAGCGCTCCCGATAAAAAGATAATCTCCGCCTATGGCACTCCAAAACGCAGTAAGTCACGCCTCCACTTCTTACTGGAGCCCTTAATCCAACATGTGGAAAACAGCTTCACTAAAATGCAGGAAGGAAGGGGAGGTATTGGTAACAGTGAAACTGAGACGTTGGGTTGTCATTTGTGCCTGCAGAATTCTCTGTATCATTGTCTGCAAAAGGCTAGGTTACCAGTCAGACTTGGTCTAGCACACAGTGTGTTTCCAACGATTTTTCACGACAATTACTCCTTGCAAGCCAAAAACCGGTTCACAATATAAGCACTGATATCTGTCGTCCACATTCCACTTCCGTACAGCGCTAAAATCCAGACACGATCTTTCGTAATCGCTGCTCTTCTTACATATCTCAATTTGCTTCGTCCAGCTGGGGGTGTACTCGTTCCTACCACAGCAATGAAGGGCATTTAGGGACGCTTTGTGTACCAGGTTTGAGACACTCTTGCAATTCCCAAGTTTCGGGGCTATCCGATTTGTGTTCTCAATGTAAGACTGATGTTGAATGGAATCGGCTTTCCACAGGATAATTCGTGGGATTTGGGTACTTTTTACAACTGGAATTGATAGTCAGATCTCTAAAATTACCGGGAGCCCGTGGAGGATCCTTCGTACAGCTTGCACGGGTGTACCTGTTGTTACACGTGTGATGAGGGTTACGTCAGGTGTCAACGTTGTTGGGCTCTTGTAACTGCTCTCTGGTTGGCGTGCAAATTGTAAAAAAACCTTTCGGTTGTTGCATTTTAATCTCTAACACCAAAATTTAAGTGTTACACAGTCAACATTGTCAAAATCCTCTCTCTAAATCTAAAATTTCTATAGACTTAGATTATCCTTTAATAGATCTTCTAAGATAAGTCAGTGGATCAGTATTGCCTCGCATGTTAGTGCATTTTTACGAAATCCAAATTGATCTTCTCAAATGCAGTCTCCATAAGTTTTATTCTTTTATGAATGATTCGTGTCACTATTTTGCGACTACGACGTATATAACTAATGGTTAGATAGCATTCACACCAGTCAGTATATGCTTTGTTTTGAACTGGAATTACATCCTTTTGGGAGTCTGAGGGAATTTCGCCTGTCTAATACATACTGCACAGCACCTGGAATACACTTATCATAGGTGGCTCTCCCAAGGATTATAATAATTTGAAGGAACAGTCTACGTCATGGGTCTTGTTGCCCGTTAGGTCTTAAAATGCTCTGTCAAATACGCCTCGCAGTATCATCTCATCTTCACCTTGTTCGCTTCTTTTCATTTTATGATACTCTCCTTGAATTTGTTTCCTTTATTGCGACCATTTATACTTCCTTCAAGCTATATTCCGCTTTGCTTAGTACTGGCTTACCCTCTGAGCTTTTGGTATTCATGAAGTTACTTCTTTCCATCAACGAGCTCTTTAATTTTCATGTACACGGAATTTCTTTCCCCCTAGTTATGCATGCTTTTATGGCCTTTCATTCGTTCAAAAATTGGCTCTGAGCGCTATGGGACTTAACATCTGAGGTCATCAGTCCCCTAGAACTTAGAACTACTTAAACCCAACTAACCTGAGGACATCACACACATCCATGCACGAGGCAGGATTCGAACCTGCGACCGTAGCGGTCGCGCGGTTCCAGACTGAAGCGACTAGAACCGCTCGGCCACAACGGCCGGCCTTTCATTCTTCCTCGAGCCATTCCTGCTTAGCTGTTTCGCACTGGATACCATTTTCAGACGACCTAAGAGGAAATGAATAATCGACCAAAATTTTTAGACAATACGAAATCGTCAGTGGTGTAAAATCTATTGAAAATGTGCTTAAGTGAAAAACACCATCTACCGTTACTATCATATGTCTGGGTAGATTGCCTTCGTCTGAAGTTCTCATTTTGCCGTCACATTCTCCAGTTCATTTAAATGAAGATAGTTTTCTTCTATTGTACAAGTCTTCCCTACAATTTCTTTCAGTGGGTGTCATTCGTGCATCTGATTTTTCAGGAGATTTATGTCGATATTTACTGACGTCAGGCAATGATTCTCTATTAACTTGCGTTGGAACTGAAGATAAGCATTAGTTTACAAAAAAGTTCCACAGGCGTTGCTCATTGGAGACCTCGTACTACCTGAGACATCACTCTCCCTTCTCTCAAAGTTCCTTTAGAGCCCTCTTCCGTCTGTATAGTTTCGACCGTCAAGCCTTGGATCACCGTATGTAGTGCTAGAGACGTGCAGCCTGAAGACAACCAGGCACTAGTTAAATTTCAGCGGTGATGAGTTTTTTTACCTGTTGTTCCCCCTAGCGTGAGAGTTTCACGTAAACAGCAATTTCCTCTTAATTTTACTTAAGCACTGAAATGTCGCTTAACAAAGCAAGCAGTGAGACTGAGGGAGAGTGGCACGCTTCGCAGGTGGCGTGGGCACGGTCGTGGCGCAGCTGGCTCGGACGGTGCCGCTAGTCACAGTGCTGGGGACGGCCTCGGAGTCGAAGCACGACAAGCTGTGGCGCCTGGGGGTGAACGGCGTGTACCGCCACGAGGAGGACTACGTGGAGCGCATCCTGAGCCTCTACCCTGAGGGCGTCGATGTCGCCATCGTCAGGAGTGGAGGGGCGGAGACCCAAAAATTCCTGAGGCTGCTCAAGCCTTGCGGAAGACTGATCACTATCGGTGAGTACGCGAATTGCTGGTCTGTCGCTGAATTGCTGTTCTTACGATAGTTCTAAGATGTTAATCCTCTTAATCGTGTACACTGGCAAGATTTAAACACCATTTTAACACGGTTACTTCATTGCCAAACGGCAGTTCAGGTCTCACTGCTTGGTCTGTAAAGACGAACCATTTGTGCTTATTTTTGTTCTAAATCTTAACAACGTAATTACTCTCGCGTCAGTATTAGGATGGTGCGTAAGTTCCTAGCGTTTTTGTATTTAACGCTAGTATTCTGGTTACAATGTCTTGATCGTTCACTTATTTGCACTTCGCTTTTTATTTGCACTTCGCTTTTTATTTGCACTTCGCTTTTTATTTGCACTTCGCTTTTTATTTGCACTTCGCTTTTTATTTGCACTTCGCTTTTTATTTGCACTTCGCTTTTTATTTGCACTTCGCTTTTTATTTGCACTTCGCTTTTTATTTGCACTTCGCTTTTTATTTGCACTTCGCTTTTTATTTGCACTTCGCTTTTTATTTGCACTTCGCTTTTTATTTGCACTTCGCTTTTTATTTGCACTTCGCTTTTTATTTGCACTTCGCTTTTTATTTGCACTTCGCTTTTTATTTGCACTTCGCTTTTTATTTGCACTTCGCTTTTTATTTGCACTTCGCTTTTTATTTGCACTTCGCTTTTTAGTTGCACTTCGCTTTTTAGTTGCACTTCGCTTTTTAGTTGCACTTCGCTTTTTAGTTGCACTTCGCTTTTTAGTTGCACTTCGCTTTTTAGTTGCACTTCGCTTTTTAGTTGCACTTCGCTTTTTAGTTGCACTTCGCTTTTTAGTTGCACTTCGCTTTTTAGTTGCACTTCGCTTTTTAGTTGCACTTCGCTTTTTAGTTGCACTTCGCTTTTTAGTTGCACTTCGCTTTTTAGTTGCACTTCGCTTTTTAGTTGCACTTCGCTTTTTAGTTGCACTTCGCTTTTTAGTTGCACTTCGCTTTTTAGTTGCACTTCGCTTTTTAGTTGCACTTCGCTTTTTAGTTGCACTTCGCTTTTTAGTTGCACTTCGCTTTTTAGTTGCACTTCGCTTTTTAGTTGCACTTCGCTTTTTAGTTGCACTTCGCTTTTTAGTTGCACTTCGCTTTTTAGTTGCACTTCGCTTTTTAGTTGCACTTCGCTTTTTAGTTGCACTTCGCTTTTTAGTTGCACTTCGCTTTTTAGTTGCACTTCGCTTTTTAGTTGCACGTCGCTTTTTAGTTGCACGTCGCTTTTTAGTTGCACGTCGCTTTTTAGTTGCACGTCGCTTTTTAGTTGCACGTCGCTTTTTAGTTGCACGTCGCTTTTTAGTTGCACGTCGCTTTTTAGATTTGAGTTTATATTTTGGCATTTCCACTTAGAGGTATAGTGGAGGTGTGGACGCTACAAAAAGGAGTGTCAAGGAAAGAAATTGGAACATTTTAGACATATTCTTCTGTTTGAGTTCAGTAGATAGATGATAGCAGTTGAAGTAGCCAGAAACATTCGTACTGTGTGTGGGATAATTGCATTGGACAGGGCACGGCGAGAAGATGGTTTTCTCTTTTTAAGGAGGGTCGTTTCGATCTCCCTAGACGTTCAAGAAGACTGTAAAGATATCAAGATCGTTCAAACGCATTAATGTACAATGATCCACATCAGTCTATTCCAGAAGTAGCAAATGCGATAAACTACGATCATTCCACTATCGTGCGATGCGTGCTTGCTTTGGGGTCCATAAATCGGGCGTATGGATACCGCATGTTCTAAGCCAAAATCATAAAAATCACTGGATATGTGAATCTGCCTGCTCGTCATGGATTTGCTCTTAAGCCACAGACCGTCTCTATCCTGTATCGTTACTGGTGGCAAGAAATGTCTTCATGCTAACATAAGGAAAAGAAAGGAATGGTTGAGCCCAAAGCAGCAACTCCTCATACAAAGAACTGCGCGCATCCACAAAAGATGTAATCTAGTGGAACAGGGGCAGTGTGGTGTACTAAGAGTTGCTTCCACAAGGTACAGATGTCTTGCACACCCTGAGAACAGCCAGTAAGACCGTGTGGAGTGATGCTACCCCACCTAAACGCACGCCCGCATTCTGTTACACCGACAGAAAACGCTGTAGAGGAGTTTGCTTGGGAAGTTATTCGGCGCCCACCTTATTCACTAATCTTGCGACCTCGGATTTTCATATTTTCGGCTTTCTATCGAACAGCCTTCCAGAAACTTCCTTTCCGGATGGATATGCGCTCCGAACATGGCTCGACGAGTTCTTCATACCTAAACCATGTGATAGCTACAGTCGCGGAATAGAAAAATTATCCCAGCGTTGGCAAACTATTGTAGATAGTGAATGAGTACGTAAAGACTATCTCCGTTGTGTATCTGTAAACTTACGGAAAAACGCTACGGATTTATGCACCAACCCAATACTAGGGGCAGTCCAGAAGTTACGGTTCGACTGGGTTGAAAGTGTGTAGATGGCAACAATATTTCGTTGGTGATCTGTACAGACTTAATGTAGTCATCTTCAGGAAATGAGCGTCTGGCTGCTACTGCTGGTGGCTCCTCGGATGCTCAGGCGGCAACAAGATCGTAAGGATGGCTTCTACATGAAGTTTACAACTGTTATCAACAAAATATTTTTGCTTCCTAGAATGTGTCAACATCTATTACTCCTCCGGACCATGTTGACCAAAGTTAAATTAAGGTTTGACTAGCACACAAATGGTCGCAAATGATTACCTATATTTATAGGTTGAATTTCTTAGACTGCAGTGAGCCCTTCATCCCTCTTTGGTCACTAAACTCGTTCATCACGGATGGCCAAAACTCTATACACGCTAGACATGTGGATCAAGGTGAACTCACTTCAATTTAATTTCCGTTACTATGTATGGGTCTTCGGCCTACGGCCTACGGACGTTTTCAATTGCTGATTTAGATACACCTCATTTAAAACGAAACTGTGCTACAAGGTGGTTGGAATTTGTTGAAGTCAGATTTCCTCGTGCAATACTGGTGTTACCCCAAGTTGCAATGGGATCTTGAAATAATTCATAGAAAAACCCTGCTGTGGATACTCCTGCAATTGATGTCTAATTTCCCTTCGTATAGCAGAGATATGTATTGGTTTCAGGCTCGGACAGCACGGCTACATACCCAAGAACTATTACGAGGACACTGCAGAGACCAACTTGGGACACAAAATACGTATCTTCCGCTGAGTTAGTGAACAAGAATGTTATCGTGGCTGGTCTGAACGTTGGAGATACGATTAAGAATCATTCATACGATGTGCAAATAATGCTGGACAATATATTTGACCTATATTTCCAGGAGAAGATAAAACCTCAAATTCATTCCGTTTTACCATTTGAGAAGGTGAGTAAATTTGAAATAAAACAACCAATTTGCGTTAAACATTATTGCATGAAAAGCCCTGAAATAGATGTGGTAAGACAGATACGTAATTTTAGGTGGGATAGAATAAAATGCGTTAATGTTAAGAAATTTTACTTTTGTTACTGTTACCATTGTCACCGTTAAATTACTGGTAAAATTTAAAAATAACCTTAAAAATTGCAGCTAAGACAGTCAGCAGTTGCAAATACACACACACACACACACACACACACACACACACACACACACACACACACACACACACACACACACACACACACACACACACACACACACAATCCGTTTGAGGGTCGTAACGAACTGCTAATAACTGCAAGCGACACTTTCTGTGCATTTTAAATTATTGAATTTCTATGTGTTTGTTTCTTCCCTTTTACCTCTCCTTTCAGTGGGCAGGATTTCATTCACTGCTGCTTTAACAGATGTCCTGTCATCCTGTTCTAAGCTTTATCCGCAAGTTTCTTCCTCCACAGATTCTGCTTAGAGCCACCTCATTCCTTACCTTAGCAGTCTACCGGATATTCAAGATTCTTCTGTAGCAATAAATCTCAATGCTCAGATTATCTTCTGTTCCGGTTTTCCCAATTTCCGTGATCCCCTACCATACAATGCTGTTCTGAGAGCGTATGTTCTCAAATTTATTTAGCAAATTAAGGCCTATGTTGAATAGGGGTAATCTTTGCCTGTGCCAGTCCACCTTTTGTCTTTGCATTGCCCTTCATGAGGAATTCTGCATCCAGGGTACAATAATTCCTGAACTTCATCACCCAGTTTAGTGTTCCTTTTGCTATTCTCGTCACTTTAGCCTTTCATCAATTTATTCTCAACCCACGTTCTGTATTGGACTTCCCATTCCTCAAACAGATCCTGCATTTTATCACCTTCTCTGAGGTTAGCAACATCGGGAACTATCACAATTATTCCTTTCATCCTAAATTTTAATCCCGCTCTTGAACCCTTCTAGTTACGTAATTTCCCCCTGCGGGTTCGGGGGTTAGAATAGGCCCGCAGTATTCATGCCTGTCGTAAGAGGCGACTAAAAGGAGTCTCAAACGTTTCGGCCTTATGTGATTGTCCCCTGTCGGGTTTGACCTCCATATCTCAATTTTTCCGAAGAGCAAGCCGATTGGGGAAGGGCGCCTTACTTGGTGCATTGTCCATCCTGCGTTGAGAACTTTCGCCATCTTATTCGTCGTTGCATTGCAGTCCTGCCCGCTCTCCATCGCTTGGGCATGGATACGCTCCTGCGTGCACTTCCTGCCAAGCAATGGGCAGGGCAATTTTCTGCACTGACGGCGACCATGGACCACATGTCACCTAACATCCAGCACGGTAGCCAGTCCGTTATGGTGGGGCCGCCATGTACCCTGTTGGTTGTAGCCCCCTGACAACACAGGGCTCGCTCTACTGATGCCTGCGCCGTTAACTCCCCACGTATGCCAAAGAGTAGATGCCCATCCCCCTGGGGCATCGGGAGTCCCGGCAATGGCCACCCTGCCAGGTGGTCTTTGCTGCGGCTGCGTGGCACCCGTGGGGAGGGCCCTTGGTCGGAGTAGGTGGCATCAGGGTGGATGACACGCAATGAAGCGTGGCACATCTTCTCTTGCTGGTGGCCAGCCACCAGCAGTCTCTAAGCGTTCGAGGGCCTATTTTAAAGGTAACGTTTATGACCCCAAATCGTTCCCCTCCCTCGCCACACCATGGGAGGAACGAAAAGGCATTGAATGAAAGTGAGACGTATTCGCCCAGGTATCTTGTCTGTGCCAGAGTTGATGGGGAATCCTTTCTATCCATGAAGCCTCAGTTCTTCGTATAGCATTTAGAGGACAAGTTTGGGGAGGTGGAGGGCTTGTCCAAGATGCGGTCCGGATCGGTGTTGATAAAAACGGCATCCTCCGCCCAGTCGCGGGCCTTGCTCGCTTGTAACAAGCTGGGGGATGTCTCCGTAACTACACTACTGGCCATTAAAACTGCTACACCACGAAGATGACAAGCTACAGACGCAAAATTTAGCCGACAGGAAGAAGATGCTGTGATATGCAAATGATTAGCTTTTCAGAGCATTCACACAAGGTTGGAGCCGGTGGCAACAACTAGAACGTGCTGACATGAGGAAAGTTTCCAACCGATTTCTCATACACAAACAGCAGTTGACCGGCGTTGCCTGGTGAAACGTTGTTGTGATGCCTCGTGTAAGGCGGAGAAATGCGTACCATCACGTTTCCGACTTTGGTAAAGGTCAGATTGTAGCCTATCGCGATTGTGGTTTATCGTATCGCCACATTGCTGCACGCGTTGGTCGAGATCCGATGACTGTTAGCAGAATGTGGAATCGGTTGGTTCAGGAGGGTAATACGGGACGATGTGCTGGATCCCAACGGCCTCGTATCACTAGCAGTCGATATGACAGGCATCTTATCCACATGGCTGTAACGGATGGTGCAGCCACGTCTCGATCCCTGAGTCAACAGATGGGGTCGTGTGCAAGACAACAACCATCTGCACGAACAGTTCGACGACGTTTGCAGCAGCATGGACTACCAGCTCGGACACCATGGCTCCGGTTACCCTTGACGCTGCATCAGACAGGAGAGCCTGCGATGGTGTAGTCAGCGACGAACCTGGGTGCTCGAATGGCAAACAGTCATTTTTTCGGATGAATCCAGGGTCTGTTTACAGCTTCGTGGCGGTCGCATCCGTGTTTGGCGACATCGGGGTGAACGCACATTGGAAGCTTGTATTCGTCATCGCCATACTGGCGTATCACCCGGCGTGATGGTATGGGGTGCCATTGGTTACACGTCTCGGTCACTTCTTGTTCGCATTGACGGCACTTTGAACAGTGGACGTTACAAATCAGATGTGTTAGGACCCATGGCTCTAGCCTTCATTCGATCCCTGCGAGACCCTACTTTTCAGCAGGATAATGCACGACCGCATGTTGCAGGTCCTGTACGGGCCTTTCTGGATCCAGAAAATGTTACTGCTGCCCTGGCCAGCACATTATCCAGATCTCTCACCAATTGTAAACGTCTGGTAAATGATGGCCGAGCAACTGGCAATACGCCAGTCACTACTCTTGATGAGCTGTGGTATCGTGTTGAAGCTGCATTTGTAGCTGTAGCTCTACACGCCATCCAAGCTCTCTTTGACTCAATGTCCAGGCGTATCAAGGCCGTTACTACGGCCAGAGGTGGTTGTTCTGGGTACTGATTTCTCAGGATCTATGCACCCAAATTGCGTGAAAACGTAATCACATGTCAGTTCTAGTATATTTGTTCCATAAATACCCGTTTATCATCTGCATTTCTTCTTGGTGTAGCAATTATAATGGCCAGTAGTGTATCACGCCTCATAAGTGTCTGAATATGGTCCAGGGCATTATCTTCCACAGGGATTTCCTTTTACAGTCCGATGACGAGCTGCGCGCCAACTTGGAGCGACGAGGTGTCCATTTCGTCCGGCGCGTCCACCGGGGTCCGAGGCATCATAAAGTTGCCACCGGTGCCTTCACCTTGGCCTTCGAAGGTGACACGTTACCTCAGAATGTCAAGGTGATGGTGTACCGTTGTGATGTCAAGCCATATATCCCTCCCCCGATGCGGTGCTTAAAGTGTTGGAAGTTCGGCCATACGTCTTCACGCTGTGCTTCCGACCTCGTATGTCGCGATTGCGGTCGACCATCCCATCCTGATCATCCCTGTGCCCCGCCTCCAATCTGTGTGAACTGTGGTGAGCACCATCCGCCTTGCCCGCCGGACTGTCCGATTCTGCAGAAGGAGCGGAAAATCATGGAAATCAAGATCCTCGACCGACTGACGTACACTGAGGCGACGCGGAAATATGATCGGCTTCATCCAGTGCGTATGACATCTTCTTATGCCGCAACTGTCAGTCCTGCTACAGTTCCATCAGCTCCAGTCAGCTCTGAGTCGAAGGCCCACACCTGCTCCCTTGATGGTGGGGGGCACTAAACTCCCTGTTGCTCCTGCTCCATCTACTTCAGGAGCAACACCCCCCAACCATCGGGGACATCAGTTCCCCCTTCCCAGCCGGAGAAGCGTAAGTCTTCTTCGGCTCCTCTCGCCAGGAAGGGGACCGTTGGGGACCTCCCTTCGCAAGTTCCGACCGGTACAAAAGCAGCCGCAAGTCGCTCAAACAACCACCGGTCTCTGGTCGTAGGGCGTCACGGTCGTCGTCTGTCCCTGAGAGTGATCCAGTGAAGCCCTCCCAGCCTGAACCACCGAAGGCACAGCGAGAGAAACAGAAGAAGAAGAAGAAGAAGAAGAAGAAGAAGAAGAAGAAGAAGAAAGTCCCCAAGTCTAACAACATTGCGGAGCACCCATCCCACCGCTTCCTACAAGCTCTGCGTCTGAGGACGAGGTGGAGATTCTGGCGTCCGCTGAGGACCTCGAACTCGACGGTCCCTCAGACGTCATGGATAGCGCTAGCACCGGTGCTAAATTGGAGGCAGCAGGTGACCCAGCGGCGTAATCTGCCTTCCAAGTCCCGTCACGCCTCTGACATGGACAATACCATCCTCCAGTGGAACTGCAGCGGTTTCTTCCACCATCTAGCTGAGCTCAGACAAATTATTAGCCTTCAACCTTTCTCCTGTATTGCAATTCAGGAAACTTGGTTCCCAGCAATGCGAACCCCCGCCCTCCGTGGCTATCGGGGTTGTTATAAGAACCGGGCAGCTTATGAAAGGGTGTCTGGTGGCGTCTGCATCTGTGTCCTTAACTCTCTTCACAGCGAGACTGTACCTCTACAAACAGCTTTAGAGGTTGTCGCTGTTCGTGTGTGGACGCCACAAGTTATCGTCTGCAGTCTTTACCTTCCACCGGATGGTGAAGTCCCACAGCATGTCCTGGCTGCTCTGATAGCCCAATTTCCGCCACCCAACTTGTTACTGGGCGACTTCAACGCCCATAACGCTCTGTGGGGTGGGTCAGTGGAGACAGGTCGAGGCGCCACCATTGAGCATTTATTGGCACAGCTCGATCTTTCGCTTCTAAATGATGGTTCCTTCACACACTTCAGCATGGCGCATGGCACGTACTCCACCATCGACCTTTCGATCTGCAGCCCTATCCTCTTACTGTCTGTCTAATGGAGAGTGCATGACGACCTGTGTGGTAGTGATCACTGTCACTGCCACATTGTCAGTCTTCTCTGCGCCCTTGAAGGTGGGCTATGAATAAGGCTGACTGGGACTTGTTTTCCTCAACTGCCGCTATTGAGCCTCTCTAGTGCTGACATTGATGCGGTGGTTCAATCGGTCACCACCGGCATCGTTACTACCGCCGAATCTGCCATTCCCCGTTCTTCTGGGTCCCCTCGGCGGCGGACTGTGCGTTGGTGGACGCCTGAAATCGCTGAAGCGATTAAAGATCGCCGGCGGGCGCTACAGCGTCACAAGAGACATCCCTGCATTGAACACCTCATCACCTTCAAACGGCTGCGTGCGCGAGCCCGCCACCTTATCCACCAAGGCAAGCAGGAGTGCTGGGAGCGGTATGTGTCCACCATTGGTCTCCATGTCTCTCCCTCGCAGGTCTGGGCCAAGATCCGACGCCTCTACGGCTGTCGGACCCCTGTCACCATCCCTGCGCTCTCACTGAATGGAGCAGTTTGTACAGACCCTGACGAAAGAGCCAACAGCTTGGCAGAGCATTTTGCTCCTAGTTCTGCTTCTTCCAATTACCCACTGGCCTTCCGTTCCATTAAAGAGCGGATGGAACGTCGGAGCCTTTCTTTTCGCACCAACCATTCTGAATCCTACAGTGCTCCATTCAGTGAGTGGGAATTTCACAGTGCACTTGCCGCTTGCCCTGATACCGCTCCCGGGTCAGATCGCATCCACTGTCAGATGCTGAAACACCTTTCAGTGGACTGCAAGCGACGCCTCCTCGACCTTTACAACCGTATTTGGGTCGAGGGTGCGTTTCCGTCGCAATGTCTGGAATGTATTGTTATCCCCATTCTGAAGCCAGGCAAGAACCCTTTGGAGGTGGACAGCTACCGTCCCATTAGCCTCACCAACGTTCTTTGCAAGTTGCTGGAACGGATGGTGAGCCGGCGCTTGACTTGGGTACTGGAGTCTCGGGGCCTTCTGGCTCCATCTCAGGGTGGGTTCCGTAAAGACCGCTCCGCCGCCGACAATCTGGTGAGCCTGGAGTCGGCCATCCGTACTGCCTTTGCCCGCCGTCAGCACCTGGTCGCTGTCTTTTTCGACATGCGGAAGGCGTACGATACGACATGGCGTCATCACATCCTTTCTACGCTTCATGGATGGGGTCTTGGGGCACTCTGCCGATCTTTATCCGCAATTTTCTGTCGTATCGTACCTTCCGCGTGCAAGTCGCGGCCCCATATAGTTCTTCCCACGTCCAGGAGACCGGTGTGCCACAGGGTTCTGTTTTGTCTGCCTGTTTTTAATAGCCATTAACGGGCTCGCTGCGGCCGTGGGCAATTCTGTCTCCGCTTCCCTGTATGCTGACGACTTCTGCATTTACTATATCTCTATTGGCATTGCAGCTGCTGAACGTCAGCTACAGGGCGCAATCCGCAAGGCGCAGTCTTGGGCTGTAGCGCGTGGTTTTCAGTTTTCGGCTGCCAAGACACGCGTTATGCATTTATGCCGGCGCCGAACGGTCCATCCTGTGCCGCGGCTTTATCTTGACGGCGAACTTCTTGCTGTGGTGGAGACCCACAGGTTTTTGGGTTTACTTTTTGATGCCCGGTTGACTTGGCTGCCTCATATTCGGCAGCTTAAACAGGCGTGCTGGCGGCATCTAAATGCTCTGAGATGCTTGAGCCACACCCGCTGGGGCGCCGACCGATCTACCCTGTTACGGCTCTACCAGGCGTTAATCCAGTCTCGTCTGGATTATGGGAGCCTGACAGGGCTCAGCATCCCCATCTGCATTGCGGGTGCTGGACCCAATCCTCCACAGCGGGATACGCCTTGCCACTGGTGCCTTCCGGACCAGCCCTGTGGACAGCATACTTGTGGAGGCAGGTGTCCCTCCACTGCGGATACGACGCCAACAATTTCTGGCTGCTCCCCTGCGTGTCTGGGGTAAGAATAGGCCCAAGGTATTTCTGCCTGTCGTAAGAGGCGACTAAAAGGAGTTTCAACCGTTTTGGCCTTCCATGTGATGGTCCCCCTTGGGGTTTGACCTCCATTCTTCAAAATTCTACAGAAGTACGAGCCTTTTGGGGAAGGATGCCTTATGTGGTGTCTCACTGGTCCTCAGTGCACTAAGACCTTGGCACTCAGCATTGTAACGCCGTTGTAACCACACCCACTATTCCTCAAATTGGGCCTAAACGCCTGATGGGTTGTACAAGTTACGCCCATAGTGAGTCCCCATCTGCACCTACGATCATGATGGACTCTCCATGGCACCCGAAATCCAGCATGGTAGCCAGCTCATTGTGGTGTGGTCGTCATGTACCCTCTAGGTTGTAGCCCCCTGACAAAACAGGGATCGTACTGCCGATACCTAAGCTGCACCCTCCCCACGTCGGCCAAGGAGTAGATGCCCATCTCCTTGGGGCATCAGGACTCCCGGCAACAGTCATCCTGCCAGGTGGCCCTTGCTGAGGCTAGGTGGCACCCGTGGAGAGAGCCCCTGGTCGGAGTGGGTGGTATCGGGGCAGACGTTTCGCAGATGAAACGTCAACATGTATCGGGTCGCTCTGCAGCCGAGTCTTTTAAAAAGAAAGGTACTGTCTCTGGTTCTGGTTCTCCTGCCCTTTCCCCCTTGGCCACTCCCTGGGAGGAAGGACAGGCCCACCGGCTTGGGGCGAAGTACTTCCCCCACTATTTAGTCTGTTCTCGGACCGATGGGGGGACGTTCGCCACCTCCAAGCCCATGTTCTTTGTCCAGCACATCGAGGACATCTTCGGGGAAATCGAGGTTCTCAGTAAAATGCGTTGGGGGTCCGTTCTTCTAAAGACCACCTCCGCCACTCAGTCGGCGGCGCTCCAGGCGTGCGACCGACTAGGGGGCATCCCAGTGTCCATTGTCCCGCATCTGGCACTGAATAGGATGCAGGGGGTTATTTTTCATCGGGACATCCTGCTGCAGTCTGATGAGGAGCTCAGGGCCAACCTGGAGCGCCGAGGCGTGCATTTCGTCCAGCGAGTCCAGCGCGGCCCCAAAGACCATCGCATCGACACCCGGGCCTTTATCCTCGCCTTCATGGGGGACGTTCTCCCGGAGAAGGTAAAGGTGATGTGCTACCGGTGCGACGTGCGACATTACGTCCCGCCTCCTATGCGCTGCTTTCGGTGTTTGCGCTTTGGGCACATGTCGTCACGGTGTGAGGCTGAGCCCCTTTGTGGCGATTGTGGACGTCCTCTTAGTGAGGAACATACATGCACCCCCCACCATCTCGGTGCATCAATTGTCCTGGAATCCACTCCCCTAGATCTTTAGACTGCCCCGCGTATCAGATGGAGAAAAAGATTCAAGAATTAAAAACTTTGGATCGCGTCCCTTATTCTGAGGCCAGTAAGAAGTATGACCACCCCCATCCCGTGACATTGACAACTTAGTTTGCCTCAGTTGTGTCCACTCCTTCCACACTATCCTCACCCCTAACCTGTCCCCCCCTCTGCCCCAGGCGCCACCCTTCCTCCTCCTCCCCCTTCGCTGCCTGAGATGCGATCCTCTTCTCAGGCGTCCATTGGGGAAACTTTCCGGACCCCAGCTTCCGAGGTCCGGCGTTCCAAAACGGACCCCGTGCGTGAGGACCTTCTTCGGGTCCAGCCCACCATCCCTGTGCCTCATCGGACTTCCAGGAAGGCCTACAAAAAGAAGTCTTTATCCCCCTCTCCACCCTGGCGCGTTTCGTCTGACGCTCCATCCGTGAGTCGCTGCTCCCGGCCGTCCTTAGTTTCGCAGGGACGCTCTGCTGCCAGGCAATCAGCTGGCCTCTCGTCGGCGAATGATGCTGCCCCTCCTACGCAACCCGGGAAAGCGGCCGCAGCTGGCGACGACTCGATGGAACAGGATCCGCCTCCCGCCGGTTGTAGCGTTGTTCCCTCGAAACCTGGCCCTCCGCAGCTGTAGAGATGACCAGCTCTTCACCCATTTCGCTCCCCCTCATTTTTGACTAGCGATGGCCTTGTTACATTGGAACATAAGAGGTATTCGATCTAATCGGGAGGAATTACAACTGCTCCTCCGCCTGCACTGTCCGCTCGTCCTTGGTCTCCAGGAAACCAAGTTCGCCCAACTGACCATATTGCTTTTACCCACTATACCTCGGAGCGGTCTGACCTTCCCCCTGTGGACGGTATACCAGCTCAGGGTGGGGTCATGTTGCTCGTTCGGGACGGTCTATTACCATCCCATCCCATTGACCAACCCAACTCCAAGCAATAGCTGTCCGTATTACTCTTTCTGCCTTTACTTTTTCAGTTTGTACTGTCTACACTCCATCGTCATCCGCAGTTAGTTGGGCTGACATGATGCACCACATTGCTCAGCTTCTTCCGCCGTTTTTTTGTTCGGCGACCTCAATGCCCATCATCCCCTTTGAGGCTCGCCTGCATCCTGTCAGAGAGGCTCCCTCTTGGCGGATGTCTTCAACCATCTCAATCTTGTCTGCCTCAATACTGGCGCCCCGACTTTCCTCTCGGACTCTACTCATACCTACTCCCACTTGGACCTCTCGATCTGTTATGCCACTCCTGCCCGTCGGTTCGAGTGGTACGTCCTTTCTGACACCTATTCGAGCGACCACTTCCCCTGTGTCGTTCGTCTCCTGCACCTCACCCCATCCCCATGTCCTTAGAGCTGGAACATACCGAAAGCTGACTGGGGACTTTACTCCTCCCTGGCGACCTTTCCGGACAACGATTTTCTCAGTTGTGACGGTCAGGTCGAATACCTCATGCCTGTTATCAATGCTGCCGAGCGTTCCATTCCTCGTACTACCTCTTCTTCACGTTGCGTTTCCGTCCCCTGGTGGAATGAGGCTTGTAGAGACGCTATCCGTGCTCGACGACGTGCTTTACGCACCTTTTGCCGCCATCCTAGGTTGGCGAATTGTATTGGATACAAACGACTCCGAGCGCAATGCCGTAGTCATCAAAGACGGCAAAAAAGCTTGTTGGGCCTCTCTCACCAGCTCCTTTGACAGTTTTTACTCCCTCTTCTGTCGTCTGGGGTGGCCTGCGCCGGCTGTCGGGCATTAAGGCCCACTCCTTGGTACCTGGCCTGACTTCAGGTAATGAGGTCCTTGTTGATCCTGCGGATGCCTCCAACGCCTTCAGCCGCTTTTTCGCGGAGGTTTCAAGCTCCGCCCATTACCACCCTGCCTTCCTTCCCAGGAAAGAGGCAGAAGAGGCTCGGCGACCTTCCTTCCACTCGCTGAATCTGGAAAATTACAATGCCCACTTTACTGTGCGGAAACTCGAATGTGCACTTGCACTGTCCCGGTCCTATGCTCCGGGGCCAGATGCCATTCACGTTCAGATGCTGGCCCACCTTTCTCTGGCAGGCAATAGCTTCCTTCTTCGTACCTACAATCGCGTCTGGACCGAAGGTCAGGTCCCCATGCGTTGGCGTGACGCCGTTGTTCTTCCTATACCCAAACCCGGGACGGATAGTCACCTTCCTTCTAGTTACCGCCCCATTTCTCTTACAAGCTGTCTCTGTAAGGTGATGGAGCGCATTGTTAACGCTCGGTTAGTTTGGATTCTTGAATCTCGACGGCTACTTACCAATGTTCAATGCGGCTTTCGTCGCCGCCGCTCCGCTGTTTACCACCTTGTGACCTTGTCGACATTCATCATGAACAACATTTTGCGAAAGCGTCAAACGGTAGCCGTGTTCTTCGATTTGGAGAAGGCTTATGATACCTGTTGGAGAGGAGGTATCCTCCGCACTATGCACAGGTGGGGTCTACGCGGTCGCCTGCCCCTTTTTTTGATTCCTTTTTAACAGATCGACAGTTTAGGGTACGTGTGGGTTCTGTATTGTCCGACGTCTTTCTCCAGGAGAACGTAGTGCCTCAGGGCTCCGTCTTGAGCATAGCCCTTTTTGCCATAGCGATCAATCCAATTCTGGATTGCATTCCACCTAATGTCTCAGGCTCTCTTTTTGTCGATGACTTCGCGATCTACTGCAGTGCCCAGCGAACATGCCTCCTGGAGTGCTGCCTTCAGCGTTGTCTAGACAGCCTATACTTGTGGAGTGTGGCAAATGGCTTCCGGTTCTCTGATGAGAAGACGGTTTGCATCAACTTTTGGCGATATAAAGCGTTCCTTCCGCCATCCTTACATCTCGGTCCCATTGTTCTCCCCTTCGTGGAAACAACTAAGTTTCTAGGGCTCACACTGGACAGGAAACTTTGTTGGTCTCTGCATGTCTCTTATTTGGCTGCCCGTTGTACACGTTCCCTTAATGTCCTCAGAGTTCTTAGTGGTTCATCTTGGGGAGCGGATCGCACTGTCCTGCTTCACTTGTATCGGTCCATAGTCCGATCAAAGCTGGATTATGGTAGCCGCGTCTGCTCGGCCATCCCTCTTACGCCGTCTTAACTCCATCCACCATAGGGGGTTACAACTTGCGGCCGGAGCTTTCTACACTAGTCCCGGTAAGTCTTTATGCTGAAGCTGCCGAATTACCAATGACGACGTACTGCTTTGTTGGTATGCCTGCCGGCTGTTGTCAATGCCCGACCACCCCTCTTATCAGTCCTTCTTCGCCCCCCTGGAGTCCGCTTTCGTCGCCTGCTTCGACAATTGGATTTTGCCCTCCCCACCACCTTCAGAGAGGGTGAGAGCCCGACACCACCGTGGCACCAGGCTCCGGTTCATATTTATCTCGACCTCAGCTAGCTCCCGAAGGAGTGTACTCCGGCTGCAGTGTATTGCTCACGGTTTGTCGAACTTCGTGCGCGACTTGCCAGTCACACCTTTATTTACACTGATGGCTCCAAAACTGACGATGGTGTCGGCTGTGCCTTTGTCGTCGGGGCCGCCACCTTTAAATACCGGCTCCTCGACCAATGTTCCAGCTTTACGGCCGAGCTTTTTGCTCTCCATCAGGCCGTTCAGTATGCCCGCCGCTACCTCCATTCATCGTATGTACTCTGCTCTGATTCACTCAGTGCTCCTCAGAGCCTTGGAGCTCCATATCCAGTCCATCCCTTGGTGCCACGGATCCAGCAGTCCCTCCATTCTTCTTCTGCTGCTGCTGATGGCTCTCCTGTCAGCTTTCTGTGGGTTCGCGGTCATGTAGGAGTGCCTGGGAATGAGGCTGCTGATGCAGCCAAGGCTGCAGTCCTCCTGCCTCGGCCAGCCTCCCATTGTGTTCAGTCATCTGACATTGTGTTGTTTGTAAGAGGCTTGTCTTTGTGGTGGGATACTTGATCATCACTTCAAGGAAACAAGCTCCAGGCAGTAAAACCATTCCCAACTGCTTGGACAACCTCCTTCCAACCATCTCGTCGAGAAGAGGTCCTTCTGACCAGGTTGTGGATTGGGCATTGCCGGTTTAGCCACCGCTAGCTGCTCTCCGGTGACCCAGCCTCGCAGTGCCCTTGTGGTCATGCATTAACAGTGTTTTATTGTCGTGTCCCTGTTTTAGTCAATCTCCTTTTGTCCTGTCTCTGACATCTACTTTACAGGATATTTTAGCTGATGACGCTTGAGCAGCTGCTCGTGTTCTTCGTTTCATTACTTTGACTGGCTTGTCCAAAGACATCTAACTCCTTCACTTATTTTATCTGCATCTTCGTAAGAACTATCTGGTGTCCCCCCCCTCCCCTTGAGTTTTACTAGATTCTATGTGCTCTAACAATTGTGACAGGGCGATAATGACCTCAGTAGTTGAGCGCCCTTAAACCCCAAACAAACAAAAATTCAGGCTGCTTATGCTGCCCATGTTTTTAGCTTGCCCGGGCATCCAAACTATCGTGTCCTGTTCCTGCTGTCATTCGTTAATCTGCCAGAACGTCGGCCCCGGTCGGGTTCTCCGATCACTGTACGCGTCAAAGAGCTTCTCTCTGGGCTTGGGTTTTCCCCGTTCCACCTCCTTTCTGGGCACCTCTGCGTACACCCCCGTGGTGTGTGCCTCGCCCTTGCCTTCGGCTCGAATTGGCACAGGGCCCGAAGGACTCAGTCCCTCCAGAGGCCTTCCGCCGCCGCTTTCTTTCAATCCTCGCAACGTATCAGGGCTCTGGCATTGTTTACACTGACGGCTCGATGGTTGCTGGTCGTGTCGGTTATGCGCTAACTCCAGGGGAACATTCCGAACAACGTTCCTTGCCGGCTGGCGGCAGCGTTTACACTGCTGAGCTGGTCGCCATCTTTCGTGCCCTAGAGTATATCCGCTTCTGCTCAGGTGAGTCCTTAGTTATCTGTAGAGATTCTCTGAGCGGTTTACGAGCTCTCTACCAGTGTTTCCCTCGTTCCGGTTTGGTGATGGCTATCCATGAGTCCCTGTATACTGTTGCGCGTTGCGGCCGCTCTGTGGCCTTCGTGTGGACCCCAGGCCATGTTGGGATACCCGGCAATGAGAATGTTGACCGCCTGGCGAAAGAGGCGACCAGTAAACCATCTCTGGACATTGGCCTCCCGGAGACAGAATTGCGAGAGTTCCTGCGCAGCAAAATTCTGGACCTTTGGGACACTGAATGGCGCGCCCTGCCTTCACGAAACAAACTTTGGGCCATCAAGGAGGCTACCAGTGTGTGGAGCTCCTCCTTGTGGGTCTCTCGCAAGGAGTCTGTTGTCCTCTACCGGTTGCGCATTGGGCACACATGGATGACGCACGGCCACCTATTGCGACGTGGGGACCCACCTTTGTCGCCGCGGTTCCGTTTTGACAGTGGTCCACATTTTATTGGACTGTCCACTTTTAGCTGTGCTCAGGCAGTCGTTCGCACTGCCTGACACGCCCCCTGCCCTTTTAACAGATGACTCTGCTATGGCTGACTTAGTTTTACGTTTTATTTGGGCAGGGGGTTTTTATCATTTAATCTGAGTGTTTGTTTTATTTTATTGTTTTGTGTTGATTCTGGCCTTTGGTCTACGATTTTTAACTGATTTTTTAATGTGTTTCTAAGTGTTTGGCTTTTACTTTTTTATTTCTATGGTCGGCCAACCACTGTCACACTCTGTGATTTTAGTTCGTTTTGTCTGGTCTTTGTCTGTTTTTGTTCTGTGTCGTCTGTGATCTATTGTTAATCGTTTTTATTCTCTGTGGGTGTTTTTAGTATTTGGCAAAAGCGACCGATGACCGTCGCAGTCTGGTCCCTTTAATCCCACAAACCAACCAACCAGTTACGTAATTACTGCTTCGATGTACGACAGTTGGGGGGCGAAAGACTGTGCCCATTTCTAAGCCCAGCACTTCGTTTTTGGTCTTACAGTCTCGTTATCTCTTGTTCCGTGTACATACTGGTACCTGTCTTTCCCCGTAACTTACTCCTATTCTCAGAATTTCGATCATCTTGCACCATTTTACTCTTTAGAGCGCTTTTACCAGGTCGACAAATGCGATGAACGTGTCGTGATTTTTTTCTTCAGTCTTGCTCCAATTATCAACCGCAACGTCAGAACTGCCTTTCCTCAAGCCAAACTGATCATTTAAGAATTATCAGTTTTATTTTTCCATTCTGTTTATTGCTCTTCTCAGCAGCTTGGACGTATGAGATGTTAAGCTGATAGTGAGATAGTTTTCGCACTTACCTTCCCATGCTGCCTTCGGAACTTCGTAGATATTTTCCGAGAGTATGACGGTACATCGTGGGTCTCATAGATTCTACACACTATTTAGAATAGTGATGTGGTTGCCACTTAATGAGTTTAAAAATTCCAATAGAATGTTACCCAACACATTTGCTTGGAGCTGAAGTTGCCCCGAGCTCCTTCAAATTCTAACTCCAATTTCTTCTTCTGTCACGACATCAAAGTCCCCATAGAGGGGACTGAGGAGAAATTAAGAACTGGGGAATGTGTTCCACCTGGGAACAGCTTAGGTCCTACAGGGAAAAGTTTCCGTGTATTTGAGGCAGCTCCAAATAATTCTGTAGCTAAAACTGCCCGACAGGTCCCGAGTCCGAGTCTCGGTTGGGCACACAGTTTTAATCTGCCAGGAAGTTTCATATCAGCGCACACTCCGCTGCAGAGTGAAAATCTCATTCTCGAATTCTGTAGCTTTCTTGCAATGCAAATTGTGTAAAAAGATACTTATTTGGGAACCCAGAGTATTAGATTAGATTAGTACTTGTTCCATAGATCATAAGACACTTCGGAATGATGTGGAACGTGTCAGGTTAATAAAAGGTGTCTATACAAGATATTAAATTATACAAAATATTACACGACACTAGATACTTTTAATTTTTTTGTGTGGTTTGGGGAAATTACCTACTTACTATATCCAAAATTCATCTATTGAGTAGGAGTTAACATTAAGAAATTCTTTTAATTTACTTTTAAATGCTATATGGCTGTCGTACTTTTGATGCTATTAGGTAAGTGACCAAAGACTTGTGTAGCAGCATAATTTACACCCTTCTGAGCCAAAGTTAGATTTACCCTTGAGTAGTGAAGATCATCCTTTCTCCTAGTGTTGTAACCATTTTAAGACGTGTTTGTAAATTGACCAGCAGTTCCCTCACTCCATAAGAATTCGAAAGAGGACGAAAACTTACAGGGAGCCAAGTGTGTGGAAACTTGTGCTGAGGACATGAGGCCATTCAGTAGTATACAGGCTTTATGAATTCAGGGCAAATATTGATTGAACCAGGAGAAAATATGGCTGTGGGTGTGAAAAACCACATTAGATAGTATTTAACGTAGTGCGAAGAAAGCTTATTAGGGAAGAAAGCTTATTCCAAACCTCTCCTTTCTAAATTAACATTATACGAAAAACTTACTTCGTGTATAGTGCATTGTATTTAGAGAAATTAGAATGAACTACTTTGACCACTTAGAATGAACGCAGCGAACCCACTATACATGTTGTGGAAAAATTAATCGCTTTGTATGACTGGTGTTACGAGGGTAATCCCAAAAGTAAGGTCGCCTATTTTTTTTTTTTTTTTGTAAGTACAGAACTCTGTGGCAGTTCGTCACACTTCACGGTCCTCTGCTCCGGGGCCAGATGCCATTCACGTTCAGATGCTGGCACACCTATCTCCGGCGGGCAAAAGCTTCCTTCTTTGTACCTACAATCGCGTCTGGACCGAAGGTCAAGTCCCCATGCGTTGGCGTGACGCCGTTGTTGTTCCTATACCCAAACCGGGGAAGGATAGACACCTTCCTTCTAGTTACCGCCCCATTTCTCTTACAAGCTGTGTCTGTAAGGTGATGGAGCGCATGGTTAACGCTCGGTTAGTCTGGATTCTTGAATCTCGACGGCTACTTACTAATGTCCAATGCGGCTTTCGTCGCCGCCGCTCCGCTGTTTACCACCTTGTGACCTTGTCGACATTCATCATGAACAACTTTTTGCGAAGGCGCCAAACGGTAGCCGTGTTCTTCGACTTGGAGAAGGCTTATGATACCTGTTGGAGAGGTATCCTCCGCACTATGCACAGGTGGGGCCTACGCAGTCGCCTGCCCCTTTTTATTGATTCCTTTTTAACGGATCGAAAGTTTAGGGTACGTGTGGGTTCCGTATTGTCCGACGTCTTCCTCCAGGAGAACGGAGTGCCTCAGGGCTCCGTCTTGAGCGTAGCCCTTTTTGCCATCGCGATCAATCCAATTATGGATTGCATTCCACCTAATGTCTCAGGCTCTCTCTTTGTCGATGACTTCGCGATCTACTGCAGTGCCCAGAGAACATGCCTCCTGGAGCGCTGCCTTCAGCGTTGTCTAGACAGCCTCTACTCATGTAGCGTGGCAAATGGCTTCCGGTTCTCTGAAGAGAAGACAGTTTGTATCAACTTTTGGCGATATAAAGCGTTCCTTCCGCCATCCGTTGTTCTCCCATTCGTGGAAACAACTAAGTTTCTAGGGCTCACGTTGGACAGGAAACTTTGTTGGTCTCCGCATGTCTCTTATTTGGCGACCCGTTGTACACGTTCCCTTAATGTCCTCAGAGTTCTTAGTGGTTCATCTTGGGGTGCGGATCGCACTGTCCTGCTTCGCTTGTATCGGACCATAGTCCGATCGAAGCTGGATTATGGGAGCTTCGTCTACTCGTCTGCTCAGCCATCCTTCTTACGCCGTCTCAACTCCATCCACCATCGGGGGTTACGTCTTGCGACCGGAGCCTTCTACACTAGTCCTGTCGAGAGTCTTTATGCTGAAGCTGCCGAATTACCATTGACCTACCGGCGCGACGTACTGCTGTGTCGGTATGCCTGCCGGCTGTTGTCTATGCCCGACCACCCCTCTTACCAGTCCTTCTTCGCCGATTCTCTCGACCGTCAGTACGGGTTGTGTGTGTCTGCCCTGCTGCCCCCCGGAGTCCGCTTCCGTCGCCTGCTTCGACAATTGGATTTTGCCCTCCCTACCACCTTCAGAGAGGGTGAGAGCCTGACACCACCTTGGCTCCAGGCTCCGGTTCATATTTATCTCGACCTCAGCTCACTCCCGAAGGAGGCTACTCCGGCCGCAGTGTATTGCTCACGGTTTGTCGAACTTCGTGCTCGACTTGCCGGTCACACCTTTATTTACACCGATGGCTCCAAAACTGACGATGGTGTCGGCTGTGCCTTTGTCGTTGGGGCCGCCACCTTTAAATACTGGCTCCTCGACCAGTGTTCCAGCTTTACGGCCGAGCTTTTTGCTCTCCATCAGGCCGTTCAGTATGCCCGCCGCCACCGCCATTCATCGTATGTACTCTGCACTGACTCACTCAGTGCCCTTCAGAGCCTTGGAGCTCCCTATCCGGTCCGGTCCATCCCTTGGTTCAACGGATACAGCAATCCCTCCATTCTTTCGCTGATAATGGTTCTCCTGTCAGCTTTCTGTGGGTTCCCGGACATGTAGGAGTGCCTGGGAATGAAGCTGCCTATGCTGCAGCCAAGGCTGCAGTCCTCCTGCCTCGGCCAGCCTCACATTGTGTCCCGTCATCTGACGTTCGTGGGGATGTGTGTAAGAGGCTTGTGTCGTTGTGGTGGGATGCTTGGTCATCTCTCCAAGGAAACAAGCTCCAGGCAGTAAAACCGCTCCCAACTGCTTGGACAACATCCTCCCGACCATCTCGGCGCGAGGAGGTCCTTCTGACCAGGTTGCGGATTGGGCATTGCCGGTTTAGCCACCGCTACCTGCTCTCCGGTGACCCAGCCCCGCAGTGCCCTTGTGGTCAGGCGTTAACAGTGCGCCATGTTTTATTGTCGTGTCCCCGTTTTAGTCAATTTCGTGTTGTCCTGTCCCTGCCATCTACTTTACTGGATGTTTTAGCTGATGACGCTCGAGCAGCTGCTCGTATTCTGCGTTTTGTAACTTTAAGTGGCTTGTCCAAAGACATTTAACCTTTTTACTTATTTTATCTGCATCTTTGTCAGGTCCTTCTGGTGTCCCCCCATCCCCTTGAGTTTTACCACATTCCATGTGCTCTCACAACAGTGACTGGGCGCTAATGACCTCAGCAGTTGAGCGCCCTTAAACCCAAACAAAAAAAAAAAAACAAAAAACATACAGGATAAACGGTCATGTAATGAAACGGTGTGGGAAGACAGGCAGGCCAGAAAGACTCCTTTAGCCTGCTTGGGTTAGGACACAGCGTGGATTGGATGGGATTAAAACAGCCTGCTCATTCTGCTGCTAATGTGCAGCAACTTGCCTGCCTAGCTAACATAAACACGCACAGGTGAAAAGCTGACTGCTGACCGCGATTGTAGCGCTGCCGTGGAAAGGAACTTTGAGCTACCTCGTATCATCTAATCATATTTTTGCGTGTTCTGGCAATGAAAGTGGAAGACCATTTACGTACGTGGCGTGTTTTTTGAGTACCGTTTTGAAATTAAAAAAAGACGTGATAAGATCTCAATTTTGTTTTTACTTTAAAGCCTGTACCTTAATCTACGCACTGACGCCATTGCAGTCTTTCTCCCTTGTTTACGTTGTATACTGAGTGTTAAGATGCCTCCGATAAGCGTGAGTCCCGCCGACTGTTAAGTACGGGCTGTTATAAGATTTCTTAGTGCTAAATGCCTAAAAGCAATCGATATTCATTGAGATCTGTGCAGTTAACGGAGAAAACATTGAGTGATGGAATGGTAAGAAAGTGGGTGAGAGCATTTGAAGATGGCCAAACAAATGTGCATGACGAACAACGGAGTGGGCGTCCTTCGGTCGTTAATGGAGGTTTGGTGCAGGAAGTGGACAATAAGGTGAGAGAAAACAGACGCTTTATGATTTCCTCCTTACAGGATGACTTCACTACTGTTTCTCGTAGTGTTTTGTATGGCATTGTGACCGAGCACTTGAAGTACCGAAAATTGTGCGCTCGTTGGGTACCGAAGATGCTGACGGATGTGCACAGTACCAAACGCTTAGACAGTGCATTGACTTTCCTTTAGCGGTACCACAACGACGGTGATTTCTTAAGCCAAATTGTTACGGGCGATGAAACATAGGTGGCCTAAGTCACACCAAAATCAGAGCAACAGCCCATGAAAGCTGAGCAAGGGCATCGTTTTGCTGCAAGACAATGTCCGTTCGCATGTGGCGAGTCAGACCAAAGATCTCATCACATCTTTTCGATGGGAAACTAGATCATCCTCCGTAAAGCCCCGATCTTTCGCCCACTGACTACCATCTGTGCATTTGAAGAAACACCTAGGCGGTCAGCATCCTAAAGACGATGACGAAGTCAAAACAGTGATTATGCAGTTGTTAACAAGTCAGGCGGCAGACTTCTATGAGGAGAATATTGAAAAACTGGTACAACTTTGACAAGTGCCTGAGTATTGGCGGAAATTATGTAGAAAAGTAGATTAAGGTACAGGCTTTGAAACACCCCCGTTTTGTGGGGTGTTGGGTTTTGTGTGATTTACCGAAGCCGCCAAACAGTTAATTATGATTATATGACCGTGTGCTTAATGGATGAAAGGCTATCGGTTTATGTTCTGTGGTTTCGGGGGTATTTCAACCGAGTGCGGCTGTTCTGAGATGGAATAGTTAATGATTGAATGTTTGTCTATTATTAAAGACCATAACGGTTGCGATGTACAAACTGATAGGTATTTTCTACTAACACAAATGCTGAGGCAGTTGCTACCTTCGCCTTAGTCTAATTACGGTTATCTTTTTATTGGTTGCTGATTTTAAGTACTTCGTCACACGCAATGATGGTTCAGTCACAACAATCTTCACTGCAATCCATAGTTGTTTCTGGCCGACGCGGTTGACCCGAAACACGTAATTCGGCACTTGTCACTTTCGGTTTCATATCACTCGCGAATCGGTATTAGTGAGGGTCAACCCCACAACGATCAGGGCGACGCGCTCACTCGTCATACTCCGGTGAATTTACCCTTTAGTACTCACTCGACCGCCATTCTTGCTCGTCTCTCCAGTACCATACTCACTAGACACTCGTCTCACTGCCTCCTGCAGCGCTCGACAATCGACTCCTGTGCACTATCGACCTGGATGTCGGATACTAATATCTGTGGGATCACAGATCCCTTACAGCTTTCATGTAAAAATAAAATTGATATCTTAGCACGTACTTTTTGATTTCAAAACGGTACTTACAAAACACGCCTCGTATATTAACAGAAGACCCAAAATAGAATCCAGTGGAGTAGAGCAGTAGTATTCGGTTCCGGCCACGCATCGCGACTGCTTTGTTCTCAGATGACGGACGGCCTCGAGCTGCTGTGCAGAAGGGAGAACTTCGGGAAGGTCCTGCTGGTCGTCCAGGACGAGTTGGACCATCCGGGGGCGTTCGGCTGGCGGGTGCCCAGTCCCCCGAAACCTATCCCCGGCGCCGTGACGTGGGACAGACTCCAGCGGAGGGTCGAGGCCAAAGAAATCTGCAAGAGGAAGCTGGAGTACTGGGTGAGGCAAGGGGAGATGGCAGCCGCTGAGGCGCTGGAGGAGACGGAGGAAGAGAATGCTGGCGATAAAGACGACGACTACTCTGCGTTCACGGAGCTGGAGGCGAGTGTGGCCGCAGAAATGGTTAAAGCGATCAGCGAGTCTGAAGCTGAAGGGAACGCGAGTTTCTGAAATTTTAGTCTCTTCCAGTAGAGCCTTCCGCGAAATCTTCGAGAGATCTCCGGAATATTTTATTTCACGACGTTATTACGTCTTTTATTGTTGGATAAGGAGACAATACAAATGCACCTTAAGCATCTCTGCCAAATGTTACCATTCAGTATTTTGTTTTAAATGTTATTTGTATGGTTTTTGAGCATGCAACAAATAAAATATTTTGCATGCTGTACTGCATTCGTCCATTACTCTCATATTTTCTGGCACCTTAAAAGTACTATTAATACCTACAGCCAAACATTTTCAGCGTGCAGAGTGTATAGTGAGGAGACATTCTCTTTGCATGTTGCAGGACAATGCTCAAGCACGTACAGTGCAACTTGTTACTGATTCGTTTGACTGGTGGGACTGCTAAGTGCTATACCACCTACTGCACATCCACTGACTTAAGCCCTAGAGTGTTCAGCTCGACTTCTAAACTGAAGGAAACACTTCACGGCATTAGCTTCAGAACTGCTGCAAATTCGTCGGGCAATAGACCGCGTCGCTCGAACTGTCAACACAACTGGCACTGATAAGAGTATGTTAAGACCTCCACATAGCTGGCGACGGGTTATACACAATGCTGGTGACTACTCTGAAGTCAGGAAAACTTTGAAGCACGTATCTATTTTGAACGAGCTGTAAATAGAGTGTTGCCACTATTAGTTCCAACCCTCGTATATGTTAGGAAAAACGAAAATTATAAATTTTTGGTATAAAGGTTCATTTTTCCTCTAAGTATGACTTCATATTGTAATAGATACAGGATGGTAAAACGTTGTTTGGTGTTCACAGCTGTGAAGCGAAATTGCTAACTATCCAAAAGTTCTTTAACAGTAAGATGGTTATGTCTATATCCGGAGGTCGATAAAATACAAACAAATACAGTTGGTGCCAGATATACCTATTAACACGCTCACTTATGTTTCCGCGATCAACAAGCCAGTGTGGGTAACGCCTACAAGTGGCGCGTTCGCTGGCTGAGTACTCAGTTTAGGTGGTTGAGCTGTGCACTCGTGTTAGTACGAATAACCAACGAAATATCACTTAACGTTTCCCTGCATGCAGCTGTATTTTTTTTCTTTAGTCGTCTGTGTTGTGCACTGTTTGCAACGGCGGTGAATCAACCGACACCGGGGCCTTTCAACCCGAAAAGAGTTCGAAGAGCGAACAGTGTCACGTACAAGGAGGTGTAATTAGATGAACGACGAACACTCACTTCACTTAACGAAGGTTTATTCAGCACTTGCACATACAAGAGAGCGGAGCGAACTGCCTCCAGCCAGAACACTGTGTGTGTGTGTGTGTGTGTGTGTGTGTGTGTGTGTGTGTGTGTGTGTGTGTGTGTGTGTGTGAGAGAGAGAGAGAGAGAGAGAGAGAGAGAGAGAGAGAGAGCGAGCATTAGAGTGCAATGATTCTTGACGTTTTTGGATACTTACAGAATGTACTCGAATCTAATATACAAATTAAAATCTTACAGTTAAGGTGAGTTTTGAACTCACGGCCCTCCATGCAACAGTCTAGTATCATAACCACTTTTTTAATCTCATTTTGTTCGTTTTCGTTTGTTGCATCTGCTCGTGACGGACGTCGCAAAATACCCATTTCAGTTCGTCGTTGATCCATTAACGTGTGACAGAACACGCTGAGTTACCGTGCCGGCATGATTAAAACGTGGTGACTGTGCTGCTCAGCTTCTTCTGTGACAATATACTGACCATGCCTACTGCGTCTGTTAGACACTGATGTTGAGTTCAGAGGGGGCCAAGCAGAGGGGGTGGCTGGAATTTGGAGACTTTAGAAATATACCATAGTGATGACAGCGTAGAAGCAGAAATGTTGAATGTTTCGCAACAGTTCGTAATCGGAAGACACGGACGACGATGATGAGGAAATCGCCGACGACAAAGAACACGCGCTCGCAGAAGTAAGCAAACCAGGTGCGACTTGGCTTGAACCACATGGGATGCAGTATCATCCGTTTACAAAAGCAAAAAGTTGTCAGATAAATCCTGCTAGTAATAAACCAATGGGTTTTTTCAGGCTACTGGTTGCAGATGACATTCTGCAACTCGTAGTTGATAAAACGAATGCTAACGCACGCAATGTATTTGCGAGCGAAAATACGGGAGGGAGCTCTAGGATTAGTAATTGGAAACCTTTAAGTAGAGGAGAAATACTAGTCTTTCTGGATATTTCATTACATATGAGTAATGTCAAATGTGCCCGATTACAAGACTACTGGAAGAAAGAAACGCTGTCAGAAAATAGGACTAGTGACGAATATGGACAGAGGTATTTTCTCATCTTAGGTTCACAGCATTTTGCGAAAAATGGTCAGGAGACCCGAAACCAGATAAACTATACAGGGTATGACCTATATTGAGTTATTTTAATAACAGGATGTCAGGTGTACATCCGGGTAGGGATCTATCTACAGATGAATCAATTATTTTTTGGAGCGGACGAGTCATTTAGACAATATATACAAAACAAAAGGAATAAATATGGCATCAAATTCTACATGCTGAATAATCGAGACGGTTTCGTAAATAAATCCGTTGTGTACACGAGGATGCGTGGTATGGGGGAAAGGGTATGCTGGAAAGGTTGTATTACATTTGTTGCAAAAGAAACTGCATGTTGGCCATCACGTATACATCGAAAATTTTTACAACAGCTTTACTTTAGCTAAAATCCTGCTGAATGCAAAAACACATTGCACCAGGTCTCTAAGGGTAAAAAAAGAAATACTCCGTAAGACGTGGTATGCGCAAAACTGTGGAAAGGAGGTGCTATTGCACGATATTCAGACGGTGTAATGAAAGGCAGATGGAAGGATACACACGCCCGGGTTCCCGGGTTCGATTCCCGGCGGGGTCAGGGATTTTCTCTGCCTCGTGATGGCTGGGTGTTGTGTGCTGTCCTTAGGTTACTTAGGTTTAATTAGTTCTAAGTTATAGGGGACTGATGACCATAGATGTTAAGTCCCATAGTGCTCAGAGCCATTTGAACTTTTTTTTTTTTTGGAAGGATAGACGAGAAGTCTCCTACATTTCCGCAGAATGTCCTAATACAATGGGACGTATGCCGAATGCACGCCAGCAAATAGCCTCGAAACTACGCCTATTATCAAATATAGTTATGTCTGGGACCGATGGGCAGGACCAGTTGTTTATTAATGTGAACGAAAAAATATCCGCTGGCCAAAGAAACTATTCTTCCATGTAGCTGACATGCTAATGTTAATTTAACATTAACTAGATAATACTCAGGGCATAAAATGACGTAAACTGATGTAGAATACAAATAATAAAGGAAGTACTTCCACCAAAGGACGTTACAAAAGGTGTGCGTGACAAATATCGTAAAGACCCACATGTTGTGCAAAAGGAGGACGCAACTGAAGGGAAGAAGCAAGTTATGAGGAAGTGATGTAGGTGTGCAGAATGGGGCAAGCGTATGGCTACACCATATGTTGTAAGATGTGTTCTCCTGACCTTCATTGCTTACATATTCCGCCATCACAATCATATTCCGCACATAAAGACGCTTCATTCGAACCCGAACTCGATAAGATAAAGTCAATGTATGAATTCATGTAAACGATATGCAAATAACTGGGGTTGAAGTACTCGAGGCTGGCGTACACACATACAGTCCAGACGGTCACAAGAGCTTTCAGTTCGAGAGGCAAACCGCACACTGGGAGGCCAGTCCCTTCAGAGGATGAGTCAACCTCGGCCACCCGTGGAGCAGACAGCATGTGCCAGAGTGAAAGGGGGAAGGCCCCTGTGTTCGGCTTAAAAGCAAATTCTTCTACATTGTGTGGGAGCGTCCAACCTACGCATTCTTTACACATAGCAAGCAGTTTCAGAGATTTTCACAGGGAGACAGCAAACGCCAAACGCAGATACTGCATATTTACGGATTGGTCGCCTTAAATGAAACGTCATTCTCCAGTTTTAGAAGAGCAATGCTGATTGGCACACGATATTTCTGACGCCTTGAGCTGAAGGAGTCAGGGAACAGACCGAAAGATGTACCCCTTAACGTCTGGCGTGGTGAGGTGACGTTCCGTTGTCGCCCTTGGAGAGAGGAACAAGTCTCTCCTCAGTACTTCACTAGGAAAGCACCTCTGTCGAGAGCGAATCGAAGTGCGACTCTATTGAGTGCTTGCGATTAAGCGTTGTTAACTGTGTTGGCCGACACACTTATTGTGCGGTGTGAACGGACAGCGTTATAGTTAAACGCCTGCGAGTGAATTTGAGTGGCATCGTGGTTGACTGGTTATCTGATCGGTGTACCACACCAATAGTTAGACTAGGGGCGAATAGGAATCCTTGACTTCATCAAGGCGTAGCGAGAGTTTGATTGGCGAAGGTCAATCCAGATAGAACGAGACTTACTTCATTTGTCAGCAGCGAGCGGCGCAGACAGCAGTCATCGCATCTTACGATATTGTGCGCTACAGCTATTGCAAGCCCCATGTTTCCTCCACTACAGTACACTTCACTGCATTTCACACGCAACAGCCTCGACTGTACCTAGCAACATTCTAAAGGATAATTATTCAAGTTGAGTATGCGCACCTCTCAGCCATTCTGCCAAGTCAATAACAACCTTAAACTTTGTATAGAAATTTCATTAGCGAATCCTATCCTTGAGAGGTAACTTCACATTCCGAAAAAGAACCAGGATATAACTTGCTCAATTCATAACTAAAAGTGCCATTGTGATTTCTCAGAATTTTTGCAAACTAAATTTTAGTTTCATGTTTTTCTTACCCTAACTAGCACTACTCCAGTGCCAAAGTATCCCACTAGTTACAAAGAAATTTTGTGAGTTTTTGTGTCATTTCCTTACAGCGGACGACTCCAGAACGTATTTATTCCTGAAAGTTTTTCAGGCATTTCTCTTGAGAACGTTAAGAGCGTCTGTCTTACTTCTGTAGTAGTGTGAGGGTGGAAATGGCATCTTGCAGGAGCCACACGGTAAAGGGTACATCTCATACTAATCCGTTGGGCAGAATAACAGAATAGATCAACCCCACACTCACAACGTGTGCATAACGTGTCCAATCAAACTGGGATTCTGTTTGAACTGCTGCACAATTACGCATCTGTAATGTAATGTAATGGGATGTCGTACCTTCAGAGGAAGACCTGTTCGTGTTTGATTTGTTAAGTGTTTGTTTTATTTGATAGCCAAGTAAAATGTTACATTAATTGTTCAGAACATAAGTTTTCTGTACAGTATGTGGACTTATTTGTGGTTTGCCATAAAAATCACATCTACACCTTGCAAACTTGTTACATGGGATTTGGTTTCCATAGCACATTGCAGATGAGTCACGTCCCTTTTTCTCAGTTTGATAAATCTGTCGGTGTTATCAGACTCAAATTCTTTCTCAGTGGGGCGGATTTATCGCTTGTTTTCATTGAATTTTCTTTCCAGTTTGCAATAAAATCAATAAATTTGAGGCATTGTTAGAACTGTTTGCAATAAATGCATATAACGCGTAAAAGCATCAGAGCATGCAGAATTTATCACATGATCGGCATGCAGCTAAAACGTACTTGTATCTCTATATCTAGCACAGCCTCTTTCGCAGACGTTATATTCCCTGTTACTATCACCTACGTGCACAGCACGAACTTGCAGGTTTCGCAGGGTTATGATTTCAGCTCTCAGCTCACGTGCGCTTACAAGCGTCCGCTTAAAGCGGTAGCGGCCCGCATTGGTGACCGCAGCGAACGCGTTAAGCTATAATGCACAGTTAAAATAACTAGTTAATGGAGTTTGGCAAAGAGCGATCAGAAAGTAAACAATTAAAACAATTCCATAAATTACAAAGTATAAAGCATATTTACACTGGCTGATCATTTCATTAAATCGGATATCTCGTGTTTCTGCTTCAATTAAGCCCAACAATCGTGAAAATGCTTGAAAGTACAAAAAATAGACGGAGACGACCGCAGTTCAGTGTCAATTTGAATAGCCCTTGCTGGTGAAGCGCGAGCACGCGTGTTTATCTTTAGTCGGCGGCGGTAGTGGCGGTTGCCGTCGCGGGATGTGAACCTGAGAATGAAATTCTCTCTCGACTGTGGAACACCAGTCTGATACTTTTCCTCCGTCTACGGTGAGCCGAGACTTCGTTACTCCCTTGCTACTTTTTTTCAGCAAGACTAGTGCGTACGTTGTTTCCCCCTCAAATCGCTCAAGTGTTAACTGTCAATGCTGGGTGCAATTCTCAATATTAAAGTCTGTGTCACGTTGGAAGGCGGCCCAGTTTTCAGCCTTTCTGCGCTTCAATCACCACTAACCACTGGCAGCCAATGACATTTATTCATTTTCCGAGCGGCTAGCAGAGAGTTACAGCGAGATAGCGAGAATTTCGCTCCTACATGCTGCACTGATGCCATACTTCATGACAACCGAATTATTCATTCAACTGTCAGTTTTTCTTGTAGCAGTATAGATATGAATGTGTATCTGTAAATGTTTGTGTGATTAAAAAAGCCAGGTGACAGCAATAAATGTGCTTGACAAGCATGGAAGGGGATTATTTGTCGCATTTGTAACTCTTTCAAACGTGAGTTAGAAAGCAGGCCTCCTCCTGTTGACATTTGAAGACACAAGAACGGACTCTAGAACCACGAGGTGTCACCAAGAGAACTGTAAAGACAATTGTAAACGAAAGTGCCAGAGCTGTAGGAACAGGAGAAAAAGCTGGTTTCGTGTCGCCTGGAAAGTATAGAAATCGCAAGGAAGGTTTTAACGACGATAATTGGGAGTGTCCCATGTGAATGATGAATGTCCAACATCAAAAAATGTTACAGTTGTGCAGGAGAAATAGCTTCAATGCTAAGTGATTCGTCAATGTAAAGAATTAATTTTAAAACGTTGGCTTCTGAAATGTTAAGAGGAGAGATTTTAGTTCAAATAAGTGACATAGATGCAGCACAAACTACATCCCATATAGATTCAAGACATAATAGGGTGTAGATCAACCTTGATAAAACATGCCAATTAGAATCATTCCTGGAAGATCTGTTGGAAAATTAGTGATGGTACGGTGGTTTTAAAGTTTTCATAGGAATCGGTTCATGGATAATTATTCTACAAGCTGACTATTCGTCTGGTTTTCCTTCTGAGAGTAAATTAGTATTTACGTGTAAGAAAAACAGTGACTACCATTCGGAAACGAATGCTGTCAGTTTCGTGACGTGATTCACAGTTCTTGTCATCTCTTGCTTCGAAATTGGTAATTGCCAGTTACAAGTCAACTGTTACAGAGAAAACACACAGTATAAACACCATAGAAGCGGATATTTTTCCCAGGCTTAAAAATGTCACACACAGCATAAACCCTACTCGTGCTGATCTCCTGCAGTTTGTTAATTTATACAAGTCACATGACAGAACGTACAAACTTGACTTCCTTGCATGTGAATGGAATCACACAGTTTTGCGTTTACTGACTTGTCAGTCTAGCTCTACTGAATTAATCTGGGTAAAGGATAAGGCTACGTGGGAGGGAAGAAAACATTGAAGACAATGTTCACTGAATCACTTGGGCACGAGGCAGTATGCAACAACCCACCTGTACACCCCCCCCCCCCCGGGGGTCCACAACTCTTTTGTGGATACGTGCATAGCGAGCATGGGACCCCGAGCTAATGTGGCCTACCTTCCTTTCCAGCCCCCAGGGGCTCAGCATTCATTTGCTGGGTACGGGCTTGGCGACCCCGGGGTTCCTGAGCTGGGGACTGGTAAGCGCCGCCAGTCCCCTGTCACCGTAACCTCTGGGCATACTTCAACGACCACCGTGCGGCGCGGCGGTGGAACGTTGTGTGTCTCAGGGAATGGGGATCTTGGCTTGACCGCCCGGATCGCGAGGATGGAATAAACCTCTATAAAAAAAACCCTCAATCTCAAGGTGTGCTGCGCGCCGATGAGATGCATGGCTGTTGAGGTGGAACAGTCGATAGCGGGCAACCTCTGGGGAACCTGCCGCACCTCAGTTGTATAAGGCTTACCTAGGCACGCGGGGCTCTGTCTAGGTGGACTTCTAGTTCCCTAGCTGCTCGTGGGACCGAGATGGATCCTTCGAAATCCTCTTTTCTTCCTCCCAGCGGAAAGGGTGGGCCGCTGGAAGGTTCTAACACCCAGTCTCTTAAGAGGGCCCGTGCAGTCAGTCCCCCTGACTCCGGCGCTTCTTTACAAAGTCCAGTCTTAGGTAACAGAATGCATTCTGGTAATCCGAATGTGTTTCTCATTGTGAAACGGAAGGAGGGTAGTTTCGAGAAGGTTTCGCCCTTCTATATTCAAAAGGGATTGGAGGGAATCTGTGGCTCCTTAAAATCGGTGAAGCGCTTACGTAATGGGACCTTGCTAGTAGAAACTTCCACTTCTCAGCAAGCCACTAACCTCCAATCTGCTAAATGCCTTGGAGAGTATGCCATAGACACTGAACTGCACAGCACCTTGAACTATAGCAAAGGTGTTGTGACATGCCGGGATCTAGCTGATATTCCCAAGGAAGAACTGCAACGTGAGTGGGCTCCGGAAGGTATCGTTGATGTCCAACACATCATGAAGAGGGTTGATGGCACTCTTGTCAAATCCGACTCCTTTATTCTGACCTTCAGTAGCACAAAACTTCCTGAACATGTTAAAGCTGGCTTCCTTCGCCTTAGTGTGAGGCCTTATTTCCCGGCCCCAATGCGCTGTTTCAAATGCCAGCGTTTTGGGCATACCACCTTAGGCTGTAAAGGCGAAGCGACTTGTGGAAACTGTGGTCAGGCTGCTCATGAAGGAGTTGGTTGCTCGTCTCCGGCTAAATGTATTAATTGCTCTGGGAACCACCCTGTTTGGAGTAGGGACTGCCGCATATTTTTAGAGGAACGCAAGGTCCAGGAAATAAAAACAACCAAGCGTATCCCCTATGGTGAGGCCAAGAAGATTTATAAGTCGATGCAACCTCCCACATTTGCTACATCTTTTGCATCCCTGGTACAGAAGCCTACTCCAAAAGTCGATGCCTCAACGCAGACTGTGGTGGTGAGTGTTGGCACTAACACCTGTAGCTGTCAGTGCACTTGCAGCGCAGCCAGTGTTCCAGAGCCAGTAGCCCCTCCTCGCACGGCAGACAAAGGTACAGTGGCGGACTTGGTCCAGCCCCTCGCGCCTCCAACAGCTGAGGTTGTCCCCAAGCCCAGTGCGCCAATTACCACTCCCACATCCGCTCCCCCAAAGTCCACCAAGCCACAGAAAGCTACTGTGCAGCAGCAACAGCGGGTCAAATCCCGTGGTAAACCGTCTGACCATGCGGATGTTGTTTTACGCGAGGCTTCATCTGACTCTTCCCCAGAGTTGATGGAGTACGATGTATGTGTGGGGCAATCATCTCGTCCCACGCCTGCCCCTCCACCTGCTGCGGTCTCCCCACCCCGTCGGAGAGACAGGATGAAGGTGCTACCCCCAACATAGATGGCTCCCATACTCCAGTGGAACTTGCAAGGGTTCAGGACGCAGGTGGAGGAACTTCGTCTACTTTCTCAGGGTAGACCACTGTGTCTGTCTCCAGGAGACGTATTTCCATCCATCATACTCTCCTGAGATACGAGGCTATACACTCCACAAAAAGGACGACCTGCGTGGAGAGAGAGCTAGAGGAGGCGTAGGTATTTTCGTCAGGACGGACTACCACTCCTCGCCTCTCTCACTTACGACGACTCTACAGGCCGTCGCTGTGTCTGTGCACGTGCGTCATCCATTGACTGTATGCTCACTTTACTTGCCCCCACGTGATGCACTTGATGAAGCGGCCCTCACCGACCTTCTTACACAGCTCCCCCAGCCATTCATTATTTGTGGTGATTTTAATGGCCACAATGTGCTTTGGGGCTCTGCACTTACCTGCCCCAGGGGTAGAGCAATTGAGAGGCTTCTCCTGTCATCCTGTGCCTACTTGCTCAATGGAGGACAGAGTACTCATTTCAGCACGGCGACTGGGTCGTTCTCTGCCATAGATCTCTCGCTTTGCTCTCCAGCTCTTGCCGCTAGTGCTCACTGGGAAGTGGTCGCTGACTTGCACGGCAGTGATCATTTCCCAATCTGGATTCACCTGCCAGATGGCGTGGGCCCCGAAAGGAGACCACCACGATGGGTGCTCAGTGGAGCTGACTGGACACTTTATAGCCAGATGGCCCAATTCGAACACTGTGCGAATGTTGAGGTGTGGGTGGATCATATTACCCAAACGGTCCACCACGCCGCTGCAGCATCCATCCCACAGTCCACAGGCCACCGGAAAAGGCCACCTGTGCCTTGGTGGAGTGACGAATGCCGCTCTGCAATCAGGACCAGGCGTGCGGCCCTGCGGCGGTTCAAGTGTCGGCCGACTGCTGAGAATCTTGCAGCCTTTCGGGTGGCGAGGGCGAGATGTCGCCGCATTATTCGTGAGAGCAAGAAGAGGTCGTGGCAAAAGTTCCTGAACACCATTAATCGTTCCACCAAAAGTTCCATTGTGTGGGAGACCATTAGGAGAATTTCTGGCAGAGGAGGGAGGTACCCCATAGCTGCTGTAATGAATAACGGCACTCTTCACACAGATCCGCGAGACATTGCCCAGACTATGGCAGCGTATTTTGCGACAGTTACTGCCACAACCAGTCAGGATCCAGGTTTCCAGCGCCATAGAGCGGTTGCTGAGAGGTGTAGTCTGAACTTCCAGCCCACCTCTCATGAGGTTTACAACTGCCCTTTTTCTATGTGGGAGCTGGATTCTGCATTGTCTGGAGCTCGTGACACTTCCCCTGGTCACGACAGGATCCATTACAGTATGCTATGGCACCTCACAATGCGCAACAAAGAAATCCTCCTCGCACTTTTTAATGCCTTTGGGCGTCGGGTCACTTTCCTGACGCGTGGCATGAGGCAGTTTTAATCCCTTTTTTAAAACCTGGGAAAGACCGCACGAGCCCAAGTAGCTACCGTAGTATTGCCCTCACTAGTTGCATAGGGAAGACCTTGGAGCGGATGGTCAACCGCCGCCTTGTCTGGATGTTAGAATCCCGGCAACTACTTAGTCGCTTTCAGTGTGGGTTCAGGAGGTTTCGTTCCACCTTCGATAACCTTGCCCTCCTGGAGGCGGCTATCCAACAAGCTTTCCTACGCCGTCATCACCTTCTAGGTGTATTTTTCGACATCGAGAAGGCCTACGATACCACTTGGCGGCGTCTCATCCTGGAGCAGCTTCACGAATGGGGTTTTCGTGGTTGTCTTCCTCTTTTTATTCAGTCTTTCCTCTCGCCACGTTATTTTAGATACCGAATTGGTGACGTCCTGTCTGATCGCTTTGAGCAAGAGAATGGTGTCCCTCAGGGTAGCGTTTTAAGTGTGACTCTCTTTGCCATCGCTATTAATAGCATTACGTCCATAGTGAAAAGTCCTGTCCAGTGTTCTTTGTTTGTGGATGATTTCTCTTTGTTCTGCTCTTCTTCAAGCCTTGCAACGACAACTCGTCGGTTGCAACTTACGATTAGGCGTTTGGATGACTGGGCGCTGGAGAGTGGCTTTCAGTTTTCCACCGAGAAGTCTGTATGTGTTCTTTTTAACCGTTCTCGTTCGATTTTAACCTTTCCTGAGTTGAGGATGAGGGACACTATTCTGTCTTTTAAAGACACGGTGAGATTTCTGGGGCTCATTTTTGACTCGAGGCTCACGTGGCTCCCTCATCTTAAAGACCTGAAACGTCGGTCGCTTCAGGCTTTAAGTATTTTAAAATGTCTTAGCCACAGTACATGGGGAGCTGACAGGACTTGTCTGCTCCAGTTTTACAGGGCGTTTGTGCGATCTCGGCTCGATTATGGGTGCACGGTGTATGGGTCTGCGAGGCCTTCGTACTTAAAGATGTTGGACGTTGTGCACCATGAAGGGCTTCGGTTGGCCACTGGGGCATTCCGAACTAGCCCCATACCCAGCCTCTGTGCAGAGGCTGGTGAACCGCCACTTCATATGCGGCGACGGCTACTTACGGTCCGCCAGGCGTATAAAACTTTATCCACACCATACACACCAGCATACCATACCGTTGCTCAGCCTCCTCTGGCACGGTTATTTCATAACCGGCAACGTGCGACGCAGCCCTATGGGATTCGCGCACAGGATTGCCTCGCTGCAATGTCTATGGCTGGTCTTCGTGTTTTACGTCGCGGTTGGAGCAGATCTCCACCTTGGCTCCTCCGGAGACCCAAACTTATTTTAGATTTTACTCGTTTTAAGAACGATTGCACGCCAGATTTTACATTCCAGTCCCTTTTTTTTAACATTTTAGATGTGCATCACGGTTTCACTGTCGTTTACACTGATGGCTCCAAACAGGAGAATTTCCTTGGCTGTTCTGTGGTGTTCCCTGACCATGTTACCCGGATTCGCCTCCCTGCTGAATATACCGTTTTCGCAGCGGAGCTCCACGCGATCCTGACGGCACTGGAGCAGATGAATCGTGTTCGGGGCGATCGATTTCTTCTCTGCTCCGATTCTCTTAGTGCCTTACAATCGCTGCAGAACCTATACCGAACTGAGGAGATGGTCCAGCTGATACATGGCCAACTGTACTTGCTCCAACAGCGGGGTAATGAGGTATCCTTCTGCTGGGTGCCTGGTCATGTCGGCATATGGGGCAATGAACAGGCTGATCGGGCTGCCAAGGAGGCCTGCAGAGATCAGGATGTGCTCCAGTGTCCTATCCCCTTGCAGTCGGTCATCGCTGCACTCCACAGGAAGTGCATGGAGTTGTGGGAGGACGAATGGCTGGCGGTGACGGCCAATAAACTGCGGTCGGTAAAGTCAACCACTCGGCCGTGGCGTTCCTCCTGTCGGTTGCTCAGGCGGGAAGAGGTGGCCCTCACACGTCTTCGGATCGGGCACTGTCCTCTGACGCATAGCTATTTATTACGGCGGGAGGATCCTCCGTTTTGTGATGCTTGTGGTGTGCACATCTCTGTCCGGCACATTTTAACAGACTGTGTTTTATACCGCGATGCAAGGGCAGCAGCACAAGTTGATGGGGATCTGCCTTGTGTTTTAGCAAACGATGAGACGTGTGTGTGTAGGGTTTTTAAGTTTTGTGATGTGTCTGGACTCTGGCCTAAACTTTTAGGCTGGAGGTTTTAGTGTATTGCAGAGTGGCTGACTCTTCCCTTTTTTTCCTTGCGGTCAGCCAGCCACTTCCATCTGCTACATTGTTTTAGCTCCCTCTCTCATTTTATTCCTGTGTTGTCCATGTTTTCCTGCTGACGCTCTGCTTCATCCCACGCTTCGGTGTGGGTGCGCACATATTTTCCAATGATTGTTCCCCGTGTTTTATGTTCCGTTTTATGTAAATGTTCTCAGCTTTTTTTCTTGACACCCGTCTCACTATGATGCTGCATGGGCGCTGATGACCTTGCTGTCGTGCGCCCACAAAACCCCTCTACTACTACTACTACTACTACTACTACTACTACTACTTCCTTTCCAGGCTGCATACCCTCCCTTTCCGCATCCTTACCCATCCCCCATCTTCGCCCCCCCCCCTCACCGCCACCTCTTTCCTTCCCTTTCTACCACTCTGGGAGTATGTTTTGTGCCTACATCCGGAGACGGATGCTCGAAACTGTCACAAATTCTTTGCTTTCTCAAATTCTTTGTTTTCTCCACTTGAAAGCCTTCGTCATTCCTTCGTCACTCCTTTGTCCTTCTCTTTTCCTTCTCTTTTCCTTCTCTTTTTGAGTCCTCTCTTCTTTCCTTTCCCTTTCTCTTTTTTCCTCCCCGTGCATGTCTGAAGGCCAAATCTACGCATTTCCATGTGTAGCCGGTGACGGGGTAACGCGTAATTCCCCGTCCCGGGTAGACAGGTAGGACATGTACGTACCCCCTGGTAACGGCCAGGCCCAGGGAGGGGTGATTACCCGAGCTGGTACCCCGAAAGTGCCGATTGGTCCCTCCGTCCATTTGTCGGGAGGTGTGACCTAAGGTGTGAACAATCACCTAAGGCGGGAGTGCCCTCAGAGAGGGCCCCCACAAGGAAGGAGCGCGCCATCGGAGACGCCGGTAATCATGGGGGATACTTTCGCAATGGTTTCCTCATCTTCTACTTTGTCACCTCACAAGCGTAAGTTCAATGAGTCTCAGCCACAGACAGACCTTCCATCGTTGCCACAGTTCCTTGTTGTTTCTGGGTCTGACGTAGGTCACGACTTCTCCACGGTCTACCCTTTCATTATTCAGAAAGGTGTCGACGCAATTTCAGGTCCTGTAAAGTCTTGTTCCAGATTACGAAATGGCACCTTGTTGTTAGAAACAGTCAGTGCCCTCAAGGCAAAAAAATTGCTGCGTTCTTCACTGCTACACACCTTCCCTGTCCGGGTTGAACCGCACCGCAGTTTAAATTCATCACGTGGGGTCGTTTATACACGCTCCCTCGACTGGTTGTCCGACGAGGAAATTAAACATTACCTGTCTGACCAGGGCATAACGACTGTTCATAGAGTTATGAAAAGGGTTGACACGAACATCGTTCCCACCCGTACTGTCTTTTTGACATTTGACAAACTTCAACTCCCATCGAAAATCAAAGCAGGCTATGAGATAATTTCCGTTCGCCCTTACATCCCAAACCCTACGCGTTGCTATCGGTGTCAGCGGTTCAATCACACCAGCCAGTCCTGTTCCAACCCGGCCAAATGTGTTACGTGTGGCAAGGATGCCCATGAGGGTGCTTGTCCACCTCCATCCCCTCGTTGCATCCACTGTATGGGTGACCACGCTGCTTCTTCTCGAGATTGCCCAATTTTTAAAGACGAAAAGCTCATTCAGGAAATCAGAGTGAAGGAAAAGGTGTCGACCTTTGCTGCTCGAAAATTATTCGCCAGTCGACAGCCCACCATGCCTCAGACAGGAAAATACAGCACTGTCCTTGCTTCTCCTCGGCCAACAAAGGAGGCGGCCACGCAGACTTGTGACCTCACCTTTAGTGCCACGGTCGTCAGATCGGCCAGCGCAAAGATCGCCCGTTCAACCTCACCACTTTCGCCTGCTCACTCTATGGCTCACCCTTCATCGAGTTCTGCTAAATCTCGAGCCCAAAAGTCAGACACAAAGACTTCGAAAAAAGAGCATACTCGTGAAGTTTTTTTACGTATCCCAACTTCACAACCATCGGTTCCTCCTTCATCTAAACATCATGTTTCCAAGAAGGCTAGTAAGAAAACCAGCTCATCTCCCTCTCCGCCAAGGCGTGTCTTATCTACAGCACCACCTAGCGGTAATCGCTCTCGGCCGTCTTCTGGGTCGCTGAGGCGCACTGCTGGCGGCCGATCAACCGTCCGATCGCTGGTGGAAGGAGCTGCTCCTGAACAACCTATGGATCAGGATCTTCTGCCTTCAGCTGAATGTCATTCCATGCTGTCGGTCGCAAGCTCTGAGTAGTCGCTGAGTTGACGGCAACCTTGGTCACATTCCTTCATTTTCTGTTCACCCTATGTCCATTATCCACTGGAATATCCGCGGCATTCGAGCCAATCGGGATGAATTTTCGAGCCTCTTACGATCCTACTCCCCAGTCATCTTCTGTCTTCAGGAAACAAAGCTGCGTCCCCATGACCGCTTTGTTCTGCCCCATTTTCAGTCTGTCCGATTTTCAGTCTGTCCGATTTGATCTCCCCTCTATTGAAGGCACTCCAGCACATGATACTCTCCATTATCACCCAATCCCCTTAAACACTTCCTTCCAAGCTGTCGCTGTCCGTTTTTCCCTTCTGGATATACCTTTTCTCTTTGTACTGTATACATTCCATCGTCCACACCAATGGCACGAGCTTATCTCCTTCATCTTCTTGGTCAGCTTCCACCCCCCTATTTGCTGGTTGGGGACTTCAATGCCCACCACCCGCTTTGGGGATCTCCACATCCTTCTTCGCGTGGCTCACTATTGCTAGACGTCTTCCACCAAGCGGATCTAGTTTGCCTCAACACTGGGGACCCTACATTTTTGTCTGCCTCCACGACAAATTTCTCTCATTTGGACCTTTCGGTCGGTACTGTTACGCTAGCTCGGCGCTTCGAATGGTTCGCCATTGATGATACACACTCGAGTGACCACTTTCCATGTGTCCTTAGACTGCAGTCTCAACTGCCATATATGCGCCCGCGGCACTGGAAGTTAGCCCAAGCCGATTGGACACTTTTTTCGTCTCTAGCGACATTCGATGACAGTCACTTTCCCAGCGTCGACGCTGAGGTCACACATATTACAGACGTTATTCTTACAGTTGCGGAACGTTCAATACCACGCCCCTCCGCCTTGCCCCGGCGCCCCCAAGTTCCTTGGTGGAACGAGGCATGCCGTGACGCAATACGTGAGCGTCGACGTGCTCTTCGCGTTTTCCGCCACCATCCTACTTTGGCCAACTGTATCCGCTATAAGCAGTACCGAGCGCGATGCCGTCGCGTCATCCACGATAGCATGAAGGCAAGCTGGAAATTCTTTACTAGCTCATTTAACACCTTCACTCCCTCCTCGGAAGTTTGGAGTCGGATTCGACGGTTATCAGGCGCGCCTAGTTTCTCCCCGGTCTCTGGGCTCACTGTCGTGCGTGATACGTTAGTGGACCCCGTCGCAATTTCTAACTCCTTGGGTCAACACATTGCTGAGATTTCGAGCTCTGCAAATTACCCGCCAGCGTTTCTCCCGAAGAAACGTGCAGCGGAAGTGCAACCTCTTGCTTTCTCCTCTCAAAATCGCGAAAGCTATAATACTCTTTTCTCCATGCGGGAAGTCCAACATGCACTCTTCTTCTCGCTCCTCCGCCCCAGGACCGGATGGTATCCACATCCAAATGTTGCTGCATTTATCAACCCATAGTCTGCGTTACCTCCTTCGCCTTTATAATCGAATTTGGACCGACAGTACTTTTCCCAGACGATAGCGGGAAGCTATCGTCGTTCCTGTTCCGAAACCTGGAAAGGACATACATCTCCCCTCTAGCTATCGCCCAATTTCTCTCACGAGTAGTGTATGTAAGGTTTTGAAGCGTATGGTGAATTGCCGTTTAGCTTGGTGGCTGGAGTCCCGCAGTTTTTTAACACCTGCCCAATGCGGATTCCGAAAGCATCATTCTGCAGTTGACCATCTTGTTGCTCTCTACTTATATCATGAACAATTTTCTCCGGAAACGCCAAACAGTAGCAATATTCTTTGATCTGGAGAGAGCATACGATACCTGTTGGAGGACAGGCATCCTCCGCACACTGTTCTCTTGGGGCTTTCGAGGTCGGCTGCCCCTCTTTCTTCACGAATTTATGGCAGAGCGCACATTTAGAGTGCGGGTGAACACCACTCTCTCCCGTACTTTCTCCCAAGAAAACGGGGTACCCCAGGGCTCCGTGCTAAGTGTTGTACTGTTTGCCATTGCCATAAATCCGATTATGGATTGTCTCCTTCCTGATGTCTCGGGCTTCCTCTTTGTGGACGATTTTGCGATCTACTACAGTTCTCAATGGACCAGCCTTCTTGAACTACGTCTTCAAGGATGTCTCGATCGCCTCCACTCTTGGAGCATCCAAACCGGCTTCCGTTTTTCTCCCAGTAAGACCGTTTGTGTTAAGTTTTGGCGACGTAAGGAGTTTCTTCCACCCTCCATACATCTAGGACCTGTCCACCTTCCGTTTTCGGACGTCGCTAAATTCTTGGGTCTTACGTTTGACAGAAAACTGTGCTGGTCCTCCTACGTTTCCTATCTTTCGGCTCGCTGTCTGCGATCTCTCAACACCCTCCGTGTCCTGAATGGTACCTCCTGGGGAGCGGACCGAGTGGTCCTTCTCCGCCTCTCGAGCGCCTTAGTGCGCTCGAAATTGGACTATGGAAGCATAGTTTACTCTTCTGCTCGGCCGTCTATTCTTCGGCGTCTCGGCTCTATCCACCACCGTGGATTACGTTTAGTGCCTGGAGCTTTTTACACCAGCCCTGTGGAGAGCCTTTATGCTGAGACTGCTGAACCTCCGCTGTCCAATCGGCGAGCGGTCCTTCTGAGTCGATATGCTAGCCATCTGTCTTCCATGCCTGCTAATCCGGCCCATGACATTTTTTTTGACGCCAATTTGGATGTAGGGTATGTAGGCCGCCCTTCCTCCCTACTACCACCGGGAGTCCGCTTCCGTCAACTGTTCCATTCTCTTTCCTTCCGCTATCCTAAAACCTTCTTGACAACTTGGGGTACAGCACCGCCTTGGCTCCGTCCCCGGATCTGCCTGCTCCGTGACCTTCGTCAATTTCCCAAGGATGGTACCCCTTCCCTTGTTTATCGTTGGGCATTTGCTGCTCTATGTGCACAAATGAAGGAAGCCACATTTGCCTAGATCAAAGCTGGTGGCCACGCCTTTCCTTTTTTGGTAATCAGAGCATTCGTACCTGTTAAACGCCACTCAGTTTTTGTAGCCTATTGCAGGAATTGTGTCTTTCGTGGGGCCGAGTTTAATTTCTGCTATGTAATACTGAGATAAACAGCTTTTCCTTTCGTGCGAGTTTAAGCACAGGTGGCTACAGTGAATCACCAATGTTCTGAGTAGGGTTTCTTCAGGCATTTATCTGCCATCTCCAGCCATGTTCCTGTAGAAAGGCTTTCCGAAGGTTCGTCGTTAAAAGCGGGGACAAGGGCGGCGTTTGCTGCCGGCTGTTTGCGTAGTGGCTCCGGTGTAGGGTATCCTTTTTTACACAAGATACGTTGATGATATTCTAGTCATCTATATGAGACCCGCCGATAGCATTGATCATATACTTAAACTTTTTAACGACCTCCATGAAAAAATTTCTTTCAGTATTGAACTCGAAAACGAAAACCGCGAATTACATTATTTAGACTTGACGCTTACAATAGAATACAATAACATCATTTTCAATATTTTTTCGAAAAGAAACATATACTGACCAAATCGTGCCTGCTTCCTCTTTTCATCCACAGTCTCAAAAAATTGCCTTTTTTCACTCTGCCGTCCACCGAGCCACCTCTATACCACTTTCAACGGAAAAGTTTAATGAGGAGCTTAATTTACTTAAAACCGTAGCAGACAATAACGAATATACGCCTAACATAGTGGACGATATCCTCAAAAAGAAAACTGCAAGAACTACTACGCTCAACACCTCACGCGCTGAAGTTAACCCAAAAAAAACCTTTTCCTATTCCTTTCGTAGGACCCCTTTCCTATCAGATTCAGCGCATGCTTCGCAACAAATACAACTGCAATGTTGCATTGCCTACTAATAACAATCTGGAGAGAAACATCATTCATAATTTGAAATGCATTCGCTCCCCTACAGAAAGTTCTGGCGTTTATAAGATCATCTGCGATACCTATTCCTCCTGTTATATAGGGCAAACTGGACGTGCTTTCACCATCAGATATAAAGAACATCTTTTGAGAAAAAACGGCACCAGCCCCCTAAATTCATCCTTTGCCGATCATCTCTTAATTACTGGACACGTGCCTAAAGCCATTGGCGATAGCAATATTCTGCATACCGAAAAGGAGCGTTGGTTAGATGTTTTAGAGGAATTGGAGATTTTCAAACATCTATCTCGTCATGATGGCCTCATTCTCAACGAACAGCTGCAGCTGCGAAATGAAAACTTTTTCGACTGTATAAAGCCGCTGCTTGATATTTGATTCAGACTTCCTCATGCATATCATCGAAATGTTGTTCTCCTGTTAGGTCTTTGCTGTTTTCTTGTATGTCATAACTGACTATTTTTACGTTACAAAATTTATCTCTGTTTAATGCAGATAAATATGTAACTTCATATTATTATTATTATTATTATTATTATTTCTTTCCTTTCTCAGACCTTAGGTCTGGTTCGAAATGAAAGTGACGCGGACCTTGATCAAGCGTGACTTCCTTTTAACTGTACGGTATATGTTACATTGCGTTTAGGAACTTTCGGGTAATTGAACATGTATCAATAATTACGGATTTCTGTAGTTGTATATATGTGTTTGGATGTAGCTGTATTGCATTGATGTACTGGTGGATATTGTGTGGTACGACTCCTGTAGTTGATACTACAATTGGTATGATGTCAACTTTATCCTGATGCCACATGTCTTTGACTTCCTCAGCCAGTAGGATGTATTTTTCAATTTTTTCTCCTGTTTTCTTTTGTATATTTGTTGTATTGGGTATGGATATTTCGATTAGTTGTGTTAATTTCTTCTTTTTATTGGTGAGTATGATGTCAGGTTTGTTATGTGGCGTTGTTTTATCTGTTATAATGGTTCTGTTCCAGTATAATTTGTATTCATCATTCTCCAGTACATTTTGTGGTGCATACTTGTATGTAGGAACTTGTTGTTTTAAAAGTTTATGTTGTAATGCAAGCTGTTGATGTATTATTTTTGCGACATTGTCATGTCTTCTGGGGTATTCTGTATTTGCTAGTATTGTACATCCGCTTGTGATGTGATCTACTGTTTCTATTTGTTGTTTACAAAGTCTGCATTTATCTGTTGTGGTATTGGGATCTTTAATAATATGCTTGCTGTAATACCTGGTGTTTATTGTTTGATCCTGTATTGCAATCATGAATCCTTCTGTCTCACTGTATATATTGCCTTTTCTTAGCCATGTGTTGGATGCGTCTTGATCGATGTGTGGCTGTGTTAGATGATACGGGTGCTTGCCATGAAGTGTTTTCTTTTTCCAATTTACTTTCTTCGTATCTGTTGATGTTATGTGGTCTAAAGGGTTGTAGAGGTGGTTATGAAATTGTAGTGGTGTAGCCGATGTATTTATATGAGTGATTGCTTTGTGTATTTTGCTAGTTTCTGCTCGTTCTATAAAGAATTTTCTTAAATTGTCTACCTGTCCATAATGTAGGTTTTTTATATCGATAAATCCCCTTCCTCCTTCCTTTCTGCTTAATGTGAATCTTTCTGTTGCTGAATGGATGTGATGTATTCTATATTTATGGCATTGTGATCGTGTAAGTGTATTGAGTGCTTCTAGGTCTGTGTTACTCCATTTCACTACTCCAAATGAGTAGGTCAATATTGGTATGGCATAAGTATTTATAGCTTTGGTCTTGTTTCTTGCTGTCAATTCTGTTTTCAGTATTTTTGTTAGTCTTTGTCTATATTTTTCTTTTAGTTCTTCTTTAATATTTGTATTATCTATTCCTATTTTTTGTCTGTATCCTAGATATTTATAGGCATCCGTTTTTTCCATCGCTTCTATGCAGTCGCTGTGGTTATCCAATATGTAATCTTCTTGTTTAGTGTGTTTTCCCTTGACTATGCTATTTTTCTTACATTTGTCTGTTCCAAAAGCCATATTTATATCATTGCTGAATACTTCTGTTATCTTTAGTAATTGGTTGAGTTGTTGATTTGTTGCTGCCAGTAGTTTTAGATCATCCATGTATAGCAAATGTGTTATTATTATTATTATTATTATTATTACTATTATTATTATTATTATTAGTGCTTACGTTATGCCCGAATCAGCTTCATTACAATTTCATGTGTCTAATTTTGAATGTACGGTAGCCTAGATGTTTCTGCGGCTACTAGATGGCGCTCGTAGCAACACCATGTTTACTTGCCCGCACTTTCTAACGTGGGCACCTCAGTTTTGTTGCAACCCGTCTTCACTCAGGTACGAGCAGCCCTTAGCGGCTCGCCATCTTATCTTATTTACAACTTTTCATGACGTCGCCTTTCCGGCTTATATTTTTTTTAGAATGTGACTTAAGTACTGCATCTCTTTCCAGTCAGTACACACTTTAGTTTATTGTCTTGTATACCTATTATGTTTTAGAACAGTTAGTTTAATTCTGATGACAACGCTCATAGTAGCGTCGAAACCTGGTCAATTTTTGACTTAACCCTCTAACGGTAAGGTTGGGGTCGGATCCGACCCCAGCGAATCTGTTCTGTTTATAGCTCCGCACTCCCTTTTCTGACAGCGCTGTGGTTCCAGCTACCCAACCACGCAGTCGTCCCGAGAACGCCGAGGAGGCCACGTCAGTCTGGTGAGTGACCTGCAGCTACCCTCTCTATCCGAAACCTACATTACCCGCGCTCGGTTTGGATCCGACCCCACCTTACTGTTTACGTCACACTTATTAGTTTCTTTTGTGGGGAGGATTCAACCCCATATTGATGTTTATATTACATCTAAGTTTTGTTTTCTCTTCTAGTATCTTACTAAAATGGCGAATAAACTCCGTAGAACTCCTGAGGAGATATACGAGTTTCTCCGACAGGAGGCTGAGTCAGAGGATGGCGACAATATCGATGCAGAAAACTGTTCAGAAATCACCTATTACATTATGTGTACAAAAACATTTATTATTGAGAACTTTATATTTAGTTCCTGTCTGTAGAACTTCTAAAGCAGTAAAGTTTTTAGTTGATGACTGAATCTATTGATTTTTACTATATTTTCAATAATTTTATAGAGAATATTTCTGTTAAGGTATTTTTTGTAATCAAATTCCTATTTTTTCCCAAAGTACTTCATATTCTTACTTATTGACTATAAAAATAAAAAACTTGTTATAACAAATATTATGTGTGTTTGATTGATAAAACTTTTTCCCATTATTTATTTTTTATTTTACCCCGAAAAATCGATATTTGTCAGGAAACTTCACCTTACCGTTAGAGGGTTAATATTTGTGACCGAGCGCTTATTTGTTCTAATATAGTATTTATTGAGATGATGGTGTATAATAAGTTGTTCATCGTTTTGAAATTCTGCAGATTTACACCACCGTGCAAAGATAAACCACACGAAAGGTGTTGCGTGCGTGCGTCGCCGGCCTATCAGGAGTCAGCATGATAAAGCTAGCTCGTTTGTCCACGCTTAATAACTCTCACCTAGACTCCATTTAGTCCTTCATTCGTTGACTCTTTGTTAGACTTGACAGCAATGATTGCGTAATCTTTAAATAGGGCTGACTCAGTCTCCCGAGTTAAATTAAATGGAAGATGATAAAGGTAAAACAAGAACAGTATTGCGCAAGTGATCGAAACCTGTCAGCTCCAATTGAAATTTCATACAGATACGTCGTCCATTTTTGTAATTCTCGATCACTTTAGGCTAATTTTCTACAATTTGTTTCTTAAATAAGAGGAAAACTGGACATGTACTGAATCAAATCTTCACACAAAAATTTCACTTTTGTAATCACATACTATTATTAACACAATCAAATACCATCGATGAGTCACATGATCCCAACTGGTGATATATAATTTAAAGACTACTTACTCTCAGTAAATGCATAAATAGCTGATCCCATAGAATGGACCTTCTGAAATACTAGCTGTGTTAGGCTAAGTATCCCTTTACCTTACAGGTATGGGACAAACCTCGAGTACATTTCCTTCCCAAAAGTTTCAGAAAATGATGTAAGGAGTGGCATATGTGAAGTCACTATTCTTTCAAAGAGACTTAACAGTAGCATATTTCAGACTGTCTAGTAAAACATCTTGTATTAATGACGCATTCCTTAAGTGTGTAAGAACATTAAATGTTGTCGTCGTTGTTGTTGTTGTTGTTGTTGTTGTTGTTGTGGTTTGATGCATCTCTCCATGCTACTCTCTCCTGTGCAAGCTTCATCATCTCCCAGTACATACTTCAACCTACATCCTTCTGAATCTTTTTAGTGAATTCATCTCTTGGTCTCCCTCTAAGATTTTTTCCCTCCACGCTGCCCTCCAGCACTAAATTGGTGATCCCTTGGTGCCTCAGAATATGTCCTACCAACCGATCCCTTCTTCTAGTCAAGTTGTGTCACAAACTTCTCTTCTCCCCAATCCTATTCAGCACCTCATTACTTATGTGATCTACCCATCTAATCTTCAGCACTCTTCTGTAGCACCACATTTCGAAAGCTTCTATTATCTTCTCGTCTAAACTATTTATCGTCAACGTTTCACTTCCATACATGGCTACACTCCATACAAATACTTTCAGAAATGACTCCCGGATACTTAAATCTACACTCGACGTTAACAAATTTCTCTTCTTCAGAAACGCTTTCCTCGCCATTGACAGTCTACATTTTATATCCTCTCTACTTCGGCCAACATCAGTTACTTTGCTCCCAAAATAGTAAAATTCATTTACTAATTTAAGGATCTCATTTCCTGAAATAATTTCCTCAGCATCACCTGATTTAATTCGCCTACATTCCATTATTCTTGTTTTGCTTTTGTTGATGTTCATCTTATATCCTCCTTTCAAGACACTGTCTATTCCGTTCAGCTGCTCTTCCAGGTGCTTTGCTGTCTCTGACGGAATTCGGCAAAACCTCAAAGTTTTTATTTCTTCTCCAAGGATTTTAATTCCTACTCCGAATTTTTCTTTTTGTTTCCTTTACTGTTTGCTCAATATACAGATTGAATAACATCGGGGATAACCCTGTCTCATTCCCTTCCCAACCAATGCTTCGCTTTCATGCCCCTCGACTCTTATAACTGCCATCTGGTTTCTGTACAAATGTAAATAGCCTTTTGCTCCCTGTATTTTACCCCTGCCACCTTCAGAATTTGAAAGAGAGTAATCCAGTCAACATTGTCAAAAGCTTTCTCTAAGTCTACAAATGCTAGAAACGTAGGTTTGCCTTTCCTTAATCTAGCTTCTATAATAAGTCGTAGGGTCAGTATTGTCTCACGTGTTCCAGTATTTCTACGGAATCCAAACTGATCTTCCCCTAGGTCGGCTTCTAGTAGTTTTATCATTCGTCTGTAAAGAATTCGCGTTAGTATTTTGCAGCCGTGACTTATTAAACTGATAGTTCGGTAAATTTCACATCTGTCAACACCTGCTTTCTTTGGGATTTGAGTTATTATGTTCTTCTTGAAGTCTGAGGGTATTTCGCCTGTCTCATACATCTTGCTCACCAGATGGTAGAGTTTTGTCAGGGCTGGCACTCCCAAGGCTATCAGTAGTTCTAATCGAATTTTATCTACTCCCTGGGCTTTGTTTCGGCTTAGGTCTTTCAGTGCTAGGTCAGACTATTCACGCAGTATCATATCTCCCATCTCGTCTTTATCCTCTTCCATTTCCATAATATTGTCCTCAAGAACATCGCCCTTGTATAGACCCTCTGTATACTCCTTCCACCTTTCTGCTTTCCCTTTTTTGCTTAGAACTGGGTTTCCATCTGAGCTCTTGATATTCATGCAAGTTGCTCTCTTTTCTCCAAAGGTATCTAATTTTCCTGTAGGCAGTATCTATCTTACCCCTAGTGATATGCACCTCTACATCCTTACATTTGTCCTCTAGCCATCCCTGTTTAGCCATTTTGCACTTCCTGTCGATCTCATTTTTGAGACGTTTGTAATCCTTTTTGCCAGCATCATTTACTGCATTTTTGTATTTTCTCCTTTCAGCAGTTATATTCAATATCTCTTCTGTTACCCAGGGATTTCTATTAGCCCTCGTCTTCTTACCTACTTGATCCTTTGGTGCCTTCACTATTTCATCTTTCAAAGCTACCCATTCTTCTACTGTATTTTTTTCCCCCGTTCTTGTCAATCGTTCCCTAATGCTCTCACTGAAACTCTCTACAACCTCTGGTTCTTTCAATTTATCCAGGTCCCATCTCCTTATATTCCAACTATTTTGCAGTTTTTTCAGTTTTAATCTACAGTTCATAACCAGCAGATTGTGGCCAGAGTCCACATCTGCCCCTGGAAATGTTTTACAATTCAAAACCTGTTTCCTAAATCTGTCTTACCATTATATAAATATATCTGAAACCTTCCAGTATCTCCAGACTTCTTTCATGTATACAACCTTCTTTCATGATTCTTCAACCAAGTGTTAGCTATGATTATTCCCACCAATTTTCTTAACTATTTTCAAAAATTAATAAAGGTTTGTTGTGTGTGAACTATCTTTTATGGTACGCACGCTGTCTGTAACTCCAATATCTCTTGATTCTTTCCCTTTCTTTTAACAATATTCCATATTGCTTTGGTTTAATCTGACTTGTTAATTTCAAAAAATGGTTCAAATGGCTCTGAGCACTATGGGACTCAACTGCTGAGGTCATTAGTCCCCTAGAAGTTAGAACTAGTTAAACCTAACTAACCTAAGGACATCACACACATCCATGCCCGAGGCAGGATGCGAACCTGCGACCGTAGCGGTCTCGCGGTTCCAGACTGCAGCGCCAGAACCGCGCGGCCACTTTGGCCGGCTGTTAATTTCAGACGAGATGTAAATACACCAGGAGTTTTAGCAATGTTTAATATGTTACTTTACTGTTTACAATGTGTAAGTATTTCTGGATCATTACTTGTTCTGACTATTTTGTGAATGTCATTTTGTTGTGAGGAAACATACATTTAGTGATTCATGGTGTCTTTAATGACTGCAGACTCTTACGTTGAATTATATTTTCCTAAAAACTACTTTCAAAAATGAATATACACTCATTAGGAATGGTGAATTTAGAATTCATTGCAAACTTCACTGCGGAGCACATTGATTTTACAAATGGTGCTCATTTGTATGTGTTATCAATATAAACAATGGGTAATGTAGCACAAGTCCCGGGGGATCCGGTGATGCACGTAATATACTGGAGCCACAGCGTCTGAAATAAAATTTCTGGTATCACTCATATTATTAAAATAATAATCAGCAAGAATAGCTATCGTGACAAAGTATGGACTTACTATGACACTGTTCGATAGACTATATCAGATGATGGTGAAGGACATGTGGTGGTGGTGGTGGTGGTGGTGGTGGTGGTGGTGGTGGTGGTGGTGGTGGTGGTGGTAAGAAAAATGAGAAAGCCAATTACTCACGTAGACTTACTTCTAGAAGTGGCCAGCAGTCGAGATACCACTGTATCAGGATTCAAAGTGATCTTTTTTATGGAAACTTCGTCCAAAAATTTGTTGTTTGTGCCTTGGGAGGGCAGTTGAATTTCGAGGAAATTTAGAAATTTGTGGTAAGGTCCTATGGGACCAAACTGCTGAGGTCATCGGTCCCTACTACTTAATCTAACTTACGCTAAGGGTAACACACACACACACACACACACACACACACACACACACACACACACACACACACACACACACACACACACACACACACACACACGCACGGGAGGACTCTAACTGCCGACGGGGCGAGCGGCGCGAACCGTGGCAACGCGCCTGACACCACGCGGCTGAAGTTCGAGGAAGGAGAGGTCAGAGCATATTCCGACTGTGATATCATATTTAATCAACTTGTTAATCATGAGTGTAAATTAGACGAGCAAACAGGGTAACGAAAAATTTCTGCATGGTTAGTGGATTACAAACAATTTCAACAAGAAGTGGACGACCGAAAACTCAGTTTGGACACTGCAGGAGCGGCAGAGGTTAAGAACGGTTACTATGCGATAATGGAACGCTGATCAACGAAGTCAAAGAAGCGTATCAAAATGTCTGCTAAATTACCAAAGGCGCTGCAAGTATTGACCTCCAGCGTATCTATACATTGTGTCCACAAGCCCACGTCCGTCATATCTCACGGCACAATTTTAGTTCCGTTTAAATCACGCCACTTGCGTGCATTTGATGCGACCATAATACTATCCTTGGTATAACAGCTATATAGCTGGATTAAAATCACTCAGTAGTTGACACTTCACGGGTTGGATCTGGTTTCCTAGCGTCACGCCCGAATCTTTCACCGTTGCCAAATTGGCACAACAATTGGTTAGTTGATTTCCAGTTCATTGTCCTGCTCTCTTTGTTGACGTATTTTGATCCCAAATAGTGGGTACGGCCCTTTTATTTCATCAAACATGACAACCACACCGAAAGCACCCACACACAGTGACGAAACGATGCTAACGAAATACAATTTTGGCACACAGCACTAACCAAACACTACTGGACCCTTGTGCACAAGGCGCGACTCAGCTTCACATATATGATTATGATAATCACAGAGATCGGCTTAATTTACGTCACCTTCGCACGAATTTGTTTGACCCCTATTTTTTAAGGCAGCACTTCATCGTTGCGACTGCGCCACAATAGCTATACAATCAATAATGTCACATAGTGCAGTGGCATAGCAAATTCGTTAGCGCACAAGCCTCCCGTGTATAATGTTGTAGGTTCGAATCTTGTGATTACTATTTTTATTTACTTATATGCTTTAAATGTAATTTTTTATTTTCAGAAATTTGTCACGTCATTTTCATCATCATATTGCTGTTATTTTTCTTCCTATCATTCCTTTTCTGTTTGGAATCTGCCTGCATCACCTATAATCTGCAGCCAAGTGCCAACGAGGACTGCTCATGGGGTGATAACGCGGCAACTCATGTATCCAGTGTGAGGGTAATTTCAGGTAACCATCGGTAGGAGCAATTAGTTTGCTTTTAGTGCTGAGACAAACTTTACTGCTTTGAGTTTGCTCGTAGAGGTAAGCTTTAATTGCCGTTAACGAATTGTTCGTGATTTTAGTTCTGCTACAAATGTTACTCGCAGTTTTGTCGGATACATTGCCCATCACAAGGTTGTGGTTAGGTTAGGACATGAGGTTAAATTCAGGGCTACAAAACACGTCGCCTGCTGCAGTTCAGCATTTGGTTACTTAAAATTAGCTGTCGACGGAGCATCTCTCATTTCCGTCATACACCACGGCGACGGCTTCAAACATTACTCCGCGTTACCCATGAACAGCGTTTGTAAAGTGATCTGCCGTGTTTGTGTGTCCCCTGTAACCGACCGGCAGGCGGGAACACTGTAATGGCAAGTGACAGACGTCAACTTGTAACACTTTCATGCCGATGTGCTCTTTGACCATTTATTATTGTATATATATATATATATATATATATATATATATATATATATATATATACTTGCTTTTATCTTTAAGTAATTTTATATGTACACGATGTATGAATTAATTTGTTTATTCTGCTGTACAATTATGTAAATATCGCTGAGGGAATGTTAGGGAAACGTTAGGTTTTCGTCAACGAATAAGTATCGTTGGAGTAGCGGCGTCTCTGGACGCGGGAGGATGTCACGTCAGAGCGCGAGCTACTCTGAGAGAGAACTTTGGTGTGAGACTTGGTGAAGTGCGGACGCATGGATGGCGTGCACTGTACTGGAGGAGTGATTGTTTAGCGGCACGTGGCAAGTGATGAGCGTGGGCGGTGGAAATATTGGCTGCAGCAACCTTAAAAACCCCCCACCCCAATCTCATTGCCAATAACTCCCGTGCTTACTAATTATCATGGAAAGGAGCCAGCAACAGTATCGTCGTCAGCAACTTCGTCACGGCGAGAATGGACTGAAGTAAGCTTGCTGCGTCACAGCTTGTTGTCAACTAGTTTTGTAACGGCGTTACTCAGCGTTGTGATGTTTTGCGAGTGAATAGTTACCATTGTTTAACCAAAACTGTTTACCCGTGATTCTCCTAAAATCATTCACCAAGTAGGTTCCTGTCCTATTGTTACAATAATCCGAGCACCGTTTATGAAAAATGAAAATTGCAGTGCCAGTTAATTTTGCTTATGAACTAAATGATTCAGTTAGATTAAAGCATTCAGTAATTTCAGTCTCACTAACTTTAAATTTGAACTTTAATCTGAGGCGATCTAATTGTTGCAAATAGTAAATCAACTAATCAATTAAAATCATTCCTGGCACTATGAACAAAAGCACTAACTAGAATTAATGAGTGAGTGCAAATATCAGTGATTATTGTTATTTGTTGTTAGTAAAGTTCTGGTTCACATTTTGACTTGCAGTCGTGCTTAAGTATAATAATTACCTTTTGATACAGTAATTATCAATTTCTACTTCCCTGTTCAGAAGTCAATAGAGTTTCTTTTAATTATTTTTTGCCATTTTCCAAAATTCATATGAAAATAGTAGACATTGTGAGGTAGCGCCATTGTCACAACAGTAAGTAACCATTAATCTAAGTGTTATCTTGTATGTTTTCAAAAATACAGCTCTATTAGTTAATGATATTTCGAGTAAATGTTATTACGTAAATGTTTCAGTTTTTTTTGCTAACGTGCGTGCATCCCGCTCTTGCCGCGCGTGGTCGAGTAATTCTTGACAATGACTGTTCGGCTCATTAATTCACCCACCGAATAGAAATTTTGCCCAATTGGGCTGGCGACCGTATTTCTTTTAGCTATAATTATTTTAGTAACTCATTATTCTGTTCCGATCCACGTTGTACCCCTTCTCATTGGCACAGTACGTGAATCATAGCAGAAACCTTTCGAACAACCATACTAAATTTTACAGTAATTAAGTAGGCGGAATAAGTTGTCATAGAAGGCATCTTGTTAACCTCCCCCTCATTTATGGACTTTGTATTGAATCTTCGGAACGATAGCCTTTTCAAAATTTTATCCCAATTGTTTAGGCACATGCTTACACGGACATATATTTCTAAATTGTCGATAGAAGGGAAGGGGGACATTACACGTGACGACGCTGGTGACAGGACGATTCTTAATCTTGGGATTGTCCCGTGACCCGAATTTACACATTGTGCGAAGTTCATTTGCGATTTTAACCCTTTTTGCAGCGAAGTGTCGTCCACGTAGTGTACCGCAAGTGAAGAGAAATCACGCGGGACAGAATATTAAGAATATCTGTAATTAACAGAGTTCATAATGGAGAACGTTAAGAATGGGGATTTGGTAGACGTTAGCGAGACTCAGGAAGTTGAACAAAGGGTCCCACAGGAGGCGGTATCCATTGTTGAAGGCCGGGTGGCAAGCTTCACAGACGCTGCCACGGGAACGCAAACACTTTCAGGTTCGGAATATCGGGCACTTGCAAATGCTACCGAGTATGGTAGACATATCAAAACCGAACCAGATGACAGTGGATGTGAAAAAATTAAAAGGGAACATGAGTAATTTGTTAGGTAGTTTGCTTGCCAAAATGGATGCACAGACAGCATCAATCAAAACGGATATGAAAGAACAGTCGGCTAAAATATATGTACAGACAGCATCAATTAAAAAGGCTATGGATACACAGAGTGCATCAATTAGCATTGTTGAAAACAATGTAGTAGCAGTGAACAAAAAGGTGGACTTGCTAAAGAAGGAGATGGAAACAATGAATACCGAAATCGGTCATGTTAAAAGCGATATGTCGACAGTGCAGTCGCAAGTTCAGGACATACATAGTAGATCTGAATTGGAAATTGTTAAAATTGAAGAGAAAATCGAACCCATTCTAGATGACAAGGTAACTAAATTGAAAGAAGGCCTTGACCAACAGATAGCTACAGCACAAGAGGGACAATCAGCTGTAATCTCAAATACGAGAAATATGGTTTCCACTGTTGACATGAAAATCGACAAACAGAGTGAGACTTGTCAACGGAAGCAGTCGGAGGTGGAAACGTTAGCTACAACCACAGCCGCAATGGCGAGTAAATGAACGAAACTTGAGCTAGCTGTTCAAGGAAGACAGAGTTTTGCTTCATGTCACGTGCATAGTGCGGACGTATTTGCGAAGGAGGAACGGTTTGACCCACTCAAAAAGCAGGGTGGCGTTCATCCAACAGATAAAAGAATTTTGCCGACAGCGTGGACGGATAAGTAGAAAATCAATGCTGTCATTGATGTACTATCCGGTGAAGTGAAAAGATGGGGTTTGAACCGCAATATCTCGAATATGACTTTTCAAGGATTCAAAACGGAATTCTTGAAAGAATACTGGTCTGATCAGAAACAGGAAAGTGTGTGGAGGGATTTCGTAGTTTCGAGATCCTATGACAGTAACACGCGAATCTAGATGCGAGAATTTTGCGAGAATTGGGTCCGCAAATTTGAATATTTGCGTGACGAACGAACTGAGACTGAGAGAATATGGGAACTCTGGAAAAAAACTGCCAGAGGAGTCCAAGAGATACGTAGGTAGTAATTGCAGGACAATTACTGCGTTTTTAGAGAAAGTGGAGGATGAAGATAATTGGCAGAGCAACTGCGATAATTACCGGAGCCGTAATAACAATAACCACGGCAAAAGAAATGAAAGGGGCCAGTAAAAAGTGAACATAGTACGTGGGCAACGAAACAACGGAAATAGGAGGAATAATCAGAATTATAGGCAAACCGACAGAAATGGTGTTGCAAGCACCAATCAGGAAAACCACTAACTGTGCTGGTTTGGTGCACAACAGGCGTGGGTAGAGTTTGGCGGCCCCGGGGGAGACAAAATCAGTATCGTTCAGTATCGCCATGTTGAACCCGGATGGGCGAATCTGCGGTACAATACAGAGTGCGAAAACTTTAACCGTGACGTACCCGTTACATCTAATGAAAGGTTAAACGCAAGTAACAGCAAAGCGCTTGATTGGCAGGATGATGAAGTGGAAGCAGTACTGGTAGTTAATGACAGGTCAGCCGTTGTTAAAGCAACAGCGGAACTGCAGGCTCCAACAAAGAGTAAGACCCTGATCGAAGTGCAAGAACCAATAGTGGTAAAAGCTACCATTACGCTGCAGCGATGAGGCGGAAGCTACTGACGTTTGGTTGAATCAATTTGGTCGTATGTACGACGGATTGAAACAGAGGTTTTGGAGTGTTGCTAATGGGGAGAGCGGACAAAATTTGACGCTTCTCACGCCCGAAAATGTTAGCGAAGTTGAAGAGGAATGCTCTGTACAAGAGATCCAGGCATGGCCAGAAGTTGTAGATATTGTGGCCAAACGCAGTGAAGCTAGCCGTTGCGACTTCGTCAGTGAACTAGTTGAGCAGTGGCAAAGTGAAGTGTTTAATGATGACCGTGTACGGCTTATTGAAAGCCATGTAGACTATAACGTCTATGAGGTGAAGGCAGACGTACAACGGTCTGATAACGGTGAAACGAGGCGTGACAGCTCACAAGAGATGAGTGTTACTGGTGAGTCGCATTTCTATGAACGATTCGCAAGATGACACCCAGTCTCGCGCTGAATTACTATCTGAAGTAGATTTTGATGATCTTGTGGCAAAACAAGAACAGTTGATTGAGGAATTGTGTGACGATTTAACGGTGCAAGCATCGGTTCGATCGGCACGGTTTCGGAATGAAGTAACGGAGGTTAAAGATGTCGAAGGAAAACGAGCGAAAAAGCCGTCAGATAAATGTCGATTGGAAAGAAAATCGGACGGAATTTTCTGGGACGACCTGGCCGTTAATGACGATCTATTATGGGAAAGTCAAGAATCAGGGGCACGCCCATGTAAACAGATTGTGGTACCAATTGAGGTGCACGGACTCCAAATTTGAGTTTTAATTGACACAGGAGCAGGATTCAGTGCTATGGCCGAAAAGGTTTTTGTAATGTTGAAAGATAATCCAAAGGTGGTAGTAATGGGTGTTAGAATTGTAGGAGCTACAGGAAACAGTGGTAAACCTGTAAAACATCCTGTGTTAGTTTGTTTTGATGTGCAAGGAGAAAATTTTGAGCATGAATTTGTAAAACAAAGACGCTTTCTCGGACAAGCCAGGTCTCGTTCGTAATTTTGAGTGCAAGTTGGATGTCAAACCACACGAACCGTTCTTTGTAAGACCATATGCGGTACCGTTATCAAAGAAGGAGGCGGCACAGGAAGAGATAAACCGAATTTTGGAATGGGATGTTATCGAAAGGAGCACTGGTCCGTATAACAACCCGTTGATCATTGTTTTAAAACGGGACAGCAGCGTCAGGGTTGTTATGGACGCTCACACATTGAACAGAATTGTATGTAGGGAAACAGATCGACCCGAAAGTATGGACGAGGTACTACAAAGGTTACATAATGTGCAATTTATGACCAGCCTTGATCTCACGGCAGGGTACTGGCAAATGCCCCTCCATAAGGATTCGCGAAAGTATACTGCATTCTTATTCGCAGGTAGGTGTTACCAATATAAGGTGATACCGTTCGGATTGAACATATCCGTTTCTGTATTCACCAGGGCGCTTGACAATGTGTTGGGCGCTGCGTTAAGATCTAAGCTTACCATCTATGTTGATGATTTATTGGTTGCAACGCCCTCCTGGGAAGAACACTGCGAATTGTTAGACGGGCGGCCGCGGTTTTCATGCGGTTCTAGGCGCTCAGTCCGGAACCGCGCGACTGCTACGGTCGCAGGTTCGAATCCTGCCTCGGGCATGGATGTGGGTGATGTCCTTAGGTTAGTTAGGTTTAAGTAGTTCTAAGTTCTAGGGGACTGATGACCACAGATGTTAAGTCCCATAGTGCTCAGAGCCATTTTTGAATTGTTAGACGAGATATTCAGTGCGTTACGCAAAGGCGGAATGCCACTGAAGCTAAAAAGGCGTGAATTCATACGGCAAGAATTAAATTTTCTTGGCCATATCATCACGATGTCAGGAATTGCAAAAGACCCACAGAAAATGGAGGCGATAAGAAATTGTCCTCCACCTAAGACAAAGAAACAACTTAAAAGTTCTCTCGGTCTGAATGGATTCGCAAATTCGTGCAAGGTCAAGCGTTCAACGATCCCTGTTTGAACAACCTGTTGCGAAAGAATGCACCCTTCGTATGGACTAGCGAATGTCAGATCGCTTTTGAGAATCTGAAAAGTGAATTGTTACGAAGTAATATCCTGTAACACTCTGATCTTTCGTTACAACGGACTCGTCGTCCTACGGTTTAGGGGTTGAATTGTTTCAAGAAGTAGGAAAAGGAGAAGTAAAGGAACATCGTACCATTGCATTCGCAACTAGAACACTGTCTAAATGCGAAAACAATTACACGATTTCGGAGAAAGAGGCTCTCGCGATCTTGTTGGGTTTCAGTAAATTTAAGGGCTATTTATGGGAACATAAAGTAGTGATCCACACCGACCATAAGGCACTGACATATTTAAAGGAATGCTGACTGTCGCATGAACGACTGACCAGGTGGTCAGTGTTCTTACAACAATTAGACTACGAGATATGTTATGTAAAGGGGACTGACAACTGCATAGCTGATGCACTGTCACGTCTGCCGGAATCTGAAGGACAAACTGTGGAAGACGACATGGAAGGCGTACTAAAGTTACTATACTTCAAAGAAGTAGAAGGGCGTAGAAAGATTGAAGGTATCTGAACGATGACGTGTGTTTGAAGTCTGTTAAAACTAAGTACGATGAGAAATCCGAGGTAGGAGAGAAATTGAGAAAATATTACACAATTTACAATGGCGTATTGTATTTACGCAAGGATGTTGACACAGAGCCGGCCGAAGTGGCCATGCGGTTAAAGGCGCTGCAGTCTGGAACCGCAAGACCACTACGGTCGCAGGTTCGAATCCTGCCTCGGGCATGGATGTTTGTGATGTCCTTAGGTTAGTTAGGTTTAACTAGTTCTAAGTTCTAGGGGACTAATGACCTCAGCAGTTGAGTCCCATAGTGCTCAGAGCCATTTGAACCATTTTGTTGACACAGAAGACTGGCTTTTATGTTGACCACAAAAGTATATTACGTAATTTGTTGACTATTACCACCTAGATTACGGTCATTGCGGACCTAAGAAGTGTGCAGAAAAGATAGCGGAGGCTGTCCACTTTAACAATAGGCTGAAGAAAGTCACAGAGAGGGTGTGGTCGCTGACAAAAATTTAAAGTACCGAACAGCATTAATAGAGATCCTATGCAAAGTTTGAGGCCTAATGAAGTCTTGGAAATGGTATGCGTGGATCTCTACGGACCCCTGCCGAGGACTATAGGCAACTTTGCATATATATTTGTAGTATTGGAAACATTTTCCAAGTATATAAAGCTATACACTATCAGGAAAGCGACAGCAAAGGCAGTTTACAGCAAACTTGCCGACGATTATTTTGTGCGTATCGGACTACCGAAAGCCGTTCTTTCCGACAACGGTGCACAATTTACTTCAAAACTATGGACTGAAGGACTGAGAAACCAAGGAGTAGAGGTAGTACACATTTCGGCAAATTACCCTGCCAGTAATCCGAGTGAACGCTACATGATTGAGATAGGGAGATTGTGCCGGACATACTGCCACCATAATCATAAGGCTTGGGGAAGGTATGTGGCAGAATTCGAAAAAATTATGAACTCTGAATCATGAATCCACAGGCTTTATGCCAAAGGAAATACTGTTGAATAAAAAATCCAAGAGTTTGGTTGAAGAAATCATTGACTTTCCCCCACGAGTTGATATTGATGTGGTCTTAAAGAAGGAACAGTTACGTGAAATGATGAGAAAGAAAGCAGAAGCACGAATACGTCGCCACGATGAAAAGGCGCGATTTGTGAAGTTTAAGGTTGGTGACCTCGTGTTAACTAAACCGCACGGAAAGTCAAGCGAGATTGATAATGAGGTCTCCAAGTTTAAATTTGTCTATAACGGGCCTTTCAGAATTATTAGCGCTCCTAATACTAACGCTTACTGTTTAGCCTATCCAAATTCAGGCAAGACATTAGGTGTCCGTAACGTGGTAGACCTAAAGCTGTATCAGCCACGAAATAATTAAAGGAAGATGCAATATTATCAAATGTAATTTTAGTAACTATTTCTAATATTTGGACTCAGCATTAATGTTGATTAGGTGTATTTGACATTGGTTCAAAACGAAAGCAACAAATTTTGACTGCACGAATCAGACAATATTTCAGTAACTTTTGTAAATATACTTTGAGTAGTTTCATTTCAGGTTTAGTGTGTAAGACTATATATTAATTTTGTCATGCTGTGTAAATATCGATGTACTTAGACGAGTTGTATAAGTTGAAAATTTCCAATGTGTGTGCCAAACTAACGACAGTGTTGAGTATTCCGCTGTGATATTGTGAGAGAGACTCCTGTGAGACTACTCGGGAGTGATATTTGAAAAGGAATGTGGTCGGACGCTTCGTGCGCTGCCGCGCATAAACAAACGCGAGATGTGAAGTGCCGCGTGGGGCACGCAATGCTGGTACTAGACTGGGCCACTGGCGGCTCATGTCAAACGCTGCGACACTGCGACACGACTGTACCGTTGACCGCTGAGCGGAATGTTTATTTCAGCCTCTGTCTGGAATATTTTGCGTGTTTTCCAACTGTATGAGACTGTTTACAAATATTGTAACCTGCTATAGGAGCAACGTGTTGCAAACAATGTTAGAATGAAATACGAAGAGTTTATATAATTTTGATTGATTGTTGTAAATAATGATTTTCTTGTTTTCCCCTGTTAATCTGCAAAATTAATTATGTCATGTTTTTGTAATTGTATTAATACTAGTGATGATTTCGTTCTTGCTCATTAATTGTACAAAGTTTAAATTTTTTAAGACTGAAAAAGTTAATTACTGTCATTTATAACTAATGTACTATATTTACAGGGTTATTACAAATGATTGAAGCGATTTCACAGCTCTACAATAACTTTATTATTTGAGATATTTTCACAAGGCTTTGCACACACATACAAAAACTCAAAGTTTTTTTAGGCATTCACAAATGTTCGATATGTGCCCCTTTAGTGCTTCGGCAGACATCAAGCCGATAATCAAGTTCCTCCCACACTCGGCGCAGCATGTCCCCATCAATGAGTTAGAAAGCATCGCTGATGCGAGCTCGCAGTTCTGGCACGTTTCTTGGCAGAGGAGGTTTAAACACTGAATCTTTCACATAACCCCACAGAAAGAAATCGCATGGGGTTAAGTCGGGAGAACGTGGAGGCCATGACACGAATTGCTGATCATGATATCCACCACGACCGATCTATCGGTTTTCCAGTCTCCTGTTTAAGAAATGCCGAACATCGTGATGGAAGTGCGGTGGAGCACCATCCTGTTGAAATATGAAGTCGGCGGCGCTGTCGGTCTCCAGTTGTGGCATGAGCCAATTTTCCAGCATGTCCAGATACACGTGTCCTGTAACGTTTTTTTCGCAGAAGAAAAAGGGGCCCTAAACTTTAAACCGTGAGATTGCACAAAACATGTTAACTTTTGGTGAATTGCGAATTTGCTGCACGAATGCGTGAGGATTCTCTACCGCCCAGATTCGCACATTGTGTCTGTTCACTTCACCATTAAGAAAAAATGTTGCTTCATCCCTGAACACAAGTTTCGCACTGAACGCATCCTCTTCCATGAGCTGTTCCAACCGCGCCGAAAATTCAAAGCATTTGACTTTGTCATCGGGTGTCAGGGCTTGTAGCAATTGTAAACGGTAAGGCTTCTGCTTTAGCCTTTTCTGTAAGATTTTCCAAACCGTCGGCTGTGGTACGTTTAGCTCCCTGCTTGCTTTATTCGTCGACTTCCGCGGGCTACGCGTGAAACTTGCCCGCACGCGTTCAACCGTTTCTTCGCTCACTGCAGGCCGACCCGTTGACTTCCCCTTACAGAGGCATCCAGAAACTTCAAACTGCGCATACCATCGCCGAATGGAGTTAGCAGTTGGTGGATCTTTGTTGATCTTCGTCCTGAAGTGTCGTTGCACTGTTATGACTGACTGATGTGAGTGCATTTCAAGCACGACATGCGCTTTCTCGGCTCCTGTCGCCATTTTGTCTCACTGCGCTCTCGAGCGCTCTGGCGGCAGAAACCTGAAGTGCGGCTTCAGCCGAACAAAACTTTATGAGTTTTTCTACGTATCTGTAGTGTGTTGAGGCCATATGTCAATGAATGGAGCTACAGTGAATTTATGAAATCGCTTCAATCATTTGTAATAGCCCTGTATATATGGAAGATATTGTCTCTATAAATAATAATATAATGTTGTAATAAGTAATTTACACAAACAATTACACCAACACAGAGACTCACGAACTTGAATGTACGTCTGCATTACAGTTTGTATTAGGACATTTGCTTGCTTGGGCTTGGCTCTGAGCACTTTGGGACTCAACTGCTGTGGTTATCAGTCCCCTAGAACTTAGAACTACTTAAACCTAACTAACCTAAGGACATCACACACATCCATGCCCGAGGCAGGATTCGAAACTGCGACCGTAGCACTCCCACGGCTCCGGACTGCGCGCCTAGAACCGCGAGACCACCGCGGCCGGCTATTGGGACATTTCGTGAACCTGTCCTTGTCAGGAAAGCCTTATGAAATGTGGGGCACATGTAACACTTTCATGCCGATGTGCTCTTTGACCATTTATTATTGTATACAGGGTGTTACAAAAAGGTACGGACAAACTTTCAGGAAACATTCCTCACACACAAAGAGAGAAAATATGTTATGTGGACATGTGTCCGGAAACGCTTACTTTGAATGTTAGAGCTCATTTTATTACTTCAAATCACATTAATCATGGAATGGAAACACACAGCAACAGAACGTACCAGCGTGACTTCAAACAATTTGTTACAGGAAATGTTCAAAATGTCCTCCGTTAGCGAGGATACATGCATCCACTCTCCGTCGCATGGGATCCCTGATGCGCTGATGCAGCCCTGGAGAATGGCGTATTGTATCACAGCCGTCCACAATACGAGCACGAAGAGTCTCTACATTTGGTACCGGGGTTTCAAATGCCCCTATAAATGAAAGTCAAGAGGGTTGAGGTCAGGAGAGCGAGGAGGCCATGGAATTGGTCCGCCTCTACCAATCCGTCGGTCACCGAATCTGTTGTTGAGAAGCGTACGAACACTTCGACTGAAATGTGCAGGAGCTCCATAGCGCATGAACCACATGTTGTGTCGTACTTGTAAAGGCACATGTTCTAGCAGCACAGGTAGAGTATCCCGTATGAAATCATGATAACGTGCTGCATTCAGCGTAGGTGGACGAAACTAAAATGAGCTCTAACATGGAAATTAAGCGTTTCCGGACACATGTCCACATAACCTATTTTCTTTATTTGTGTGCGAGGAATGTTTCCTGAAAGTTTGGCCGTACCTTTTTGTAGCGCCCTGTATAAACTTGCTTTCATCTTTATGTAATTTTATATGTACACGATGTATGAATTAATTTGTTTATTCTGCTGTACAATTATGTAAATATCGCTGAGGGAATGTTAGGGAAACGTTAGGTTTTCGTCAACGAATAAGTATCGTTGGAGTAGCGGCGTCTCTGGACGCGGGGGATGTCACGTCAGAGCGCGAGCTACTCAGAGAGAGAACTTTGGTGTGAGACTTGGTGAAGTGCGGACGCATGGATGGCATGCACTGTACTGGAGGAGTGATTTTTTAGCGGCAGGTGGCAAGTGATGAGCGTGGGCGGTGGAAATATTGGCTGCAGCAACCTTAAAAACCCCCCACCCCAATCTCATTGCCAATAACTCCCGTGCTCGCTGATTATCATGGAAAGGAGCCAGCAACAGTATCGTCGTCAGCAACTTCGTCACGGCGAGAATGGACTGAAGTAAGCTTGCTGCGTCACAGCTTGTTGTCAACCAGTTTTGTAACGGCGTTACTCAGCGTTGTGATGTTTTGTGAGTGAATAGTTACCATTGTTTAACCAAAACTGTTTACCCGTGATTCTCCTAAAATCATTCACCAAGTAGGTTCCTGTCCTATTGTTACAATAATCCGAGTACCGTTTATGAAAAATGAAAATTGCAGTGCCAGTTAATTTTGCTTATGAACTAAATGATTCAGTTAGATTAAAGATTTGAACTTAAAGCATTCGGCAATTTCAGTCTCACTAACTCTAAATTTGAACTTTAATCTGAGGCGATCTATTTGTTGCAAATAGTAAATCAACTAATCAAATTAAATTCATTCCTGGCACTACGAACAAAAGTACTAACTAGAATTAATGAGTGAGTGCAAATATCAGTGATTATTGTTATTTGTTGTTAGTAAAGTTCTGGTTCACATTTTGACTTGCAGTCGTGCTTAAGTATAATAATTACCTTTTGATACAGTAATTATCAATTTCTACTTCCCTGTTCAGAAGTCAATAGAGTTTCTTTTAATTATTTTTTGCCATTTTCCAAAATTCATATGAAAATAGTAGACATTGTGAGGTAGCGCCATTGTCACAACAGTAAGCAACCATTAATCTAAGTGTTATCTTGTATGTTTTCAAAACTACAGCTCTATTAGTTAATAACATTTACTCGAAATATCATTACGTAAATGTTTCAATTGTTTTTGCTAACGTGTGTGCAGCCCGCTCTTGCCGCGCGTGGTCGAGTAATTCTTGACAATGACTGTTCGGCTCATTAATTCACCCACTGAATAGAAATTTTGCCCAATAGGGCTGTCGACCGTATTTCTTTTACATATAATTATTTTAGTGACTCATTCTGTTCCGAACCACGTTGCACCCCTTCTCATTGGCACAGTACGTGAATCATAGCAGAAACCTTTCGAACAACCATACTAAATTTTACAGTAATTAAGTAGGCGGAATAAGTTGTCATAGAAAGGCATCTTGTTAACCTCCCCCTCATTTATGGACTTTATATTGAATCTTCGGAACGATAGGCTTTTCAAAATTTTATTCCAATTGTTTAGGCACATGCTTACACGGTCATATATTTCTAACATTGTCGATAGAAGGGAAGGGGGACGTTACAAACAGTCAAAAATTTTTAATCGGACTATAGTCTGCAGCATGCGTCACATGCAAGTTAAGTCCAACCACAGTTGTTAGTTGCCTGGTATCGTGACAGTAGCTCGCTGCGGTACTCCAAGCTGTGCAAGTGCGCTGCCTGGCCAAAGAGATACACAAGACAGTGCAAGATACCAGTGTGTCTACGTCCTGTCTCGGATATAACACGATAGCTTCTAACAACCCTACCACAACAAAGGTCAAAAATTAATTATGATTGTAGTGTTGCTCACGCTGCTAAATATTGTATTTTCGGGCAACAACAAAGTCATTATGTGGCAGGTGTCATTAGAGCACAGTTAATAAAGTAATTTCATGACATAATGGATAACTTAGGCACTCATCTCTTCGTGTTTCCGACGCTGGTCTCGTTGTGAACTCATGGCTCAATCGTCGAAAATCTAGGTACTGATGATTCCAAGCTCGGATGCAAAGAGGCGTAGGTGTTATTCTGCGATATTCAAAAGTTTTATAGATGTGTTTCATAAATCATTCTTGAAGATTAAACTTTTGCAAGCTAGGACAATGGTGATGTAAAATAGTAATCAGCACTCCGAATTTAAGTTACACTTTTTTATTACTTTTTTTGCAACATCACAATATAAAACATATTTGAAAATATCTTCCTCACTGTTAAAGGTCACACTTCATAAACTGACTACAATTTGCGTCTTTTCAACATGACGACCAAGACTTTACTCTCTAATTAACCACTTACGCGCCCAAAAATCAGAGTTACAAGTACGTCAAAGATCATAGTGACAAAAGGATACACATAAGAATAATATCATTGCAATATAAACATATCGATGTATCAAAGTACCTCTACATTAATGATATGAAATCTGAATGTTGTCTCAGAAATATGTTAACTGCTTTACAGAAACACAGTAGAATATTGCTGGTGAGGTGCCGCAATGGTTACGTAGTTCAAGTACCATTACAAGCTCCATGTTACCTTACCACTGAAGCGGCCTGACATGGTTGCGGTATTCAGCTTACGTTGCTACAAAAGTATCCTGTGTGGTCGCCACATGCATTTGACTTAGCCAAAGTAGTAAAAACTTAATTGATTGCATTCTTGTACAAAGAAATTTTCTAATGTCGCGGGTACGAGCAGCAACTTCTGAACGAAAGTAGAACTTAGTCCTTTGTGGATGGGTTTGGGTCATGTGCCCACGTTGAGTGGGCTATCCATATCTTGGTTTCACTTTTTATACATGTTTCTTGGTGCTAGCACAACAGCTTGACATACACATAGATGTGATTCAGTTACTGTAGATTGTCAATCTGTGTTTACAATATTCACTTACGATATGTACATTTCTAGACATATCATGGCATTATGCTTCTGTGAAAAAGATACTGACGTTTGCTAAACCAACATTAAATTTCCGTAATATACCTCTTATACTTCACACAAATGAACAGCCAATATCTAAAGATTTATAACATCTCCAATTTTGTAGGATTTTGAAGACATCAAAGTAATTTGTAACCGACGAGTGAATTTTATTATGAAAAGTATCCGCCCCGTCTACTGTCATCCATGACCATACTAGATACTAAATCCCTCTATCATTCAGTAAGTAGATTTGACATTTATGTATCTTGTAAAGTGATTTATTTAGTTTGTACTTAGTTTGAATTTCGATTCAGATTAATGAACTTCAATGCACAACTGCTTCCCTGTAAATGAAATAAACTTCTAAGACTATCTTATAAGCAAACATATTTACGTAGACTATCGTTTTTCCGAAACTTCGTTTAACTGTTCGGCCACTTACAAATATTTTGAACCTTCAACTCCATGAGTATCATATTAAATATATTTTAGGTCAGTAGTCATACAAAGTAAAGAAGACAGATGGTATGTGCAGTCAGCATTCGCTATAGATCATCCATTCCCGTATGCTCAGAGGTTCGATGTATTCACAGATTAGTGGTTGAGGTGAACTAACATTCTGAGGCCTAACGGATTGTCCATGCGATACACATGTTTGTACAATTTGTATACTTTCATATAACCTCAGTTGTACCTTAGTTTTTATGTATGAAATTTTATGTTACTGGTAAGCAAATTGTTGTGGCACAAAATACAAAAATCCTAAATTTAAAATAGTGTAATTCACCCAAATATTAGGGCACCTTGCATATATGCTACCTCAGGGTTCAAATAGCTTTTCTGTATGCAATATACATTTTTCAGGTGTTGGTTTGGTGCATTTTATTTACAAACTCAAAAACTGAAATACAAAAATTTTTCTAACGTACCACATAATGTAATTTTGTGTGTCAAAATACAGTGAATTTTCGTAATTCTATTTTTACAGAATTACAAATACGTTCTTTTTCCGTGCAACCCGGACATAATTTACACCTGCTGCAGTGCCCAACTGTGAAACCATTAGCTCTACGAAACTTCCACCTGCAGCGACTTTTCGGGGTTAAATTCGTATCCTCAGCCACATGAAAAGCATGACACCAGTTTGTTGCTGATGGTACAGGCTTTGCTGTTCTGAGGCGGTCCCTCATTGGAACTGGATCATCCTTGTCACATCCCTCTCCTTTTCCTCTCGCAGTTTTTTAATGCTTAAGTATAGGTCTTTGTCTAATATAGACCCAGTGTTACATCGGAAAGAATGTACATCTACGTGATTACTCTGATATTCACAATAAAGTGCCTGGCACAGGATTCAGTGAACCTCCTTCGAGCTGTCTCTGTACCGTTCCACTCTAACGGCACGCGGGAAAAACCAGCACTTAAATTTTTCTGTGCGAGCTCTGATTTCTCTTATGATAATCGTTTCTCCCTATGTAGGTGGGTGCCAAGAGAACGTTTTCGCAAGCGGAGGAGAAAACTGGTGACTGAAATTTCATGAGAAGATCCCGTCGCAACGAAACACGCCTTTGTTTCAATGATTGCCACTCCAATTCACGTATCATGTCTGTGACACTGTCTCCCCTATTTCGCGATATTACAAAACGAGTTTCCCTTCTTTGTACTTCTTCGATGTCATCCGTCAGTCCCACCTGTTGCGGATCCCACACCGCACAGCAGTTCTCCAGAAACGGGCGGACAAGCGTATTGTAAGCAGTCTCTTTAGTAGACCTGTTGCACCTTCTAAGTGTTCTGCCAATTAATCGTAATCTTTGGTTTGCTCTACCCACAATATTATCTATTTTGTCGCTCCAATTTAGGTTATTTGTAATTGTAATCCCTAAGTAACTCCTTATTGAGAAATAATAAAAGCGTATTCGATGATATAACATATTACTGTATTACATCTAATTATATATATTCTGGTTCAAAATTACTAAAATCAGAAATTACCTCTCTTTCTCGAAGCCAATCTGCCACTGATGTAAACAGTTTTCATCAGGCGGATGCTGCCATCTGCCGGGAGCCTGCAGAAACGAAAAAATTGATCCACACAAATAACAGTGTAATGCGTATGCTAAAATCCGGCATATCAAGTTATTTAATTCCTTCAGTTATAAAAAGTTGGGCGTAGCATGTATGCTACGTCGCTTTAGACTAAATGTTCGTAGCCTATTTCTTTAATAATCAGGTTTTAATAAGAAGCTATCAGTAATAGTGTAACTACCTTCTGATAGTCAAGAGTGGGTTAATGCACTTGGAAAGGTTGTCATCGTTATATGAAGTAAGGCAGATCAGTCTTTACATGAGATTGCCGGAAATACTGTTGTCATTAACTGAGAAGTAGTTGAAATTTTGTTTTGAATGGGTAAGTAATGAAAGCTACTGTCGGCTTTCACCTGCTAGTATGACTGTGGTTGCTATTCGTGTATCTCCCTTTCCGATCTTCCAAAAATTTTACCTGTATATTCAGATGAGGTATACAGCTTCTGTTTGGATACTGAAGAAACATGCAAGTCACAGTGTATTCTCCTGATCTATTAGTCCAACAAATTGCGATGTAATACCACTAGATATTTGACGAAATGCAAGTGTATTGGGCTTTCATAAAGCCAAACCGATTGTTATCTAACAGATCCTCAATCTTCTTTTCCATTCTTCTGCATATTATTCCTGTGAGAAACTTTGACCCCTGGGCTGTTAAGCTGACACTGCTGTAATTCTCATCCTTTTCGGCTCTTATCTGCGGAATTGTGTGATGACGTTTTCCCAAAAGTCAGATAGTATATCGCCATGCTCACAGTGTCTACACACCGATGTGAATAGTCATTTTGTTGCCATTTCCCCAAAAGATTTTAGAAATTCCGATGGAATGTTATCTACACCTTCTGCCTTATTTGACCTTAAGCCTTCTAAAGCTCTTAACTTTTGATTCTAATACTGCACCCCCTCTCCCATGACGACTGTTTTTTATTCTATCGTGTCAGCAGCCAAGTCTTCCCTATCGTAGACGCCTTCAATGTACTCTTTCCACTTATCCACTCTCTTATCTGCATTTAACAGTGGAATTTCTATTGTAATCTTAATGATACCGCCCTTACTTTTAACTTCACAGAAGGTAGTCTTGACTTTATTTGCTGAATACGTCCTTTCGACAATCATTTCTTTCTCAGTTTCTTCACATTTTGCATTAGCTTCCGTACGCTTCCAATTTATTTCGTCACTAAGTGACCTGTATTTTTGTATTCCTAAATTTGCTTGAACATTTTTGTACTTCTTTCTTCAATCAGCTGAAGTACTTCATTTGTTATCCATGGTTTCGACTCTGTTGCCTTTCTTGTAATTGAAGTTTTGTTTCCAACTTTCGTGACGGCCCTCTTTAGAGATGTCCATTCCTCCTAGACTGTAGTGCCTACTGAGTTGTTCATTCTCGCAGTGTCTATAGCTTCAGATAACGTCCAGCGTAACTCTCCATTCCTCAGCACTTCCTATCTCACTTCTTTGTGCATTGTTCTGACTAGTCTCCTAAGCTTCAGCCTACACTTCATATCCACTAAATATCTGAGTCCATATGTGCTTCTGTGTAAGCCTTACAATAAAATATCTGATTTCGGAATCTATTCCTGACCATGATGTAATCTTCTCGTATCGTCCGGCCGTTTCTAATATACCACCTCCTCTTGTGGTTCTTTAACAGAGTATTCGCCATTACTAACTGATATTTATTGCAGAACTCAGTCTTTCTCCTCTTCTTTCCACTGTCAATGCCATATTCTCCTGTAACCCTTTATTCTACTCCCTCCTCTACAACCGCATTCCAATCCCTCATGACTATTAGATTTTTATCTCCCTTTACGTACTGAAACGTCTTTTCGATGTTCTCATATACTTTATATCTTCATCCTCTGCTTCAGACGACGGAAGGTATACCTGAACTATTTTTGTGGATGTTGGACTGCTGTCGATTCTGATGAGAACAATCTATCACTGAACTGTTCACAGTATCTCACTGTGCCTACCTTCCTATTCAAAACGAATGTTACGCCCGTTATGCCATTTTCTGTCGCTGTTGACATTACCCTTACTCATCTGATCTGAAATCCTTGTATTATTTCACTTCACTGACCGACTACATCTGGAATGAGACTTACCAATTCACTTTTCATATTTTATAGCTTCCCTACCACGTTAAAACTTTGAGATTCCACGCCCCGACCTGTAGAACGTTATCCTTTCGTGGTTCATTTCTCATGGTCACCTCCCCCTTTGCAATTCCCTTCCGAAGATTCAAAGGGGGTTTAGTCCTTAACCTTTTATCAAAGGGAAGAGCATCATAACACTTTCTCAATTACATGTCACATGTCTTGTGACTACACGTTACGTCTGTCTTGTGCAGTGGTTTCGATTCCTTTTTGCATCAGTGGCAGTTTCCTACCCCAAGGACAAGAGTGTTCCCTGAGCATTCATCTGCTCCTCCACACTCTTTGACAAAGCCGTTAATGTTATAGCCGGTGTTACTGAGTCATTTCACACTCCCACCTGCCAGAATTTGTAAGCGCAAAGATTCTAAAACTTTATGCACGTGCAGTGCCAGCTAAGGAAGCCTAAACTACATCCCTTGATAATGCGCAATAATTAGTAATTACTATAGTCCTGATAGAAAGGACTTTAACTTTTTGAATTCGACTTGAAAGACCGAACTACTCACACTTAATAGAAGTTCAACTCACAGAAATTCTAGTAGTTCTACGAACTACCACCTGGTACTACTTCGTAATTAAAATTGAATCACAATGCTTCACATAACTGGTTTCATTTCGTGAATCAAACGACGATTTCTCACTTCGAACAAAAATTAGCTACAAATCATAACGATGAGAATCTCTGTAATGCATAACGAATATATTCTTGAACCACGTTTGTGCCCTAAAAATCCCTTTCAACATTAAATTCGGTATCTAATACAGCCATCGCATGGCGGATCGATCTTTTTCGGTATATGTTCCAAATAAGAACTGAGCGTCGATATATTGCATACTGTTTCATTTCCGTCAGCGGAGGCTACTTGGCGCCCTTTAACTGTCGGCAGATTGTAGCCGCCCTGTTAACTAGCCACAAACGATTCATTCTATCAAAGACCGCCGAAACTGAGTGGCGTGTACAAATTCAGAACTTCTGCAGTTTTTCTATTCCAACCATTAGTACAAGCAAACCCCATCACCTGCATCAATTTTGTGAGTCCACACTGATTAGGTTCAATATTCTCCTATACTTGAAATTTTGAGGATTGAAATTTAATGTTAAATGTCTTGACCTAAATTGCTGAGTTGCATCAGCCACATAAAATGAAAAGTCTGTTACAAGTTGACGGTCATAAAATATACCCTTCTTTGCAGCGTAACTATTAGTGTATCGCGTCTGTGGTACACTGCATCGTTACATGTGAGTACATGATTTTTACTTCAATGTGTATTCTCGATATCCCTGATAGCAAACCATTCTATAGTTAATTACTTTCTAGCTACACTTTATACAGGATACAACTTAGCTCGTGTGGATATAAAAATATTCCTTAGCTTTACCTTTCAATGGATGGAGTCCACACTGACCTGCTCAGTTAACAAGTGCTTTCTACATGATTGTGTTATGTCTCACGTCAGTAACAAGATAAAGCTTACGACCCTCATAACAATACAGAGATTGCGTTGTGTGTACACACTAGACTTGGCCACTGTTTCTATGTTTCGATACAGTGTATCGATACGTGGAACTGTTTCAGTGTTTCGGAACGGCTGTGGTTCACTGTTTCGAAACAGTGTTTCATTCCGCCCCTATCTCTGACAACCGGACCATATTCGATCTCGAGCCAGGCACAGAAACTGTATCATTGTTTCAAAATGAGGCTGTTTCAGTCCACGCTTGGAACGGACAAATTGTATCGAAACGGGCTTGGCACAGGTACTGAAACACAACATACCACTTCGTGAAACACTTTCAAAAGTGTCGAAATCTTTTTGACATGCAATAGCATGAAGCTTAAGATATCCTACAATAAAGCTTCGTTTCTATTTGACTGTCCTATTCCGAAATGGCGTAACATCTGCTTTATAAACACTAACCAAACAATAAAACAACGTATACTATTCACATTCAAAATAATAAATATGTGAAAATCATTCAGTTAAATTACACTTTTTTCATAACATACGTTTCTCTGGTCATCCACAGTAATATTAAGAAACGCAAGTAAGCCTACAACATTTTGAATAAAAAAGGGCGTAGAGTGACAGTTATTAGACATATACATAAATTTGATGTAGGTATAATTGCATGCAATCTGTCTGACATATCACTGATAGTGTAATGGTGAACGGGAAGGGCTGGGAAGCATGGTGAATTTATAGTAACGGTTCGAAACACCTTGAAAGACAATTTTTTGTTATATTTCGTTATTTATTCGAATTATTTGGCATTATTTGTGAGTCTATAGTCACTGCCTATTATCCACAATGATTCCCTTTGTGTGCATGGAAATTAGCAAGATGGGTATATTACCCATACTAACGGAATGTGGGAATCATAGTAGCATATCCGTTGTTTCTGCAGTTTGCTCCCAACTCCAGTTCAGTTCGTGGTGGTTGTTCTGTGTTCAGCTATGGCTGTCCTCAGCCAATTGAAAAGTATGAAAGTCACACGACACGAAAGCAGCGCATTTGCTGAAGGAAATACGAAACTGCCAAGACGCCTAAGTGGTAGTTTCATACTTTCTACGATATGATTAGCGCTCTCGCGCCTCATTTATGTTTATGTGGACATACTTATACAGTAGACATTCAAGATGATAAAATGTGTAGATTTATTAGATTACAAAACACAAACTGTTTCACTGTTTCGAAACAGCGTATCGAAACGTTACATGCTTTCAGGCAAGAGATTGAACACACCAACAATGCACAGACCGATACGGCAATTCTTACGTCTGAAAATAGTATTTTATACTTCACAATATCTTAATATTCTATTTGGCAGCTTGTTACTACTTGTAGATATCACAAGCAGTATTCAAGCTTACTGATGTTGTTGTTTTTGTGGTCTTCAGTCCTGAGACTGGTTTGATGCAGCTCTCCATGCTACTCTATCCTGTGCAAGCTTCTTCATCTCCCACTACCTACTGCAACCAACATCCTTCTGAATCTGCTTAGTGTATTGATCTCTTGGTCTCCCTCTACGATTTTTACCCTCCACGCTGCCCTCCAATGCTAAATTTGTGATCCCTTGATGCCTCAAAACATGTCCTACCAACCGATCCCTTCTTCTAGTCAAGTTGTGCTACAAACTTCTCTTCTCCCCAATCCTATTCAATACCTCCTCATTAGTTACGTGATCTACCCAACTTATCTTCAGCATTCTTCGGACACTTAAATCTATACTCGATGTTAACAAATTTCTCTTCTTCAGAAACGATTTCCTTGCCATTGCCAGTCTACATTTTATATCCTCTCTACTTTGACCATCATCAGTTATTTTGCTCCCTAAATAGCAAAACTCCTTTACTACTTTAAGGGTCATTTCCTAATCTAATCCCCTCAGCATCACCCGATTTAATTTGACTACATTCCATTATCATCGTTTTGCTTTTGTTGATGTTCATCTTGTATCCTCCTTTCAAGACACTGTCCATTCCGTTCAACTGCTCTTCCGAGTCCTTTGCTGTCTCTGACAGAATTACAATGTCATCCGCGAACCTCAAAGTTTTTACTTCTCCATGAATTTTAATACCTACTCCGAATTTTTCTTTTGTTTCCTTTACTGCTTGCTCAATATACAGATTGAATAACATCGGGGAGAGGCTACAACCCTGTCTCACTCCTTTCTCAATCACTGCTTCCCTTTCATGCCCCTCGACTCTTATAACTGCCATCTGGTTTCTGCACAAATTGTAAATAGCCTTTCGCTCCCTGTATTTTACCCCTGCCACCTTCAGAATTTGAAAGAGTATTCCAGTTAACATTGTCAAAAGCTTTCTCTAAGTCTACAAATGCCAGAAATGTAGGTTTGCCTTTTCTTAATCTTTCTTCTAAGATAAGTGGTAAGGTTAGTATTGCCTCACGTGTTCCAACATTTCTACGGAATCCAAACTGATCTTCCCCGAGGTCCGCTTCTACCAGTTTTTCCATTCGTCTGTAAAGAATTCGCGTTAGTATTTTGCAGCTGTGACTTATTAAACTGATAGTTCGGTAATTTTCACATCTGTCAACACCTGCTTTCTTTGGGATTGGAATTATTATATTCTTCTTGAAGTTTGTGGGTATTTTGCCTGTCTCATACATCTTGCTCACCAGATGGTTGAGTTTTGTCATGACTGGCTCTCCCAAGGCCATCAGTAGTTCTAATGGAATGTTGTCTATTCCCGGGGCCTTGTTTCGACTCAGGTCTTTCAGTGCTCTATCAAACTCTTCACGCAGTATCTTATCTCCCATTTCATCTTCATCTACATCCTCTTCCATTTCCATAATATTGTCCTCAAGTACATCGCCCTTGTATAAACCCTCTATATACTCCTTCCACCTTTCTGCTTTCCCTTCTTTGCTTAGAACTGGGTTGCCATCTGAGCTCTTGATATTCATACAAGTGGTTCTCTTCTCTCCAAAGGTCTCTTTAATTTTCCTGTAGGCAGTATATATCTTAACCCTAGTGAGACAACCCTCTACAGCCTTACATTTGTCCTCTAGCCATCCCTGCTTAGCCATTTTGCACTTCCTGTCGATCTCATTTTTGAGACGTTTGTATTCCTTTTTGCCTGCTTCATTTACTGCATTTTCATATTTTCTCCTTTCATCAATTACATTCAATATTTCTTCTGTTACCCAAGGATTTCTATTAGCCGTCGTCTTTTTACCTACTTGATCCTCTGCTGCCTTCACTACTTCATCCCTCAGAGCTACCCATTCTTCTTCTACTGTATTTCTTTCCCCCATTCCTGTCAATTGTTCCCTTATGCTCTCCCTGAAACTCTCTACAACCTCTGGTTCTTTCAGTTTATCCATGTCCCATCTCCTTAAATTCCCACCTTTTTGCAGTTTCTTCAGTTTCAATCTGCAGTTCATAACCAATAGATTGTGGTCAGAATCCACATCTGCCCCTGGAAATGTCTTACAATTTAAAACCCGGTTTCGTAAATCTCTGTCTTACCATTATATAATCTATCTGATACCTTTTAGTATCTCCAGGATTCTTCCAGGTATACAACCTTCTTTTATGATTTTTGAACCAAGTGTTAGCTATGATTAAGTCATGCTCTGTGCAAAATTCTACAAGGCGGCTTCCTCTTTCATTTCTTCCCCCCAATCCATATTCACCTACTATGTTTCCTTCTCTCCCTTTTCCTACTGACGAATTCCAGTCACCCATGACTATTAAATTTTCGTCTCCCTTCACTACCTGAATAATTTCTTTTATCTCGTCATACATTTCATCTATTTCTTCATCATCTGCAGAGCTAGTTGGCATATAAACCTGACTACTGTAGTAGGCATGGGCTTTGTTTCTATCTTGGCCACAATAATGCGTTCACTATGCTGTTTGTAGTAGCTAACCCGCACTCCTATTTTTTATTCATTATTAAACCTACTCCTGCATTACCCCTATTTGATTTTGTATTTATAACCTTGTGATCACTTGACCAAAAGTCTCGTTCCTCCTGCCACCGAACTTCACTAATTCCCACTATATCTAACTTTAACCTATCCATTTCCCTTGCCACTACTTAACGGGCTGCTGCCCCCGCTTCAGGAACCACATGTTTGGCCTCTCAACAGATATCTCTCCGTTGTGGTTGCGCCTACGGTACGGCCATCTGTATCGCCGAGGCACGCAAGCCTCCCCACCAACGGCAAGGTCCATGGTTGATGGGGGAAGCTTACTGATACAGCTACCCAATTTATCACACTGTTGTATACAAACAACTGTGAGAATTTCATGTGTTAGTTATTAAATTCTTTCACACCAAATTCGTAACATTGCTTACTTAACTACATAATATTGAAACACTGTTTCTCTCCCTTTACTGTAAATCTGAGTAAAAATATGCATCCCACACGCATCACTAACAGTATTGAGCTCAAAGTAAAATGCTTGTAATGTATTTTATTAATAATTACATAAACCGAAATAACGTTTTAAATTAGTCTTAACTCTCACTTTATTTAAATGGTTGCGAGGTTTAGCTATATACACTCCTGGAAATTGAAATAAGAACACCGTGAATTCTTTGTCCCAGGAAGGGGAAACTTTGACACATTCCTGGGGTCAGATACATCACATGATCACACTGACAGAACCACAGGCACATAGACATAGGCAACAGAGCATGCACAATGTCGGCACTAGTACAGTGTATATCCACCTTTCGCAGCAATGCAGGCTGCTATTCTCCCATGGAGACGATCGTAGAGATGCTGGATGTAGTCCTGTGGAACGGCTTGCCATGCCATTTCCACCTGGCGCCTCAGTTGGACAAGCGTTCGTGCTGGACGTGCAGACCGCGTGAGACGACGCTTCATCCAGTCCCAATTATGCTCAATGGGGGACAGATCCGGAGATCTTGCTGGCCAGGGTAGTTGACTTACACCTTCTAGAGCACGTTGGGTGGCACGGGATACATGCGGACGTGCATTGTCCTGTTGGAACAGCAAGTTCCCTTGCCGGTCTAGGAATGGTAGAACGATGGATTCGATGACGGTTTGGATGTACCGTGCACTATTCAGTGTTCCCTCGACGATCACCAGTGGTGTACGGCCAGTGTAGGAGATCGCTCCCCACACCATGATGCCGGGTGTTGGCCCTGTGTGCCTCGGTCGTATGCAGTCCTGATTGTGGCGCTCACCTGCACGGTGCCAAACACGCATACGACCATCATTGGCACCAAGGCAGAAGCGACTCTCATCGCTGAAGACGACACGTCTCCATTCGTCCCTCCATTCACGCCTGTCGCGACACCACTGGAGGCGGGCTGCACGATGTTGGGGCGTGTGCGGAAGACGGCCTAACGGTGTGCAGGACCGTAGCCCAGCTTCATGGAGACGGTTGCGAATGGTCCTCGCCGATACCCCAGGAGCAACAGTGTCCCTAATTTGCTGGGAAGTGGCGGTGCGGTCCCCTACGGCACTGCGTAGGATCCTACGGTCTTGGCGTGCATCCGTGCGTCGCTGCGGTCCGGTCCCAGGTCGACGGGCACGTGCACCTTCCGCCGACCACTGGCGACAACATCGATGTACTGTGGAGACCTCACGCCCCACGTGTTGAGCAATTCGGCGGTACGTCCACCCGGCCTCCCGCATGCCCACTATACGCCCTCGCTCAAAGTCCGTCAACTGCACATACGGTTCAAGTCCACGCTGTCGCGGCATGCTACCAGTGTTAAAGACTGCGATGGAGCTCCGTATGCCACGGCAAACTGGCTGACACTGACGGCGGCGGTGCACAAATGCTGCGCAGCTAGCGCCATTCGACGGCCAACACCGCGGTTCCTGGTGTGTCCGCTGTGCCGTGCGTGTGATCATTGCTTGTACAGCCCTCTCGCAGTGTCCGGAGCAAGTATGGTGGGTCTGACACACCGGTGTCAATGTGTTCTTTTTTCCATTTCCAGGAGTGTATTTAAAGCGCATAGTCGGGTTCTGTTGAACATTGCACTTACGCTGTATCATTGAAACAGCGATTATATTTAACACTCAAATTTTCTGAAGCAGCAGACAAACCAACTAAACACCCAAGAACACTACTAACATCACGTAATGACAAATAACATACACAAAGATACTTTTTGACTTCTTTCTGTGAACAATAAACAAGAAATCATTAGGTATCTCACCTGAAGCAAGTAATAAATAACTAAAGAAATGTTTCCGACTTGCTAATTAGCTTTTAAAATAATTAGACGTTCTACAAGCTCCGTATCTGGTCAGTATGAGATACATCGCATCCATAAAGTTTCACGAGTACCTCACTAAATCAATGAGGCCTCTATCTCCGAGATTTGGACAATACACAACTTAAATCCATGCACGTCGATCCTTCAACAAACAGCACGCTTTTCGCTATTCAGTGCAAACCGCCTACACGAAGTATCATGCCTGACCTTACGCAGCATACGGTATCGATAATCCTCACTCTTTCCATAAACAAATTACGTGATACCTCAGTAAAGGTTTTCATAGACTAATGCTCCATTCAAATACTTTTCACAAAAACAATGGAACCACAATAGGCCTTGGTATCCTCGACTCATATTGAACCAACTCCTCAGCCGGTGCTCAAGGCTTAAGTCTTCATAAACATAATCGTTACACGTTAAGTATTTTCCATACTTACGTTTCCAATTATTGTATTTCCTAGTGCAGTAGTTCTCAAACTTCTATCGTCAAGCCCCCCGCGCTCTCGGTGAATAGCAGAAACAGCCACTCTCAGTTCTTTCCTTACATTTACCTTTGAACGGTAATTTGACTTCATGGCTTCTAAAGCTGTGAAGTCAGTCTCATACAAGTATGTTGTTGCAAACGAAATTCGGATCTGCACTGGATTTTGGCCCAGTGTTGGCAATTTCTTGTTAATATGTATCCAAAACTCAACAATATTTCTTTAAATTTACTCGTCAATGCATTAACACCAGTGAGGTCCCTAAATTACTGTTGTCCTTTTACGTATATTTAGACATGCTGGTGCAGGAGAATTTTTGAAAGCATTTTTAATCCAATTAGATTTGTCGAAACCGTCGCTGTTGGAGGTAGCGGATTATCTGTACTTTAACAGTGACACTAGAGTAGAGAATATATCGAGCGTGCTACTTTTTATTCTGTTTTGCCACAGCTCTAATTTCTGCATGGTCGTCTTCGCTTTTCATTCCAAGATGGTACAGTTGTCCGATTAACGTACAGTCAAGTGTTAAGAACACTTAGTGTGTCAAAAATATCAGCGAGGTAATCCATTTTCAATTTAAAATCTACGTTGCTGTAATACACTGCCGCAGCTTCTATAAGACACAAAATAATTCATTCCATTGTTCGTACACTCTTTAGTCACATTTTCGGAAACATTGAGAAAAACTGCGACCTATTGTCAAAATTCTACTTAGAAGAGTCTAGATCACACAAGTAACACTTACTGGAGACCGGTTTCAGTCCAACGGCGGACCTTCTTCAGACTTTTCTGAGATACAGAACACTACAAATGTAGAGCGGCGTACAATGTAATAATGTAAGAATATAGGTGGTATCCAATATAAGTTAGACCCAATGTCGATGTGTGGCGACGGATTCATTGTTTCTCTAGCAGTTGACAGTATCCATAGGCTTCTTCAGTTCCTGCTCCGTGGATCGGCCTCCACACATCACATTTGGATGTAACTTCGTTTTATCTTTATTACATTGCTTATATTTATCTGTAAGACACTATTGTATATTGCTCAAGGCTTAAGTCTTCATAAACATAATCATTACACGTTAAGTATTTTCCACACTTACGTTTCCAATTCACGGGACCCGTGAGCAAGATGCAGCAGCGCTAGCCGCTATACCACGAGCTGCAGACACTAATCCCTACTGCTATATTATTATTAAATACACAATAAATGTAATTTGTGCGATTTAGACTTCAAGTAGAATTCTTTAGTATTTCACCCCTTGAAAGCATAGATCATTAGTAAAGAAACCAACTCAGTGTTCACTTCACATAGCACTTTAAAACGCTTTGACTCTATAGATTTTTGCCTTAGTAATATTAACTCTTTATAATGGTTGGGCTACGAGTTTTAGCAGCCAGAGCCTACTGTTTTATCAAACAGTGAGTTCATACTGCATCAGCTGCATTCCAGACATTGAGCTAGCTGCATCCGCGCATACACCACTGCATCTATTCCATGATCTCCCATTTACATTCAAAAAAGTATTGGTCGTGTCAAAAAGGCCTTAACTGTAGCTGCTTTCGTTATCTGCTCACAGAAAAGCAAATCCTCCCAAATGTTAAAACTCATCAACGAAGGGAACAAAAGCAACCAAATGAGCATCTCTGTGAATATCAGTCGCTTCGTCCACGGGAAGTGCAAAACCCTGGTTACGCAATTTATTGACTAACTGCTGGACCAAATCGTCAGAAAAGTCAAATTCTTCTATACACTATGTGATTAGAGATAGGAATACTTTTCAACTATTGAGCTACTGACTCACCAGATATGCTTAATGCCATATTAATCGCTGCTGGTAAAACAAGAGTTTCTATAACCGTGTATGGTTTCTCGCATTTAGCGAAATCTGGTAAAAGGTTAAAACGGCCTTAGACGTCACATTTGTCGTTTTAGCAAAGTTATTCTGGGTAGAGAGTAAAACATTAGTTTCCCACCACTTAAGGATGTTTGGTTTCAAGACGTGACTAATTTGTTAGGCTTCATGCTGTCAGGATTAAACATATTACACACTGGTCATTCTTCATAATCGATTGTAGTGTGTGTGTGGAACCTAGAAATTATCATATCTTCTCGTTTTCGTCTTTGGTGTGTGTCCCTCCCTTCCGCCAGTTTATAGCATTGGTGTGTTACATCGTGTTACTAACCATGAACCGCTTCATACTGTATCTGTAGTCAAGTCTTCCTCGCAGCCTAAAAGACTGTAAGAAGTCGCCGAGTTACACGGTCAAGGCCTGAACTGTGCCCAATGGCTGAGGATACAGCCACAATGCAGCAGGCAATAGGCAATTCTGCCGACGGCCAACGCCGCCCAGCTCACCCGACATTTCAAATAATGGTAAAAATGATAGTTCCTCTGTCTTCAACCTCATCTGGCGTAACGTCGACGTCGGGCGAAATTAAATCCTCATCAACGGCTTTATCTTTGTTCAGAGAAAAAGATAAATGTCATAGTTTATTACTACCAATGTTTTGATATACCGCGCACCCCTTGCACCCTATCCTCCTCTGCACACCACCCACCCCCTTCTCCATCGGGGTTTAGCACCCCAGTTTGAGAATATTACGCAGAGTGCACTCCCTTGGAGATACTAATGCTTTCTGAGAAGCTAATTGGAACTGACACAATGCTTTTTGTTATGATATTGAGAACCTCATTCTGATGTTTTTCCTCTAACATCCGGCGACAAGTTTTAATGCTCATAACGTTATACCGACCACTGCGGAACAGTCTCTCAAATTAGTTTCAAAATACAGCCGGGCGAATATTGCCCACTGGATGATATGGAAGCAACTCATTCCGGTTCATTGTTACTCTCCGACTTTCTCAATGAAAGGGCTATTCATTACAAATCCGTTCGAGTCTTTCTCGCTTACTTGGGTCATTAATAACGTGCTACACGTATCTTAGTTTCATGCAGATGATACATACGTCTTACAATGTTCAAGAATTTTTAGGAAGTTTAGCTCAGCATATGTAGCGAACATATTTTCCCAGTTCACTCACATCTGTTATTGGTGATACGCCACTAATCCCTACTGCCTACTGCTCTCCTCTTTTCCTTGTGCCTTTGTCCAGCAGTTTCGCAGGGTCGGCACAGTTAGGGTCAGATTTGGCATGGTTCATCTAAGGGGTGGCCTTACTGTCGCCACCGCGTGACGCGAAATGAGAATGATGATGAAATGATGATGAAACGAAGATTACAACAGAGGACAACACAACCACCCAGTCCGCGCGCAAAGAAAAATCCCCAACCTGGCCGGGAACCGAACCCGGGACCCCGTGAGCCAGATGCAGCAGCGCTAGCCACTAGACCACGAGCTGCAGACACTAATCCCTACTGCTATATTATTATTAAACACTCATCACTCAATCCTATTACATAAATTGCCTATTGGCTTAAGTATTATTGTTGGATTAAAGTATCTCCTCATTATTGAGCTTACAGTCCATTACTATCTCGTCTGCGCTGTTGACAAATCTCTTCAAGATTAATTTCTGTTTCATCAACTGTCTAGTAAGACTACTTTTACATTTCACAGTTTCTTTACATTTAGTGAATTCATTTTTGACATTAAATCTTAATTCTTTTTGCTTAATATCTAGCTTCCCAACACTAGCTATCAGTCACTATGTGATAAGTCTGATTTTTCACCTAATTTACCACTCTTCGATTTCAATTCATTACAACTAGCTCTCATTTCTGACAGTAATCGCTGTTTATCACATTTCATCTCTAACACTAGATTCTGACTTAGGCAATATTCCCTATATAGAACAATGCAAACTGTGTTCCTCTTTATCCCCAGAATTACCAGCATTTTTGTTATTTTTCTTTTCCTGAGAGTCTACAGGTATCACCTGAAGCTTCCTATCGTTTCTGTATGTGTTACAATTCGTCTATAAATGTCTCCTTTCATTGTCATTCAATCGAATTATTAATAGGATTTCTTTGATCTTAAGTCAAAAATAAGCAGCACGAAGTGCAATGTAGCCAATGAACGCACGAAGTATGGGGTGCACTTGTTGATTCTGAGTGTAACAGTGTACAGCTACCTCTGTTTCCCAGCACCTTAAGACTTTACTAAACGCGCCGCCACTGCTGGTCTAATACCAGCTCCGTCACCCCCCCCCCCCCCCTCCAATCCCCCAACCATCTGTCCTCTACGCATACGTATAAGTGCCTGACCGCTGCCGCACGACTCAGTCGTATAGGAGAATCAAAGTGAGCACGCAATCGCGCACGCTGCCCGTAGTGACTTTTCCGCACCGCTGAGGAACCCGCCGAGACGGACCTCTAACTTAGCTGACCACTGTTCTTCAGCCCCAGAGGAATATGTATGATTGCACTCAGAGACGAGATGATCATTAAAGCCACAGGAATCTACATAGCACTGGTGATCTTTATTTAGTTAATGTCAAAAACTATCCTGGCAGGTCACCATTGTAGCAGTCTGCCCCTGGGGAAGTTAATATTACCAATGTTATTCACTTTCCTGAATCTGGATGCCCAAGATTCTAAACCCCAACCGAGGTGCAGTGTCAGCTAAAGGGGCTTAAACTAAATTCCCTAATAATGCACAATGGTTAACGGTTATTATGACCCTGACAAATGTGGAGCTGAAGTCTTAAGTTCAGACAGCTGATGCAAGGCCAACACACGAAGATTCTAATGTTTCCCTGGAACAGTTCACTAGTATTTCTTTGTAATTACTTTCAATTCAATCAGAATGTTCCATAGCAACAGATTTCACTTGACCAATCATAAATAACGACTTTCACTCTGAAGCAACGTCAACTGCAGATCATAAGGTGGGAGCTTCTGTAATGTATGACGAATGTGTTCTTTAATCAAAAATTACAGCCACACGCAGTAAAAACCAACATTAACTTGGCATCAACTACAACACTTGCATGGCCTGTCGATCTTTTTAGAAAACAATCCTAACGAGAACTCGACATTAACACATAACATATAGTGTTTCAACTTCTTCAGCCGATGCCATTGGTTCCTCTTAATGCGCCTGTAGATTGTAGTCACGATGTCGCAGCTCGCGCTGTCACCTTCCATGTACTATTCATTCCAACACAATGTGAAACTGTGTCTCGTACAGATACGTAATCTCTGTAACGTTGATATTCCAGCCATTACTACAAATTAGTCGGCTCACTCATAGATCACTTGTCCACCCTGCGCTGATGATGGAGATGTATCCCGTGACTTAGAAGAAAATCTTTTTCGCTTCATTGGCTGGCTGGTACGGCAACAGCTACGGATTATTTCAAGAAGAAATAGTCTTGGATGCAAATCTTGATTATTTAACAACGCATTTCAGTCTTTTGGGACAACATGAGATTATCTACGAAGAAAGGGAAAAAGAAAAATAAGGAAATGGAACAGGGTTCTATCCTGCACCTCTACAACGAGCAAATAATTTATTAACTAATAAAAGCGCAGAGATTTGTAGGCGTGGTAGTATTTCCCGCAACTAGTGTGTTCAAGGTCAAGTTTGTTGCTTCTGTGGTATGGCGTCTTTGTACTTTTTTCTTTTACCTTTTACTTCCAAAATTTCTTGCAGCTATATTGGCCTTGTTGGTCCACACCTTCTCTCAAATTTCGGGCCGCGAGGAGTAGCCGCGCGGATAGAGGCGACATGTCACGTATTGTGCGACCCCACCCGCCAGAAGTTAGAGTCCTCCCTCGGGCATATGTGTGTGTGTGTGTGTGTGTGTGTGTGTGTGTGTGTTAGCATAAGTTAGTTTAAGTAGTGCGTAAGTCTAGGGACCGATAACCTCAGCAGTTTGGTCCCATAGGATTTCACACACTTTTTTCACACATTTCGGACGAATGCCTATTTGCTAATTACTATGTCAGTTTTCCCTTACTAAGTTTTTCAGTAACTTTTACTCATTGTAACGGTGAATGATAGAACCCTGCACCCTTTTCTTACTAATATTTTTCTTCTTTCCTTTCTTTTGTAGAGAATCTGATGCCAAAAACTGTGAAATGCGTTGTTAAAAATTATTCTTTGCAATCAAGGTTGTTTTCTTTTTGAAATTTTGAAAAAGAGAGAGAGAGAGGAGAGAGAGAGAGAGAGAGAGAGAGAGAGAGAGAGAGAGACAGAGAGAGAGAGAGAGAGACCGCAAACTGCTGAGGTCATCCGTCCTTGGACTTACACTTAAACACTACTTTAACTAATGCTAAGAACGACACACACACACACACACACACACACACACACACACACACACACACACACACACACACACACCTATGGAGGACTAACCTCCGGCGGGAGGGGCCGCGCAGTCCGAGACATAGCTCTTCTGCCCTCGCGGCCTACTGAATTTGAAATTCTATACTAACGATATATTTTGAAGATTAAAAATAAACATGGGTGTTCGCACTAGGCGATCCGTCCCAAAGCTGACTGGCCAGAGGAAAAGCAAGAAAGAATAAAGATTATCAGATGACATGGAAGGAAGAGAGAAATGGAAGTGAATGAGAACAGCATGGATAGATAGTAGTGTTAAAGGATGTCTTAGCTTCGTGTCTGATGGAAGGAAACCAGCTATGAAATGCTGAATGGGAAGCTATGCTAATGACAATAGATAATCCTTTAATGTCATCTTGAGTAACCATTAACAGTATTATTTTCAGGTCATTTCTGTTAACAATTCATGTTCGTCTCGTGTGTGTGTGTGTGTGTGTGTGTGTGTGTGTGTGTGTGTGTCCTGACATAGCTACGCCCATAATATGGGCTACTTGCATCGCCCCTATCCAGCATTTGACTTTAATAAACACCACCTTTCATGGTTTATGATTATATTTGACACAAATAACGATATTGTTTAAAACAACAATAAACAACGTGCCATAAAGGTTGAACATTCAGTGCAATATTCATCAATTTGGAGTATATAAATAATGCAGTATATATAAATCTTATATATAACGACACGGATCCAACTGAAAATCCACCCTTGTCGATGACATTCAGTGTGTTCTCCCGTCGCGTTTTAGTCACACTTTGGAACGTTTTGACGACGACGACGACGACGAATCCTGCCTGTCCCACTCTGGTCTGCCGATTTGTCGCAGACCTACCTAACCCTTCGTGGGGGATTCAGGACGTATTCCGGCACTTCCAATCGGGCAGCCTCGTCCTGCACAGACAGGATTACTTTGCCGCAGTTTTCTCGACTGCACAGCTGCCTCATACCGTCGACAACCTGGAAAACAAAATATAAAATAAAACACTGTCAAAAGTTACCTAAAACCGTGTCACTAGTCGTTATACGGAAGAAAATCACCTTCTCGAACTCTAAAATGGAATGAATTTGAGGGTGAATTTTCTCCCTCGTATAAAGCTGGAACACTGTCGTCAGTATTTTTTGCACTTTCTTAGTGTCATTTTCCAGGTAGTCTCCGACGTTTAGACCTATCACAGCGCAATTCCTCTTGATCATGTGTGTTGTGGATATCTGTCTGCTATCCCATGATGGCATCTTCAATCCCCAAAACTTAGTTTTTGGATATATAGCCGTGCTGTTTGAACCTGAAAATGTTCAACGATTTCTTAGTTTATAGAACATATACGCTAATACATAAATAACATTGGTGTCAGACTTCAGCTTTGGTTCATATTCGATACTTTAAAAATATTCCTCAGTAACTAATACAGATTTTGCCTCATTCTTCTCTTGCTGATGAGAATTTTTTTGTACGTACTCAAGATGTATATTATTCATTTAACGCCATCCACGTCTTTCTTACATCAAACCAAAAGTTTACCTTGTTTCGATGCAAGTCTACGTAATCAGCTATTCGTCAGCACATTTCCAACATCTAACGGCTATGTTGAAACAAATAAGTAATGAACATTTAGTAAGAATGGTGTACGTTTTCCAGTGTTAATTTAATCTTCGCTCGATTCTTTTCGAGTCAGAAGCACTTATATCTACAGAACAACATCAAAGATTAACTTTGACGAAACATTTCATCCTCCCAGAGACAATTTTACTCACCAATGTTGATTAATCTTCCGCACGCTTTTACCAGCTTCAAGCATTTTTCAGTATCTACCCCGCCGTTAGTGTTTATCACAATATCTGCGCCTCCAGGGTATTCTTCCAAGATTTGCCCCACGTAATTTTCATCGTGGCGGAAGACGCGGTTTACACCGAGAGCCCGCAGTTTCTCGTGCTTGGTTACGGAAGCCGTCCCCAAGATCGTCACCAAAGGGACCAGTCGAGCAAGCTGCACAACGGCAGTGCCTACACCACCTGAAAACAAAAAGTATCTGGTATTTGTTCCTTTACGAAAATTAGGAAGCTTATAATGTTAAACTACATCGCCCTGCAAAACTAAAGGACGAAACGTATAAAGTAACATAACATATTAACTAACTAGTTCGACCAGGAAAACCTTTTACATCGCGCGAAGCCCCTTCCGTTGCGGTGGGACTTCCCTACATTTTTTTATATTTTACAAGTGCCCTAAGCTTGTGAAAGTTCCCAAATTCCAAGTTTTTCTTTGTAAACATGCATACATTATAAAATTACATTATATATTACAAAACTCTAAATTCCTCTCACAAATCAATGACTTTGTAATTACAGATACACCTAATATATACCTGCCACTAACGGATGTAAGTGTTGCAAGGTCAGAGTAACAACAGCACCAAGGGCGGTTGGCCCCTCAAGAAGATGCAATCGAAGGGACGGGAAAAGTCTGTGGCAATCAGCGAGCAGTTACGGTGCCCGGTGGTGGTGGTGGTGGTGGTGGTCTATGCCACATGACCTTGAGACATTTGGAAGACTTCACACGGGGAAGATTCATTGGGAAGAAGCAGTAGTTGTAACGAGTGTAGCTCAGGAGGTGGTTCTTCTCGAGACGTTCTTTCGCGTTCATGGGGAGCGTTCCGAAACACAGCCACTGCTGTCCGAAGAAGAGGTGTTGCTCTACCACGGTCAACTACATCAGCAAATGGCACTGTCATAAGGTAACAACGGAGCCACGTCAAATAGGGTGCTACTGCAACGATACTTACCAGGACATGGCTCGCAATTCCACGCACGACAGTGACACGCCGACTGCGAAGGACTGGTCTCTATCTACCCGACGAACAGTAAGTTGTGTCCCGTTGACACCTGGACATTGGCGGCATCGTATGCCATGATCCGTGCTCTTCTCGCATGAGAGCAGAATCAGTCTGAGTGCTGATGCTAGACGTGCCTTCGTATGACGAGAGCTGGTCCGGATGCTACGGTTTGGGGAGGCATTATGTAGCATGGTGTGCTGACCTCTGAGTTCTTTAACATGATAAAGTCTCCTATCAACTTTATTGTGACGCATTACTCCTTCCCAATGTGAGTCTTTTCAGTGGTTCATTCGACTCCGACGCAGGTTTTATGGATGAGACTGCGTGTCTGCATCGAAAATCGTAATTAGAGCAGCTCCTGGGATGACAGAATATTTGGTGAATGGATTGGCCCACCCGAATTAAACCCAATCAAGCATGTTCGGGATGCGTTGGGCAGACGTATCATAGCAAATCCACATACATCAACGACTATCCAGCCGTTCTCAACCACTCTGAAGGAGATTTGGAGCGTCCTACCAGAACAACTCCTTAGCGACCTTGTTGCAAGCGTGGAAGCAGATTGCTGAACATTCACTGTTCTCCCTGGTGACCACACATTCTACACTACTGGCCATTAAAATTGCTACACCAAGAAGAAATGCAGATGATAAACGGGTATTCATTGGACAAATACTAGAACTGACATGTGATTACATTTTCACGCAATTTGGGTGCATAGCCCCTGAGAAATCAGTACCCCGAACAACCACCTCTGGCCGTAATAACGGCCTTTATTCGCGTTGGCATTGAGTCAAACAGAGCTTGGATGGCATGTACAGGTACAGCTGCCCATGCAGCTTCACAATTCATCGAGAGTAGTGACTGGCGTATTGTGACTAGCCAGTTGCTCGGCCACCATTGACCTGCCGTTTTCAATTGTGAGAGATCTGGAGAATGTGCTGGCCAGGCCATCACTTTAACATTTTCTGTACCCAGAAATGCCCGTATTGGACCTGCAACATGCGGTCGTATATTATCCTGCTGAAATATAGGGCTTCGCAAGGATCGAATGAAGGGTAGAGCCACGGGTCGTAACACATCTGAAATGTAACGTCCACTGTTCAAAGTGTCGTCAGTGCGAACAAGAGGTGACCGAGACGTGTAACCAATGGCACCACATACCATCACGCCAGGTGATATGCCAGTATGGCGATGACGAATACACGCTTCCAATATGCGTTCACCGCGATGTCGCCAAACACGAATGCGACCATCACGACGCTGTAAACAGAACCTGGATTCATCCGAAAAAATGACTCTTTGCCATTTGTGCACCCAGGTTCGTCGTTGAGTACACCATAGCAGGCGTTCCTGTCTGTGATGCGGCGTCAACGTTAACCGGAGCCATGGTGTCCGAGCTGATAGTCCATGCTGCTGCAAACGTCGAACTGTTCGTGCAGATGGTTGTCGTCTTGCAAACGTCCCCATCTGTTGAGTCAGGGATCGAGACGTAGCTGCACGATATTTTACAGCCATGCGGATAAGATGCCTGTCATCTCGACTGCTAGTGATACGAGGCCGTTGGGATCCAGCACGGCGTTCGTATTACCCTCCTGAACCCACCGATTGCATATTCTGCAACAAGTCATTCTATCTCGACCAACGCGAGTAGCAATGTCGCGATACGATAAACCGCAATCGCGATAGGCTACAATCAGACCGTTATCAAAGTCGGAAACGTGATGGTGCGCATTTCTCCTCCTTACACGAGGCATCACAACGTTTCACCAGGCAACGTCGGTCAACTGCTGTTTGTGTATGAGAAATCAGTTTGAAACTTTCCTCATGTCAGCACGTCGTATGTGTCGCCACCGGCGCCAACCTTGTGTGAATGCTCTGAAGAGCTAATTATTTGCATATCACAGCATCTTCTTCCTGTCGGTTAAATTTCGCGTCTGTAGCACATATTCGTGGTGTAGCATTTTTAATGGCCAGTAGTGTACAAAGAGCCATGCCCACCTTTTGTAATGACCAGTAAACCATCAGGAGTCGCGGTGATTTCAGTGTAGTTATGGTCTTTGAATAAAAGCGACGTTCTGCTCGTCTCATTGCGTATCCCTTGCAGCAACCTTTTACTATACTGTAGCAGTTCATTCTTCATGTGGCTCAAGTTTCATCAAGGTATGTTACTGGGCTGTGACTCATCGTAAGAACGTTACTTCCGTCTTTAAATTTTAGAAGTCAGCGTACTATCATAGTACTGTACTTCTATACGGCCTGGATTGTAGATTGTGCAGTGAAGCAGATATTCTAAATTTTTCTTCAAGTTTTTCATTCGCTACACTGAGGCCGGCAGAGAACTTAATAAACTATTCTTCCACTTTCCAATAATTGACTTAATTTTAAGTTCCAGGTGCTTTAAAGAACATTTTGCTGACTTCACGCGGGCAAGAATCGTGGGGACAAATTCCATGTCACTGGACTGGTGGGAGTAATATGTGGGAGTCGCGGGTAATAAGACTTTTTTGGACAAAAATCCTATTTCGTAAACGCCAAGAACTACTGACGAAACAAATATTCCTTAAATACCAGTTTATCATCTGTTTACCTTCAGATACCGTAAAAGTGACAACAGCCTATCTGGCAACGTTCTTTGTGTGGCGCGAAATAAATCCTGGTTTACTTTCGACAGCAGTAAAATGCTATGGACCGTCAGATTACGATTTTGTTTCTTCTTCATCTTTTACTGAGCTTTCATCCAATGTGTAGTGGGGTCGACTGTACTCAATATTTGGCAAATTCGTTTTATTTAACTTTGCGGTTGGATGTCCTTACTGTCGTTACAGCACCGTCAATTAACCGAAAGGAGTGAAATAAATTGCACCACCTTTGTATGAAGTGTGTGAACTTAGTTCTATGTGTGGTGGTATTTTCGCTGTCTGCGTTTCCTATTTTCAAAGACGGATATTGGAAACCGCCCAGCAGTTCCTTAAAGAAGTGTGGAAAAACGCCTAAAAACCACACTGAGGCTGGCCGGTGGACCAGGTACAGTCGCTAATCCGTCGCGCCGACTGTACTCTGTCCTGACTCACTAGTGTCCCGCAAGCTACCGCTCTGCGCGTTACGCCGTAAGAACAAGTAGATTCCGACTTTTTTCTGTTCTTATATTTACCACCCTTCTCAAAAATCCACATTGTAGATTGAAACCCTTCTTCCAAAATGCGTACAGTATTTCAGCGAAAGGGAACTTAAATCTGCTGACATGCATTTTTTAATTGCTTTTCGATTATTAGGTAGGAAAAATCATGCTGTAACACCCCCCACGAAGAAGGACAAGTGGGCCATTTGAAACGAAGCAATATCTAGGATTGTAACACTATGCAATACTATTGCAAAGAATAGTCTAGCCTTATTTCTGAGCTTCAGAATGCTTTGCACGAACTCTGAACGCACAAATTTCTAAATATTGATGACGTATCAGCTGAACACTCATGAGCTTTAAGTCAGGACAGAGGAATGAGCAAGAGTTTTACAACATTTAAAATGAAGTTCAAGGAACTCTGTACATTCTACCAGTTTTTAGAAATAATTATTGCTCTTCTTGCGAATAAACCTAAGAAGAGGCAAAAATTAACCTATAATCAATTTGGTATTACATGCTTGAAAACGTCAGGACCTTGCCGAAGAAACGAAGAGAAAATCGAAACTAAATTAGGATGATTATCGACGTTTCCTTATTTGGAGTAGTACTCCAGTTTTGCAAACACGGTTAATATTAGAAGGCAGAGTTAGGAAAAAAGGAAACATTTTACGCGTTTCTTGTAGTGGCCATTTTAGATTACCTATATTACAATGATTTTGGTAACGTCGAAGAGAATAATTTATCCCATTGCTAGGCAATTTCGTATTAACTGCAGGCATGAAAGGGTGACCCACTGCTCTTAGCTGAGACAGGAGTAGTAAGGACCTACACAATGATGCAAGAGGCGTTTATCTCAAAATGGAAGTGGGACAGAAAATCAATGATGACAAAGATCGTCGAAAGTGTCATGAGCGAAGTCGGATGCTTAATGAAATGAAAAGTGTGCGAGCTGGTGCTTATAATATACACAGAAACTTTAAGAATATCTAAGCCAGCCGGGTGAGAAGCATGTGCGTAGATCGCAGGACTGAAGGTTGATGTCTGACAAATGATTGTTCAGAGGTGGGCGGATTACGGTACCACTGTGGAACTGATAAAGGAGTTGCGTCGGGACCAGAAAGAAATAATAAAACGTTTGAAAGCATGTGAAATTTAATGTTAGCAGAGAAATTTTACTCGAAGTACAACAGAATAAGGACTGAATACATACTGGAAAGTGTCATGAAAGGTAAGGGTCGAATGAAATACATAATTTATAGAAGAGAGAATAATTCAGTTCGTACTGCGACAGGGTGATTATTACTGCAATTGAAGGGATGGGGAAAGGAAAGGAGCACTTCGACAGAGCCGGCCGGGGTGGCCGAGCGGTTCTAGGCACTACAGTCTGGAGCCGCGCGACCGCTACGGTCGCAGGTTCGAATCCTGGCTCGGGCATGGATGTGTGTGATGTCCTTAGGTTAGTTAGGTTTAAGTATTTCTAAGTTCAAGGGGACTGATGACCTCAGATGCTAGGTCCCATAGTGCTCAGAGCCATTTGAACTTCGGCAGATAGGCGATGTGAGATGCAGCCGTGGTGCTCGACTTTGAGCATAGTTGACGAGAACTGCTATGTCATAACCAGAACTATCAATATGAACAAAATATTTCCCATGGTTTCGTGTACCAGTGTTGAGAAAAGTGGACTTAAAGCATTATTTGTAAGTACCTCCGGAGTGTCAGAAGGGAACTGTGCAGAAACCACACACAGAAAGTAGACATACATCATCTGTGGATAAAGCGCCTATCCAAGCTTTCAAGTCCCATTACAGGCGCTCAGTATGAGCACCATTTGTCATCCGGCAAATGTCAATACATGCGTGCAGTCCATTAACAGGAATTATCCGGGGAAGAGGGAAAGCCTCCCGCTTTTTATATCTGTTCATTGGGTTGAGAACTAATTCTACGTGTCAATGCTGAACAGATGGTTAAACTTGAAGGCAGCACCAGCTACATGTGCTATTTGTAATTTTAAGAATTTTGCCTATCATTAGCAGGCCACCCTTACCAATGAGAGACTGATAGAGCAGTAACATGCAGCAGATTTCTACCTGTTCTCTGGGACGTATGTGGTAAGGGAAGGGTTTAGGGGACAGTCGTATTGTCTATTCATAAACTAACCACTACTACTGCTCTTCGAGTGCTGTGTTAGGTAAGAGATTTGCCAATTTATCTGGCACACAGCGGTGAACCGTTTAGAAACTGTGACGATATATAAAGTGCCAGATAACCTACGTGTCATTTTGGTTCTACATAGTTTTCCTGCTGTCTGTTACTTAAGAATAAACAGCACTTATAGCTAAACTGAAATTATAAACGTCTAATGCAGTTTTTATTTGGAAAGTTTTGATTTGTAATGTGAAACAGAGGAATGTTGTGCTAAAAAACAAAAATACAGATTTATGATATATGTATAATTTACTCAACAAAAACGTAAAAATAAAATTGCAAAAAATATATCAAACATCGATTCAATATTTTGTCGAAGTTGTATAAATCATGTTTCTGTTATTCCGCAGCAACTTTCGACTTTATCAGTAACAACAGCAGAGTCTCGCTTTTGATCATGAAGACGAAGATTTTACTGAGTATAAACAATAATTTTGCAGGGTGTTTCCATAAGAGCGTGCAAAAGTTTAACAGGACAGACGATGCTCCACTAAATAATTTTAGGTGGGGAATCTAAGGTTGGAGAAGTTATCTTCAGCAGATAGTGGCAATAAAATCACATTACTGTGTTTTTCTTGTTTACATTAGTTACAGTTAACTGCAACCATCATCACTGACAATGAATGTACCGTTTGAACTGCATCTTACAAAATGTGCTGAAACCGAGGGCCATGAACCTCAATGCTAGCATGACATCGGTGACCAAGATTCTGACGCATCCTGTCAAATAACCCTGTTGTGTTTCAAATCTCATGATAGACAGCTGCAATTCTGGCAACTAATTCCATCTTCGTATCGACTGGGGATTCATACACGACTTTAAACTTCCTCTTAGGAAATAATCAATGGGATTCAGGTCACTTTACCTCGCAGACCATGGAATAGGACCTCTACTCCCAATCCAGGGACCAGGAAATACAGCACAGATTGTTGCAGCCATCCACACAGAAGTGAGGCGGTGCACCGTTATGTTGTATCCACATCCTCTCACAAATACCCAAGGATACGTTCTCCAACAGCCGAGGTACAACTCTGAGCACGAATCTCAAGTACAGGTGGCCATTCATATGGCTAGAAGAAGATATGGCCCAGTGAGGTTGTGGCCTACAAGAGCGACCCAGACATTCACAGCAAAATGTAGCTGATGGTCTGACTCTACTACAGCGTGAGTGTTTTCCTCATCCCACACGTGGCTATTCCTGCTATGCGACATGCGATCACGATCAAATGAGACCTCGTCAGTAAGCAGTACGATTTAGAGGAAATCCGGTCGATCAGTCCATTGTTGGAGCAAACCACTGACACAATGCGACCGTTGGTACGACGTTAGTTCCAAGCATTGCATGGACTACTTCTGGGTGATATGGGTGTAATTATTGTTCGTGGAGTACTCGCCACACGCTGATACGTGCAGCGCCCATTTCACGTGCAATGCGAGCAGTACTTCCAGTGGGGTCGGATGGAACACGTTTCAGCACCTCCTCTTCAAACTCGGGTGTCCGAGAGGTGCTCGTGTTGCCAGATCTCTCGTTCCTCCTTTCCAGTGAACCAGTATCCCACACTCGTCGATCGAGAGAAACACACACTCTTAGTGAGGGATAATGCCTGTTAGGAAATCGCTCCCTGCACATCCTTCCAGCAGCGAGAGCGTTGCAACGTATTTCTGTCACTAGATGTATGTCAGTGATTTCTGCGAAGCTTTCGTTCTGTCATGGGACGATAAAAATACAATACAACGGAGCCACGTTACGGACACAAAGTAAACAAAATCTTCATCACGACTTACTAGTAATCAGGCTCGTCCGTGTTTCCTTGCAGGCAATAAAGAATGTACATGTAAATAAACAGCACAGTACGTGTAAATTTGTGTGCATGTTAGTTGTACATTCGCCGGGAAAGAGTAATACTAAACTAAGCGCTGGATTAATTTACTTCCATATCTCGTTAAGGTGGCTTCTCCGACCCCAGGTTCCTATCTCTAATTGTTCAGGGAATCATTCTCTACATCCTGTTACATTTTCGCGGGTTCTTACGGAATCATCGTGTATATATACATATATATATATATATATATATATATATATATATATATATATATATATATATATACACTGATGCATATGAACTGCACGTACATTGAAAGTAATCGCTTTGACTACACAGAAGTGCAGAAATTACTCGTTCAACTATTTTTTTATTACTTATAAAATGCAAATTATATTCTGTAAGAATATTAAATGCACAAGACTAATGCTGAATGATGTGCGGTTCTGACTATGTGCAAAACCAACCAACCAAACAACAAAGCAAAAAGAGGAGACTCGTCGGTTCCCATTTTCTCTTACACATTAATATATATATTTCCCAACCAATTTTACCAATACTACCGGTAATTCTACCATCTACTATGTCATTTTTACAGCATGCTGAAAGTACCGAACTGTAGTTGTGGTACAGCGCAACTCAAATTATAGTAATATAAATTAGCAGCTTGCCCTCTGCAAAGGATTCATCTTCATTTTATTTTATCTATGTTAGTTTCATGTACTGTCCCGTTACGTGACCGTTGAGATTTGCTCTTCAGTTTCGTCCTACGGGACTACATATGTAAAATATAACGTGAAATACTGCATTCTAAAGGGGGAAAAGACATTGGGATTTTCAAACCAACCATTCCTTTAGTTACCGGTTCACATAGCGCTCTGTCTCTAATGATACTCTTTTCCCTTAACCATCACATAGAAAATGTCGTGCGGAAGAAGGCGAACCAAAAATTACGTATTATTGGTGGGAGACCTAAAATGCAACGAATATACTAAAGAGACTGCCTACACTACTTTTGCCCGTCCTCTTCGGTATTCTTAGTTTGTTTTGTTTTAGGGCGCAAAAACAACTGGGGTCTATACGCGCCCAAGTCAAAATTATAGAACACTAACACAGAGGAGTTAAACGACTATACGTCAGTCCCAATTGACGTAAGATAAGACAGCTAAAAACAGTGACGTGGAGAAAGGGCTACAAGAGACACCATACAGAAACGGTCAAAAACTAAAAATTAAATGACCTTCGCCATATAGCTTTGACGGATAAAAAATAAAACACGGTCAACAGCCCGAGCGTCATTTGCTAAAACGGCCGATAAATCAGACGGCAAACCCAAGCGGGAACTTAAACTATTAAAAAATGGGCATTCATTCACGAAGTGGCGGACAGTTAAAACTTGGGCGCAATGTGTAAAACGCGGTAGGGGAGAGCCATTTTTCAAATGACGATGGCTAAAAAGTCAGTGTTCAATACACAACCTAGTTAAAATGGCCTCCTCCCATTGGGAGGGCCAGGAGGAGGTCGTCCAATCCGCAGGCAGAGGCTTAATAGTCTGTGGTGTATTCCCATGAAGGGAGGACCAATGGCGATGCCAAAGGGACACCACCTCCGGGTAGACGGCAACGCAGAGATCATTGGAGTTAATGTAGGAACTAGTGGGCTGAGGTACAAGGATTCTAGCCTTGGTAGCAGCGTCAGCAGCTTCGTTTCCTGGCAGACCGACAAGACCAAGAACCCACATAAACATCACAGTGGCTCCACCAACAGAGAGCAAGTGGCAGTTATCCAGGACCCGCTTCACTAAGATATGCGCAGACACACTTTGAAGGGCGCTGAAGGAGTCGGGGCAGAGAGCGCAAGGAGGTAACAGAAGAGGGACGCCCCCATAGCAATCAAAGGAATCATCGAAGGAGGCATAGGATGGATGGCCACGCGTTGCAGACAAACTCCATGCATACCTGCCGAGGAGAAAGTCACGGCGGTAGGACAGTAGTAGTTCAGCAGCTTCAGCATGCAGACTCTCACCGAGGGTAGTGTAAAAGACGCCAGTGGCCAAACGGATGCCGCGATGGTGGCTAGTGTTGAGATGGCGTAAGAGGGACAGACGTGCAGACGCACAAATTAAGCACCCATCGTCAAGTTTCGAACAGACAAGTGAACGGTACAAACGGAAGAGGCTGGTTCGGTGAGCATCCCAGGAAGTGCCATTGAAGACACGTAGAACATTGAGAGACCGAATACAGTTGGATGCCAGGTATGATACATGGGAGGACCAAGAGTGCTTTCTATTGAACGTAAGCCCCAGTAATTTCGTAGTTTAAACGACTGGAAGAGCTGCCAGATATTCATACAGACGGTTTTGTTAGTGGAGAAACTAAAGCCATTGTCAACGCTCCAGGAGTAAAGACGATCAAGACGTCGTCGAAGACTTCGCTCAGTGAGATAGGTCCGTGGAGGATTGCAATAGATGGCAAAATAGTTAACAAAAAGGGAGCCAGAGATGCCCCTTCGGAGGCATGCCATTATAGGCATTAAGCGATGGCAAAGACGATGACGCTAAGGACGGAACCCTGAAGCACGCCAGTTTCCTGGATAAAGGTGTCGAATAAGACAGAACCCACATGCACCTTGAAAACTTGGTCCTTTAAAAATTCCTGAAGGAAACAGAGCAGGCGGCCACGAAAGCCCCACGTGTAAAGACTGTGTGATACCAATTCAGCTGCAGTTGTAAGCTTTCTCCGAATCGAGAAACAGGGCCAGTCTCGGATTTCCGCAGAAAACCCTTCATGACATGTGTGGACAAAGTAACGAGATGGTCAACTGGAGAACGGCGCGCTAGAAATCCAGGTTGTGCAGTCGTTAGTAAATTGCGATATTCGAGCCACCAAACCAGCTGCGCATGAATCGTACGTTCCATCACCTTGTGAACACGGCTGGTGATAGAGATGGGGCGGTAGCTAAAAGGACTGTTTTAGTGCTTACTGGGCTTAGGTATGGTTGTGACGCTGGCGTCACGGCAACATCCGGGAAATGTGCCCTCTGCCCAGACACGGTTGTACGTATTAAGCAGAAAGTGCTTTCCCACAAGAGTAAGGTGATGCAACATCTGAATGTTGACAGGGCCTAACCCTGGGGCGGAGGATCGGGATGAACTGAGAGCATGATCTAGCTCCATCATAGTAAAGGTGGCGTTTTAGCTCTAACGATTCGGAGATGAGAAGGGTATCGCCCGAGCCCCCCGAGCCTCCTCTCCTCGTTTCCGATGGAGGAAGGCAGGGTGACAGTGGGAGGAGCCCGAAATTTCCGCAAAATGGCGGCCCAAGGTGTTGGAGATAGAAGTAGGGTCCTCGATGACATCTCTTACTGTCAGGCCGGAAATTGGCGAATGGATCTTGGTCCCAGAGAGCCGTAGGAAGTTGGCCCATACGACAGAGGAAGGAGTGGAGCTGTTGAAAGAATTAGTAAATGAAATCGTTAGCTTTCTTGCTATCCCAAAGAATGCGAAGACACTTTGCGCGCATTTGTTTATAATCAATGCAGTTATCCAGTGTAGGAAGGCGGTTAAAAACGCGGGGTGGGGGGGGGGGGACACGTCTCCCCTTGCCAATGGGGTCGCGGCATATCTCAGTCCACCAAGGGCCTTAGACACGACGTGATAAAGAGGTAGTACGAGGAATGGTGCATTCGGCAGTAGTAAGGTTAAAGTTTGTGAGATAACCCACCTGGTCATCACAACTGGGGAAATCTGTTTTTCGAATGTCGCCATTTTTGTGTGCAAACAGGTGGTGGAGGAGTCAGAAAACTGACAGCACATGGGAAAAGGTCACTCGAGTATATGTCAAGAAGGATGGACCACTCAAGACGATGGGCAAGGTGTACAGAAGGATAGGTCCGAACGGGAATGTGTGTGCGAGGAGTCGGAAAGGATTTTGGGTGCTCCTGTGTTAAGGCATAAGAGGTTGAGCTGATTGAGAAGATCAGCCAAGAGGGCACGTTTCAGAGGTTCTGGGAAAACAAAGGGGATGATACCCATTAAAGTCACCAAGTAGCAGAAATGGGAGAAGTAGCAGTCCAATAAGCCGAACGACGTTTGCCCTGGTGATATCGAATGACGGTGGGCCAACATAAATGGTACAGCGGGAAAAAGGTGAGGAAGGGAAAGGCGAACTGCAACAGCTTGAAGATGGGTAATCAGCTAGATGGGTTGACTGAACGTCGTCCCGTATGAGCAACATGACGCCCCCTTGAGCTGGAACACTGACCTCAGGGGAAGGTCAAAACCAGCTGGGAAGAAACGTGAAAGCTCAAAGCAGTCGTGAGGACGCAATTTTGAATTCTGAAAGCAAAGTAAAAAGGGATGCTGCATAAATCCTCTCGTGGGATCGAAGGAAGTGAACATTCCATTGGAGGAGTCATGATGAAGAAATGAAGGGGGTGTCACTTGCCGGCGGCTGTGGGACAACCTGCGAAGACACACTGCTACAAGTCACAAATGAAGGAGGATCCTGCTCCATGAGGTCCACAGAAGCATCGGCTTGTTTGCGCTGTCGGTATGTGACGTTCAACGCAGAGATACGGTTGGTGGTGCGCACCGGCGACACGGAGGCCACCTGGGCTAATGTATTACGTGCGAACACCGTCAAAGACGATCTTCGAGCCGGCGAAGGAGAAGTGCGTTTGCCTTTGTTGGACTTATTCGTGCCTTTCCGGTTAGTAGAGGAAGAGACAGGCGTTGTTTGGCTGGAGGCACGTAGGATTTCTTCATGTGAGCATTCCTTGGGTCCTTTCTGGCCTACCGGTTGGTAGCTGGTGGCTTCGCCCCATGAGGTGAGAGTTCGATGGCTTGTTGCACAGCTGGACTGGGGGATGGCAATACTACCTTGACACACTGCGATTTCACAACCTCAGGGCTGAATTTGAGGTCGCATGTCTGCATGGTCATGTCCTTCATGGAGCGAGAGGTAACAAGAACAGAACTACAAATGCCAGACGGGGTAATGCAGTGTTTGCGACCAGCCAATAAATTATATCTTCTGGACAGCCCCCTTATCAAGATACATGGGACAATCCCGATAGGACGCGGCGTGGCCACCATTGCAGGTTACACAGTGCAGGGAAAGAGACAGAATCGCCCTCATATGCATCCCTACCACAGGTTGCACATTTGTCTGGGTGCCGACAAGACATTCTAGTGTGGTTGAAATGATGACACTGGTAGCAGTGCATCAGTTTCGGAACATATGGTCTGATTGTGGTAATTTCATAGCCTCCTTTGATCTTGGACAGAAAAACCACTCTAAAGATGAGAACAAGAGTGTAGGTGACACTATGGAGTAATCTACCTTTTTCATCACCTGATAGACGGCTATGAAACCCTGACCAGAAAGACTGGATTTCCACTTCTGTCAGACCGTCGAGCAGCCTAGTGTAAATAACACCATGGGAGGGATTCAAGTTTCTATCGGCCTCGACGCGAAGCGGCAAGCAGTTGGGCTTGAAAATCAGAAGTGGTCTCCAAAACCAAAGTGCCATTCCATAAACGAGAGAAGGATTTGGCAAGGCCAGCAATTTCATCAACACCTGTCTGAATAATAAACGGGTTTACCATTGCAAAGGACAGTCTTCAGTATGGGATACCATAAGGAACCGTGCTGCAGCTTGAATGGTCTTTGAATCGTTAGCATCATTCCGTTTAAGTTTTTCAGACGTTGATTGAAAAGATGATTAACTCATTGCGAGAAAATCCCATGATTACCAGTGTCTCCAGTGGCGCACTCCTTCCAACTGGGGCCCCCTTGAGAAGGGAGCGCACCTGCCTTAGGTGATGGGTCACACCTGAGGTCACACCTCCCCAAAAGCTGATAGAGGAACCAATCGGCAATTTGGTAAGGTAGCAGCTCAGGCCATCATCCCTCCCTGGGCCTCGCCTGTACCAGGGGGTACGTGCGAACCCTACCTGTTGACTGGGCTGGGAATTACGCGTTACCCAGACACCTGTGACGCGTCAGACGCGTGGACCGGCCGTCAGGAGCGCACAGGGAGGAAGAAGGAAAAAAGAGTATCCTCAAACGTCGAAGCAGAGGAACGAGAGGAGAAGGGAAACAAAGAAAGGAAAAGGGAACGAAAAACAATGGTGGGACTGTTCATATGTCAGCCAGACAATGCGAAACGTTCCCGGACATGTTCCCCAAGGGAGGGGAAAACGAATAGCAAGAGGATAGACATGCAGAACGGAAGGGAAGAGATGCTGCAAAGTCTGGGGCCCCGTGGTAGCCAAACACAAACCTGCCGAAGATGGCGAGCCCCCTGGGAAGCTCTTTGGTATTGCTGCACAGTATGGTATGGATCTAGAAAGCGCCTGCCAAGCTCTTAAGTGGGAACTTCAGCGTAATAATGTAGTTGTACGAAGGACGTAGAGCATCACCCATCCACACTTTATGGGCAGACTCGGCTCATTCTGGCGACAGTCCATACCAGCAGAAACACGCACACGCTTTCCCTTTGCTGTCCTGTCTTGTGTCACCTATGCTTCACATACTGATCGTCCAAGACTGTCCCCGTACTGTAGCTAAATACGTCACGTGTCCGCAGAATGGGGGCGCTAGCACAATGATTACTGTAGTTGTCTACTTGTGCTCACTGCAACGAGCAAATATCACGCTGCAAAAATAATTTGGAAGAAAATAACTTACTTTTAGCCGCAAGTGACTGGACGAAAGGGCAGGTGACTTCGGTATGTAAGGAAGGTGAAAGAACGGACCTGCAAAATTACAGACCAATATCCCTAACTTCTGTTTGCTGCAGAATCTTTGAACATATTCTTACTTCGAATACAATAAACTTTGTTGAGACTAAGAAGCTTATGCCCACAAATCAGCATGGTTTTAAAAAGCATCGCTTGTGCCAAACTCAGCTTGCCCTTTTCTCAGGTGATTACTGAAAGCCAAGAATTAAGGGCAACATACAGGCTCCATATTTCTAGATATCCGGAAAGCATGACACGGTGCCTCTTGGCAGGCTATTAAAGCAAGTACGAGTATATAGAATCAGTTCACCGATATGTGAGTGGCTCGAAGACTTCTGAAGTAATAGATCACAATATGTTGTCCTCGAGGGCGAGTTTTCGTAAGAGGCAATGGTATAGTCAGGAGCGCCCCAGGGAAGTGTGACAGGACCGCTGTTTTTCTCTATAGACACAAATGATCTGGCGGTCAGGGTAGGCAGCGATCTGCGGTTGTTTCCTGATGACGCCGTGGTGTACGTATGGTCTCTAAGTTTAGTGACTGTAGGAAGATACAAGACGACTTACACATAGAATTCCAGTTGGTGTGATGAACAGCAGGTAGCTCTAAATGTGGAAAAATGTAGGTCAGTGCTGATGAGTATGAAGAACAAACCTGTAACGTTGCTGATGAGTATGAAGAACAAACCTGTAACGTTAGGATACAGTATTACTAGTATCCTGCTTGACTCAATCAAGTCGTTTAACGGGCGTAACGTCTCAGAGCGATATTAAAAGGAACGAGCGTGTGAGAAGTGTGACAGGTAAGATGAATGGTCGACTCAGGTTTATTGGGAGACCGCATTTAGAACGCTGGTATGACCTATTCCTGAGTACTGATCCAGTGGATAGGATGCGTACCAGGTCGGATTGAAGGAAGACATCGAAGCTATTCAGAGGCGGGCTGCTAGATTTGTTACCGGTGGGATTGACCAATACTGAAGTGTTATGGAGACGCCTCTAGAATCAAATGGGAATCCCTGGAGCGAAGGCAATGTTTTGGAGAGACACTATTAAGAAAATTTGGAGAACCAGCGTTTGAAGCTGACTGCCAAACGATTCTACATTGCGCTTAAGGACCATGAAGATAAGATACGAGAAATTAGGGCTCATACGGAGGCATGCAGACTTTCTTCCCCTCGCTCTTTTTGCGGAGATGTAGATGTATTTCACCCCCAGGTTAGACAAAAGTTCTCATTACAGGTTATGACTTCTTATCAAGTCACCATCAGATGATCTGATCTATTAGAAAGAAAAAATAGTAAAAATATATGGAAGCTCCGTAACAAATGAAAATAATTCCTACGCACAACTATACATACTTAAATGCGCTACACAGTATGAGGTGCATTCAAGTTCTAAGGCCTCCGATTTTTTTTCTCCGGACTGGAAAGAGATAGAAACATGCGCATTGTTTTAAAATGAGGCCGCGTTCATTGTCAATACGTCCCAGAGATAGCAGCACCGTACGGCAGATGGAATTTTACCGCCAGCGGCGAGAATGAGAACTGTTTTAAATACTTAAAATGGCGACGTTTTCCTTACTTGAATAGTGTGCAATCATTCGTTTTCTGAATTTGCGTGGTGTGAAACCAATTGAAATTCATCGACAGTTGAAGGAGACATGTGGTGATGGAGTTATGGATGTGTCGAAAGTGCGTTCGTGGGTGCGACAGTTTAATGAAGGCAGAACATCGTGTGACAACAAACCGAAACAACCTCGGGCTCGCGCAAGCCGCTCTGACGACATGAACGAGAAAGTGGAGAGAATTGTTTTGAGGGATCGCCGAATGACTGTTGTACAGATCGCCTCCAGAGTTGGCATTTCTGTGGGTTCTGTGCACAATCCTGCATGAGGACCTGAAAATGCGAAAAGTGTCATCCAGTTGGGTGCCACAAATGCTGACGGACGACCACATGGCTGCCCGTGTGACACGTTGCCAAGCAATGTTGACGTGCAACGACAGCACGAATGGGACTTTCTTTTCATCGGTTGTGAGAATGGATGAGGCGTGGATGCCATTTTTCAATCCAGAAACAAAGCGCCAGTCAGCTCAATGGAAGCACACAGATTCACCAAAACCAAAAAAATTTCGGATAACCGCCAGTGCTGAAAAAATGGTGTCCATGTTCTGGGACAGCGAGGGCGTAATCCTTACCAATTGCGTTCCAAAGGGCACTACGGTAACAGGTGCATCCTACGAAAATGTTTTGAAGAACGAATTCCTTCCTGCACTGGAACAAAAACGTCCAGGAAGGGCTTCGCGTGTGCTGTTTCACCAAGACAACACACCCGCACATCGAGCTAACGTTACGCAACAGTTTCTTCGTGATAACTTTGAAGTGATTCCTCATGCTCCCTACCCACCTGACCTGGCTCCTAGTGACTTTTGGCTTTTTCCAACAATGAAAGACACTCTCCGTGGCCGCACATTCACCAGCCGCGCTGCTATTGCCTCAGCGATTTCCAGTGGTCAAAACAGACTCCTAAAGAAGCCTTCGCCGCTGCCATGGAATCATGGCGTCAGCGTTGTGAAAAATGTGTACGTCTGTAGGGCGATTACGTCGAGAAGTAACGCCAGTTTCATCGATTTCGGGTGAGTAGTTAATTAGAAAAAAAATCGGAGGCCTTAGAACTTGAATGCACCTCGTAACACGAGGACATAAATCAAGATGCATAGATCAAATCCTGATAGCTGAAAGTTCCTGGTAGATTAAAACTGGGTGCCGACTCTAGCTCGGAACTTCTTTCTTTGGTGGCCAAGCCTTCTACCGACTGAACTACCCTATTATGACTCACGACCCGTCCTCGCAGCTTTACTGCCTCCAGTATGTCGTATCCTACATTTCCAACTTGCCCGCGTATGGCAATGGCCCCGAATTTGAGTCTCGGTCCGGCATACAGTTTAAATCTGCCAGGAACTTTCATACCAGCACGAACTCCACAGCAGAGTGAAAATTTCGTTCTTATCATGATACCTCTCAGTATGTTCCTAAAGAGTAATAATAGAATTTAAGAGCTATCAGTGTTTACTGATATACATTGACGTAAAAAAGTCTACACAAAAATTAATGCGGAGTAATGAAATTTCGGGAATACGTTTGACTAGGCAACATGTAGAAGTGATTAACACTGGAAGATCACAGGTTAATGTAAGCACGAGATAAGTATTTGCAAATATGATACGCTGGTCATCAATAACCGGTGTAACTGCCAGACTGTTGAATGCAAGCGTGAAAAACGTACGTACATTATACAGTTGAGGTGTCGGGTATCAATTTGTGAGCTGCAGTTCCGTGCCTGTTGCACTTGGTCGGTGAATACAGGGACGTAGTCGTGGATGATGCTGCAGCTGTCACCCGATGTTCTCCTGTATGTGCTCCATTGGGGACAGATCTGTTGATCGCGCAGGCGAAGACAACATGTCCACACACTATAGAGAATGTTGGGTTACAATAACGGCATGTGGGCGAGCGTTATCCCATTGGAAAACAACCTGTGGAATGCTGTTCATGATTAGCAGCACAATAGGTCGAATCACCAGAGACACTACAAATTTGCCACCAGGGTGCATGGGATAACCACGAGAGTGCTACTGCTGTCATATGAAATCGCAGCATAGACCACAACTTCACGTGTCGGTCAAATGTGTCTAGGAGAGAGAAATTGGTTTGCAGGCCCCCAACTGCCCCCTCCCAACCAACACCCGGCCATTACTGGCACCGAGGCAGGATCAGCTTTTTATCAGGAAACAACACACTTCCCCTCCCCTCCAATGAGCTTACGCTTGACACCTCAGAAGTCGCAAAAGGGGCTGGTTTCGGGTCAGCGAAATGCATGCTACTGGGAGTCTGTCTCTGAGCAGTACTTGAAGTAGGCTATTTTTAACAGTTCGTTGTGTCACTGTAGTGCCAGCTTCTGCAGATACTGTATCATGTCCCAGAGCCATACGCCGAACACGATTCTCCTTCTGTGGACTGCCATGTTATCTGGAGCAGCCTTCTTGCGACCATATTTCCGTGACCGCAGCTGCCAGCAATCATGTACAGAGGCTGCATGCCTGACCGATCTCTCTGCAGTATTGCAGAAGAAACAATCTACTTCTAGTAGCTTTATCGCAAGACCTTGTTCTGGTTCAGACTCAGAGGTGTTGATAATGGCGTCTTTGTCGCCTTAAAGCTCGTGGTCTCGCGGTCGTGGGGTCTCGGGTTCGATTCCCGGCGGGGTCAGGGATTTTCACCTACCTCGAGATGACTGTGTGTGTGTTATTTCATCATGCTTCATGAAAGTGGCGAGACTGGGCTGCGCAAAGGCTGGGAATTTGTATGGGCACTGATAACCGCGCAGTTGAGCGCCCTGCAAACCAAACCATCACCATTTGTCGCCTTAAAGGCATACTTGACTGTCAAGAAATCATCACGTCCAATCTAAAAAGTAATGTTCGCAACTGTTACGGGGCGATCCTCAATGACTCTACTAGGGCCGCTCCTAACGCCTAGTATGAATTTTAAAGAGACTTCTTTCATATGTACAAACACACCTACCAACTTTCGCTTATGTCGCCCAACTACTACTTGGCATTATGATTGTTTCGGTCGGTGTACATACACACGATTTGTCGGTTCAGTCCACCTATGATAAATAGCATTAAATAAAACTGTGAGTTTAGGCGTGTGAAATTAGATTTAGTGAAATCATAATTAGAAATCCGGCAATGTGGATGAGGTCATGAGTCTAGTTGGACGCACTACACATACATTTAAGCAATAAACATCAATGTTTAAAGTTACACGCTTATGGGTGAATCACAGCTTCTGTGTATGCTGCAGCACGACACAGTCTCGTCCTCATGCTCACAGGTCATCTGTCGTTTGTTGGATGGGATACTCTCCTAATATCTCGCCAGACCATTAACTTGAGGCAGCGCTAGCTTTTACGCTCTGTACGATAAATTTAATATCCTGTGGCCTGAAATGGACCACAAATGCTACAGGAGGATGGTGTCATTGCTAGAGTACTGGATATTATTCTTGTTTTACTATCCCTGTTAATACATGTCGATAAAAGTAATATTGCAAAGCGTAAGTTTGGGGCGTCCATCGAATTGGCACGTAAAATTGTGCTTTAAAAATCATTTTGTTCTTAACGGTAAACAAACCAACGCTTTCTTTCTGTAATAGGTGTCGTATGAAAGACATGGAGATGCACTAATTGTCTATGGTGACATCAATTACACATTGCAAAAATAAAATTTCAAATATTTACCAAAACACCAGAGAAAATGCATCTAACGTTTGTTAGGAGGGACACCATCTATAGTTCTTTGTTTGTGTCCATTTATCTAGTGGCTCACATTTCTTGAATACTTTTAATCACATAGCCTTCTGTTCCAAGAAAGATATGTTTCAACAATGAGCAGCTCTTCAGGCTAATTCAGTTGATGTTTGGTTTGTGTGGCGCTCAACTGCACGGTTATCAGCACCCGTACTAATTCCCAGCCTTTGTTCAGTCCAATATAGCCACTTTCATGAATGATTAAACGATGAGGACAACACAAACACCCAGTAATCTCGAGGTAGGTGAAAATCCCTGACCCCGCCGGGAATTTAACTCGGGACCCCGTGCTCGGGAAACGAGAACGCGACCGCAAGACAACGAGCTGCGGACTTTCAGTTGAGTTACGAAGCACCGGACTCAAGTACGTATATTTGTATGTGGACGTTAGTTGAGTTTGTAATTTAGTTTCCCAATATTTTAGTATCCCTTTATTTTTAAAGCAGATCTGACGGTTACTTCGTGATACAGCGTAACCCTTAACACCGTTCATTTGATTTGATGCCGAAATTCTACTTAAATACTTTTTTACGTTTTTCCCTAAGGCAATACGCCTGCTTTGTGTAACCTCTTTTTTATTGTAAAGATACGCTGTGACAAGAGTGCGTCACAATCGCTACATGTAACGTATCCGCTGATGACACAAAAATCCGTTGTTACCTGCGATGGACTGCATGAACACAGTCTGACCGGTCCTGAGGCGTGCCAACTCGAACAGACACAGGTAAGCCACCAAGAAGTTCAGACCGAGACCGACCGCATCGATCAGCCTGATGTTGTCCGGCACTGGGAAGCAGTTCTTCCGCGGCACTTGGGCGATGCCGTGGAAAAGACCACCTTGCATTTTCAGACACAAAACCCGCTGCCCTTCCTGAAACGAAGAAAAACACACTAATGAATCTCTCCCTTAAAACTGTTACTGAAGCAATTACTTGACATAACCTCACCTCTATGTCACAAACTTCATATCCGCTAGCTGGTGCGATTCCAGAGCACTCACTGCCCATGATGACCGGAAAGTTTGTGTTTCTGATTATGCCCAGGCGCAGGTAATTGTCCATGAAATTTAGACCGCAGTAAAAAACCTCCACTTCAACGAGATCATCCTCAATGAATTCTGGTACCGGTGCGTCCTCAACCTGCATGTATAGATATACGTTAACAAGGATACAGATTAATATTTGTCCTCTGATATCCTATTACTAACTAGAAATTCCGAACTCATTATGTCATTTCATCAAAAATTGTCAGTAAACATTTAGAGAGAGAGAGAGAGAGAGAGAGAGAGAGAGAGAGAGAGAGAGATGGAAAGACGTTTTCTACATCTAATTATGTACTAGGTCCCGTTACAATGTGTAGCAGGGACTACTTGATACTAACATTAGCTATTTTCAGCCGTTTTCCATTCTCGTTTTGATGGACGGTAGAAAGACTTTCTGATGACTATGCAAGTGTTCTGATTTTTCCAGCTGCTCTAATGGTGCCTGAAGTATGTATGCAAGAGTGGTTTGTCATGTCTGGTGAATTTGCATGAAACAATGGAACATTTTTGTTGCACCTTTATGGTTGTAAATTTTATTTTTAGAATGATCATATAGAGAATTTCAAGAATGTCTGCATATAGTTTATTGTCGACAGCCGTCTGAATTTTTGGTGCTCGACTGCAATTGAGAATAGAGAAAACCGAGTTTCATGCTGTTACTAACATTTTCATTCGAAAGGTTAGACTGCCGCCCAAGTCAAAACAGAATTAGATGAAGTTGATCTGGACTTTACACCATCACTGAAGATCATTTACTTTCGGATTGATTAATTTTATTGTGGCCAGATACAAGTAAAGGTGAGCGCGCTCCAGCCGTCCAATTGAAGTCACCAAATATGGAACCATTGACAATATTCATGATATGGTAACGCAATACTTTAGGAACAGACAGAAAGGTCATTGTTCACAAATTTGAAAATGTCTGATGTGGGGTCTGCGTGGGGTAAGATCAAGTGGGAGGTGCACCAATAATCAGTGTTGGGGGCCACTCGTGTTCCTTATTTATATAAATGATATGCACTCTAGTACTACGGCTAACAAAGATTTCTGTTTGCCGATGACACTAGTTTGGTAGTAAAGGATGTTGTGTCCAACACTGGCTCGCTTTCAAATAGTGAAATTCATGACTTTTAAGTTCATGGCTTGTAGAAAATAAATGCTAAATCACAGTAACAAAATTGTTACAGTTTCCGAAACACAATTCAAGAAAACCCAACGTTTTAATTTTACAGAATGGGCATATGATTAGTGAAACTGGACAGTTCAAATTTCCAGGTGTTCAGATAGTAAACTGTCATGGGAAGTCCAAGTTCACAATCTTGTTCAAAGACTTAATACTGTCATTTTTACTAATCGAACGGTATCTGAACTGATAGTTAGACACGAACATCAGTCTACTTTGCTTATCATTCGCTTATGTCTTATGGTATTATATTTTGGGGTAACGCTTCCCATTCCAAAAGGATATTTCTGGCTCAGGCACGGGCGTTTCGGGCAATAGGTGGTTTAAGTTCACGAAGCTGTTGTAGATACCTGTTCACGAGTCTGGGTATTTTGACATTTGACTCTATACAGGGTGTTACAAAAAGGTACGGCCAAACTTTCAGGAAACATTCCTCATACACAAAGAAAAGATGTTATATGGACATGTGTCCGGAAACAATTTCCATGTTAGAGCTCATTTTAGTTTCGTCATTCCAACGTGCTCAAATTGTAAATTTTCACAATCAGCATGTGTGGGCTGACGAGAATCCGCACGCAATTGTGCAATCACGTCATCAACACAGATTTTCTGTGAACGTTTGGGCAGGCATTGTTGGTGATGTCTTGATTGGACCCCACGTTCTTCCACCTACGCTCAATGGATACTCTACCTGTGCTGCTAGGACGTGTGCCTTTACAAGTACGACAAAATGTGGTTCATGCACGATGGAGCTCCTGCACATTTCAGTCGAAGTGTTCGTACACTTCTCAACAACAGATTCGGTGACCGATGGATTGGTAGAGGCGGACCAATTCCATGGCCTCCACGCTCTCCTGACCTCAACCCTCTTGACTCATTTATAGGGGCATTTAAAAACCCCGGTACCAAATGTAGAGACTCTTCGTGCTCGTATTGTGGACGGCTGTGATACAATACGCCATTCTCCAGGGCTGCATCAGCGCATCAGGGATTCCATACAACGGAGGGTGGATGCATGTATCCTCGCTAGCGGAGGACATTTTGAACATTTCCTGTAACGAAGTGTTTGAAGTAACACTGGTACGTTCTGTTGCTGTGTGTTTCCATTCCATGATTAATGTGATTTGAAGAGAAGTAATAAAATGAGCTCTAACATGGAAGTAAGCGTTTCCGGACACATGTCCACATAACATTTTCTTTCTTTGTGTGTGAGGAATGTGTTTTGTATATATATATATATATATATATATATATATATATATATATATACTGTCATTTATTGTTAACAATATTAGCTTACTACCAAGAATAAGTAACTTTCCTGAGTTAATACTCCGCAGAAATGAAACCTGCATTTGGATCGGACTATCGGAACTCTTGCGCAGAAAGTTTAGCAGTATACTGCTGCACCCATTTTCAATAAGCTACCACTCGAATTCAAAAATCTTAGCAGTAATGTACGCACTTTCAAATCTAAACTGAAGAATTTCCTTAAGGGTCACTCCTATTTTGCCAAGGAATTCCTTGAAAAATTAGACTGGGTCGTCTTGTATTGTTGATTGCGTTTAGTCAAACTTATGGATTGACTATTCGGTTTCATAAACATTTGATTTTTATCTGTTATTACTTTTATGTTGTAATTTCATGTACTGACACGTTCCTTGACCTTGGAGATTTGCTCCTCAATTTGGTCCTGCTGAACTTTACGTGTAAATAAATTAGTGAAATTACGAAGGCTGTGGGCATGTCAGCTGAGTGAATGCATAATATCCTGAACGAATTTGCTACGAGGGAGCTGTGTGCGGGGTGAATGCCGCGATTGCTCACAGTCGACCAAAAGCGCATCCGGCACAAGCTTTTAATGCAATGTCTGTCGATGTTTAATCACAATCCCCAGTAGTTTCTAGGCCGATTTATGATTTGATGAAACCTGAATCCATCATTACATACCAGAGTCAAAATGGCAGTCAAAACAATGGGAAAAGGCTGGTGAAAGTGCACCAAAGAAGGAAGGACCACTTTTTCAGCTGTTAAGGTGATAGCCACTCTTTTGGGATTCTCAAGGAATAATCCAAATCATTAGTCGGAAAAATGCTCAACGATAGCTGGCCCTTACTATGCTTCATTGCTGGATAGTTTGAAACGAGTTGTCTGAAAAGAAGACCAAGGTTGGCACGCAGAAATAGTTCTTTCTCCAGAATAACGCACCTCCCCACTAATCAGTGGTAGCAATGGCGAAAGTGCATGAACTGGGCTTTGAACAGGTTCCTAATCCACGCTGTTCACCAGATTTAGCCCCACGTGACTTCTTCCTGTCCCCTAACTTGACACTTTGGCTCGCCCAGTAGAAATTTTCATCAACTGGCAGGTGATCGTTGCAGTCTAAGATTATTTTGCAGAGCTTGTCATAACCTATTTATCCACAGTGATAAAGATGGAAGATAGGTGGGCCAAGTGCATGTCCCTCAAAGAAGTAAAGAAAGAAACATTTTTTCTTGCCCTCTCACCACACTTCTGAAACCACCTTAGTATGATTGTGCCAGTAGGAAAGTGGAATCTCTCTCCTCTAATACGGGTTCTCTGAATTTATCCGACTGGAGCTCATGACAGTTATGTCACCTCCTTCCGGGTAATCCCACTTCAGCTCCCTGAACATTTCTGTTACGTTCTGGAATGGCCTATACCCACCAGTTCAAAACAATGTCGTCTGTCATTGTTGGCTGGGAGATTCCACAGCGTGGGTTCAGACACCTAGTCGTAAAGGGAGTTCTCCCGTGCGAATGGGCCTCTTTTCCCTGTGGGTATGTGACAGATGTCTCGTGTGCGCATTTGTGAAGTGTAGGTGAGGGTATGCATAACCGGACCACGGTATTGAGGGAGGGAGAGAGAGGGAGGGAGGGAGAGAGAGGGAGAGAGAGGGAGGGAGAGAGAGAGAGAGAGAGAGAGAGAGAGAGAGAGAGAGAGAGAGAGAGAGAGAGAGAGGGAGAGAGAGAGAGAGAGAGAGAAGACAGAGTGAAACACTTCGCCGACGAAAAGCCTCCCCCCTAATAGCAGCAGGGTGGTGGCCGAGCTTAACGTCCCCATCCGACGACGTTATCACCACCAACAGTGCCACATGTCCTCACATAACGAGACACTGCGTAGAGGTCTGAAATTTAATCCAGGACACTGGTGCAAACGACTTGCGGTCAAGAGCTTTATGTCAACAACCCTCCTGCCATTGCAGACCGAATACTGGCTGCAAAAATCTCGTCAAACACCAGGATTCGAACCGGCTGATCGTGTCGAGAACCACGAAACAGGTATCCTTCCCTGTTCTGAGATGTGAAATGATAAAGACGTAATTGAGCACGGCATGTGTAGTCGGTATCTTTTTAATAATAATGTTCTGAATTCCTGAATTCATTATAAATTCACTATTATTAATAATCACAAATACCATTAGCAAGTTTATGTACTGCCATGTAAGCAAAAATCTATAGGTCGCTGGAGAAGCTGCTTGAGGATGTTCGGATATGAACTTTTCACACTGCACACTTCCGTAAGATAATCACTTATTTCTCTTAACTGCAATTCCCAGAACATTATCTCATGTGGTAGAAATTACCTCCAATCTTGTCTACAGTTTTCGATCACGTAGCAGGGAGGACTCAGGTTTTTTGTTAACTGACCAACGTGTTGATGTCTGTTCAGTTTATAATGTGTATGGGTAACTAGGAACTTCACGCGTAGAGCCTTAGCTAACGAAATCGAATTACAAGGAGTCGTGCCTTCTTTTTGGTTTCCGATTAATCACGCAAGAAAGAAAAGCAAGTAACGTAGATTAATACGAGTACTTTTTGTCACACTCGTCTTCGACTGGTCTGATGCGGTTCACCAAAAATTCCTCTCTTGTACCAACCTCTTCGTCTCAGATTAGCATCTGCACCCTCAGTCACTTGTTGGATGTATTCCAGTATCTGGGTTCCTCTACAGTTTTTACCCTCTACAGCTCCCTCTAGTACCATGGAAGTTATTTCGTGATGTCTTATCCGATGTTCTACAATCCTGGCCCCCATTCTCGTCAATGTTGTCCATGTGTTCCTCTCCCCGCCGATTCTGCACAGAACTTCCTCAGTCCTTACCTTATCAGGCCATCTAATTTTCAACATTCTTCTGTAGCACCATATCTCAACTGCTTCGATTCTCTTCTGTTCTGGTTTTCCCACAGTTCATGTTTCACTACCAAATAATGCCCTGCTCCAAACGTAAATTCTCAGAAATTTTTTTCCTCAAATTAAGTTCTATGTTTCATGCTGGTAGACTTCACTTTCCCAGCAGTGCCCTTCTTGACGCTACTAGCCTGCTTTTTTGTGTCCGCCTTGCTCCGTCCATCAGGGGTTATTTTGTTGTCTAGCTAGCAGAATTCCTTAACTTCGTCTATTTCGTGATCCCATTTCTGATAGGTTTCTCGCCGTTCTCATTTTTGCTGGTTCTCATTACTTTCGTCTTTCTTCAGTTTACTCTCAGTCCATAGTCTGTACTCACTAGACTTCATTCCATGCAGCAGATCCTGTCCTTCACTTTCATTAAGAATAGCACTGTCATCTGCGAATCTAATCTTTGCTATCCCTTCACCTTGAATTTTAACCCTACTCTTGTACCTTTCTTTTATTTCAGTCATTGCTCTTTCGATGTATGCGTTGAACAGTAGGGGGTGGAAAACCACATTCCTGCCTTGCACCCTTTTCAATCCGAGCACTTCATTCTTGGCCTTCCATTCTTATAGATCCCTCTTGGCTCTTTTACATATGATATATTGCACGTGTTTCCCTATAGCTTACCAGTATTTTTCTCAGAATCTGAAACATCTTGCGCCATTTGCCATTGTCTAACGCGCTTTCAGCTCGACAAATCCTACGACTGTGCCTTTATTTTTCATTAGTCGTGCCTCCATTATACTTCTTTCCGAAAGTCAAACTGATCGTCATTTAAAACATGAAGTTTCCTTTTCCACTCTTCTAAATGTTATTCTAGACACACTGACTGTCATAATTCTCACACTTGTCGGCTCTAGCACTCTTCCGAACCTTGTGGATGATGATTTTCCGAAAGTCACAAGGTATATCGCTAGACACGTTCTACTAACCATCATGAATAGTCACCTTCTTGTCACTTCAACGATTTTAGAAACCACCCCTTCTGATTTATTCGATCTTAAATCTTCTAAAGCTCTTAAATTCTGATTCAAATACTGGATGCCTAATCTCATTTCTTCTATCACGTCATCAGAAAAGTCTTGCCCCATATAGGCCTGCAATGTATTCTTTCCGTCTATACGCTCTCTCCTCTGAATTTGATGGTGAAATTCCAGCTGCAGTCTTAATGTTACTATCCTTGCTTTAAATTTCACTGAAGGGTGTTTTGACTTTTCTGAAGTAGTAGTCCGTCTTTCCGACGATCGTTCCTTTTTCGATATATTCAGATTTTTCTTTCAGCCATTTCTCATAAGCTTTCCTGGACTTCCTATTTATTTCATTCCTAAGTGACTTATTTCTACATTCCTGAACATTTTTGTACTTATTTCACTGATAAACTGACATTTCCTCTGCTACCAATGGCTTCTCCGGACTTATCATCTTTGTACCTATACAGGGTGTTACAAAAAGTTACGGCCAAACTTTCAGGAAACATTCCTCACACACAAAGAAAGAAAATTTTATGTGGACGTGTGTCCGGAAACGCCTACTTTCCATGTTTTCTTTCCAAGTTGTCATTTCCTCCTTCAGCGATGTCCATTACTCTTTAAATGAACTGCCTACTGACCTATTCCCATCACAATATCTATAGCCTTAGAGAACATCAAGCGTATCTCTTCATCCCTTAGTACTTCCGTATCCCACTTTGCGCATTGGTTCTTCCTACCTTAACCTATTCTTCATCACTGCTTAAATGTGATCTGCTCTTGGATATGGCTTACAATCCGGTATGTTATTTCGGTATCTCTGTCTGACCATGCTGTAATCTCACCGAAATCTTCACGTATCTTCTGGTCTTACCCAGTATACCACCTTCTCACAGGTTTCATTAACAGAATTTCCGCTGTTACTAGGCCCATATTCGTCCGTGTCCGTTTCTTCTACTCCATCCCCCACAACTGCATTCCCATAGCCCACGACAAATTTTTATCTCCCTTACGCACTATAATACCCGTTCAATATCCTCATATTATATCTCTTCATTTTCAGATTGCGACGTCGGCATGTATATCTGAATTACCGTTGTTGGTGTCGGTTTGCCGTCGATTCTGTTGAGAATAAACCTCTCACTGAACTGTTCTCAGTAACAAATTCTTTGTTCAATCTTCCTATTCACCATGAATCCTACCTTGTTATACCATTTCCTGCATCTGACCATGAAGTCTTTTCTCCTTACCATTTCATTGACCCGCACTATATCTAGACTGAGCCTTAACATTTCCATTTACAAAATTTCTAGCTTTTCCACCATATTCAAACTTCTGACCAGTACATGGAAATACTTATGTTTTTCCTAACAACCCCGTATAACTGAATTTATCGCTCGTGTGAAGTAAGCGATGACGATTCTGTATGGTTTTAGTCACTGCACCAGATACAAAGGACGTTCTTGTAACCAACGGAAGTCTTCACGCCCTGAATTTTTACTTAATCATCGACGGCTCCAATGCAACCCGTTTCTTCGTGAAGAAAAATGGGGATTTCAAAAATGAGACTCCAACAAATTGGCGACCAAGCTCTGCCTGCTGTGACAAGGCACATTGTATGGAGATTTGAGGTGAGAGAAAATTAAAATACTATGACATCAGCCTTAAGTTCGTGTGTCCACCTGCGACACACCACGGAGACAACAATTTTAATTATTAGTTGTACCCTCACGTCCTTAACAGAGTTATGAGAAGGGGTTAATTTAGATCGTGCCTCGCGAAGTTACTCTGCATCAAATAGCCCAAAGCCTCAGCTTGTGCGACGAAGCTGAAGACATACGCCAGAAAGCGTCGGATAGGATACGATCACAGTAACCAGTGCTGAATGGAAGATAAGCTACTCAACCGCGTCTCCTGGGAGTGGTGCTCTTGTGAGATCCAATATGGACTTCACAGCTATCGCCTCTGGCTAAGAAATTTGAACACGGTGTCCGGTATATATAAAATTCGGCACTCAATTAGGTCCTGCATCTACCTCAAGATTTGTCTGGCAAGTTCGAAGGTGTCATCCTTTCCACCACATTGTTTGAGTAAAGAAAGTGCTTTATAGAGCACTGATGCTCAATTTCAAACATTTACACTTAGCATGGTCGCCAACTGACAAAAATCAACAGATATTAAGACGATAAAACAAAACTAGGAATGAAACTGCAAACTTGAGAGAAGGGTATTCCATAACGAATGAAATCGGAGCACAACTGAAATGCTTGATCTCCACTGCAACTCATTTAAAACATCCGAAGACGTAGCTCATGACCAAATAGTGAGTGATTGTTGGGAAGAGAGATTTTAGTATCTAGGCGTGTGATTAGCGGTCATTCTGTATAGCCTGGTGACGAGATGTTAAGCTTCCACTGTGTCTGGTTGGTGTGCGGTGGAACAGTTTGGGTGTACTAAACGTGAACAGTTACAACAACTGTTCTTGTAACTTAAATTTTAAAACTTAAGTCTGAATGCAGTGAAGGTTTTTTGTCCTTTAATTTAAAAATATTTATCGTTTCAGGACACTTTCAGCTCAGGCGATGTAGGAAACTATTTTATGGTCTAACCCATTACACTGAAGTACTATCTAAAGCATTTTGGTACTATTAACAATGATGCACTATTATTCATCAAATTTGATCAGGTCGTTTGCATTTTGTAAACTTATGCATATCTAAAATACGTTTTCTGGTGCACACTCATAGATCCACTTCTTGGTATAAAGTTAATGAGGGTCTATAATCCACCCCTACGAGAAATATGACGAACCAATTTACATGAAAGACCACACCTTAGTACAGAGTCTCTTTTCCCTGACAATCAGAAATTTGAAACATCTGAGCATCTACAGCTCTTACTTGCTAGAAGATGAGGTAAATTTTAAAATAGTTGAACGATTGTAACCCAATATGTGGATACTCCACCATGAACTCTATTCAAAGCCTTTATAGTTCCTTCGAAACACCAAAAATTTACAATAAATTTGTTTACGTCAAGACAAAGGGATAGTGACATTCAGGAGAGGCAAGGGCACTAACTATCAGATCATCTACTTCAATTGCCACATTATATTTACAACATGAGCCCTACAGTTTTTTTCAACAGGTAAGATGAAGGCATAATGGCAACATTTAAAAACGAATTATAGTCTGAAAGAGATAAAAATTAAGAGTGACAGTATATTCTAGACATTATTGAACAAATAACTACTTAGAAAAAATCTGTAAATTCTTACCTTGATTCTGTTGAAGTCCCCATGTCCATTCAACGTAATTGCTTGCTCCATGTAAGTTTCAAACGATGGCTCCTTCTGAAAACAGAAATCGTCTCTTATTACTGAATCAGAGAGAGAGAGAGAGAGAGAGAGAGAGAGAGAGAGAGAGAGAGAGAGAGAGGGGGGGGGGGAGTTGTTCGTGGGTTTTTATGTTTAGCTGGTAAGAGCTTCCACCGCTAAGTTTCAAATTCGAGTGCCGGTCCTGCACACGTGTTAATCTGCAACGTAGTTACAAAGCAGCATAAGTGAATCTGTAGATTGAAAGGTTCATTCTGTTATTTGTAAATTTTGCTGACGTCAGAAGTCTGCCGGAACCTTTTGATGAGATAAAGGTGTCCTACCGAAGAGGAGCACGCCGTTTTCCAAGAAATTAATGAAAACGTACGAAGGCAAATTCAGATGCGGTTTGGAGGCTCGTTGTGAAGTTCTGTAACGCCGGATTGCAACTACGAGCGGACGATGAGTTACACTCTGATATTTTAATATTTAAGCTCCGCTCTCCATATGCAGAGATAAGAGTTCGACACGTATGCGATAGGCAATTCCTTGATAATAAACACTGCAAAGCACTTTGCCTGTGTGTGTTTTTCCAATGTTATTAGCCTAATGACGACCTCAGCGTATATTATATCTCACTTGATATTATCTCACTAGGCAAATTCCTGGAGCCGAGAATTTTAACAAAGAGAACAACCGCACTTTTATGAAGATATGTAAGATTCATTTAATCACCATCATTAGTACATCAGCGTGTGCGATACATTCTTACTAACTTTTTTAAATGAATTTTACATTACGCGCATATTTAATCATCTCTCACAGTGGGCTTTCGATTGTTGTAATTTGTTTCCTACCAGCGGATGACTGAACCGGCATTCAACGCTGAACTGTACTTTCTTCCATGAAAGCTATGACAATTGACGATTACTAATTTACTTCTTAAAACTGACCATCACACACTATTGCAAAAGAATTATTTAAAAATAACAAATCTAATAATATTTGTACCGTGAACTACAAAGGGATAGACAACTTGAATTTAAAAGATGAAACACATTAGACAAATATTTCATAATCACGCCTCTCGTATGTGTATCTTACCCTGTCGTTACGTAGTAGAGTACACCACATTTGTTCCATTCTCTTACTTTATTCGTTTTCTCTCCTGTTTGATTCTCCCTTCTCTGTTTATGCAATACATTTCATTAACAAAATAATCCTATTAAGTGATTGTTACAATTTTTATTATACTTTTCTTGGAACGGCTTGTCGCAGGGTACGTGATATTTGCTGGTGGTTAAATTCCTCCTACTTCTCACCTATGCTGCATTCTGGCGGCTTCATGTCACTGACTACATATTTAGGTCGTTTTAAACCATTTTCGCTTCTTTGCCTGGTTTTCTATCAACTTCATGTTAATTAGCTCCATAAGCTTGTTCTTGTGTATGTTAGTATTTTATCTTAAATCGAGTAACAAAGTGTCAGTTACAGCCAGTCATTTATTTAACCAGGCACTTCATTTAACTTTCCTAAATTTAAGTTCAAAATTTTGAATTTTAGGATAAGTAACTGCAAACTCAGTCTTTCTGATTCATTTATTTTCTCGTGAACTGCTGTGTTGCGAAAAAGCGTGATTTTCTTTTGTTACCACACCAATCAGTATCTGCTTGACAGCTATTATCTTACTTAGGATTTAGGATATTCATTACCCAAGAGGGCTGGTGACGGTTTAATTATGGTTTTTTGCTAATCAGTTTTTTATTAAATGTACGTGGTATCGTTTTTCCCTACGTGGTTCGTTACAAAATGAATTTCAGGATCTGTTGAATGGAATGAACAGCCTAATGACTACGTAATATCGATAGAGTAAATCGAAGAAAGACCAAAGTAGTGAGAGGTAGCAGATATAAGAACACCGAGGAACTTAGCAGAAATAGGGCGATCACAAAGTAGACAAAGTTAACAAATTCTGCTGGATAAAAGCAAAATAACCTCTGATGGAAGGGCCAAGGAGGACAGTCAATGTAGACTGTTGTTGTTGTGGTCTTCAGTCCTGAGACTGGTTTGATGCAGCTCTCCATGCTACTCTATCCTGTGCAAGCTTCATCTCCCAGTACCTACTGCAACCTACATCCTTCTGAATCTGCTTAGTGTATTCATCTCTTGGTCTCCCTCTACGATTTTTACCCTCCACGTTGCCCTCCAATACTAAATTGGTGATCCCTTGATGCCTCAGAACATGTCCTACCAACCGATCCCGTCTTCTGGTCAAGTTGTGCCACAAACTTCTCTTCTCCCCAATCCTATTCAGTACTTCCTCATTAGTTATGTGATCTACCCATCTAATCTTCAGTATTTTTCTGTAGCACCACATTTCGAAAGCTTCTATTCTCTTCTTGTCCAAACTATTTATCGTCCATGTTTCACTTCCACACATGGCTACACTCCATACAAATACTTTCAGAAATGACTTCCTGACACTTAAATCTATACTCGATGTTAACAAATTTCTCTTCTTCAGAAACGCTTTCCTTGCCCCTCAGCATCACCCGATTTAATTTGACTACATTCCATTATCCTCGTTTTGCTTTTGTTGATGTTCATCTTATATCCTCATTTCAAGACATTGTCCATTCCATTCAACTGCTCTTCCAAGTCCTTTGCTGTCTCTGACAGAATTACAATGTCATCGGCGAACCTCAAACATTTTATTTCTTCTCCATGGATTTTAATACCTACTCCGAATTTTTCTTTTGTTTCCTTTACTGCTTGCTCAATATACAGATTGAATAACATGGGGGAGAGGCTACAACCCTGTCTTACTCCCTTCCCAACCACTGCTTCCCTTTCATGTCCCTCGACTCTTATAACTGCCATCTGGTTTCTGTACAAATTGTAAATAGCCTTTCGCTCCCTGTATTTTACCCCTGCCACCTTTAGAATTTGAGAGAGAGTATTCCAATCAACATTGTCAAAAGTTTTCCCTAAGTCTACAAATGCTAGAAACGTAGGTTTGCCTTTCCTTAATCTTTCTTCTTAGGTAAGTCGTAAGGTCAGTATTGCCTCACGTGTTCCAACATTTCTACGGAATCCAAACTGATCTTCCCCGAGGTTGGCTTCTATTAGTTTTTCCATTCGTCTGTAAAGAATTCGTGTTAGTATTTTGCAGCTGTGACTTATTAAACTGATGGTTCGGTAATTTTCACATATGTCAACACCTGCTTTCTTTGGGATTGGAATTATTATATTCTTCCTGAAGTCTGAGGGTATTTCGCCTGTTTCATACATCTTACTCACCAGATGGTAGAGTTTTGTCAGGACTGGCTCTCCCAAGGCCGTCAGTAGTTCCAATGGAATGTTGTCTACACCCGGGGGCCTTGTTTCGACTCAGGTCTTTCAGTGCTCTGTCAAACTCTTCACGCAGTATCGTATCTCCCATTTCATCTTCATCTACATCCTCTTCCATTTCCATAATATTGTCCTCAAGTACATCGCCCTTGTATAGACCCTCTATATACTCCTTCCACCTTTCTGCTTTCCCTTCCTTGCTTAGAACTGGGTTTCCATCTGAGTTCTTGATATTCATACAAGTCGTTCTCTTATCTCCAAAGGTCTCTTTAATTTTCCTATAGGCAGTATCTATCTGACCACTAGTGAGATAAGCCTCTACATCCTTACATTTGTCCTCTAGCCATCCCTGCTTAGCCATTTTGCACTTCCTGTCGATCTCATTTTTGAGACGTTTGTATTCCCTTTTGCCTGCTTCATTTACTGCATTTTTATATTTTCTCCTTTCATCAATTAAATTCAATATTTCTTCTGTTACCCAAGGATTTCTACTAGACCTCGTCTTTTTACCTACTTGATCCTCTGCTGCCTTCACTACTTCATCCCTCAAAGCTACCCATTCTTCTTCTACTGTATTTCTTTCCCCCATTCCTGTCAATTGTTCCCTTATGCTCTCCCTCAAACTCTGTACAACCTCTGGTTCTTTCAGTTTATCCAGGTCCCATCTCATTAAATTCCCACCTTTTTGCAGTTTCTTCAGTTTTAATCTACAGGTCATAACCAATAGATTGTGGTCAGAGTCCACATCTGCCCCTGGAAATGTCTTACAATTTAAAACCTGGTTCCTAAATCTGTCTTACCATTATATAATCTATCTGGTACCTTTAAGTATCTCCAGGGTTCTTCCATGTATACAACCTTCTTTCATGATTCTTAAACGAAGTGTTAGCTATGATTAAGTTATGCTCTGTGCAAAATTCTACCAGGCGGCTTCCTCTTTCATTTCTTAGCACCAATCCATATTCACCTACTATGTTTCCTTCTCTAGCAGAAACAAAATGGGCTTTTCCGCTAAGAGAAGTCTGCTGATACCAAACATAGGTCTTAATTTCATTAAGAAATTTCTTAGAAGGTACTTTTACATCACACCATTGTACGGTAGTAAGATATGGACTGCAGAAAAACCTGAACAGAATAGAATTGACATCTTTGGGATGTGCTGCTACATAAGAATGTTGGACATTAGGTGGACTGGAATGGTAAGGAATGAGGATGTTCTCTTCAGAATCTGCGAGGAAAGGAATATATGGGAAACACTGACAAGAACAAGGGACAGGATGACAGGACATCGTAAGACATCAGGGAGTAACTTCTGTGTTACTAGAGGGAGCCGTAGAGGCCAAGAACTTTAGAGGAAGACAGAGTGAAATACATCCAGCAGATCATTAAGGCCATAGGCTGCAAGTGCTATACTGAGATGAAGTTGGCACAGGAGAGGAATTCGTGGAGGGCCGCATCAAACAAGTCAGAAGATGGAAAAAACCTACATTAATCCCCGTCGTTCGTATTTCTTTCTTACTTGATCTATCTGAAACCCCTATGCCTTGTGATTCGGTGACTAAGGCTCTATGCGTTAAGTTCTTGGTTCTCCATATAGATAATAAACTGAACTGAAACCAACACGTAGATCAGTTAATCAGGAAGCTTTGTTCTGCTTGTTCTGTAGCCGAGAAAAAAAGGATTCCTCGAGATGGCCCGTGAACATGTTGGCATGTGCCATACTGATGACCCTCGCCGTACACGGGTTTGTTTGTAGGTGATGCATTAAAAGCAGAAGAAATTCTCAGAAAACTTAATTCTCTTATCAGGAACACACTCGTTCAGAGCATGAAAAACGTTTAATATAAGGCTGCCATTTCTAAGTAGGAAAAAGTTCTGTCATCACTGATGTTATTGTGTTTAGTCCAGTCTCACGGGACCATTGCGTCACAGACAATTTCTGGAATTGTGAACGCGTTCCCGAGTCATTGCATAAATACTTTCGTTGCCGATTGAGCACCTACATTCCTGTATGTCCCTTCTTCGGACTACGCACCGTTCCGTCAACTCTAAGCTGTCTTGCGTTCTCCCAGTTTTTTATCGTGAAGGTGGTGGTGTGCCAAATTTAACTCTCCAACGTTGTCTAACCAATCACATCCTTTGTTTACCAATAAGATTTCAGCACCCACTTCCGTCATTTCGTATTACAAATTGTAGCATTGCCAAGTTTTTCTCTGTGTTCTGAATTACTACCCACTAAAAATTATTTCTAGCGGCTGTGGTTAAGAGGTTCAGCTTTAGTGGGGGCAACATTTTAGGACGCCCTGCGTCTAAAGAAGGTAACATTTATAATTACGAACGTTTTAACTAGAACTACTACCCGTCGTCTAGGCGTAGCCGTCACGGTAGCTCAGCGTGTTCGGTCAGTGTGTTAGCTGCCCTCTGTAATAAACTGAGTGAATGGATCAAGAACTAACTACAACGGACTCCGTCCGGAACAAACGCAACGAACAAAAATGAGAAAGAAAAGGAGGTAGTGTCTAATTAGCAATCAGAACGTCCTCAGTCCCGGGTTCTAACCCAGCCACTTTAAATTTTGAATAAAAATCAGCAAAGGCGGCCGAAGACCTCCGGCATAAGAAGTCACTCTGTGTCAACGGCCTTATCAAATAGGGTGAAGGAGCAGATAGGTTCAGAGCACTTGTCCTTGGGTTTGGAAACTGGCCCCAAAGGGCGGAAGAAGCAGCAGTGATCAACGGTATTAAGCCGCAGAAGACGATGGAAACCCCTATATCACAAAATAACTTATCTACAGGACTTGTGGCCGTGACTGAAAAATTTTCATTGTGATATCTCCATTGGCAAAAGATTCCGGTCTTAACTAGTGGAAGCATAAAATTCAACGAGTCACACGGATTGCGCGGCCCCTCCGTCCGGAGGTTCGAGTCCCCCCTCGGGCGTGTGTGTGTGTGTGTGTGTGTGTGTGTGTGTGTGTGTGTGTGTTTTCCTTAGCATAAGTTAGTTTAAGTAGTGTGTAAGTCTAGGGACCGATAACCTCAGCAGTTTGGTCCCTTAGGTACACACGCACACACCTACGAGTCTAGACTTGAAATGTCGAAGTTTGAACGTGGTAGGGAAGCTAGAAAATTTAAAACGGGAAATGCTGAAGCTCAGTCTATATATAGTGAGGCTCAGTGAAATAAAATGGAAAGAAGACAAGGATTTCTGGTCAGACCAGTATAGAGTGGTATCAGCAGCAGCATAAAATAGTATAACGGGACCACAATGCGTCACGAATAATAAGAGAGGACAGATAGTATTACCGTTGACACTTATCAGACTTACGGCAACACCGACAACCATAGTTTAGGTATACGTGCTGACGTCGAAAGCTGAAGATTACGAGATAGCGAGAGAATATATGAGAATATTGAGTGTGTAGTTCAGTACGTAAAGAGAAATGAAAATCTAATTGCCATTGGGAACTGGAATGGGGTTTTATGGGAAGGAATAGAAGAAAGGATTATGGGACAATATGGGCTTGCTAGTACGAATAAGAGAGGAATAAGGCAAATTGTCTTCTGCAATAAATTTCAGCTAGTATTAGCTAATATTCACGAGAGCAGCAGGTACAATTGGAAAACGCCGGGAGATATGGAAGTTTTCAGTTAGAGATTCCGAAATCAGGTATTGTAAGGCGTAGCAAAGGACACATTTTAATAGTGGTGAAGAGTGGGTTGAAGTTTGAGGCGAGTCAGGAAGAATCAATGCGCAAGGAATTGAAATACGGAAGTACTAATGAATGACGAGATACGCTTGAAGGTCTATGAGGTTATAGATGCAGTAATGAGGAGCAGCTCTGTAGGCAGTTCACTTTAAGGGGAAATGACATCGCTAAAAAAAGGCAATGACAGAAGTTGGGAAGAAAAACATAGGTACAAAGTAACTGCGAAGAAACCACGGGTAATAGAAGAAATATTCCAATTCATCGGTCAAAGACGGAAGTACAAAAATAAAATTATCGTAAGTACAAAAATCTTCAGAGAAATTCAGGGTTACAGAAATAAAAGTCACTTAGGAATGAAATAATTGAAATTTCAGGAAAGTTACCGCGATGTGGCTACATAAAAAACATGAAGAAATCTAACAGTAAATGAAGAGCATATGGAAAAGACGAAAGAACCTTCGGTGAAACTAAAAGCGAAGGTGATAACGTTAAGAGTGCAATGTGAACTCCATTGTTAAATACAGAGAAGAGGGCGGATGGGTGGAAAGAGTACATTGGGCTCCTCTATGAGGGCGGGGGAAGGGGGGTGGGGCGACACGGCACTTGTTTGATGACGTGATAGACGAAACAGAAGCCGACAGGGAACAGGCAGAGGATCCTGTATTAGAATTTCATTTAGAAGAGCTGCCTAAGAATTAAAATCAAGTAAGACAGAAGGGATAGATAACCTTCCATCGCAATTTCTCGAATCATTGAGGAGCGTGGCAACTACAGTTAGTCATGTTTGTGTCTAGAATGTGTGACTGGCAATGTACTATCCGACTTCCAGAAAAAACATCATCCACACAATTCCCAAGATTGAAAGAGCACATAAGCGCGAGAACAATCGCACTATCAGTGTAACAGCTCGTGCATCCAAGTTGCTGTCAAGTATAGTGTACAGAAGAATGGAAAAGAAAATCGAGGATCTGTTAGGTGATCTCACTGACTTTAGGAAAGATAAAGGCACTAGAAAGGCAGCTCCGACGTTTTAGTTCAGAATGGAAGCAAAACTGAAGAGGGTACATCGACCTGCAGAAAGCTTTCGACAATGTCAAATGGTGCTAGATGTTCGAAATTCCTATAAAAATAGGAGTAAGATACAGGGAAAGACGAGTAATGTCCAATACGTACAAGGCCGAAAAGGGAACAATACAGGAAGACCAAGAACGAAGTACTCTGATTAAAATAATGATTTATGGCTGAGGGCGTAAAAAGCATGGTCAACAGTGCCTATCCATTAATGATCGGATTAAAACAGGTGTAAGACAGGGATGTAGTTCTTCGGCGCTGCTGTTCAAACTATGCATAGAGGAATCAATGACGGAAATAAAAGAGGTTCAACAGTGGGATTAAAGTTCAAGCTGAATGGGTATCAATGATAAGGTTCACTCATATTGCTATCCCCAGTGAAACTGAAGAAAAATTACAGGGTGTGTTGAATAAAGTCTTCAGTACAGAATATGGATTGAGAGAAAATCGAAGAAAGAGAAGTATTGAGAAGTAGCAGAAATAGAACAGGGAGAAACTTATCAGGGTGGTGAACATGAAATAAACAAAGTTAAGGAATTTTGCTACCCAGACAGCAAAATAACACGTGACTGAAGCAGTAAGGACGACATCAATAGCATACTACAACTGACAAAAGCTGTACTTCTGGCACAGAGAAGTCTACAGAAGAACGTTGAAACTTAGGTGGAGTGACGACGTTCTGCGGAGAATTGGCAAGGAAATGAATATATTGAAGACACCGACGGGAAGGTATAGGATGGAAGGATACGTATTGAGACATCAGAGAATGACTTCCATGGTGCTACAGGGAGCTGTGGCGAGTAAAAACTGTAGCGGAAACAGACTGGAAAGCATCCAGCAAATAATTGAAGACATAGGTTGCAAGCGCTACAGTCACATGAGAGAGTTGTCACATGAGAGGCTTTTGTTAGTTTAAACTTAACTAAACTCCAGTTCCTACTTCGCACAAGCTTCTGGCATCTCGTTAACCCGAAATTCAGTCGAAGGCGTACTTGATTATTTTCCGTTTCATGTGTAATATGAAGTGTACAGAAGATTTACTATCCGTATGTCTCGTTTTCGTGTCCAATGACAAGCTTAATATTTATTAGACTTATTTTCCTTAATTAGGTTAGTTTCTCTCTCGATAAAGAGCCTTTCGCTTCCAACATGGCACCTCGTGTTATTCTACCTTAGCTAATCACTCCCATTTTCACGTCTGCAGTAACTGCGAGCACGATGTTTATGAAGCTCAATTTTGCGTCGTCATACAATGCCCCGTAGAGAGAAGCGTCTTGAACCTGCTGTCTGTCCTATCGTGAAAGACAGTACAGTAGGACACTGTCAGTACCCAAATTGCAGCTGGATTGGTCCGTTCTTCTGACTATATCGATAGTCGGGGTAGCCACCAATTCCTTTCAAATATTGAACACGGCTAGCGGTTGTTTTAGTATGAATCTTGTGTGTTCCCTCCATCCCCCTCCCACCATCTCCCGTCGACTAAACAATGAACCCTAAACAGAATGACGGGACTGTGTGGGGTTCTCAACGTGGTTGCCTATTCAGGTAGAACATCACACGTGCTGGGTGCCGAGGGCAGATAAGACGCTGACCGAAATAAAAAAAAAGTATGTGTAGTGTGAAAAGGTAGGTAACAACTTATTTGCCACGCGAGTACAAACCTCGTTGACAAAACTTTCCTTAGTGTGGTACTAAGTCATTATTTAAAACCTATGTTGGAGAATTCTTGACCTACCAGTGTGTTATAGTAGTACAGAGCCGCTGAGCTAAATTTTGTCATTACTGCTCACAGAGGATGATATTACATCGCAATTTTTAAAGACGATTGTTATAATTGGTCTTAAGATGGAAGGGGTGGGGAATTATTTTGTAATATGTTACAGCGATGGAATGAGTCTGCTGTTATTTAGCGCTTCTTGCACTGTGTGCTATGATTGGCTGCCGTCGGCGTATGAGTGGGCTCTTCATTCCTCCTGCTGGACGCAGGCTGTGCGGTGGCAGGTACTGACCGACAGCGCTCACGTCTCGTGTTGTTGGTTTTGGTGGTGGTGGTGGTGGTGGTGGTGGTGGTGGTGGTGGTCTCAGAGCTGGAAGCCAGGATAGGGCAAGCCTGAGTCCATCCTTTGTTCATATTGTCGGGGTGCTTTGGTGTGGCTTATCTGGCTTTCGAGCATCACTTGGGCGATGTGCGCAGATAGCCTAAGAACAGGTAACTGAGTTTCTCTGCGCTAGGTAGATGGCGTTAGGTGCGCGAAAGGGGACAGGAGCTCAAAATGCTGTGTACACATTCTTAATGGTTACAAACATAAATCGAATCCCGTAACCATGGTGATGAACAAAACAAGGTAGGCAAAAAATCGACGAACTGTAGCCCACCCCGATATGAACGTGTTTCGTTGAGTTTCCCAAACAAAAAATCCAGAAGGATAAAAAAGGCCTCATCTCTCATTAAGAACAAGGACACTGATTTGTGGAACATGGAATTTTCAGGAGTTACCAGGAAAAATTGAGAATGTGATCAAAGAAATGGAAGTACTGAAAATGAATAATTTGGTAATGACAGAGACGGAAAAGAACGTTTGTGGACCAGAACTACCAGAAGATTTCTGTTTTCGAGTTGAGTGGAAAAACAAGGAGCAAAATCAGCAGTAGCAATTCTTATAAAAAGAAAATGAAAATAATAAGGAATTAAATGGAAGTGGATGAACGAATAATCAGTGTAAGAATAAAAATTCATTAAATTTAACTGGAATGAAGGGTGTACGGCATTAAAGAGGATGGGCCTGATGGAAAGGGGATTTTTTCGATGACTTCATAATGAGTGGTTGATGAATGTCCAGACGGACGTGAACTGTTATTCATGGGGGACTTAAAATGTCGAATTGGAAAAGATCACATAATGACGTTGTAGGACCACGGAGAGAGGGTGTAGAAGAAGACAACGGAAGAAGGTTGAATAATTTCTTTAAGGTTCACAAGTATACAGTTATTAATGACCAATTCCAGCACAAATACACTCCTGGAAATGGAAAAAACACATTGACACCGGTGTGTCAGACCCACCATACTTGCTCCGGACACTGCGAGAGGGCTGTACAAGCAATGATCACACGCACGGCACAGCGGACACACCAGGAACCGCGGTGTTGGCCGTCGAATGGCGCTAGCTGCGCAGCATTTGTGCACCGCCGCCGTCAGTGTCAGCCAGTTTGGCGTGGCATACGGAGCTCCATCGCAGTCTTTAACACTGGTAGCATGCCGCGACAGCGTGGACGTGAACCGTATGTGCAATTGACGGACTTTGAGCAAGGGCGTATAGTGGGCATGCGGGAGGCCGGGTGGACGTACCGCCGAATTGCTCAACACGTGGGGCGTGAGGTCTCCACAGTACATCGATGTTGTCGCCAGTGGTCGGCGGAAGGTGCACGTGCCCGTCGATCTGGGACCGGACCGCAGCGACGCACGGATGCACGCCAAGACCGTAGGATCCTACGCAGTGCCGTAGGGGACCGCACCGCCACTTCCCAGCAAATTAGGGACACTGTTGCTCCTGGGGTATCGGCGAGGACCATTCGCAACCGTCTCCATGAAGCTGGGCTACGGTCCCGCACACCGTTAGGCCGTCTTCCGCTCACGCCCCAACATCGTGCAGCCCGCCTCCAGTGGTGTCGCGACAGGCGTGAATGGAGGGACGAATGGAGACGTGTCGTCTTCAGCGATGAGTCGCTTCTGCCTTGGTGCCAATGATGGTCGTATGCGTGTTTGGCGCCGTGCAGGTGAGCGCCACAATCAGGACTGCATACGACCGAGGCACACAGGGCCAACACCGGGCATCATTATGTGGGGAGCGATCTCCTACACTGGCCGTACACCACTGGTGATCGTCGAGGGGACACTGAATAGTGCACGGTACATCCAAACCGTCATCGAACCCATCGTTCTACCATTCCTAGACTGGCAAAGGAACTTGCTGTTCCAACAGGACAATGCACGTCCGCATGTATTCCGTGCCACCCAACGTGCTCTAGAAGGTGTAAGTCAACTACCCTGGCCAGCAAGATCTCCGGATCTGTCCCCCATTGAGCATGTTTGGGACTGGATGAAGCGTCGTCTCACGCGGTCTGCACGTCCAGCACGAACGCTGGTCCAACTGAGGCGCCAGGTGGAAATGGCATGGCAAGCCGTTCCACAGGACTACATCCAGCATCTCTACGATCGTCTCCATGGGAGAATAGCAGCCTGCATTGCTGCGAAAGGTGGATATACACTGTACTAGTGCCGACATTGTGCATGCTCTGTTGCCTGTGTCTATGTGCCTGTGGTTCTGTCAGTGTGATCATGTGATGTATCTGACCCCAGGAATGTGTCAATAAAGTTTCCCCTTCCTGGGACAATGAATTCACGGTGTTCTTATTTCAATTTCCAGGAGTGTATTTACGGGCGCCTGGGCCAACACGTCAAGGAACCTAAAATCAGTTATAGACTATGTAATAGTGCGGAGGCAGTGGGTAATTAAGTGCAAGATGTAAGGGTAAGAAAGGAAGAGTGTGGCTCCTTTCATTCTATTGTTACTTCAGAAAACGCTTTTCGGATTAAGACCAAGATAAAACACGAGGAGAAAGATGAGGAATAACGAACTATGGAGGATCCAAAATATAGGCTACATCTGTTACATGAAAAAAGTATGAGACATTTTTATCAGTAAAGATTAAAACTAAGGTTGGATGCCTTGGAGAAGGAATGGAGTGCTAATAAACTATGATGTTTCCTGAAACAATTAAGGAAGCTACGTAGGAGGCCTTAGGAAATTAAAGGAAGGTGAGAGTAGGATTGAATGGAAGAGCATGGAGTAGGTGCAGGTGGTTGAGGGAAAGGAGAAACTATATCACGTTAGATTAAGCTCTGAAAGTGAAGGGGACTAGAATAGGTACAACGTACATGAAAAGAGGGCTAAGTAACAACGAAGTATAATGAAGACGAAAGGGAAGAGTATGTGGAGAAATAGAGCAATCGCTTGGACACAGGAGATCTACACAGACAAGTAGGATTAGGAAGACTCAAATGGCTAGCAACCCCGCACCTACAATACAACTTAGATCTACTGGACATTGGAAAAAATATTTTGTATTTTCAAGTTCCGGCAGGAAAAAGAGGGTCACGTGATAGAAGTCTACAAGGAAAGCAGTAAATAAGGTATTACAGTACATATGCTAGAGGGAGAAGTAAAACGAGATGCTGAAAAAGGGAAGAAACGGAGAGGTAAGTGAACCAGGAGGGGTTGTTTTGGAATTATGGAAATGTGAGCCCTACCAAATGCTGAAAATTAAATGTAGGTTGCTTAGATTATGGAGTGAGAGGAATTACCAAAAGAGTGATGTGTGATACGCATCAGCTAACTACAAAAAAAGGTACAACTTTGAACATGGCTCACGTTTGCAGCAACCGTATACACAAATTTGAAAAATATGTAAAAATCTGCCTACCGGTTGCATAGATTTTCTACATACCTTGACCAGGTTTCGTCACCTCTAAGGATGACTTCACCAGAAGCTAAGGTAATTACCTAAAATGAATGTCAGAATTAAATATCTTATCTAATAAAAGTTTACGTTAATGTAAACGAGTGTAAAACAAATGGTACTTACGTGAACATATCGTCAAAGATGTATAGTGATTTAAGAGCTGAGTTGCTCAAGTCACACATTGAAATATAAGACAACGTTCTTCAAAAAGTCAAACAATAAAACATAAGTAACACCGGTGTGGTGTGAGGAGACCGTGTGGCAACTAGTCGCGCTGCCAAATAAACGTAATCTAGGGCGCGCCACAAGCGGGCCACTAGTAACGTGAGTAAAACGATTTTGTGTTTTACACATTTTCTGAATTGTTGGGTATGCCACCTACTCTGTTTAAAATGACTGGAGTGATAAAGAAACTGGTATAGGCACGCGTATTCAAATACAGATACGTAAACAGGCACAGTAAGGCGCTGCGGTCGACAACGCCTATATAAGAAAACAAATGTCTGGCGCAGTTGTTAGATCGGTTACTGTTGCTACAATGGAAGGTTGTCAATGTTTAAGTGAGTTTGAACGTGTTGTTATAGACGGCGCGTGAGCGATGGGACACACCATCTCCGAGGTAGCGATGAGGTGGGGATTTTCCCATACGACTATTTCAGGAGTGTACAGCGAATATCAGGAATCCGGTAAAATATCAAATCGCCGACATAGCTGCGGCCGGAAAAAGATCCTGCAAGAATGGTACCAACGATAACTGAAGAGAATAGTTCAACGTGACAGAAGTGCAACCCTTCCGCAAATTGCTGCAGATTTCTATGCTGGGCCTTCAAAAACTGTCAGCGTGCGAACCATTCAACAAAACATCATCGATATGGGCTTTCGGAGCCGAAGGCCCATTCGTGTACGCTTGATGACTGCACGACACAAAGCTTTACGTCTGGCCTGGGCCTGTAAACTGCAGCATTGGACTGTTGATGACTGGAAACATGTTACCTGGTAGGACGCATCTCGTTTCAGATTGTACAGAATTGATGGACGTGTACAGCTATGGCGACAAATTCATGAATCCATGGACCCTGCATTTCAACAGGGGACTGTTGAAGTTGGCGGAGGCTGTGTAATGGTGTGAGTGTGCAGTTGGAGTGACATGGGACGCCTGATACGTCTAGATACGATCTAGTAGGTGACACGTATGTAAACATCCTGTGATCACCTGCTCCGATTCATGTCCATTGTGCATTCCGACGAACTTGGGCAATGTCATACTCCATACGTCCAGAATTGCTACAGAGTGGCTTCAGATATACTCTTCTGAGTTTAAAGCTTTCCATTGGCCACTGAACTTACCAGACATGAACATTACTGAACATATCTGGGATACCTGGCAATGTGCTGTTCAGAACTGAATTCCACCCCCTCGTACTCTTACGGATTTGTGGGCAGACCTGCGGGATTCATGGTGTCAATTCCCTCTAGCACTACTTCAGACTTTACACTGTCGATGCCACGTCGTGTTGTGGCACTTCTGCGCCCGCGCGGGGGTCCTACACGATATTAGGCAGGTGTACTAGTTTATTTTGCTCTTCGGTGTATATAGACGTTGTGTATTGGAACGGTGGAGTCAGTTATGTGGAGGTACGGCAATTCGTTTCCAGCATGGTACTATCTACCCATTACTTTTTGCTGATGATCAAGTACTCACAGTACATTGTAGAGAAGATGTTAGATTTATGATAAATTAATTGAAGCATATGAACGAGGCAGGCTTAGCAAAAATAGGAGCGTGGCAGAATATCTAGTAGTGGGAGGAGATGGAAGAGAGGTAGTAGTGCCGCGAAGAACTATTAAAGCAGCTTAAATACTTAGGATCCATTATCCATTCCTCGGGAAGTTGTGGGGCAGATGAACTCAGGACCCAGTAAGCAAGAGGAGCAATTAATATTCTGGATGGAGTTATTTCCAGATTCTTCTTCTTTCTTTTGATATTGGCTGGTTCCAAATAGTAGTGTAGAAAGATGGACCCTGGGGGAGCAGCAGAGAAGCAGTAGACATGGATGGAACAAGAGGTTCAGCCAAGATATCAGCAACAGGGCGGAGAAGAAATGAGTAAATTAAGGTTATATTGGATACGGAACAACTAGTCAGGAAAGAACTGAGAATACAACTCATCAGTGGTTTAGCCATTTAATGAAAACGGATCAAGGACGATGGCCAAAAGCGATTCTGGAATGGTCGCCGCCAAGAGTGAGGAAACGTGGACGGCCAACATTAATATGGAGAGCGGGAGTAGCGACAATGATAAGGAAGAGATCTGGAGGACGAAGACTGCCTTGATCGTGAAAGCTGGCGAATGGGAATACAGGTCAACTGTTTAACAGTGGTGGAGCCCTTGAAAGTAAGTTCGTGAGGCTCTGGAACAGAGAGGATTTTGTAACTTATACTGGGAACTTTGATCCGAGTCTGGGAAGTATTCATTTGGTTGACAGGCACACGGAAATCTTCAGACGGTGCTCACGTTCAGCATCTCAGAAGCGGTGCATGGCAAGACACTGAATGCATTCGATGCTGCAGCGGAGAGAAAATATTCCAAGTTCTTGTGCCAAGCGGAAAGGGAGATAAGAAACATCAGGAGAACTTAGGCGGATTTCTCTAACATAATGGGATATTGTTTGTAGCTTAAGTAATTGGTGGTTCACTAATGATTCAGACACTTTGTGGATTCGTATGCAATATGCTTCAGCTGATGGCATATCAAAGCAATTATGTCTTTAGCACAATGTGGAATGGCTCCTTTCTTGAATTACGAATTATTAATCTGATTCCTTTCGCGGTCTTTGTCTTACTACAGCCGTATCAACTGAATGTTCGAAGATTTAATATTTTGAGTGGCTGAGTATCCGGCAATACCAGGGTCTTTTCTGTATTTAATCCATTCTGTTTGTGTATCTCTCCTTCCCCCCGTCTCTGACCATCTCCCCTAACCTCCTTTCTCTAAACATCTATTAAACCCCCCTATTCTCCCTCTGCCCCCCCTCCTCATTTCTGCATCATCACGTTGTCATACCATCCCTAATACGAAATTGCCGGTTTTCACAGCCACAGTATTTGTTTGCATATAGTAAGTGCCACGTGTACCAACTCTGGTTGAAACCGATCCGGTACTTTAGGAGCAGCTTTTCATCCGCAGTCTTGTTCAGCTTCGCACATGAAATTTCACCTATATTTAATGTATTTCACAAGTATTTGTACGCATGTCATCTGTATATCTAAACAATTTCGCCCTGCTGGTTCTTTATCACGAATCTCAATGGTTATGACGTCATATACCCTGAAGCTTGCGTCTTACATTGTGCAGCATACCGGCCATACATGAGCACATTAGTGTGAAGCTGAATAGTGTAATGCAGCAGTGCTAACAGCAAGCGACCGCGGGATGTTCTGACTGTAATAATTCAACAAGGCCGACACAGTTGTGAGGCAGGTTAGGCTTGCCGAAGCAACGGACTCCTCAGTATTACACATCCTCGTGCAGCAAGGAGCAAGGCGGATTTCTACACTGTTAGTGGCAGTGGTGTATAAGGATACGTGACTAATTGGCGTATATGCACAGTAGGAGTGCTGCTGCCGCCTACTACTGGACATTTTATAACGAAATTGTTCTCTGCCTGGCTGTCCTACCAGGAGAACGCGGCTGTGCTGGATGAGGATGCCACATTGAGCTGCCAGTTGAAGTCACCAGTTCGAGGCCACAGCATGGTAACAGCTCTACGCACGTAGCGTTCGGTAGTTCCGTGCCATAAAGGGACAACACCGATTATTCCCTGACCTGGCAGTGCACACCGCACAGTCACCCGTTGGGGGTAGAGACTTTTAGATCGCGAAATGCGGATTCTCAGTCCCCCAGTCGCGCCAACTTTACTTATTGACGAACGCAACCAAATAAAAATATGCTTCGTCGCTAAACCAAACCATGCTTGCCCATACTAATTCCAATCATGCCCCGCGGCTGAACGTGCAGTTTGAACGTTTTAAGGCAAACCGCTCACAAGAAGTTACAATTTTATTTCATACACTTCAATAATTATCGCCCTGTACGTTTTGGTAATATGTATGAATTTGTATGAATCTTTACTGTACTGTATCAAATCTTGTTTGTTTTGACGTAGTACACATCGGTCCATTTTAAACACTAATTTCAGTAGCTACATGAACCACATAACACCTCATTCTTATATTTTGTAAGGACCACACCCTAGGCTGATTTGTTAGAGCCTTGAATTTTCTAACGTTTCCATTATGCGACAGTCATTTGACTTCAGAGTGTTTGGGGAGCCACATGCACTTCTGTAGCGTTCACTCGACGTAGATCTCAGTGGCAGCCTTTGTACTCCGATTACAATTACTTTGCTATCGGCGTTTTTTACCAGGCGAACGCTAGGGGCCAGCCACCTGCCCTTCATTTATTTTACATTAATGCTTGGTGTGTGTTCTTTCGCTGATTTGCCTCGATAGGCAATGAACCCACTACCTCCAGTGAGGGTGCACAATGTCGTTCGAAATCCGGATGGAGTCTAAGTTGCGAGCATAGAGGACATGAGCGGGGACTGTGGCTAGGTAGCGTTCGGTGGGAGGGAATGATGAACAATAATGTTTGAAAACCAGCTCGCTTTTTTCGACATAGCGGCCAGAAAGTGGTAGATACAGGCACCCATATAGTACCCCTAGACGTGAAATGCGTTCAATAGTGTTGTACATTGCCGCCTAATGAACGAAATACGAGCGGACTGAATGTAATACCTAAAATATATAAATGACCTGTAGGTAACATCTGGAGTTCCATGTGAGAAACACTGTGTCCGGATGGCGCAGTAGTTAACGCAGCTGCCTAGCGAGCAGCAAATCCCGGTTTCGAATCCAGGTCCGGCTCATATTTTCACTCGTCACAGCCAATTCCACATTAAGTCCTGATGTAGCTGGTATCATCAGTTCCCGCCCTGTCCTTTCCTTTCCCTTCCCTTCCCCTTTCTCCACTTTCAAACTGAATAATAACCCTTTCTTTTTCATGCGCCACGTGCTCACTGTATTGCCTGTTTTGTATGTTACATGCAACACTTGCGATGTGTGGCTAGCTGTACTCGGCACCACTGCACCCACCACCGCCATTTACAAGTCACAAAGTTATTTTAATGAGAGTGTAATAAGCCACAATCTCGCTGGGCATTTTGCAATATCTCACCACTTTTGGCGCTGTGAACTGCAGGGGGAAGGAGTCCATGTCTCGACTGTAGTTCCTGAAAAAGAAATAATTGTCACTTATTAGTCGAAGTTACATAAAATAAAATATTGCTCGGACAGGTTTGTTATTTTCGTATCAGGCAAACTTTTATACCATAACCTACTATAAGTTCTAAAATTACCCGCAAAATAAACAAGCTTACGTCTCGTTTCTGGAGATTGTCGTGGTCGAGGCATCACGCCATTTCAAAAAGTCACTAAAAGCACTAGTCACGATTACTGGTCCTTCCTAACACCTGTCTCGTAATCACTGTACCGTCTCACTAATGGACTAAATGAAACTTTCTCAGAGTTACCAAAATTTCGCTTAACTGTGGCATGTAAACAACATAATGGAAACACGTGAGGTGATTAGTCAGTTTTACAACCACTGTCAGCTGCTCGACGTCGACAAAAACCAACCAAGATTAAATTTATTAATACCAATATGCAGTTAGTGGGATACAATATATTGTCAGCCGTCATAAAAATGAGTAGTGCCATTTAGCATAGAAACCCAAACTCAGCCTTTTGAACTGTCCAGCCAATGCAGTCATCAGACTGCTACTGTGGGCAGTTGTTTAAATTCTCCTCATAAGCAATGGAGTGACAGTACTTGATTCAGTACACAACAATGGTTTTATCGAAGTTTAACAGCAATGCTATGTAATGGTTCTTGGTAGGTGTATCCATACATACTGAAGTTTTAAAGCAATTGTGCTTTGAAAATTACAATGTGCAGCTACTGAAATATCGGTGGTTGTCAAAAGTAACACTGAAATCGCAGAAAAGAGGATATACAACTGGATCTGTAGGGATACCGATTCTATTCTACACAAAATATGCAGAAGAACTTTCTCCTCTTCTAGCAGCAGAGTACCATGGGGGTACACAGGACCAAAGCGTTTTGGGGAAAAGCACAGGTCATTACCGTATTCAACACGAGTTGCCGAACTGCCACACTAAACTATAGGGCTACACCACTGATACAGATCTGTTGAATTTTGGGACTTTTATGCCCTCTTATGACGTTTCTGCAGCCCGAAAAAACCTGGTCTGAAGGAATAGACATGGGTTCCAAAAACAACGATCGTTTGAAAACCAGCTTGCTTTGTTCGACATAGAGGCCAGAAAATTGTAGACGTAGGCACCGATATAGTATCCCTAGACGTGAAATGCGTTCGATAGTGTTTTACATTGCCGCCTAATGAACGAAATGCGAGCGGACAGAATGTAGTACCTGTAATATATAAATGACCTGTAGGTAACATCTGGAGTTCCATTTGGCGTTTGGTGGATAATGTTGTATACAAAGAAGTCGCAGAGCTGGAAAATTGTACAGAAATACAGGAAGACTTGCAGATTATCTACGCTCAGTGCAGAGTGGGGCAACTCACGCTCAACATAAGCAAATGTAGCTGTTTGTAATACGCTGACAGAAAGAACCATTATTGTATGGTTACACAATTGCAGAACAGTCACGGGAAGCAGCTATTTCCATAAAATACCTATGAGTAGGCCAATACACACGTGGAGGTTTGAAGTGGAACTTACAGATAAAATTATACGCTAGTAAGGCACATGCAGATTGGTACAGCGGAAGAAACCCTAAGAAATGTAGTCCATCAACGAAACGAAACACTCGTCCGACCAATACTTTAATATCGCTCGTCAGTGTTGAATCCGCACCAGAGGACTGGAAGACGAGATAGAGGAGTTCAAAAGAGGAGCAGCGCCTTTCGCCATGGGTTCATTCAGTACGCGTCAAAGCGTCATGGAGATACTAAGTCAACTCCAGTGGTAGGCACTGCAATATAGAAGCTCCACATTATGGTTGGTCTACGGTTAAAGTTGCAAAGGCGTACGCTTTAGAAGAGTCAACAAATATGTTGCTTCCTCCTATCTATATCTCGCTAAATGACTGATAGAACTGGAGAGATTAGAGCCCACACTGAGGCTTACCAGCAATCGTTCTTCCAGTGAACCATTGGTAACGAACAGGGAAAGGCTGAATTGACAGCGGTATACAAAGTACCTCCGCCACACACCCTAAGGTCACTTGCGTAGTATAGATGTAGAAAGAAAGTGGGAGTAATATGGAGCTTTACCGACAGACATTCGTACATACTGTTCGTAAAGAGAACAAGAGAAACGAACCGACGATGGTACCGGAAGTACGCATTGCCGTGCAACGTGAGATGACTCGCGGGGTGAGGATGTAGATGTAAGCTGCCAATTTCATTATTCGAAGCACCCATGTTTGATCAGCGTCACTGCCGAAGTAGATACGGAACAACGACCCATAAGCACGTTTGATATCGACGAAAAACCATCATGTCTGTAAGTGCATACCATGTGATTTACTATGAACTGAAGACAGATTAGCAATAATCGAAACATTCTTTTAGAAGGATGATTTGCATGTTTAGAATGTAGTATTTAATGGCAAAATTATTACACTACTGCACTCATTAGATCTCTGAAGTTTAGAGCGCATAGGCATAGCCTGCAGGGGAACAATGATCGTTAGAAATTAGAACTGCACGCTGCTCTGCCCTTTTAATTATCATACAATTTACAGTGAGAATTATGGCACTGCTGAAAGGTCGGGCTGTTTCAGATCTGTCTTACAGCTACAATGTTTTCAGCCAGTTTCCAGAAAACAAAGAATTAGTAACGATTTTCCTTCAGTTGTAATTCATTATTGTATGTAGCATCTTTTAAATTCGGCAACACAGCTTGTAAGGTGTCAGGCAAATCCAACACCTTCCATGAAAACCCTGACATGATAACAAATCCGGCAGTATGTCACATAGCTCCGAATAAGTCCTGACAAATTAACCAAAGTAATACGATCAACGAGTGAGCAAATGGAATAACACAGACTAACACAAGAACGCCTAAATGCATGTCATACCTTCACACCGTGAAACAAACAGTTCCGAGGGGAGAAACGAGAACAGAACCGTGTTAAGCTAGAAGGCCCTACGATAAGGGACAGACACCCACATCTCCGGCCGACCGCCAAGACAACCCCCCACCCCCCAAGTCCATGTTAAAAGAGCCCTCCAGAAGAACAGTATAGCTCTTACGGTAACACTAAAATGGCCACACCAGCTGCAAGTTTTAGCGTGAGACTATACGTGTCTCTTACGTTGCAAACGTTAAAAGTATTGCCCCACCACGAAAAGTATAACGTTTCTCATTGGATAGGCAATTTTTCTAGGCGGAGCTTAAAGTTAACGTTGAGACCCTGATTGGTCAGCTGAAAACACAGCCAGATAGCTTTTCTTAAACCAATTTCGGTAAATTGTAGTAAGGAGAGGTTAGAGAGGACTTGCTTCCGAGATGGCGAGGTGTGTGGAGCTGCGCCGCCCGCCGCCCCCTGACGCTGACTAACCACCGACAAGGTAATGAACGCACGCGATGCCACATAACAGTCATAAGGCTTCACTCAGAACCGGAGAAGTCTCATCTGTTACATCCCCTTTTTACGTAATACTAGTGTCGATCGTCAAACTTCGTGGTATTCACATTTGCTACTTGAAGTTAAAATCTGAAACGCGATGATTTTTCTGTTATACAATTATTGAGAAGCCACATCAGCCACTGTGATTTACGACAAGTTAGATAAGTAAAGATAATTGAGGGTCACTGTAGAACATTTGATAGTTTCCTCTTACGAAATTTAATTTAAACGTAGATTATCGATGTGAAATGGCATAGGTCATCCTTCAATCCATTGTAGAACTTGGAAACCCATTCAGAGAATATTCGTTCACATTTTTGTTGAACGCAGTTGGCTTTTATCATCCTGTATTAAAATATTTCCTTTTATCAATAGTGCAATTTATAAACAATGTTTTGTGAGTTGAATAAAATTTCCAATGGTAAACTTAACTGCTTTTTCGACATTATTTTACCAGCTAACTAAAAATAGGAAAGCCTTGAACCCCTTCCACTAAATTTAGTTAGTATTAAGATTCTTTTACAGGGAGTGCAGTGGAGCTGACGCTGAAATCATTAAGTATTTGGTTATATCATCGCTAGTCTCACTGAACTCTTCTGAACTCTACATGTCATGTGTGATCTGGCGTCTCCTTACCAGCAACAGGTCCCAGGTTCAAACTAGTCAATTCCCTAAAAAACACGCTCAGAGCGTCGTTGCGCGAAAGTGGTACGGAGACACGACTTAGAACAAACAGACACCACACAGAATGTTAGAAACTACCGAAACATCATTAGCTACGTTCGCACGTTCTGACTTCCCGTATTTACGAAAGGCGTTCGACATGGTACCAGGAGGCCGAGTACCAACTATGATACTATCAGACGACGTATCTTAAGAAAGGAGCGACTGTTTTCATGAAATTTTGACTAATAGGGCCCAGTACGTTTCAATGGACAGTCGATTCCAATAGAAACTGAAGTAATATTGGGCGTACCCCAAAGCCGCTTAACAGGATGTCTAAAGATGCCAATATGCGGGTATGTTATCCACTAATCAAATAAGGTCAGCAGCACCAGCATACTTTGTGATGTTATTGCCTACACCAGCGGTCGACAAAATCGTTGGTCAACAAAGAGAAATTTAACAGCAGAACGACTGAAATTTCTTTCCCGAACCAATTTTTTAAGACGAACTTCATAGGTAGGTACATTGCTTCAGCTTCTACTCCTGAGCTAATCTTTGTTAAAAATGTGTTCAATTTGAGGTATGTTCACCGAGGTCGACCCCTTCCAACGCTCAAATATACATTCCTCTTGTATACATGTTTCGTTCCTCCTCTCTGTATGTCCAGACCAACACAACATATCTTTCTCAGTTTTCTACACTACATCTATTTCTCTAGAAGCTCACTGAAGTTAACTTATTTGGTATCAAAGTTTTAAATCTTAGAAAGTAATATTGGTACATTTAATATATATTTTAGGTACCTATAAAATTATATCATGACAATGACTGAGAAATAATAACGTAAATAATGGTATTGCATCCCCTTGGACAGTTCAGGCAAGTAGACTTCGTTGTTTTTAATTTTAGGCCCTATTCTTGGTTCTCATCAGACGAATATTGCTAGTTTACGCTTAAAAAAGGTTCATCCTTGCAACAGATTGTACGCATAAATCTAAACACCCGAATAAGGAAAGAACATCAGTTTTTTCACTTGATGAGTCATGAATACTTTACCAGGTGTTAGAAACCTGCATATCTTCCTTCAAAGCAGACCACCTTTGATGTGAACTATATTGATATTTGTTTCCTCCAATATCTCCATATCAACGCGAAGGCGTTAAAACTTTTAGCTCCACAGTTTTTTAAACCCAGCCATTGTGTTTAAAAGTTGTCAATGCCAATATTGAAGGCAGAAATTTAACTGTTACAATAGCATAAATAGGTTTTTAACCGTCTAATGTTGCTATGCTGTTTCCGAATTCGTGAACCATGTGGAGAAGAGTTTGCCTCATATTTTGGTGTTTTGAAATAGCAAATTCGGTATCACAATTATTACCCTTACGCTGTTTTCAGCAGACTTAGAGCGAATCAAAGTTTATCTTTCAAAATCTTTAGCAAAAAGGATAATTTATATTGAAACAACCTCTTCTAACAGTGAAAAAACTGTTTTTCCTTTTCTCTGTAGCTTGTGATTAAGCTGATGTAGATGAGACAACGTTTACCATGAAATACAATTTTTGGATCTACCGAGCATTCGTTAGTCCAGCACAAGTGAATACCCTTCTCAAGGAGGAATGTTTTAATTTCCTTTACTATAGAAGCGAAACATTTCAGAAAGTTCTCTCTTGATAACCAACGTACCTCCTAATGCGGAGTAAGATCTCCGTAGTCTTTCTCCATTTCAAATAACAGCACTTTACACAGGAGATAATGAGTTTTAGCTATAATGGAGTTTACAATCTTAATTAACAATTCTAAACTTCGCTATTTACTTCCTGGAACTGCCTGCATACAAAGGGCTTTTTGATGTTTTACGCTGTGGTAAGTAATATCTCGTGATTAATTTTTTCTTTAAAAATAGCTACAAATTGTCTCCCACACCGGTCATACTTTTCGCCCCGTCTTTTGAAAAATCAGGCAATTTATCAAATGGAATATGTTTTTCAATGCACTCGATTATACCGTTTGCTTTAACATCAGCACCTGTCCGAGCTTTGAGGGCAATCCTGAAAGTTCTTCCTTATGACCTGTAGACGAAATAAATATAACAGGAAGTGAAAGTTCTGCTATATCAACTATGTAGTAAGATTCGTCAACTGTTATTGATAAAAGTGATATCTTTTTAAGGTCTCCGACTTGCTGGTTGGTTATGTCCATTGACTTTTGATTGTTCTATCTTCCACTGTTTCAGAATATTAATTTCTTTTAGACTGTTCTCAAAATCAGGAAACACCTATTTGGATACATTTATAAAAAAACAAACCACTCGCCTTGTGTGCGTGTTTTCCCGTCTTTTCGTGATCTCTTGACTAACTACGAAATTTGCAGTGTTCTGTAGTTAAATGCAGAACTCTGTTCTCTTGACTTGTGAAGTTCCCCATCTGATTTCTTCTTTGCATCACCGATAGGATATTTGGTGATGAATTAAAAGAGTTCAGTTTTAAAGTGTGTCTCCAAATCCGATTTCTTGTTAAGAGCAATTTATTTCCTGACAAAGACAGATCAACAGTTAGTTTCGATTTTGAATAAACGCGAACATCTCGGTTCATTCAACTTTCAATTCGCAGGTTTCAACCTCCGATTTTCTTGGCCGCTTCTTCGTAGCCATGTTAAACATGACACCTAAGTAGGTTTCATTTTGTAATAATGGAAGTCTCAAAAAAATTACAGCTCTTCAGTTGATTACAAACAGGCTGTAGGATTTGCTCTTGGTTAGAAAACTACAAGTAACTTCACTTTTTGAGTAGGTGCTTTAGTCTCCCGCGCCATTATCCACCCCCTCCCATTTTCGAAGATAATGTCACAAGCAGCGAACACTGCGCGGACGGCAGCAACAGCGCGTGGTCTGAGTCCCGAGAGACGATAGCAGTAACACCTACATTCCCGCCTAACGCCACTTCTTGAAAACAGACCATGACTCTGCAGTCGTACTGAACGAGAGAGCTCGCACGTGGTATTTTGTGGAAGAGGTCCGAAGTGCCCCATGTGGATCGTGATCCACAGTTTCTCGACCACTGGTCTAGAGAAATGTGTCGTCGTCGTATAATAGCAAGGAGATGCAGAAAGACTGGAGTAACACATGAGGCTGCTGTAATGAATGGTAGTTCATAAAAAATGGATGAATGCCAGATAGAGAGAAAAAAAGAGATCCTATAACATCCGATTATTAGTTTAGCGGCGAATATGTAATACTTGTAATAGATAAGGCGTTGGAGGGACTCTGGAGAAGTTTAGTGCATCTGTAAGTGGCATACATGGCGCAAGTTTGGCCAATTCTGGAATACTGCTGCAGAGTTTGGAGTCATTACAAATAAGTCGGCAGGTATCTAGTTTGAAGACGTGCTGCTGGGATGGCATAGATTCGGTGTAGCCTACACAAAGGTATGGAGGGTTTAAATGGTAATCGTTGGAAGAAAGACTGCTTATTTCTTGCAAAATCTTATGTAAACTTATAGAATCTGTATCTGAGGGATTGTGCGAGGATTCTGCTGTCAACATTGCATACTTCGTTTAGTAATATGAAAATAAGAGGGATTATTACACATACATAAAAGTAGTCATTTTTCCGCCGCTCAATACGCAAATAGCCTAAGGCAGAAAATCGATAATATTGTTACGAAGCACCCTCCACCATTCACTGCACAGTGGCGTACAGAGTGCAAATATAATTGTAGATCTAACTTGACCGAAGTGAAATTGTAACTAGCGTGGGGGAGACTAATATTTGACTGCCGCAGAGCGTGCCCTTCCATTCGTAAAACTAACGGTTTAATTTTGAAATGTGAGCCAGTAATCGAGTCGGACTATCTACAGAACAATTTAAAAGTCGTGAAGCTTTTTGTTACAAAAACTTCTACAGTGGGGAAATGTTTACTGATGTTTCAGGAAGCTGGATGTGATGTACGTCCATCAATTTTCTTGCACTATGGTAAGCGTGCTTCACATGGAAACTATTGTTGGCACCTAATTCGCCTTCACGTAGCAACAGAGGTAAGTGGTATCACATCATCGCCAGTCAGTGCCACCCATACCTGGTGTGAGGCGGGGGAGGGTGGGGGCAAGATAAGGTGACCGACCCCTCCCCAAGCACTCAGGGAAAGAGAAAAAATAGTGTAAAATAGTGTAATCCGGTGGTTTTCTTATAAGAAAATGATCTAAAAGTCGCTATTATGCAGGTTTTTAACAAGGTTGGAACTGTAACTTTCCTGATGGCTACTTAAAAGTAGCCATTTGTCTTCAGAAATATTGTAAATATTTTATGCCCCTGGTTTGCCACCCCCTCCCTCCCATAAAAACTACTGTAAGGACACACTTATCGCCGGTAAAAACTATTTCGTGCTACTCTGAAATTGCCTCTAATGAAAGCGTTTTTTCGCTTCCCAGACAACGTGTAACGTTATCCAACATTAGACCTTTTTTATTCAACAGTGCTAAGTAATAATAATGCCTGTTTTGGAACAAGTGCTGTATCGTTATTTAGTTTAGTGGGTTTCATGCACAAAAATTGGCATTCCACTTATGAACAATGGAATTCTTAGAATATGACAGTTTCGTTCTGAGTTCAATTACAACTTTCATTTGCTACATAGTGTTTCATTTTCCAAATAGTTCGAAGTCTGGTAACTAAACTATTTGGTATCTCCAAAGTCGAAGATGTGTCACGAAATCCCTAAGGTTTTTCTGCAACTTTGCCACCGCCGAGCGGCTGCCGTGTATAAACACATTGCTAAATGATTTCATGTTCCTTCCACTTAATGGAGAAGCATATGCAAAATGAAAATGTGGTCGGATTTCGGAGCCTACTGTGGCGCTATAAACTGTAGTCGTTCCAGATGGATTTCGCAATCTTGTCTTATTGTTTTCCAAAGACAGAAAATTAGCACAATACAATTAATTGATAATAAAGCATTGGTAGCTGAAAGTGAACAGTAATTACTTTTTGTGCTAAAGGTAATGGAACATGTGCTAGCTGTAGGCTAAGATATGCGCAGGGATCAGAAATACGTCACAGGTGGAAATTCTTCAGGACTAGATATTACAGCGAGGAAAGGGAAGATTTCTACAGATTGCTTATATCTGGGAAGCAGAAGACATGAATATGAGTCACACGAAGACACAGAAGCAAAGACGTTTATTAACAGTAATTCGTCTCCAAGAAATTCCAAACGAACCACATCGGCGTAGCGCAACCGGTAGTACGTGCCAAGTATGCGAATACACAATCAGTTCGTCTTGAACTTAAACGCTTAGGTTATATTTCATTTTTCATCTTACAGTATTTTGGTGATAGTTACCACTCTGCAACTGTGAACTGTATCACTACATTGCACTGAGAGCTGTTGTAGACCAACATTGACAAGACGCTGGTTATTAGTTTAATTACATTTTGCTCTGTATAGCCGAAAAATCATGTTTAGTGCTTAGACAATACGGAACTGGTAACAAAAAATAGCAAGACCCAATTTTTCCTTCCATTCTTCCATTCTTTTGTTACTATGTGCTAGCCGCTTTGAGCGCTAGCATCGCTTCTCCTATTAAATGGTTACGTGCGTGTGCGTCGTCGGTGATTTTAGTGTAACGCGGAAGAGCGTAATGGTTAGATATTTGATTGCGGATGCATGAAGCACACGCACCATTTTAGTTAATTCACTGTCGGATTGCGAATTCATGGAGATTCAGATTACATCGGCACGTCATAATCCCTTAATATCTCTTAACTTAAACTATAAGCAATGAAGTTTGTAATGCAACTGCTTGTTCTGTATCAAGTACTAATGAAAAAGATGCAGCTCTCTAACACCCTTTCACAGTAAACAGCCGAGTATCTCAAAAAATTATCATGTTGGAAAATCTTGAGGGTTATCAGACAAACGCACTAACTGATGGTTTTCAGACAAGTGAATCTTTTTGAGAGTAATACGACGAGTCTGCCTACTTCTGTTGCGACATGCGAATTAACATGGCTCTTACAACAAATTACCAAAAAAGACTGCTTGACGGCACGAATTAATGCATTTACATGCCGCAGTTCTGAACTCTATTCTTCGGCGCTGCCTCTTTTTCCGCGATCTCTCTTTTAGCACTACTCACGCTCAGATGTCCCCTTGTGGTTGCAATACAAACTTGAGAAATTTCTCCAAAGGAACGAAATACAGTGAAACCTGTGGAGAGCAAAGATCTACAGCCTAGATATTTTGTAGTTTGACTTAAGTGCTGTGTGTATAGCTGAGTAGATAATTTTGCCCACCCCATACGACACATTTAACCAGCGATTGTCAGATTGAGGAGTTCCAACAGCATGGCCTCCCTATTCAGCTGGCGTTCATTTTCTTTGATTTCTGGCTGTAGGTATATTTAAAGGCATTGGTATACTTTAGACACACTGATACACACTATGATGGCACTTTCTAAAAATTTTAAAAATATTTGTATGTTACCATTCAGTTTGATTTCACTTCATGTAAAAATGTGAAATTTTCGTGCAGCAGGAAAAGGAAGAGGTGCATCCTTTAATATCCGAAGTCAGAAAATCAATAAAAATTTAATACCATAAGTTTTGCAAAACATGCCACGATGACAAATTTATTCATATCCTAACGTATGTAAGTTGCTTATCCAAGTACCTCAAAAGAGAGCATTCTTATGTTAAATAGCGTTTATCAAATGTTACAGTTGAATGATTAACAATCTTCAAGGAACTTCCTTTCCGGATGAAAGGGCGCTCCGGACATGGCTCTACGAGTTCTGAGTCTCAAAACCAAGTGATTTCTACAGTCGCGGAATGTAAAAGTCATCCCAGAGTTGGAACGCTGTTGTAAATAGTGAAGGAAAATACATTGATGACAAGTATCTGTTATGCGTGTGTTTTTATTAAACTTATGGAGATACGCTACGAACTTGTGCACCAATCCAATATACGCCACGATGAATCGTTCCTTTCCAGGACTCACAATGGAATAGCTGACAGTTTTTGTTACCTTTGAATATTTTTATCAGTATATTTTCTGCTGTGTGGGTGCATATAATGGGCTCGCTCTAATTGTTTTTAACGACATTGTTCTAGTCTGGGTGACCGACAACAAGAATGCATGTCACTGCGTGACTTACTAGTGATCATATTTTTCAGTTCATATTTAACTTGCTTTTGCGATTTGATGCACCTGAAGGTTCTTGTTTAAAACGACCGAAACTAGTGACCAAGCTTACATTGTATGTAAACTAGTGTAGGCAGTAAAAGCTTTTTATATTAAGTTTTTATGCTTAATGCATTGCTATTTAGTGAAAACGTTAGGTAACTCAGTATGAGAAATTAGAACCGAAATACGAAGCACTAGAAGAACCACGAAATAAAAAGGACATTCGGAATAGTAAAAAAATGTTTTCTACATAGAGTGCAAGAACAATGAATTGCAGCACAGTGTGCCTAACACGGAATCGTGAACTTATCTAGAAATATCGGAACTATCAAGGGTAAAATTCTAGGTCGAACAAGAGGATAAGAGGCCTGGAAATCAAGACAGATTAAATGTAAAAATAAACAAAACGGATAAGAGGTCTGTCGTGTTTATACAGAATGAATTTTAAACAAGATTATGTAGCAGTCCATTTTTATTCTTATTTACAATTATGATTGTTTTTGGTTAAATGCTTTATCAAATCAAGTACTCGTTAACATTTTTCCTTTTACTTCTGTTTTTACTAGAAAGTGTAGGACACCTATAAAACTTTACCTCTATTTTCGAGGCAAGTTGGCCCAAGTAGCAGGAAAAAACCTTTCACCAATCATAAGAACCAATCAAGGCATTGCAGAATATAGCGTTAGCTGAGTTGGTATGCCATTGGGTTCCATTCAGTACAGAACCAAGTCCCCCACGAGTTTGAAGAAAGTAATTTCAATACAATTTGTTTTCTCGTATATAAGAAACTTTACCAGAAAAGCTCTTTAAAAAGTTTGAAAAGAATCTTTCATATCGAATCCAGTAGTTTGGGTCTGTATCGTAACAGCTTAGGAACTACCAACTCGCACGCCCAGTGGTTTGTTAAGCACGGGTTCAATGTTATTCGTGAAAACGGAAAATGCAACCAGAAATAACTATGCCCATATGCTTACAGGAATGTACAGTGATTGTAAGAAACGATTCATACTTCCGGGGGTTCAGTGTATATTCAATACGCCCTACGATAAATACCTTCTAAGTATAAGGACTTGGGTATCTGCCAGCTATACATCAACACCTCACTATTTGCTAAGCAATAATGGTAATATGCTAGCGTGAGTTACTATTCTCAACGTTATTAATCTCTCCGGGTAGTTATGTGGATGAGATTAGCAAAACCAAAATTTACCAGCGTTCTTACTCTTCATTTGCTCTTTGCTTCCAGTATTTGATTCATTTCCTTTTTACAAATTACGAAAAAGGATATAGTGAGCACAGTCATGCTGCCTTTTTGTTTAAACATTTTTACTAAAGTGTGTGGTATCAGCTATAGGGTAGTTCCAGGCTTGGAGAACTGGAAGATTGTAGTTTGCATGCGAGCTCGCGAAACCAATCAATGTTTCATGGTAGTACTTTTGTTATATTCCTTCGTTATATTTACCTGACGGCTACCAACCCCTATTTTCCCACTGCTGACTTACATTTCCAAGTTCTAAATATGTTTGAAGACGTTATTGAAACCCCATTAAACCTCTGTAGTCCTAAATGAATCAATACATTTAGAATAAGTGTGGTCCCACGTCGTCATTGTCGCTATAGCAGTTACGTAAAGTGGATGTAAGTTCTCTTCTGAACAATAATTGATCAAAGCTTCCTTTTTCTTTAGCTTTGAGGGGCAAAACGGCTGTGTCGTAGATACGAATTCAATAAACGGGCCGCTTTCTTAGTAAAGCACTCCTTTATATCAGGTAACATACAGGAGCCAAAACAGCGCTGGTAGGTGAGTAAAACTAAGGACTAGTAAAGTTGGTAACGCTATGTAAAAAGGAACAAATATAGTGGAAAACAAATGAACAATTTTAACGAGTCACGCTCGTAGTAGGATGCTAAAGGTTAAAAGTCAACCGGCGTCCATTGCTCAAAGCAAAAGGATGGTCTCATTGCTCACCATTTGCGAATAAGCTACCCAGCTGACTACCAGCTTCTTTATATAATAAAAACTCCAAGAACTCTAAACTGTGCTCTTGACTAACAGAAAATTTTACTAAATACAAATTTTATCTCAGGCAATTAATTAGTAACGAGTTTAAATACAGCGTACAATTTGCTGCAATGGAAAAAGTCATTCTGAAATCCGTAATTTGTTTATATTTCAGCTTACCTCCTTTCTTAGTTTCAATACCGTACGTAAATATTCGCAGCTTGGCCGATAATATGAACATGTTAAGCTGTTAAACAGAAGTAATAGGAAAAATGTTAACGAGTACTTGATTTGCTAAAGCATTTAACCAAAAACATAGATCATAATTTTAAATAAGAATAAAAATGGACTGCTACAATTATTCGCCTAACAGTGCCATAATCTTCCTGCGAGCAGTCCGGTATTTTACAGCTCCAAGGTATTCCAAGATAGGAGTTTCGCTCGTAACAAAATTTGCGTCGTATATTTCTCTATTACGCAGGACAATCATTGAGATTTCCTTTGCAATTTTATTCATTTTTAACGAAAAACGAGTTAAATGCAGTGCGGGTATTGACTTCCAAGGATTGTTTACGAAACAAACTGGCTGAACCAGTTACAATGTAGGGTTCATAAGTCACCATAATAACATGTTAAATGAAGAGTGACGAATGTCGACCTCAAGCTACGTTGTATATCTCTTAGTACAAGCCTTAACTTTCAGTCACATTCGCTGGCTTCGCTATCCTTCAACCAAATTCGCCTTACGATATAACCTAGAGGTAGGGCTACGCTACGGATCATTTCGTCATCACATTGAAGATTCCAAGAATGTAATGGAGGCGGTAGGAGGAGAGAGAGAGAGAGAGAGAGAGAGAGAGAGAGAGAGAGAGAGAGAGAGAGAGAACCAACTAACCAGATTCCTAAGATTATGTAGCAGTCCACTTTTATTCTTATTTACAGACAACTGTGATTTTGGTTCCATGCTTCAGAAAATACACTTGTTATTAACATTTTTCCTGTTAATTTTGTTTCTTACTAGAAAGTGCAGGACACATATAAAACTTTGCCTCTATTTTCGACTGTCATCTAGAAGTAATCTTACAAACTATCACGAAAGTGTGTTGGACAAAAATCAGTCTATTTCATACTTTGTTGGAGTCTAAGTATGTATGAAATGCAGGGTCTTTCTAAAGTCACTGTATTTGCGCGTGCGCGTCTATGAAGTCAAATTTCCGGAAAACATTTGTTCTCTTCAGTTAATGATAACTTCATGCAAGATGTTATGCACCGAACGGGTTGCCATTGCTTCTGCACGGGCATAGGGGTGTCATATGAAGTTACCAGAGCGGAATTTACCTGTAAAGTCCACAAACCAGCCCCATTGAGGACAGTTTGCTTCTGAACGAATTTAAACGTACCGGCAGGGTTTATGAGCCCTGTGATGGACGACCACGCGTATCGGCAGAAACGGTGTAGCAGGTTCAAATTGCCAGTGATAGCAGCCCGGAGGCATCACCTTGACGCCTCAGTAAGGGAACTGAATGCCCCTCGAAACAGTGTGGGAAATTCTACGTTTCTCTCTACGAAATCGTCCTTATCACATTCACGTTCTGTTCAGTCTTGAGGACGAGGATTTCGCCTTTCATGGGGCTGTATGTTATGGCCTCCTGGAATCTGTAGAGAACGAAAATTTAATAGACAACTTTTTATTTTCCAATGAAGCCACATGCCACGTTTATGGGAAAATGGACAGACAACAGCCGAATATGGGAATACGAAGAATCACATGAGTGGGAACGTGATACGCCGAAGTTTTGTTCGGGTATGACAAAGGCAAAACCCTATGGCCCATTTTTCTTTATCGCTAGGTCAATAACAGGTAACATGTTAGAACTGTCCCTGGAACTGCAGCTTCAGGATGAAGGTATACGGGGTACAGTTGGGTTTCAGCAACATGGTGCCCCCTCCATATTTTGCATACTTCGTCCGTGATTGCTTGAACAGAACCTTTCCAGTAAAGTGAGTAGGCAGAGAGTGAACTCGGCTGTGGACTTCCCGTTCATCGGCCCTTACGACTTTAGACCTTTTTTGCATAGGAAACATCAAGTCCAAAGTGTACACTATCAAAGGGAGTGGTCTACCTGATCTAAGGAATTTGATCAGGCCACATTACGGTTGAAATGTTAAGGTCTGCATATCGTTCCACTACTAATTGAGTGTGTGCTTCGACCTAGATGGCGGTCATTTAGAAGGGCAGTGGAACACACGTAAAAAAAACAACAAAATTTATTTTTCAATCACTGTCTTCCTTCACTGAAATTGATAGCGAGTTTAGACATACCCTGTATATACCTTAATATGAACAAGAAAATGTACGAAGTGTTAGCGAGAATGAATCAGACGTCTTATTAGAAAAAGAAAAAAAAAAGTACCAAATGTGGCGAGATATGAACTGGCCAGCACTAAGTCATGCATATATTACAAAAAAAACTGCATACTGAACGATAACCGATTTTCTGGACATTACATTGGTATTTTATCAAATGCAGTACACACAGCTTCATCGGCGTCAAAATTGATAGAGTCCTCTAATTACAGCCCTCCCAAAGCAACAAGTAGATTTTCTCCATATACTGTATTCTATTCGTGAACGGAAGAAATTTTAAATTTCTGGTAAATTATCCTAACTCATGCATTTTATAGTGATTTGTTGAATATATTTGCTGAACACAGCAAAAGTTTGAGAAAATTCCATTTGGTTGCTTAAACTGTATATACTGTATACTTATACAATACTGGGCTACAGCGCAAAAGAATAAAGCTGTTAGAGTAGAAATGCACACGTAACGTGCATTTGGTTTCTTCTTAATTTTCTGTAATACGCTCCGTTGGCAATTGTTTGGAATATCAAGTGAAATAGTCCGAAATTAAAGTTGGTAATCTTTAAGCACACTTTTGTTACTGCCTTTTAAGAGTTAAGTGTTAAACGCCGCTTAAATATTTCTTAAATCCTCCAAAGTGACCTTAGTTATCTAAAAAATATAACGTAGGACATGCGCAAAATATTGGTTTCGATGGGGTAAACAAGGCGTCACGTATGTGAAACACTGTCACAGAAAGCTATCGGCAAAACTGGCGGAAAGGAATATCTTAAATAGGAAAGCCTATGCTACGGGTCTAGACCTATTTGCCAGACTAGGTAAGAACAATCAACGTAAACTGGGTAGCTGGTGGCAAAGACAGCTTTCTACTGAAGCTATGTCATAAATTTTTGTCACAGGAACACCAGTAATACATTTTCGCAAATAAACAATACCTACCACGGCACAGACGAAACGGGAGGACGTGACGCCGTGTGGAATAAATGAGTCTACCTATAACACGTCAGGCGGACGTTACCACGTGGCATCGCCGAAAGCGCCGCCTAGCGTCCAGGAAATGTCCATACTGAGACGTAATGTGAGACCTCTACACACGCACCAATTTATCGGCCAACCGACCAGATTCGTAGCACACACACACAAGTCCCGACCGACGGCAGTCATCCATTATAGCGCCGCCCTGTTGTTCTGATTTGTATATCTGAAGTTCATTGCGTTTATGTTCTACTAGCCCCCACTGGGTTTTACACAGATGCAAAAACGGAGGTTTGCCTTGCCTATGTTAGAGGTAACAAAGCCAAAAGAGCCGAGAGAAAGCTGTGGGCAAGGAACTGGCTAATGCAAGGAAAGAAATTCACTCACGTTACGTTACTCAAGGAGCTGGGATCGTACGAGTTTCGTAATTATTTAAGAGTGGATGAATTATGCATTTCGGAATTGCTGGACAGTATCAAACCACTCTCAACGAAATAAGTACAATCATGAGATAGGCTGTAAACTGCGAGGCGAGGCTGTTAGCTATATTCTGATCTCTAGACATTCACAGGCGTGAAGAGGACCTCAGATTCAGTGCCGTTGTATCCTCAAAATTAGTAACTAAAATGATTCCTGAAACCTGCAACGTGATTTACAACTGAGGAAATACATCATGGTAAAGCAAAAGAAATACAACTAAAGATGTTTATGTATTAGCCGGCCGGTGTGGGCGTGCGGTTCTAGGCGCTTCAGTCTGGAACCGCGTGACCGCTACGGTCACAGGTTCGAATCCTGCCTCGGGCATGGATGTGTGTGACGTCCTTAAGTTAGTTAGGTTTAATTAGTTCTAAGTTATAGGCGACTGGTGACCTCAGAAGTTAAGTCTCATAGTGCTCAGAGCCATTTGTTTATGTATTGTTAATTTTTTTATGTATATAGCATTAAAGGTGACCTGTAAGTTTAAGAAACTCATTCAGATTCGAAGAAGAAAGACTATACATGATGGTGAAGCACGTCATCTAATAAATACAACATAAACATAAGAAATGAAGCATTTAGCAACTTTTAGACAAACAAAAAAAATCCCACACTTTACTTTTCATGGCAGAGGGCTTGGATGAAGGGTGGACTTTTTTTTTAACGCCGATAGCAGTGAAGAAGTAAATTTTATGAATTGAATGTCGATATTTCGGTTTTTAGATTTCATTTCCGATAAGTATAGGGAATAAAACCTAAAAACAGAAATGCAGGAGATCGACGGAATTTTATTCTATATGCCACACGAAATCGTTATGGATTCTTTAAAAAAAACTAAAAACGGTGCTTCATTTATTGCATCTTGTATTTCTATTCTCCTCGCTCGACATGTCCGACAAGCATCTGCACTCTTCAGATTTCTCCAAAAATGCACCACAGGGTGCGAGGCGGACGAAACTTTAAGGAATGAGTTTTTGGAGAAATCTGAAGAGTGCAGATGCTTGTCGGACATGTCGAGCGAGGAGAATAGAAATACAAGATGCAATAAATGAAGCATCGTTTTTAGTTTTTTTTAAAGAATCCATAACGATTTCGTGTGGCATATAGAATGTATACTAGAACAGAATTTAATCCCTCGCGCAGTGACAAAAGACGAACTTTTGTGGGGATTTTGGCACAAGAGTCGTTGGGGAGGAGTCGTGAGGCGGTCGGCTGTGGCTGGACGATCGATCGGTCGGTCGGTTGGTGCCTATGTAGGGCCATGTAGCAACGGCGAACTGTTGTCTCAACTAGCCGCTGCGAGGTTTTCAGTAGTTGACAATAGTCGTACCGTTACTTTGATTTACGAATGTAGCACTCTCGCTATTCCAGTCCGACAAGTAGCATCTGCTACTGTATTAAAAGAATTCCTTTGTAACTTGTATCACCTTTGGTTCTTAAATAAAATGCTCACACTCTCTGCTACTTATTTTGTGAATCCTTCGATGAGTGACGTGTTGGAAATCTAGTACTGTTTTAGGGTAAATTAAGGCTATCTTCAGCCCATCATGTAACCCAGTTTGTTCTTAGTGAGAAATGATCTAACAAGACAGCATTGCCTCCAACGTCAATCACGTGCAAACATAAACAAAGAAGAAAAATCAGGATCCAACCTCCTGTCTAAGACGAGATCGTTGGAAAACGAGAATGATGGGAAAAGAGATAGCTGATGTTATTTCATTCCAACGTTGGCTTTACGCAGTTTAGAAAAACCGCGTAGAATTCGAATCCGGATGATCAGACGTTGATGTAACTCGTTGTTTTCCAGATTACGAGTCCACAACCTTACTGCACCACACCAACGTCTACAGTTATACTCTGAAAGCCACCTCACAGTTTGTAGCAGAGGGTACATTATATAATACTGTCACTTCCCCCTTTTTCTAACGATTGCTGGGAAACTCTCGCATGAGGTCGAATCGCTGTAATTTTACCTTCACAGTCTTTTCGCGAGATATACGTACAAGGCAGCACTATATTTGATAACTCACACACGAACGTACGCTCTCGAAACTTTCGTAACAAACCGAACCGTGGTGGAGAAAGCTTCTCTTGCAGGGTTTGGCACTGGAGTTCGCTAAGGCTCTTAGTGAAGTTTTCGCGCTTACTGAATTAACCTGGAAAGAAATGCGCTGCTCTTGGATATCCTATGTATTCTCTATCGGCCCTGTCTAGTACGGATAACAGACTAAGGAGCAATATTCAGTTATCTGTCGATCGTATGTTTCGTAAGCTATTTCCTGTTTTATGGACAACATTCCCCGAGAATTTTCAAGTGAATCTGAGTCTGGCGTCCGCCTAACCTGTGAATAGTTTCATGTAGTCGTCCCCCTTTAAATATCTCCGTACACGTACTCCTGCGTACTTTATGGATGTGACTGCTTGCAGTGACTGTTCTGAAATCGTGTAATGGTACAGTAATGGGTCTTTCTGGTTTTTTTTTTTTTTTTTTTTTTTTTTTTTTTTTTTTTTCTACTGACTGGTTTGATGCGGCCCGCCACGAATTCCTTTCCTGTGCTAACCTCTTCATCTCAGAGTAGCACTTGCAACCTACGTCCTCAATTATTTGCTTGACGTATTCCAATCTCTGTCTTCCTCTACAGTTTTTGCCCTCTACAGCTCCCTCTAATACCATGGAAGTCATTCCCTCAAGTCTTAGCAGATGTCCTATCATCCTGTCCCTTCTCCTTATCAGTGTTTTTCACATATTCCTTTCCTCTCCGATTCTGCGTAGAACCTCCTTATTCCTTACCTCATCAGTCCACCTAATTTTCAACATTCGTCTATAGCACCACATCTCAAATGCTTCGATTCTCTTCTGTTCCGGTTTTCCCACAGTCCATGTTTCACTACCACACAATGCTGTACTCCAGACGTACATCCTCAGAAATTTCTTCCTCAAATTAAGACCGGTATTTGATATTAGTAGACTTCTCTTGGCCAGAAATGCCTTTTTTGCCATAGCGAGTCTGCTTTTGATGTCCTCCTTGCTCCGTCCGTCATTGGTTATTTTACTGCCTAGGTAGCAGAATTCCTTAACTTCATTGACTTCGTGACCATCAATCCTGATGTTAAGTTTCTCGCTGTTCTCATGTCTACTACTTCTCATTACCTTCGTCTTTCTCCGATTTACTCTCAAACCATACTGTGTACTCATTAGACTGTTCATTCCGTTCAGCAGATCATTTAATTCTTCTTCACTTTCACTCAGGATAGCAATGCCATCAGCGAATCGTATCATTGATATCCTTTCACCTTGTATTTCAATTCCACTCCTGAACCTTTCTTTTATTTCCATCATTGCTTCCTCGATGTACAGATTGAAGAGTAGGGGCGAAAGGCTACAGCCTTGTCTTACACCCTTCTTAATACGAGCACTTCGTTCTTGATCGTCCACTCTTATTATTCCCTCTTGGTTGTTGTACATATTGTATATGACCCGTCTCTCCCTATAGCTTACCCCTACTTTTTTCAGAATCTCGAACAGCTTGCACCATTTTATATTGTCGAACGGTTTTTCCAGGTCGACAAATCCTATGAAAATGTCTTGATTTTTTTTTTTTTAGCCTTGCTTCCATTATTAGCCGTAACGTCAGAATTGCCTCTCTCGTCCCTTTACTTTTCCTAAAGCCAAACTGATCGTCACCTAGCACATTCTCAATTTTCTTTTCCATTCTTCTGTATATTATTCTTGTAAGCAGCTTCGATGCATGAGCGGTTAACCTGATTGTGCGATAATTCTCGCACTTGTCAGCTCTTGCCGTCTTCGGAATTGTGTGGATGATGCTTTTCCGAAAGTCAGATGGTATGTCGCCAGACTCATATATTCTACACACCAACGTGAATAGTCGTTTTGTTGCCACTCCCCCCAATGATTTTAGAAATTCCGATGGAATGTTATCTATCCCTTCTGCCTTATTTGACCGTAAGTCCTCCAAAGCTCTTTTAAATTCCGATTCTAATACTGGATCCACTATCTCTTCTAAATCGACTCCTGTTTCTTCTTCTATCACATCAGACAAATCTTCACCCTCATAGAGGCTTTCAATGTATTCTTTCCACCTATCTGCTCTCTCCTCTGCATTTAACAGCGGAATTCCCGTTGCACTCTTAATGTTACCACCGTTGCTTTTAATGTCACCAAAGGTTGTTTTGACTATCCTGTATGCTGAGTATGTCCTTCCGACAATCATATCTTTTTCGATGTCTTCACATGTTTCCTGCAGCCATTTCGTCTTAGCTTCCCTGCACTTCCTATTTATTTCATTCCTCAGCGACTTGTATTTCTGTATTCCTGATTTTCCCGGAACATGTTTGTACTTCCTCCTTTCATCAATCAACTGAAGTATTTCTTCTGTTACCCATGGTTTCTTCGCAGCTACCTTCTTTGTACCTATGTTTTCCTTCCCAACTTCTGTGATGGCCCTTTTTAGAGATGTCCATTCCTCTTCAACTGTACTGCCTACTGCGCTATTCCTTATTGCTGTATCTCGTCATTCCTTAGTACTTCCGTATCCCACTTCTTTGCGTATTGATTCTTCCTGACTAATGTCTTGAACTTCAGCCTACTCTTCATCACTACTATATTGTGATCTGAGTCTATATCTGCTCCTGGGTACGTCTTACAATCCAGTATCTGATTTCGGAATCTCTGTCTGACCATGATGTAATCTAATTGAAATCTTCCCGTATCTCTGGCCTTTTCCAAGTATACCTCCTCCTCTTGTGATTCTTGAACAGGGTATTCGCTATTACTAGCTGAAACTTGTTACAGTACTCAACTAGTCTTTCTCCTCTTTCATTCCTCGTCGCAAGCCCATATTCTCCTGTAACCTTTTCTTCTACTCCTTCCCCTACAACTGCATTCTAGTCGCCCATGACTATTTGATTTTCGTCCCCCTTTACATACTGCATTACCCTTTCAATATCCTCATACACTTTCTCTATCTGTTCATCTTCATCTTGCGATGTCGGCATGTATACCTGAACTATCGTTGTCGGTGTTGGTCTGCTGTCGATTCTGATTAGAGCAACCCGGTCACTGAACTGTTCACAGTAACACACCCTCTGCCCTACCTTCCTATTCATAACGAATCCTACACCTGTTATACCATTTTCTGCTGCTGTTGATATTACCCGATACTCATCTGACCAGAAATCCTTTTCTTCCTTCCACTTCACTTCACTGACCCCTACTTTATCTAGATTGAGCCTTTGCATTTCCCTTTTCAGATTCTCTAGTTTCCCTACCACGTTCAAGCTTCTGACATTCCACGCCCCGACTCGTAGAACGTTATCCTTTCGTTGATTATTCAATCTTTTTCTCATGGTAACCTCCCCCTTGGCAGTCCCCTCCCGGAGTTCCGAATGGGGGACTATTCCGGAATCTTTTGCCAATGGAGAGATCATCATGATACTTCTTCAATTACAGGCCACATGTCCTGTGGATACACGTTACGTGTCTTTAATGCAGTGGTTTCCATTGCCTTCTGCATCCTCATGTCGTTGATCATTGCTGATTATTCCGCCTTTAGGGGCAATTTCCCACCCCTAGGACAAGAGAGTGCCCTGAACCTCTATCCGCTCCTCCGCCCTCTTTGACAAGGCCGTTGGCAGAATGAGGCTGACTTCTTATGCCGGAAGTCTTCGGCCGCCAATGCCTATTTATATGCAATACGTTACCTCTGTTTATGCTGCAACTGCCTCTCCCTGCATCAAGTGTCGATCCTCTGCAGTTCTTCCCGCCTTTCGCTACAGTTTTTTAGCGTCGCTATTTCTCTGACTTCTCCGTACACAACAGCATCATCCGCAAAAATCCTTATGGAACTACCGACGTTATCCACTTGCCTGGTCGTTTGTAATAGAAGAAGAATATAGTCACTTAACCTGACGATTATTACAAACCAACGTTGTAGAAAACTCGTCCTTTTGCTTGTTGGGAATTATTGCCCTAAGGCAACTTTTACGTCAAAAGATTCGGTGTCCTTTTGCCCCTGATGCTCATCAGTACTAAACTCATGCATCTTCATCTACGCCTACATCTGCATGCACACTCCGCTAGCCGTTATGGTGCGTGGTGGAGGGCACATTGTGCCCCTCCTCTACCTTTCACGCATGATATGCGGGAACAAGGACTGTAGATACGCTGCCGTATATCTTTTATTTTAGCGTTGTCATCTTTGAAGGAGCGGTGTGACTCGATGTGCAGCGTAGGCTCGTTGAATGTTTTGCGCCAGTTTCTCCACAGCCCACGAAGTCGCTCGTGCTGCGTCTCCCAAAGCACTTCGTTGAGAATTACCATGCTAGCAAAACAAACCCGTCACAAATCGTACAACTTTTCTCTGAATGTCTTCCACCACTCCAGCGTAATAATTAATACAGATCACTGACCCCTTAGAGCAGTGTAAGTAAGACCGTTTACAGCATGATTGGTACTGCTGCTTTGCACTACCCATCTTTTAAAATTGTACACTATTTTACTTAATACCGCCACACTAAACAACGATGGGTGGTCTATCAATGACAGCTGATGTTACCTTAACACCACATTTTACTGTAACGGTTATAATATGTTGGTTAAGTCGCATAGTGCTCAGAGCCATTTATAATATGTTGACAGCTTCACTATGGATCTGTTTGTTTACAAATCAGTATTATTAATTGAAAGGCATCATCAGTGCCCTGCAAAATGCAAATATTTGTGTCTACACTATTTTGTTTTACATTTTGGACATCGTACAGTGAGGGTATAAATAGTTCTGGCACTTTGTGATATTCCTTTACGTAGTAATAATTTACATTTCTACACGAAAATTTCGTAGATACTGCTCTAGATGTGTCCTTGTTTCTCTTTTTGTTGTTCTTCTACTTTCTATTACTATTACATAACATAAAATCACAAAGTGCCAGAAATGTTTATAACCTCCTTATACAATTTAAAGTACATAAAACAAAATAGTATAAACCCAAATACGTGTATGTTTCAGGCCAAGGATGATGCCTTTCAAATTATGAAATCTAGTCGCGTACAACAGGAAACATTTGTTCTGTTAAGTTTTAAGATCAGACGGATCCAAAGGATGATTCTCCCCCCTCCCTCCCCCCCAACCAAACACGCCGTCCTCACGTGACACAGCACTATGCGACGACAGTCAACGTAAATCACATGCAGCGGATGACAACAGCACAACTAAAGTTAAAGATGTACTTGATGTGCCTGCTGATACGAATGATATAGTTAATACGTCATTTTCCCATTTTAGCTCAGTGAACGAAAACCAAAAAGGTCGACTTGGGAAAAAAGTTCTGTAGTCGCGATGTTTGTACAGCCGTAGGGGGGAATGCCGTGATTAAACTATATTAATTTTCCTTTAAAAAAACCTCCCATTCACTTTTTCTCCAGGACTGATGGTTTCCCTGTTGTGCAGACGTCCTCAAAGTGAGGGGGGGAACGCCCCATTGGGAGGGGGAGGGGGGACGGCAGAGAGTAATAGAGGGGGCACCGGCTTTCATTGAAATGTTTGCATTTCATGTTATTAAGAAAAAGACTTCCGGTGATCAGATATTTCAAGGGTCAAGTTCTCAATTCCATGAATGGTTAGAGAGCTCCCACACCGGTAACTTTCTGTGTTATTTCACACGAACTGATCAGTAGATCCCGTCAGCAGGAAAGCTGAGAAACTGTCGCCGACCGCACTCGAGGTTAGCTACGCACCAAGTACTTAACAACCACTAACGACAATAAGCCGCTTAACAATGTGATCGCCACTTCCTTCAAACGTGGACTACAGTAATAGATTGTTAGTCACAGCCATTATGACTATCCGCTCGGTTTCAGCCAGGCTACCAAAATTAGTTCAAAGGTTCCAAGTTTGCTAGAAGTTGAATTCTAGTGGGTGTTCAGTGGCATTCAAAATAAGATGATACAAGTTCCGCCATAGTCATGGATAAGTGGCAGATTCGCAGTCATTCACCGAGTGTTTCATCTCCTTTGAATTTATCCAATTCTAATAAGGAAAAACCAATCGAACTTAATCAAAGTACGTTCTCCCTGTGCGTCTTCCTCTGTTCTTATTAGCAACATTACATAGTTCTAAACGCAAAACCAAAATGCATAATATCAAGTTGATTATCTGCCATTAGACTTTACTATCATTCTTTTGAATGGCGAGGAAGTCCACAGCGTATTTTTGATTTTAGCCAACGATAGCTTGAAGAGTATAAGAGTAACCTGTAGACAAAACATCCAGACCGTCTGAGTAAACACTTCGACTTTTTCCAGCATCGTGAACAATAACTAAAAGGAAACGTTAGGTTCCTTACAGAAGAGGTATCAGTTCCCAAGAAAGACCACTGAACATTCAACATGTATCGTACTTAACTGCACAACCAAAATCACCATGCTTTACTGGCCCGCATCTCGTGGTCGTGCGGTAGCGTTCTCGCTTCCCACGCCCGGGTTCCCGGGTTCGATTCCCGGCGGGGTCAGGGATTTTCTCTGCCTCGTGATGGCTGGCTGTTGTGTGTGATGTCCTTAGGTTAGAGGTTTAAGTATTTCTAAGTTCTAGGGGACTGATGACCATAGATGTTAAGTCCCATAGTGCTCAGAGCCATTTGAACCGTTTGAACCATGCCTTACTGACGAGAAATTAACTGTTCCTGCAGCCGTCAAAAACGTGGGGAAAGGCTCTGTGCGAGTCTAAAGGCGTTACAACTCTCAGATAGTACTGTGGTCGTCGTATTGATGCAATAACCTTTGATACGAAAAATTAATTTTTACCACATCTTAATGATAGCCCAAAATTCGCCCTGCAAGTTGATGACAGTACTTACATCGGAAATATGTCCCAGCTTTTTGTTTTTGCACGCCACTGATACGGAAATGAAATCACGAGAACTTACTATGTAGTAAAGTTCTGGAAAGGAGGACTACAAGTGAAGATATTTTCCTTCTTGTAAATTACTTTTTGTTCACAACGATCTGTCATGGACTAATTGTACTGGGGCATATACCGATCCGTCAGCAGTATTTATTAGACCTAAAAAAAGGCCCAAGGGAATGTGTGCCGTTTCTCCTTCTATAAAATTTATATACTGCCTGATACATAGGGAGGCATTAGCTTATAAAACGGTACAATCAGAATTCAGTAATGTGCTGGACGATGCCGTCAGTATTATAAATTCTGTGAAAGCACGAGCTTTAAACGGTAGGCTATTTTCTGTTCTTTGTGAGGAGATGGGTTCTGCTCATGATTCCTTTCTATTCAGCACGGAGGTACATTGGTTATCTCAACGTAAAATTTTGCGTTGTGGATCTGAAGGATGAAATGTGTCTTTCCTATTGAGCAGCAGTACTACATTCAAGGCTGTGTTTCTGGGTGAAAAGTGGCTTTCAATATTGTGCTACTTGGCTGACATTTTGGGAAAATGAATAACGTTAACGTATCACTTCAAGTCGGAAATAGTGATACTGTCGTAACAGGCGACTAATCAGTCTCTTGTCAGTAACAGAACATAAGGAGCTAACAGAACTATGAAGTGATGGAACATCTCGAAATGAATTTAAATCTAAGTGTTTTGAAAATTTCTGGGAGCGGACTCGGAACGATTATACCGATTTAGCAAGAATGGCAGTAGAACGTTATTACCCTTCGCATCAACTTACTTTTGTGTGTGTGTAACATCTTCCACAATGTCATTAATCAAGACGAAATATCGATCTCGACTGTGGCTTGAAAGTGATCTGCGAGTCACTGTTTCAGAGATACAGCGAAAATTGTATATGCTTTCTTCACAAATTCGAGCAAACACATCCCACTAAACGTACACATATCAGAAAATTTCCGAATTTTGAATCATGTCTACTTTTACTCTAGTTTATTTCCTTTTTGGATGATCAGTTTAAATATAACAGTTTTTAAATTGGCATTTAAATGGTGACTATTATTCTCTCGTCATTTGTACTTCGTTATATTTCAAAAGTTAAAGCATTCCAAGTGAACTAGAAGCAATACAGGGTGATTCAAAAAACGTTTACAAACTGACATGTCACATCGGGCATACGACAAGGATCAGTAATCACATAGGAAGCGGGGGTTGCAAAGGCCATATGGGACTACAATATGACGTTACAGTTATTTGGTCACATGCTACGAATGGATACCCATTACAAGAGCTGCTGCATGTTCTCTCCACATTCATTGAGACACGCCTAACACCGATGCCTCATTGAACGGCGCACCCTCTCCAAGGTACCTGTTGTAGCTCGAAGGCATCCTGCTGACGCATCAATCCTGCCCTCTAAGTTCTCCGGCGACGTAACAGGTATGTCATGCATAAGGCTCTCCAGAGACCCCCGATATGAAAGAATCAGTTGGGGACAGGTAGGATGAGCGTGGTGGTCTTACGACTGGCCCACCGCGACCAATCGAACAGCTGGGAAAGGTTTCCCACAGAGGGACCTTCACTTGTCTGCTGGAATGCCTTGGGACTCCGTCGTGCTGAAATCAAATGCGGCGACGAACAGGCATGGGAACATTATTCAGCATGTCCTGCACCACTTCTCGCAGGAATCCGAGATATGTGCGACCATGTACGGCCCAATTAAACAGTCTTAGATGATTCCAGCCCGCATATTAAAATTGCGTTGTGAGTCGTGTGTAAATGTAGCATGTGCCTTCACATCCGCCAACGTATGCATGCTGAGAACGTTCTTCTCACCCTCGAGTAAAAAAGCTGCCTCAATGGTAAAGAGAACACTCGCTGTGAAGTTTCGGTCAACAGCGTATTCCTGCAAAAGCCACCACGCAAATCCCATGCGCTTGTTGTAGTCCCGCGGCTGCAATGACTGGGCACGTTGTAAATGAAACGGATGCTGCCCTTCATCGTATACAATGCCCCAGACCGAGGGTTGTGGAATGTCAGTAGTACGTGGTACACCTCGTGTACTTTTTGATGGCGCCTGCACCCTTTCGAGAACGCTTTCTTTAGCGCAACGGTCCGTGTTGTTCGTTGGCGACCGGCATCCGGCTTGTGCATTGGGAACGAGCTGGTTTCGCACATCGGCGATGCGGGATGGCGAATGACGTGTGGCACGACACCTGTCTGTCGGGTTATTTCGCACGACACAATCGCACGGTTTCTCTTCCATTGTAGTTTGTCGCGCCATAAATCAAAAGCATCTGGGCCGTTTCGCGGTAGGTGTGGGTAGCCGTGTTACTCCCAAAGCTTCCACGGTGTGGATGCGCTCCGCCCGTGTTTGTACAGCAACGCATTCTCGTCACAGCAGCGCCCTCTCGAGGCGTTAAAGTCTGTCCTTTCCTATGTGATTAATGATCCTTGTAGTGTGCCCTATGTGCCACGTCAGTTTGTAAACATCGTTTAACCGCCCCTATAGAAGGAAACTGTTAAACTCTAACTAATTCGTGAACTAATTTGTAAAACTAAATGTAATGAAATACATCTGTTTTGGCTCGCTTCCAAAGCAGCACACACATCACTAGTTGTCATTGATAAATTTTATTACGTTTGAATTATACAAATATATGATATTTTTTAAAGAAATGTAGAAGTCTGACATCCTTGAAGAACAATCTTTAATTATTATTATTACTATTATTATTATTGCTATAACTGACAGATGCAAAAATTAGAGAGAAGTAAACAGATATCGTGTGCCCCTTTCATGCCAAGTGTGGGAAACGCTGAGGAAGGGAAGGAAAGTAGGCAGTGGGGGGGGGGGGGGGGGGGAGGAACAAGTTATGTTTCAGGAGAGAGGGGGGGGGCATGATCACAAAAATGTTTTAGAACTCCTGTTGTAGTAGAAGGGAAAACGGGAGATTATTAAAAATAGTATTTTAATGATATAAAATTAGATAATCGTTTTGCGAACATGAATCTGAGTGTAAGTCCTACAGACAGAATTCTTCGCCATAATTGGAACCCAAAATATCTTAGTCTCTCCTGAAACCGTACATTATCGTTGAAACAGAACCTTCAGAATCTGGCTAAAAAAGTTGAGGCCTGGAAACAACATCCTCCATAAATTGTGCGGAGCTACCCAGCGATCTTCAGCAACCATCTCACGATGTTCAGCCTGAGTTTGGTGTACTCAAGTGCTGAGTATTGTAGCATATGTTTGGATGAATGGTCGCCATACAGGGTTTGTGGTCAATCAGCCAAATACTGAAATGCGCATAGCATCTGCCGCAGTCAGACCTACTCCAGTTCATCGGATTCTATTTTGAAAGGTATAATGCCTCCTTATCATCAAATTTGATTATTGAAGAAATAAAAGAATGGTTCATCATAAGCAAAATGAAGATCAATGAAGGAAAAAACCCAACATTTGACATGCAGTCTAACCAACATTGAAGAACAAGAAAATATGGAGACTGTCACATTACTGGGCTTCAAGATTGACAACAAACTATCCATGAATGATCACATTGCGTATGTATGCACCAAACTTTCTCGTGTGATATACCTCCTGAGGATGCTGAACTGACCAGTTCCCCACAATAGTCTACCATGCACTCTTCCACAGCCACATTAGCTATGGACTGTTGTTGTGGGGACACTCCTCAGGCTGCAAAGATGTGTTGCTATTACAAAAAAAAGCCATCAGGATCATATCCTCTAGCAAATACTGGACCACAGTAAGCCTATTTTCACCAGGCTAGGCATAATGACTGTTTTTAGCCAGTATGTGTTTTTCTGCCTCATTTATATAAAAGAAAATCAAAGGAATTTTAGCATGAGACAAAGAAATACATAATCATGACACTCGATGTAAGAGGAACATTGAAGTGCCAAGGTGTCGCCTATAAAGAACACAAGACAGCTTTCCAACAGTCGCCCTAAAAATGTACAATCAACTGCCTCCAGAAGTGAAAGCCCTTCCACCTAAATTATTTCGGGAAAAAATTGCTCAGGACTTGAAACAACATCCACTATATTCCTTGGAAGAGTTTTTCAACAGTGGTTCTAGTGAATGGACAAAATACACTCCTGGAAATGGAAAAAAGAACACATTGACACCGGTGTGTCAGACCCACCATACTTGCTCCGGACACTGCGAGAGGGCTGTACAAGCAATGATCACACGCACGGCACAGCGGACACACCAGGAACCGCGGTGTTGGCCGTCGAATGGCGCTAGCTGCGCAGCATTTGTGCACCGCCGCCGTCAGTGTCAGCCAGTTTGCCGTGGCATACGGAGCTCCATCGCAGTCTTTAACACTGGTAGCATGCCGCGACAGCGTGGACGTGAACCGTATGTGCAGTTGACGGACTTTGAGCGAGGGCGTATAGTGGGCATGCGGGAGGCCGGGTGGACGTACCGCCGAATTGCTCAACACGTGGGGCGTGAGGTCTCCACAGTACATCGATGTTGTCGCCAGTGGTCGGCGGAAGGTGCACGTGCCCGTCGACCTGGGACCGGACCGCAGCGACGCACGGATGCACGCCAAGACCGTAGGATCCTACGCAGTGCCATAGGGGACCGCACCGCCACTTCCCAGCAAATTAGGGACACTGTTGCTCCTGGGGTATCGGCGAGGACCATTCGCAACCGTTTCCATGAAGCTGGGCTACGGTCCCGCACACCGTTAGCCCGTCTTCCGCTGACGCCCCAACATCGTGCAGCCCGCCTCCAGTGGTGTCGCGACAGGCGTGAATGGAGGGACGAATGGAGACGTGTCGTCTTCAGCGATGAGAGTCGCTTCTGCCTTGGTGCCAATGATGGTCGTATGCGTGTTTGGCGCCGTGCAGGTGAGCGCCACAATCAGGACTGCATACGACCGAGGCACACAGGGCCAACACCCGGCATCATGGTGTGGGGAGCGATCTCCTACACTGGCCGTACACCACTGGTGATCGTCGAGGGGACACTGAATAGTGCACGGTACATCCAAACCGTCATCGAACCCCTCGTTCTACCATTCCTAGACCGGCAAGGGAACTTGCTGTTCCAACAGGACAATGCACGTCCGCATGTATCCCGTGCCACCCAACGTGCTCTAGAAGGTGTAAGTCAACTACCCTGGCCAGCAAGATCTCCGGATCTGTCCCCCATTGAGCACGTTTGGGACTGGATGAAGCGTCGTCTCACGCGGTCTGCACGTCCAGCACGAACGCTGGTGCAACTGAGGCGCCAGGTGGAAATGGCATGGCAAACCGTTCCACGGGACTACATCCAGCATCTCTACGATTGTCTCCATGGGAGAATAGCAGCCTGCATTGCTGCGAAAGGTGGATATACACTGTACTAGTGCCGACATTGTGCATGCTCTGTTGCCTGTGTCTATGTGCCTGTGGTTCTGTCAGTGTGATCATGTGATGTATCTGACCCCAGGAATGTGTCAATAAAGTTTCCCCTTCCTGGGACAATTAATTCACGGTGTTCTCATTTCAATTTCCAGGAGTGTAATATAGTTATGTTTTATGTGTAATTTTGTCTAAATTTAATCTTATTTTTATGTTCTCAGTTAACTGCACATTTAATTGTGTGTTTTACTTAAAGTACATATTGTGCCAAAACGAAACTTTATGTGTGTGATCTATATGGTTTAGTAAACATTTTGCTTTATGGTATTTTCATTTGCTGCTATGAAGTTTTACCTTCCTGTTTAGTTATATTTCATTTTCTCTATGTTCTATGTGTTTTTGTGCACTGCATAAATATTTTCTTTTATTTGTAATATAAATTTTGTGTGTGGTGTTGTGTAAATGTTAGTTGATAAACATTGTATTTGTGACGCAGTCTGTCTAGCCATGGGAAGCAGTAGCAGATGACATCTTTACAGGTGCTATACTTCCAAGGTCACATAAGATCTGGCCTGCACTGAACAGAGTCAGAACGGTCTACGGCCTGTGCGCAGATGCTCTCCACAAGTCGCCTAAACCAGGCTGCGACTGCAGAACTCCACATACTATTCATCACATTGCCAGTGACTGCAAGATTCGAACCTTTTTGCTGGCAACTCGATATTCTGTGAGCTGGACTGAAGATCTGGATATCCAGTTGTGAAGCACAACCAATAAAAAGTTTCTCATCTGTAAATATATATGTATGTATAGTATATGGAATCACTGATATGTCTGTTCTAGACACACGCTAGATAAAAATGGTTCAAATGGCTCTGCGCACTATAGAACTTCTAAGGTCATCAGTCCCCTAGAACTTAGAACTACTTAAACCTAACTAACCTAAGGACATCACACACATCCATGCCCTAGGCAGGATTCGAACCTGTGACCGTAGCGGTAGCGCGGTTCCAGACTGTAGTGCCTAGAACCGCTCGGCCACCCCGGCCGGCACTAGATAAAAAAAAGTGTGTTTTTAAATGGTCAGTAACCAATTTAAAATGTGTTGGCCACATCTAAACGTATTACAGCCTACTAAGGGATAATTTATGTTCTGGGAGTGTAACAGAATGGAGGAAGTGGGGGTGGACGGTAAAAGTGTGCTCCTCTCCTTTGTAGGTCTGCGAAATGAAGAGCAGCGAGTAGACAAGTCCCCACTCTCTCTACTCCATTACGCTACAAAAATCCACTTCCGGGTAGTTCACAAAGTTTTATTAACCTTTCCGCAGCTGATTTTATGAATCATTGGCGCCCCAGTGGGCGACATTCTCAGCTGTCTATTTTCCTCAAAGTTTTTTAACTCAACGCTCAAAACAAATATTTGTTGCTAATAACAGTAACACAAGAACAGCATATTGGCAGATGCTGCGTGGACCTCTGCACACTATTCTACGCTGATAGAGGGGAAAATGATTCTCAGTGATCCTTGGACTCGCATTCGGGAGGACGACGGTTCAATCCCGCGTCCGGTCATCCTGATTTAGGTTTTCCGTGATTTCCCTAAATCGCTCCAGGCAAATACCGGGATGGTTCCTTTCAAAGGGCACGGCCGACTTCCTTCCCCGTCCTTCCCTAATCCGATGAGACCGATGACCTCGCTGTCTGGTCTCCTTCCCCAAAACAAAACTCAGTGATCCTGTTCGGCAGTTGTAGCGTTCTTCCTGGAAAGACTGTTTCCTCCGCCGCCAGTGCTGCTCGCTTTTCAGTTTACAGACAGACTATAATATCCAGCTTGTGTGTGTGTGTGTGTGTGTGTGTGTGTGTGTGTGTGTGTGTGTGTGTGTGTGTGTGTGCGTGTGTGTGTGATTTCAAAGGGACCAAACTGCCGAGGTCATACTTTTCAGCATTCCCTGGCCAGTTCGGCTATGTGAGTAGGCAAAATAACTTATATGATGGAGCTATTTTCAGTTTGTTATAAGAGTACTCATCGCAGATGTTCAGATAACTGTTATGTAAAATACACTGAAGAGCCAAACAAACTAGTACAACTGCCTAATATCGTGTATGGTCCCCGTGAACGTGCAGGAGTACCGCAACACGACGTGGTATGGACTCCACTAATGACTGAAATAGTGGTGGAGGGAATTGACACCACGAATCCTGCCACGCTGTCCATAAGTCCGTAAGAGTACGGGGGGATGGAGATCTCTTCTGAACAGCACGTTGCAAGTCATCCCAGATATGCTCAATAATGTTCATGTCTGGGGAGTTTAGTGGCCAGTGAAAGTGTTTAAACTCAGAACAGTGTTCCTGGAGCCACCCTGTAGCAATTCTGGACGTGTGGGGTGTCGCATTGTCCTGGTGGAATTGCCTAAATCCGTCGGAATGAAGAATGGACGTGAATGGGTGCAAGTGATCAGACAGGATACTTACGTGTCACCGGTCAGTGTCGTCTCTATACGTATCAGAAGTCCCGTATCACTCCAACCGCACGAGCGCCACACCATTGCAGAGCCTGCACCAGCTTTAACAGTTCCCTGGTGACATGAAGGTGCCCATGGATTCATCTACATCTACATCTACATCCATACTCCGCAAACCACCTGACGGTGTGGCGGAGGGTACCCCGAGTACCTCTATCGGTTCTCCCTTCTATTCCAGTCTCGTATTGTTCGTGGAAAGAAGGCTTGTCGGTATGCTTCTGTGTGGGCTCTAATATCTCTGATTTTATCCTCATGGTCTCTTCGTCAGATATACGTAGGAGGAAGCAATATACTGCTTAACTCCTCAGTGAAGGTATGTTCTCAAAACTTCAACAAAAGCCCGTACCGAGCTACTGAGCGTCTCTCCTGCAGAGTCTTCCACTGGAGTTTATCTATCATCTCCGTAACGCTTTCGCGATTACTAAATGATCCTGTAACGAAGCTCGCTGCTCTCCGTTGGATCTTCTCTACCTCTTCTATCAACCTTATCTGGTACGGATCCCACACCGCTGAGCAGTATTCAAGCAGTGGGCGAACAAGCGTACTGTAACCTACTTCCTTTGTTTTCGGATTGCATTTCCTTAGGATTCTTCCAATGAATCTTAGTCTGGCATCTGCTTTACCGACGATCAACTTTATGTGATCATTCCATTTTAAATCACTCCTAATGCGTACTCCCAGATAATTTATGGAATTAACTGCTTCCAGTTGCTGACCTGCTATTTTGTAGCTAAATGATAAGGGATCTATCTTTCTATGTATTCGTTGCACATTACACTTGTCTACATTGAGATTCAATTGCCATTCCCTGCACCATGCGTCGATTCGCTGCAGATCCTCCTGCATTTCAGTACAATTTTCCATTGTTACAACCTCTCGATACACCACAGCATCATCTGCAAAAAGCCTGAGTGAACTTCCGATGTCATCCACCAGGTCATTTATGTATATTGTGAACAGCAACGGTCCCATGACACTCCCCTGTGGCACACCTCCTCGCACTACATTTCGCTTCGCGTAATTTTTGTTTGTCTGCAAGGCTCTGGCTATGTTTCTGTTTGCTGTGAAGTTCCCTTTGCTTCCGTAGCAGTTTTATAACTCGGTTGTTGTACCACGGTGGCTCTTTTCCATTCATGAGGTTGTTTCCATACGCGTACACGTCCATCCGCTCGATACAATTTGAAACCGACCAGGCAACATGTTCCTAGTCAAACAATCCTGTTGGAAGAAGATCCGCAACTGAGCATGTTACTAGAGGTTGAAAATACCACTTCAATTGTAAATTTCTTTTATAATCACCACCGGTTTCGGGCTCTCATAAGCCCATCCTCAGGTGTCGCAACTGTGCTGTGGCCCCCGAGCGCCGCGGTGGACGTGTACTAGCTAGCAGTATTTTTCAGCCTACGTTTCCTCTCATCAGCAGTCCAATGTCGGTGTTGACGGGCCCAGGCGAGGCGTACACGAATGGGCCTTCGGCTCCGAAAGCCGATATCGATGCTGTTCGCACGCATACACTACTTGATGGCCCAGCATTGAAATTTGCATATATTTGCGGAAGGGCTGCACTTCTGTCACGCTGAACGATCCTCTTCAGTAGTCATTGGTCCCGTTCTTGTAGGATCTTTTTCGGACCTCAGCGACGTCGGAGATTTAATTTGTCACCGGATTCCTGATATTCACGGTACACTCGTGAAATGGTCGTAAGGAAAAATCCCCACTTCATCGCTACCTCGGAGATGCTGTGTCCCATCGCTCGTGCGCTGACTACAACACCACGTTCAGAGGTACTTTAATCTTGATAACCTACCATTATAGCATCAATAATCGATCTAACAACTGCGCCACACACTTATTGTCTTATACAGGCATCACCGGCGGCAGCGTCATATTTTGCTTTTTTACGTATCTCTGTATTTGAAGAAACATGCCTATTCCAGTTTCTTTGGCGCTTCAGTGATCGTTCCTGTAAACAATGGCTGAGGAGTATTTAATTTGTTTGATGTTGTCAGTGGCCTACGTAAATATCACATCTTGCTGTTATCTACCGTTGATAACGTGTTGTAAAGTCCTGTGAAAGTGTTGTAGCCACTTGGTGGTGAATCGATGAATCACCAGAAAGGTACTTGCACTTCTCTCGCAGTGAATAGTGTTACTAATAGGTTACATAAATCTTTTCTATTCAGAAATTGCGGCATTTTTAGAATAAGCTGTACTGAGTGAAGCCACATATCAAACGTCCGCAGTACATCTTGCAATTTGGATGTGGATGTGTCTGACGGATTAGAATTCATCGTTTTCAGATCTAGAACGATATTCTGATGTAATTCATTTTTTGATATATACTGACCCACTTGAAGTTCCAAACACCTAGATAACGTACTTCTCTTACAGAGGGATCCAATCTAAGCCTGTTATTCTCATCAAGTGCTGGAAGAACTGAGGCTGATGTCATGCATCTGTTACCTCTCATCCAGCGTTAATAATTCAGGCCATTGACAATGGAGACAATGAAATCAACATTGTCGAAAACATATTGCCAGAATGTTACACTAGCTAGAGGCTCTACAGTATCGTACACAGTTGAGAGCCCCACTGAGGAGCTTTCGTACATAAAAGCTCAATTAACACCTGAAAATAAATAATAAACTGGAAATAATGCACTATAAAAACAAGACCTCAGTTAAGGTAGCCGGCCTTGGTGGACGAGCGGTTGTAGGCGCTTAAGTCCGGAGCCGCGCGACTGCTACGGTCGCAGGTTCGAATCCTGCCTCGGGCATGGATGTGTGTGAAGTCCTTAGGTTAGCTGGGTTTAAGTAGTTCTAGGGGACTGATGACCTCCGATGTTAAGTCCCATAGTGCTCAGAGCCATTTGACCCTTTTTTTCAGTTAAGGCATTTTGTCTGTTTACTTGACAGAACTGGGCAGGAAATGCTGGGCAGGTATACTCTGTCTGGGAAATTGAACAGCGCTTGTGGTGGGGGAAGTTCCGTTTCCCGGTAGAACGTTACAGCTGCAGTACAGGATCACAAACAATCAATTTCCCTCTAGCAGTATAAAATTGCGCGCGGAGACGTATGTAGAACCTGTCTACATTTCTTTATCGGATTAACATTATCAGTAATTCATATTTTTATTCCTTGTGGTGTTAAAGCACTTTGTGGAAAATAATCACCCGAGGACATGACCGCATAGTGCGTAGCCAATGATTCATAAAGCGAGCTGCGGAAGGGTTGGTAAAACATTGTGAAATAGCCTGTAGTGACTTCTTATGACGTAGTGCAATGGAGAAATGGTTCAAATGGCTCTAAACACTATGGGACTTAACATCTGAGATCATCAGTCACCTAGACTTAGAACTACTTAAACCTAAGGACATTACATACATCCATCCCGGAGGGAGGATTCGTACCTGCAACCGTAACAGCAGCGTGGTTCCGGACTAAAGCGCCTAGAACCGCTCGGTCACAGCGGCCGGCTGCAATGGAGAGAATGGAGAGTCGCCTATTTATTCTTCAATTGGCAGACCTATGAAGGAGGGCCCGCATGACTGGAATCAGGAGGCCTACCCTCCCCTCACGCCTCTAATCATCACTCCCCCCTCTTTCCACAATATTATTCCACCGGAATATTATTTTTCCCTCTCTTAATACGGTTCTTCTGCGCTTAGCTGTGGTAACCATATTTAATATTTGTTCTTAATGCACTTAATTTAACAGTGAACATCAATTTTATATCATTAAGCAGTATTTTTAACACTCTGCTGTTTTTTCATGCCCTATAACACGGGAAAATTCCTAGAGGAAAATGAGTAGGACCATTTTTATAGGAAATGTAATGTAGTATAATGTCTTACTGGGAAATTTTTTTCTAGACGCCGGTGTTTTCGAGGTTTTCAAGAACAATATAAAAAAAATTGCCTTTAAACTCCCTCACACCGACGCTCGTACCCCACCGGTCATAATTTGTAGTATGTTGTTCATTACATTTCCTCCTACCACTCCACAAAGATTGGCAACTACGTGCTGAAATACAACGCAGCATAGATTAATCCAATGTTGTTCTCTTGCTTTATTGCAGATTCACCATTCATTTTCGGACATACAAAGCCTGACCAAAAAAGGTAAGTACACAGACGACATGGTCACATGTCAACTTCGCGCACTTACACACCATCGGTGGATAGATAAATAAAAAAAAACCTAACAACTAAACTCCGTCCGAACAGGCCTCCGAAGATCTAACGGAACCGACCGGCCGCCGTTTCATCCTTAGGCGATAGGCGTCACTAGATGCGTATATGGTCAGCACACCACTCTCCCGGCCGTTGTCAATTGTCGTGACCGGAGCAGCTGTTTCTCTCTTAAGTAGCTCCTCAGCTGGTCTCACAAGAGCTAGTGCAACCCGCTTGCCAACAGCACTCGGCAGATTCGGACCAATCCAAATGCTAGCCAAGCTCGGCAATGCGTAACTTCGGTTATCTGACGGGAGCCGGCGTTACCACTGCGGCAAGACCGTTGATCTAGGTAAATAATTAGATTTGCAATTCTCTGATGCAGATAGAACGGCCACCAGAGCGCATTGGTGTTGCTCGCGTTTAGTGTTGTTACCGACTGTGGTAGGACATACAAGGGGTGTTAACAGAGTCAGTTGTTGAGTGGTCACTGCGAAGGACACATCGCTAGCCCTCCGCATCTGCGCTGCCAGCGGAGAACAAGAACGGACTCCTTGCGACATTCTATTTCATCCGACACCATTCGTCGGATACTAGCAGCAGCCAGTCTAGGATATCACCACCACGTGAACCACAACATAAGCGGCTGCGATTGGAGTGGGGCGTGAACTGCAGATAAATGGAGTCACATTGTGTTCAGCGATAAATCGCGGTTCTGAACTACCTTGGATAATCGTCGGCTAGCATGGCGGCGACCAACGTTTGGAAAGGCGTAGTAGTGTAACCCCTGGCGTCGTTGTGTGGGGAGCCATCGGATATAACTTCACAGTGATTGAGGTAACTCTGAGGCAACTCGCCACAGTCATCCTCCATACCAATATGTGACCCTTCACTTGACAGTGTAGTGGACTCATTATTTTAACATAACTATACTCATCCACACATGGCACGTTTGTCTATGAAATATCTGCGTGATGTTGAGGTACTCCCGTGTCTAACGAGATGCGCATACATCGGGGGATGAGACATCTGCGGGACCAGCTGGGATGTCAACTCTGGCCCAGAGCCAGTATCCAGTTGTGTACCATATTGCCTCAGGATATCATAAAATGCTTTATGACGCTTTTCCCAACCAAATCAATGCACGTATCCAGACTAATTGTAGTGCAAAGTAGTACTGAACAGTAGGCTCATACTGCCAAGTTACTTGTAAATATGATACGAATATGTAACCTCAGAAACAGCATGAAACACCCTCTCAATTCATGAATTTTTACTTCGTTCCCTTCTCCCTTTCTGGTTGATTCAATTTTTTCCTCTTGTGGCGTATACTGACGTGATATTTTTTTAAATTCCTTTTCCTCTCAAGAAATACCTCCTGAATTTTGTCTCCGTACTAAATATTCGCCTTGTATAAGCTCACGAATTTTTAATTTGAGTGACTCCACACCAAGCTCCACACCACAATTTGCACAGTGGTATGAATTGTCAACCCCATCAGCCACTTGAGTCCCACTACCGGATGAAAGCCTCTCCAAGACTATTCAGTTTATTGTGGCATTCAGTTGTAAACATCGACATCGCTAATGCCTGTTTTGTAATCTCATCCCTTCACTTTTCATTATCTCTGCGCCTAGATTTTTTTTTCTCTTGGGATGTAGTGAAGAACTACCTTTAAAAAATTTACCGTCTACTCAAATGATTAGAAGTCCCCCCTCACCCCCTTCCCAACTACCACCGTTTCGTTTTCACTTGGTAGTAAGTTACACATCATTCTGTTCCCTTATCAACATCTTTCTTTTCGTGTCTCTGCTATTAATTACGAACACGTATCAAATGATTCCTCGCTCTCCACCCGTCATATACTGGATACTCCGTACCTCACATTGGTAAAAAAAAAAAAAAAAAAAAAAAAAAGGAGAATTGACAGTAAAAGACAGTAAAAGCTATACACGAAACTTCGTTTTTCGATACATGGTGAAGCTTGCTTTTGAAGACAATATAAATTGCCTAGAGCAAGCGGTGCTATGTTTACTCTCATAAATTGATTTTGCTGCCCACCTACCTACTGTCTTTAATTGTCTTACGTAGAAAAACCTCATCAACTGACTCCAAGCATTCGTGGTTAATTTATAGTACTTTCTTTTAATGTGTCGGATACACACTATTATAGCCGCAATGCGGTTATTCTTTTTCAAGCCTATTTTCTTAATTCCTTTACTTGGTGGTTCCATTAGATCAGTAAACGAATTGTTTTCATTGAACAGTTTGACTGCTGGACTGTTTCACCCCACTACCTAACCAGTGTGCCATGTTTTAGCTCTTTGCCACCGTGGCTTTCTCCAAAGCTGCATATATTGTTCCAATGTTGTTCTGCTCCAGATGCAGCAAACGAAATACCGCATGATATTCCACCTAATCAGTGGGCGATGAAATTTTGTTACGGCTCCCCTAGCGGCATTTTAAGACACTTTGGTGTGAGGATTTCGGTGTCTGTCTGGACTACAGGTATCTATCTGCGACCGCAATAAATAATTATATGATTTCATTTTGTGAGGTGATAATTAGAACATCATTAATCTTTTATGCATGAGATCATTCTACCCAGTTATATCTCGACAAAATATTGGTCTGTAACAAAGACTGACATCACGAAACACAAAAGCATGGTATCTAGTGACGCACATATTCAGTTATTGTCACCCATCCTCAATATTCTCTGCTCCTTCGTCCACACAGCGCTCAATGCCAATTTACATTGATGAAAACAGTCACGCTTTTGTTTTCACTGCTTCAACGGACTGAAATCTGGTTTCTTTTAATGCAGATTTGACCTTGTGGAATAGATAAAAGTCACATAGTGTTAGGTCAGGCGAATAAGGTGGAGGGTCTAATAATGTCATGCTGTACCTCGCTAGAAACCTCTTAACAGATAATGCGATATGAGCCAGCGCGATGCCTTGAAGAATAACCCATACTTATTCTTCCACAATTCCGGTCTCAAAGAGTTGAGAAATAACGTCAACGTAGTAATGTTCATTAATACTGTGATCTTCAGGAACCTAGTGAAGATACACAGTTCCATGAAAATCGAAAAAAACAGTCATCACCGTTTTGACGCTTGATTTGCTAATTGGAGCTCTTTTTTTTTTAATCTCGGTGAAGTTAGGTGCTTACACTGCATGGCTTGGCGCTTAGTTTGTGTATCATAAATGAAATATCAATATTCTTCATATTTCATTACTCTTTACAGAAAATTAGTATGATTTTCAGTGATATTCTAAGTGTCAGTACAAATATTGCTGCGACCTTCTTTTTATTTTTTCAAGTTATGAAAAATTTACGTTACGCATTCTTTCTCAGTTTCTACGATATCAGCACTCCTTTGAATACTCAATTGATTGTCAGATCGAATCAGATTACCAACTTTTTTGATATTTTCCTCCGTTTTTGATGTTGAATGGCGTCCGAGGCATGGGTCATCCTCAATGTCTTCTCGACCATTTAGGAACGTTTGAACCACTCAGCAACTCTTGGACATGGTCAATAGTCTAGGGCGACAATACTCTTCTTTTAGTAAAATATAGGTTTCAGTCTCTGTTTCTCCAAGTTTCATGGATAACTTCAAGACAATTCGTTGCTCTATTACTACTCTTATCATTTTTCTGGCAAAACAAAATACCAGCCCTTGCACAAACGAAAGCCCTGGCCACAGTGATTTGTCTATAGATGTCAGAGATGCCACATTCGACTTACAAGGCTGCACAATTCATCTTTGGCTCACATTTACTTACTCTCTGAGTACATCAGTCCTGCTCATTTATAGCTACATCTCGTATACATATACTACTTATGGTATGGAATGAAGTACTGTGAATCACATAGAACCCATGGCAGTGGGGTGAAAAGGTTTGGTAACCCATGACATCTAGGCTGCCATGCATGATGACTGTGCTGTGCTATTAGTATCAGAATGTGTTCCACGGGATATACGAGTACATGCAGATGGACATGACAGAGCAGAAAGAGGGGAGGACGAAATGGATAATTAAAGGGAGAGAGTGAGATGACAGAGAAAGGGGAGGAAAAGATGGACTGCTATAGGTGAGAGTAGGAGATGGAAAGAGAGAGATGGGTAGGTGGAGATGAACAGGAGATGATGTACAGTCTTTGGTGACGAGAAGATAAAAAAAGAGATGAGGAAAGACCAGATGGACAGAGACTGAAATAAATCAATACCTGGACAATGCTGGATATTCAGTTAGTATATAAAATTTGGGGAATCACAAAATGTGGAGATATGAATTGAGAAGACCACATAGTCTCGGCTGTAGCTAAAATAAGTCGGATGCTTCGATTCATTTGTAGAATATGTGGAAAACACCATTTCTTCACAAATGATATTTCACACAAAACACTAGGACACCCATACTTGAGCACTGCTCCAACCAACATGATCCATATCAAATCGAACAGGGAACACTTTGCCTATATGAAGAAGGGTGGTGCAAATATTTACAGGCTTGTTTGTCTGGTGACAGAATGTAACAGAAATGATGTAAAACTTTTAGTCTGGTGTACTCGATTATAGACGCTGTGCATCTTATGATAACCTGCTTAGAAAATTTCAAGAACCAAATCTCTTAGAAGAAAGTATAAGTATTATTCAACTCCTAACATGTCTACCATACAGATATTCTGTAGATCATATTCGAGACAAAAAAGCTTCTATAGAGGTGTACATGCATGAATAAAACGGGAAAAACCCTAATGTATAGATCTATAATATGTACACTTTTCGCACTTCACATTGATCCATGCAATAGAGTTTTATGTGTAATGAGAAAAGCCACTTGTGTCATGCGATTGCTAAGCCATACATCCCTCACAATTATGCGCTTGCCTTTCTTAATAGATGACCTGCCTCTGTTTGTAGGTGCCGACAACATTGGGGGTTTTGTTTTTAGAAGCAACATCGACTGTATTAACTGGAAGTATTTCTCTTTGGATGAAAGGAGTGTTCCGCCTGTTGAAAACGCGCAGGTGGCACTATCAAATAGAACTCAGTATAAATTGAGCTGCCTTGGCAGTTTGCATTTTCAGCAGGAAATTGCGAAACCGCGGCGATGCTTCACGAAGTGCACGGTACCTCAAATACATCTCCGGCGTAGCGAGCAACGGATGAGGCGGGTTTGCTTGGATGAGGCGGGGTTGCTGCTCTGACAAATCACCACAGCAGTCTCCCAGCCACTGTGGGCACTACATTTGTGGCTGTAGAACACTTCATCGCTAACAGTGATGGACTGCGATGGTTTGCGGTGACATACAGGGTATTTACAAAAGATTTCTTTGATTTTAACCAATTGCTACGAAAGTTTTCTTCACAGACAAAAGTCACTGCTGCTGTTATTGTATTACGTCTTGAGCACAAGGGGGGCGAAAAACAAGTCTTACACGTATCCCCGCACGAAAAAGCTGTGTGTCGTTGAGAAATTGTTGTATGAATCGGTGTGGTGGGGTCTCACCCTAGTGGAACATGAAATTATTAGCATCAACCTGAAGTTGTGGAAATATCGCTTCTGTAGGATTTCAAAATAGGTCACTGCAGTAAAAAATATATGACACAAACATGATCGCTTTCGGAGAATCTATTTAATTCATTGGACAAGAAATTATGGGTTACTGGGATATTCTGTGATCTGTAGAGGGCATTTGACTGTGTAAATTACAATATTCTTTTAGGTGAATTAGAATATTATAATATAACAGGAAATGTTACAGAGTCGTTTAGATCTTATCTCGCTGAAGTGTAACAAAGGATTTCCGTATTGAACTATCAGTCATCCTCCAACTAGGAACGGATTACAGGTGATGTTCACAAGGTTCCATCTTAGGCCCCTTATTTTTTCTTTGTTGTATTAATTACCTTCCATCAGTAACATTATTTGATGTCAACTTCCTTTTATTTGCAGATGACACAAACATAGCAAATTAAGTATAATCTTAGAAAGATCACGTAATGAAATTTTCATAGATGTTAATAAATCATTCCTGGCCATTTATCTTCCACTAAACTGAAAAGACACACAACATGCAGCTGAAAACATGTAACACGTTTCCACTTAGTACATACCTAACGACAGGTAGGTAGAAGACGTTCATAGAGTTAAATTCCTAAATTCCTGCGATTACAAACTGACAATAATTGCAATTAGAATTGGCATACCACAGACCTACTTAGCGCCTCAACAAATATGATTTTCGATATGGATGTTGACAAACATAGCCAATATAAAATTAGAAAAGCCAGTATATTTCGCTTACATTAATTCTATGAAGTCATAAGGGATCATTTTTGGGGTAACTCTGCATGTCAAGCTATAGTTTTCGGAGTCTATAGTGCGTAATGCAAATTACTTACGATGTGAATTCATCAACTTCTTGGAGTGCACTAACTACTGCTTCCCAATATCCTTACTCCTTAATGAAATTTGTCATAAATAAAATACCTCTATTTCCAACCAACGGCTCAATTCATGAAGTCAGTACTGGAAGTAAAATAAATCTGCACAAATATTTAATGTCAGCCACTGTGGTCCAGAAAGACGTGTGTTATTACGGTGCACACATTATCAATAACTTGCAAGCAGAAGTAAAAATTTTAGTTATTTGTGAAGTTAAGTATAATTGGAGCCTTAAGGATGTGTTGGTAGTCAACTCCTTCTCCTCCATTTATGAGCTTCTTAGCGGAACCAAGTGGTGTATAACAACAAATAATGTCTATTACATAAAAGCTAATTTTGTACACCTTGATCAATACATATGAGTGTTGTAAACTGCTTTCTATTTGATGATACGTGGTACAATATGCTAAGAATTATCTTCTGCTCCTCTGTGTACATACATTTACGTATCTTTTATATAATGAATTTAATTCTGCTGCACAGTTTGAGCTAATCTGAAACTTTCTGGCAGTTTAAAACTCTTGCAGGTAGTGACTGGACCCAGAAAGTTATTGGCGGAAGTGAGTCTGTGAGGAGGAGTCGCAAGTCTCGCACGAATAGATCAGTAGATAGGCAAAGGTTCCGTCAGACAGTTTCGATTTGCAGGAAGTTCTAAGTTTGTTATTAACTCTTAAATGAATATATACTACAGAATTTTTTAATTATTCAATGTCTAACAGTACCATTTCACTTATAATCTTTCGCAGGTACATTAACAGATACCACTTTTTAATGCATTATTGTAATTCTTGTTTTATGAAATGTTCGCATGCTTGAGGATCTATCTTAGGGGTGCACTCAGCCTCGTGATGCTAATTGAGGAGCTAATCGACCGAATAGAAGCGGCTCCGGTCAAAGAAAATCATCATAACGACCGGGAGAGCGGTGTGCTGACCACACGCCCCTCCTATCCGCATCCTCAGCTGAGGATGATACGGCGGTCGGATGGTCCCGATGGGCCTGAAGACGGAGTGCTTTCTTTTTTCTTGAGTCTCTATCACTAGAGACAATGTAATTAAAAATTTCTTTGTTTAATATTCCATGAACAACGATTACCTGAGGGTTACAGAGTCCCCATACGAGGGTGTTATGTAGGTTAACTTTATAGCTAACATGCGTTATTGTTTCACTACTGAAAACCAGCAGCGTTAAAAATCTATCATCCTCAAAGAGAGGACAGCTGATGTAAAACCTTTTCACTTATCACGAACACGAAAAGTTTAGTGATTCTACAGTAGGTATGGTTTGTAGACTAAACGTCGCCTTAACATCCTTCAGACAGCGGTATGAAGAGTACCAAGTTTTCTGCTTGCACGGCTAGAGGACTTTGGTGGGCCCCCATGATAGGCTTCCCAAGTGCTCTCCACTTTGTCATTAGAAATGCGAAATCCATCTGGACCCTTACCTTTGCAAAGACATCTTTTCTCTTCCAATTGCTGCTACCAGTGACAAATGTTTTTGACTATGGGTGGGAGAATACCGAAACGCCAACGAAATTCATGTTAGACAGTAAGCGCTCACTCACACTTGTTAAACTACAGCACCAAAATAGAATTCTGTTGTGCAAATGGTATCGTACTTTGGACTGTTGTTATAAATGCAGAAAGTGGTTTATAGGCGACGTCTTTTCTGTTAACACACATTCCCTTCTCAGAAAATTGTAGTGTTACAATTTTTTAACGTTTGTAATCGTATCATAGCACTATTGTAATAACACAGCCTTACGTTGCAAAATAATATCCGAAATGATATTAAGACTCTGTGAGTATTTTACACCTCTCCCATTTATAGCATATGCCTATAAATAAATAAAAAAACAGATCATTTTCCTTTAAGCAACTTGTATAATGCCTTGAATTTGCCAATTATTAGTATACTGAGAACTGTAGCAAGCACTTGAGCTATATCTTGATTATTTATTGATTAAAAGTTCTTTGTTTCTATACTTGCAATTTTCAAATAATAAAATTTGTTTGTGATATAGTGTAACATACACCTTCGGCTACAGATCTGTAATGATCTGTGCCTAACCTGCATCGTCACTTTAAATTTTCTATTTTCTTTTCATATTTATCATTATAGTTACATTTACTCTATCAGTCAGCCGCCGGTTCATCTGCTTCTGGCAGGAAATGGCCTGTTAAGCTGCCCGCAGGGGCAGATAGAGAGAGCTGAAGGCTACAGAAATATGTGGAGACGTGGCAAACTTATGCGGTTATACCCTCGGGAAGTGCAGCCGATTGTTGAAGGGTGTAATTAGCACGTAGCCGGCTCGCAGGCACATCCTGCTAATTTTCGTGTGCGAACTGCATGCCACTGACTGGTGAACACAGTAGATGTCTCCGACGATCTACATAAATTCGACGAAATGAATTCATCGCATCTTCGAATTCACACATACTTCGAAATCAGTGTAAACCGCAATACCGTTGATCACTCCTGAAATTACACCAAAGCAGCCCAATTATTATTGTGCACAAACGCATACAGCTACGAACCAGAGCTAAATCGCGATAGACAGCACACAGTTTGCAGCAGTTGTTGGCAGCAGTTATATATTTGTATTACGTCTAATTTCTGTGTGAAAGCCATTTTAATTAATATAGAATCAATTAATCAAGGCAGAACACACATAATTATACAGAAACAACACGTACTATGAAAGCAGATCTGTAACGATCTGAAGATAACCTACTTCCTCACGTATTCACATAATTGTGAGTTAATGTAGTAAATGAAATTAATGACTGAGTAATTGGCTAATAATATAATTGCCTGTTAGTGAAATTTGTCGGCAGTTAGAATAAATGTGGATTACTCTGCATGGGAGCGGTCAAAGTTTGTGTGTCTGTGAGACTCCCAGCTGATGTGCGGTACGAGAGCGTACATTTTCAGCTGACAGAAATGTTTCCGTGTTTCGGACATTGCCGAGTTTGTTATTGGTTACGATGTAAAAATCTCACATGAATTCTGGACGAACTTTGAAAGACTATTTGGCAGTTTTATAATCCTTTGGACTTGGGATAATCTCGATATTTCGGAAACTGAAGTTATATTCCATTTGATTATATGCTACAGGCTTTATAATATATAGCAGCATTTCATTACGTTCCTTTTTTGCGTTAAGACGATTGAGACATTGTATTTAAGAGCCTATTATGTAAATCAAGGCTGCGGATTCTGAACATATTTTGAAATATTAAACTTTTCTATATGCTGACTCAGTTCTGCGAATTCCTAACGTTGTCCTTTACTACAGATGTAGATTTATAATAGGGGCCATTAGTCTCATTTCTGTTGCTTGCTAAGTAAATAGCACATGCTATAATTCAATTTTTAATTAGTTCAATTTCGTATTATCCTCCATTCAATAAATTTTTTCCCGCATTTTGTTAAAAGCAATTACAAAATTACACAAACTGTGTCTGAGATGTTTATTGTCTGATACAGTACAAATAGTGGAGCTCAGACTAAGAGCATGCAAACAGCTTCTCAGGTATAAATTATGTTTGAGGTTCATTAATACTGTGTCTGAAATATGTCCGGTTTCTTATGCAGCTTGGTAGAGGGATCTGTTCTCAACGATTTCCATTTATAAAATAAAGAAAAATCACCTTCAGCTACAATTGTGATTTTATTTCAAGTCACAATGCATTCCAAGCGCTTAGAGCTCATAGTCAGGCACTGTAACAGTCCACATCAATTTTCTTTCCTCTTCACACATTTAGATTCATTCTGGTCCTATAATAGTATAATACAAAGTGGAACATTTTGAATATAAGTTTACGAAAGTCAGACAAATCGAAAAATAACTTCATGTTTCCAGTATTGAAGACAAGGTTTTGAAGCACAGTATGAGTAAACATATCCATGTACGTGAGATGGCACAACACTCTCACTTAAATAACACTACCAGTCAGATTCGATATTCATATTTGAGCTCATGATCTTGGTGTTCCCAGTTACTACCTCTGGTATACGTGGTTTATGACTTTTTACATGAGGAAATGCATATGTAACCTGTAGAGAACTTGTACCCAAGGGGCCGTAGTGGAGGCCACGGGGAACAGGGGGAGAGATGGATTACAGGCCATAAATGCTGACTGCTTCGACATGGCTGTGTGGGTGACTTTGGGAAGCAGCGCCCTGTGGACTGCACATGTAGAGAGACTTCTGGCCATAGCACTCCCCTCTCTCTGCTTAGGCTCATAGCAGGAGGGTGCCAGCTCACAAAATGTATTACCTGGGCCAGCCAGTGCTCCATCGTGAAGGTGGCCAGCTGGGATAAAGTGGGTAGAGGAAGTCATTTAAGAGATACCACTGTAAACTGAGCCCTTGTGCAAACACTGGGAAGGTCATAAAACCCATTCATTCTAATGTCAGAGGCTGGGACGATAAGACAGAGTGGCTGCTGCACGTGTTTAGTAGATGCAAGACTGTAACTCCCCTGACATCAGAAAGTCACCAGGTTCTTTTAGCGAGAGGCAATGAACCTAATATTTCACGGGCATGACTGTCAGGGAAGCTTAATAGCCCTCTTTCAGAAATTGGAAATGCTCGGTCTTGAAGGATCTCTCTGTAAATGAGGGACTATGGTCCCATCTAGGTAGATGGGTTTCTCCAATAACATGTCCACGCTTACCATGAGAACCACACATTCCCAGTCTAAAATTTTTTTTTTTCAGTCAAGAGATTTTGAGTCACTGATTGGCACCTCTCAGGATTTACAAAGTAGAGGCTTGCTCCCATCGTGTGGAAATCCCTGCACTGTATCTGGCTTGGCTACCAGATGAACATAACAGTCAAGAGGGGAGATTCAATGGATAGGGGATAGTTCAGTTGGTTTTTTCAATGTGAGGGCGGTTTCGTTTTTGCTAATTCGGCTCCCGTACTGAGGCCTGGTGGAAAGTGATTGTGATTCTTTGCCTTCTTTGTCTTCTGGTCCTCCCTTGGTGAAGAACTTCAAGTCTTTCGCTAGTGGGTGAGACTTGTGGTCTGTATCCCGTGGTGGAGTAAGAGCCAGTGGCAGCTTCCAACTGTACCGACAGTGGGACTGCGTATCACCTCAGACATATCGTGTGTCAAGAGGGTGAACTTACTTGTCCTGAGTCAACTGTCTCCCGTTTGACAATTCCAGCATGCGCCGTCGTGCCTTTGAGTCAAACTGATTTAACCACACCAGCGAACGGGTGCACCTCATACTGCAATCTGCTGGGATTTCAGGGCTCTGATAGGGAAGTTTCCAGCATTTTGATAATCAGAACGCCAGTCCGTGTAATTCGCAAATTTTCGTGGACGCGTGAGAATTAAAGTTGCCGCTGCGCGCCGTTCCTCGCCCACAGCGCACCGTTTGCTGCCGCCACCTGAGTCAAGGTGAAATGGTAAAATAGTGCTGCACTGGCGTAGGGTTGTTAAGTGAGATTCATAGCTCCCTGTTCCCCGGTAAACCATACTTTGTGGTATACTTGGTTGTAGTTAATTCCGTTTGAATAGAGTTGGGCCTCGCAGTGGATTCATGAAAATAAAGTCAGACTGCGTTTTAAAAAAGATTAATACAGGAGAAAAACTTGTATAGTTTCCATCCCAAAGAATAATTTCCCAGTCAAGCACCATTCCTTTTCTGATATTTTTTGTATAAGGTTTCTCAGTTCGTTGTAGTTATAAAGGGATTAATAAAACTCCTCATTATTTTTGTAAACTTAAATACGCCACTGTTCTCACTCATACTCAATCAACTATTCACTGTTTTTATTTTATTGTGCTCCTAAATACGTACACCAGCAATTCGAGGTTCAATCTTATTAACTTAATTAATTTGATTATTAATTTGAATTCTGAAAGTGCCGCAGGCATAGCCATCAAAAGTACCATGAGTAAGTTCATTAATATCATATATATAAGAATTAAGGGTGTAGCTTATTGTTTGAAGGATACTAAGAAGATAATGTTTTTATTTATGTAAATATAATAACATTTAGCATCACTCAGACAAATATTTATGATTAAAAGCAAGCAACTTAACACTCTACAGCACAGTGCAGTCCAGTCTCTCTCTGTTTTAAGTGTGGTGTTAATTTGGTGTAAATCCAGAGCCAGCTTAATAGTGCGATCTGTTTTTGGAACCACTAAAAGTGGACAACTGTACAAATAATCTACTGCCTCAATTACACCCGGGTCGATCATTACCCATAGCCCCTCTAAAACCTTTCGCTTGTAAGCCATCGGTATTGTGTATGAACGAACATAAAACGTCATTTGGTTTTGACCTTAAATTTGTATTGAAATTCCTTTATCGATCCCAGTGACGGTAAAATACTCATTCATTCTCCTAAAGAACCCGTAATAACTTTTTTTATTAATCACACTGATATTCTGTATCCTATCAACCTTCTCACTAACTTTCTTTTCAGCTGCTACTTCCTTTTGTAATTCACAGTCCGTGCACTCCTCTGATGAATTACCAAAGTTCTTCCAGCCTTGGCATCTGCCCCACCGATCTCTGCACATAGTTTCAGACAACTAGGCGGGATCTGTGTACGAACTGCATTGGCACTTCCTTCCATAAATCAATCTCACTGCACTCTGGAACTAACAATGCCTGATATTTCCACATTAAATCCATTCTGAATATTAATCTAACAGGCAGCTTTGGTACTGTCAGAAATTTCCACATTTAAGTATGTCTTTGCCCTCAGATTCTAACCACAGCTGTTGACTCGCATCAATACTTCCTTCTACTCTTTCCCCTATTACTTTTGTTCTTTGTAGCCTCAACGTTGGCCAGTCGCATTTCATGGAACACTGTAGAAATTGCATCAGCCACCATTTTGCTGGATGGGTATTTTACTCTCTAATAAACTCTCTTATATATCATCATAACATAGCGAATGGATGTTGTGTATTTCAAAGAAATCCACAGTATCATCCTGCTCTTTCTTCCCCATCTCACTCTCCCTCCACTATGCTGGGATTTTGCTTCCTTGGAATTTTCTCCCTTGTTAGATCTCGAGGTTGGATTTAATGGATTTTGGCTAATGGCCTACGGATTTTGTAGCCATCATCTCTTGGCTCTTCTGTATACTCAACTCCTATGAAAATCATTCCAATTTCGCCCATGTGGCTAATTGGTTTGATGTGGTGCCCAACTAACTTTTTCCGTCGCTCCTAATACTATTGTTGAAGTGTCAAAATAAAGTGTTCGGTTTTCATTAGCCGCATTGCCGTCACTGTTAATATGCTTCAAGATTTTGTAGCCATCATCTCTTGGCTCTTCTGTATACTCAACTCCTGTGAAAATCATTCCAATTTCGCCTATGTGGCTAATTGGTTTGATGTGGTGCCCAACTAACTTTTTCCGTCGCTCCTAATACTATTGTTGAAGTGTCAAAATAAAGTGTTCGGTTTTCATTGGCCGCATTGCCGTCACTGTTAATGTGCTTCAAGAATTGTGACAATGATTTGAAATCCTCTACATCTTCCATACACCATCCTACCATAACAAAATCACATTAATCCAGCAGGACTAAGTGGAATATCCAGAAACCGATTTTTTCAATATTTTCAGCTCAAAATGTTTCATTAGGCCGCGAAAACAAGAAGTCACCAGATTCTCCCCATCATCAGATGATAAGTAGCTGGGCAACAATGTGTCTCTGAATTCCTCATACGCGTAGTTATTCAAGGGTATCAAACGTATTACCACAGCAGATTCTCTTTCGAAATAACCAAATGGGAACTGTAATTGAAAGCAAAATGGCTTTGTTATACGTAAAGAATAATCATACCGCTCCACCCAAGCTTCAGGATGAATGATACTACCATTTTCTCTGAATCTCTGTAATATCCCAACCTTGAGAAAGTATTTTTAATGAAAGAACTTTATCCGCCGATGGTTTGTTTACACTACTAATTGTGAGATGGTGAAGATCCGTCCATTGTGGAAGATTGCTCCAGTAATGATTACCCAGTGGACAGGTTGGCTCTACTCCCACAGAAAAATCGCTAGGAGAGTGCACACCACAATGCAGTTCACCTGCGCTTTCCCTCAAGCCTAGCACGTGCATGATCTTTGCCTTAAAATTTCTTAGTTTTCCTGCTATCATCGCATCCTGCTGATGATGCCTCTGAATGATGTGTTTTTGCTGTCATTTAAATGTGAGAAACTCTTGTCCCTTGGCTGTTTCAGATGGTGGCAGTGGATACACGCTGTCTTACCCCTCATGCTCATTTTTCATCACATCAGACTTCGCTACTGCTAACTTCAAGTTGCTTCATGGATTTGCATAGTTTCTGATCCATCTCATCTGGAGTTTTGCTAACGAGCTTTCAACCCCCTCAGTTCTCCTCTCTTCATTAGCTATTCAGTTATTTTGTGCTTCTTGGCGGCGCTCCTTATCTTGCAAGTCTTCTTCTTGCAGTCCTCGGGCATCCATCGCATCCTGGACCTCTCTCGTCTTCAGCTCCCCCTAGGTCGTCCTCCCTTTCTTCTTTCTACTGGGGTCAACTGTCACTCTTTATTTGGCCGCCGGCTATCGTTGAGATGTCCATAATACCATTTTATACGTTTCATCTCTATTGTGTTTATCGTTCGTTTATCGACACCTATAGCCTCTCTTACATAAGCATTTGGCACACGTTCCAGCTTGGAGATACCACAACTTCGAATACAAAAGTCCATCTCTAGGGCAATCAATTTGTTTGTGTGATGCTTATATTTATTACCCATGTTTCTGCTCCGTGTTGTATCCTCCTGCAAAGTTAACAGATTATAGCGGACCTCCGAAGACTTGACAGTTGCCAACTCTTCATGTACCACTCTTTCCATCTAAAGAGAAAGCAGTATCTTGAAACCAGTAATTAATGATCTGTTCACATTCAAATCCCTGTAAAACTGACTTCCTTAATAAACAGCCTTGTTTTCTGCCGTTGTATCACATAATAATTCATCTTAACTTACGAGTCGGTTGTTTCCATACATACTGACGTACTAACTTATACCTAAACCATCCATTCATTATATGCGAAGCATTTTGCTGACATAAGTCTGTCAGCCTATCGCGATTGTCATTTAACGCATTTTCCCCATACCGGCCAACAAAGGGGTCATTAGTTCTCCGTCCAGTACGTGCGTTCAAGTCGTCAATAACCAAAATTTCTTTTCTGTCACTTATCTTCTCCAGTGATCCTGTGAACTCAAAATAAAATTTTTCTCTTTCTTCCATCTTGGCGTTATTAATCGGTGCATATACTGCCATATCACGAATGAGTGGATTAATAATTCCGTTTGCACCTGCAGGATCCTTTCATTACTTTGATCCCAGGATATAGTCTATATATTCGTAATTTTTTCCTAATAGTTATGAAGTTCTCACTCCTGGCTCTCTTCTCTTTAGGCACCCCACTGTGAATTTGGATATAGCTATTGTGTTCTTCCGTACCTTTGCCTCTTTTCTCTGTTTCTATTAGGAAACTATGTCCGTATTATGTCCCCATTTCATGAAATATCTCCTCAGCTTTATTGTCAATCCCTTGGATATTTCATGTGCCGATATTCATTGCCTTGTTCGTACTAAATCTCGTTTCCCAGAAAGACCAATCTGTTCATCTGAGGCTACTTTAAAGTGAAATACTGCCTTGTCATTTTTTGCAGTAGACGGGGTGCAAACCCGATGTCCCAGCTCCCATCCTAAAGGACCTGATGACTTTTACTCATTGTTTTCTTCCATTTGAGTGCCTTTCTAGGCTGCAGGGCTCGGTCTGTCCCCGCCTCTAGAACTCCTCTGGACCACTGGGATGCTGCTGGTCATCCTCTGTACTTCAGGGGGTTGGTTTCTGAATGCCGATTTGCTCTTGTTATTTAAAGGTGCACGAGGATCGCCTTTCTCTTCCATTAGCTTTATAATACACATACATTGTTCGCCATCCATCGTCCATGGGGCACGAAACTCATGTCTTGTTGGACGTGGAAGGATTTATGGGCACAGCTAACTTGAATCTTGAGCCTTCAAGTTATGACCCGTCGCCATATATCGGTGAACATTAGTCGGAGTTTTATCCTACCCAAATTTTCCTAACATTTGCCCCCACCATGGCATCTATTCTGTCCATTTCTTTTCTGACTTATTAAACGCTGAGATGACACAGTTTTTCTCAAGAGTAAGGAAAGTGGCTGTGTTGAGTTTATTGGTAGGTTGCTAGAAAACTGCAGACTGTCAGTAACAGAGTGCTTATATACGGTTTTACAACCTGTATAAAAAGTTGGGAAGAAGAAAGTTATCTCTAACGAACACAGGATCATGCCATAAAAGAAGCTGAAAACTGTGGAAACTAGTGTTAATGGAACTAGTTATGAACTTGATAATAAAAAAGTTCAGTATAATTATTAACGAACACTCCAGATTGATAGGACGAAATTAAATTGAAAGAAAAAGTGTAGTACATGTTTTTCTGCTATCAAAACAATAAAGTTGCCTAAGAAGTTATTTACATGAACCATAACTGCGGTCTTCCGCTGTGATGTTTGTGCTACTTACTTCAAAAGTAAGATATACTTTCTCAGTGAAGAAAAACGACATACTGTCCATACACATGATTTCCTTTTACATTAATTTTCATGAGATGTACTTTCTAAGGGAAAAATAGATCACGTACTGTCCATACACATGGTTGTCTTTCAAATTCATATGAAGCTACCTTTAACATTCCTATGTGCAGTTTCTCTTTCTTTCTCTGTCTCTTATTCACTCTCTCTTTCTCTCTTGCTTCGTTTCTATCGCTCTCTCTCTCTCACACACACACACACACTCTTTCTTTCATTATTTCTCTTCTGTCTCTCCCTCTTTTTCTCTCTCCCTCTCAAAACACACTTACATTATAATATTTTACGAGAGTCATTCAGTAGTTAAAGAGAGAAATTGATCTGGGGAAAAACTGTTACTAGAGCAAGTTTGGTACTTTTATGGTTTTAGGTTGGCATCACTGGGATGAGCCCAGATCAGCTGATGTATCAACATTGTTTTGTTTATGACCTCAAAAATACATTTCAAGATGGCAAGTCCGCATGAAACATCCACATTAGTTGAATAACGTTCTGTTTTTCGATTTTTATTTGCTGAAGGTGAGAAACTAGTGAATATATACTGTAGAATGTCTCACGTTTATGGTCAATCTTGTATGAATTGTGCAAATTTTTAGAAGTTGGTAGAGCAGTTCAGAACTTGTCGCAACTCAGTGTCTGACGAACATCGTTCTGTCCGATCACTTGCAGTTTCCACTCCCTCACTTGGATTTCGAATTGATGACATTATTCGTGCCGACCGCCGTGTGACTGTGAAAATGATAGCTGATAAGGTTGAAGTTAGTACTATTACAGTTTATAGCATTATCTGTAACAAGCTGTAGTACCGCAAAACATGTGCAAGATGGGTCCCTAAGGAATTGACGCGGATACAAAAGGAAACAAGCTTGAGAGTGTGCACTGAGCTAAAGGAACATTATGAAAAAGAAGGTGAGCGCTTTCTTAATAGAATTTTAACTTGTGATGAAACTTGGGTTCACTATTATGGGCGAGAACCAAAAAGACGAAGCATGGAGTGGAAGCACCCCAACTCACCTGTCAAGAAAAAATTCAAAACCAAAGCATCAGCAGGAAAAGTCATGTTGGTGGTGTTTTGGGATGCTGGAGATCCAGTTTGTTGTGATTATCTCGAAAAGCAGTGTACAATGAACAGGAAATACTACTCGGATTTGCTTTTAAACAAGCTGAAGCCAGCCATGAGAGAGAGACGTCGTGGATCCCAGAGGAGATGTATGTTCTTCCGGCAAGACAACGCACGTCCTCTTTTGCTCAACTAACCCGAGAAACCATCGAAAAAATGGATGGGAAGTACTGCCACATCCCCCTCACAGTCCTGACTTAGTACCTAGTGATTTTCATTTGTTTGATGCACTGTTTACGAGGGAAGAGGTTCCAAGACAACGAGGATGTGAAAAAGTTTGTGGGAAATTGTTTCAAACATCAGGATAAAGAGTTCTTTGCAGCTGGAATAAAAATGCTTGTAGCCCGTTGGAACAAATGCATAAATGTTCGAGGGGATTATGTTGAAAAGTAGAAAAAGTATTTTTGTAAAAATAAACGCTTTTTTCTCCAGACCAGTTTGTCTCTATAATTATTGAATGACCTTCGTACATCCATAAATTTTTCTGAATATCTCCTTTCTCCCAGTGCCACACTTGCACTGAGTGATGAAGACTGTAAGCCACTATTACTTCCAATGTTATCTTAGTTAATACTTCTGTTCTTCGAAGTGCAAATGACTTTGTTTGTATGTAGTTATGTCGTAATTTACTAAAAATAATATTCTATGGATTGTCGCATCGTAACTTGTATCCTCATAGGTACCTTATTGCCCATTTCCCCATAATCATGTATTTACTAAATGATAAATGGATTTTTTTCTTTATTGTAGGTCCATTTTACTGGTCGTTTTGTGGTCGCAGGTCACACTTTCCTTTGTCGTATCCTGCATAAGGGCTACGAGTCACATACAATTACACGGCTTTCGTTGTTCTGATCGTGATGAATGTCGATCTAACATACTGTGAATGTATTGCTGTACTCTTCTCTAGACTTACTTTATAGTTCATAGTTTGGTGTATTGCGTAGCCACACAACTATCTACTAACAAACTTTTCATTTTCATGCATATCTTGGTTATGATATCTTCTATATGATATTTCAATACTCCTTGCTTAGTAGGAATACGATAGGATATATAATATTAGAGTCTCAGTTTGATTAATTAAAATGTTTTTATTAAGTAGGTGACACCATATGAATCTGTGATTGACAGATGACGTTGACGTAACTTTATATTATTGTTTTATTAGTTAGTATTAGTATGTGGATCATGGTGATACAGGTAGTTAACGTGGGATTGACCTCCAGTAAGTGGTTTTACGTTTTGCTAGTATATTACAACATATAAATAAATATTTTACCTTCAGATTGCATTCATCAGTACAAGACTGTGGTCGTTTTGCTCCGAAAGATTCACGGGCATTAACATTACCATTACACCGTGATTATCTATGCGTAACGTACAACGTATTTTCTTTTACCATTTTATAACACATATATTTTGTTCCCTAATTTATATTAATACGATGTGCAACTGTTCTCCCATTTTTGTCTTCAACTGACATTTAACTTTGGTGTCACTCCGTGTACAGTTTGGTTTTGTTATATGTTTACTACGTATTACCACAGCATTTAATTTGATTTCTTAAAATATTTACACCGCCTCATTTGTCATGTATTTTACACTGTTCGTATTGTTGTTTGTACACAGGGGTCTGAAGACTGCTTAATGTAACGCTAAAAGTGCTAGAACAAGTAAAATGAAACTAGAAATTACAAGACTGAACGTGTTCTGATTTGATATTTTATACTGAAGAGCTGAGATACCCGTACTGACTTGTATAAAGATGAACTTAGAGAGCATTACTGAAGGTGTTATCAATTAAAATAATCTGGCACAACAAACACACGGTTTGTATCAAGATGAACCGACAAATCCTACACTTCAGAAACAGTTTCGTGGAAAAAGTCAGAGCATTCAGTCGATATCGACTTAGACTGCTTAGATAAAGGGCTTTTAGTGTTTGGTATAAGAGATGAAACTCGTCCAGAGCTATTGACCGCTTTTATAGAGGTAGATATTAAAGACAAACAAGCGCCGAGTAAGAAAAGCCAGAGGAGGAAGTTCCTGTCCGTAGCAGACTATAACCATAATGAAATTCGATATCGAAAAAAAGTTTAACGAAGTTCGAAAACCAAACAGAAAATAATGGGGCCCGACCTCTAAAACGCGTGCTTCTTTTACAAACAGTATTAGATGGGAGACATAAAATCCAGTGGTAACGTACCATACTGTACACACCGAAGCGATAATTTTGCTATATTGAAATGCCACCACAAGTGGAAATAGCAACAGCAAAAATTATTATCATTAATCGTTTTTCTATTACGGAGACTTATGTAAATGTGACGTAAACTAATCAGGTTCAAACACGGCGTATAAAATTATTATCAATTCAAAAGTCTCCGGGTACTGCTTTGTAATGTGGAATGCGGATGTCAGAGGAGGAGGATTCGCCAGTATAAACGGAGGTGTGGGAGCATTGCATTGTGAGTAGAGGAACGGTAATAGCAAAATTGATCGTTCGTGAGAGCTCGGTGACTTTGAAACACTCCCTTATTAAACCTACCGTTATTGACTAGTGGATTATAGCCTAACAGTTTAGAATAATTTGACCGTATGCAACTGACAAAGGCTGATCGGTTAGTATTTGCTCGGGAGTTGTTTCGTATCAACTCCAACAGAGCTAATTAGGATGTAAAGTAGCTATAATCTGTACTTACTTTGTTGTTAATATTCTGTATCTATTGTCTAAACAACACGAATGGGGCAGTTACCCCCTTCGTCTGACAAAGTAATAACGGTTGACTCGTCACAGGTCACCTATTAACGTCGTCACACGCCAATATTCTTCATGTAGCGCTGAATGCACAATCCTCACCGCAATCCAAATCGTGGGTGCCCGACGCGGTTGTCGCGTAATCACAGTGCACAAATGAACAACACTCAATTATGCCCATTTACGTATTTGCTAAAGGTCAGGCCCACGGCGTTGGGTGACACACACAGCCGTTAAGCAATTGTAACCGCGCTCGGCCGTTCTGCCGAAATCCGCCCTGCTCACAGGTTGTAGGTTGTGTTCCATAAATGAACAGCATAGAGACAGAAGTGATGACACTTTCTGCAGGACCTGACCATTGTTTTGCAGGACAACGCTCAAGCACGTACAGTGCAAGCTGTTACTGATTTGTTTGACTGATGGGACTGCACTCCCCTGACTTAAGCCCTCGTAAGTACAACTCGATTTCTAAACTGAAGGAAACACTTCACGACATTCGCTTCAGAACTGCTAGAAATTCGTCGGGCAACAGACCGCGCCCCTCGAATTGTCAACACAACTGGCACTGCTTGACCTTCTGCTGCCTTCGCTATTTCATATCGCAAAGGTATCCATTCTCCTTGTACTATATTCCATTCCCATGTTCTTGTCAATCGCTCCCTACAGCTCCCTCTGAGGCCCTCTACAATCCCTGGTTCTTTCGGTTTATCCAGGTCCCATCTCCTTTAATTTCTGCCTTTTTGCAGTTTCTTCAGTTTTAATCTGCTGTTCGTGACCAATAAATTGTGGCCAGAGTCCACTTCTGCCACTGGTAATGTCTTACAATTTAAAATCTGGTCGTTAAATCTCTACCTAACCATTATATTATCAATCTGAAACCCCCTGGTGCCTTTAGGTCTCTTCCATGTGTACAACCTTTCTCCATGTCTGCACCCGGTAGCTGAATGAACAACAAGGGGGCCAAGAACAAATCACCATGACCGGATGGTCTCCCCGTGGAGTTTTACCGGGCGTTCACCACGTTAATGCTTCCTCGCTGGTCGGAAATGATTCACGAACTCTTTACTCCGTCCTTCCCAATTCCACCTAAATTCGTCACTGGCATTCTTCTACCTGTGCCTAAGCTGAAGGGAGGGTCTCATGTCTCTGCATATCGCCCCCTTACGTTAATGAATGCAAACTATAAAATCTATGCATGCCTCTCAGCAGCGCTCATACGCACCGTCTTACCTACGAATCATTCACCGGAGCAGACTGCACGTGGTTGTGGGGCCACCTAAAATCAGTCCTAGGAGAATGCCGTGACCTCATCGCGCTGGCAGCAGTTTGTCGCCTTTGTACGGCACTGGTATCCATCGATTTCACGAGTGCCTTTGATCGCGTTCAACACCCATTCCTTCTCACGGTGGCGACACGTATGGGGTTCCCATTACTCTTTGTCAATGCCATTCGCCGGTTACTACTTCCCGCGGTCTCCATGGTAGAAGTCAATGGGAGGCTTGTCGAACCGATTCCAATATGCCGCTCTCTGCGTCAATGATGCCCTATGTCTACTTTACTAAATGCCATTGCACTTGAGCCCCTCATCACTGGTCTTACCTCTAGACTGCAGGATCTCACTTCACGTGACTGCAGCTTTCACTGCACGGCTTATGTGGACGACCTCCTCTTCCTCACATGCTCCTCCACGGAACTCAGTGACGCCATCCAATGGATCCACCAGCATGAACGTCTGTCGGATAACATTCTTTATCTCCGCAAACCGAATATGATGCATGTTGGGCGCGGCTTCCCGGTTATGGTGCTGACCCCACTCCCAGTCAGTACCACCTTCGTTACTTGGGTATCGAATTTACGAGCTCCACACACTGCACAGTGGCCCTCGCTTACCGGCGGCTTTCGCAGTCGATTCTGCACTATGCCCGCAGTCAAGTGCACCGTGACTTAAACCAACTCCAACGCGTGTCCTATGTCAACATGTATGACACCCCTAAACTGGTACATGTCGCCCAGATACTCCTAGGGCCGTTACTCCTTGGCCGCCGCATCCAACCAGCCTTTCGATATTTAGTATCAGCAGGGGCACTTTACAGAGTCCGCTACAACACTCTAACACTGCCTCCCGCAAAAAGTGGCCTCGGACTCGTCAACGTGCGGGCACGATCTTCTGCGCTCTTTGTCCATACTATGTTGCGTCACTGGCGGGGGCCGATCCCGTCCTTAACACGCAGTCTCTTAGATATCTTCCGACCAGCTTCTCTCGATCCACCGATCAATGTGGCACCTATTTCTCCATTGCTGTAACATGTCGTCAATTGTTTCATAGAACTCAGCTACGGTTGGGTCGATTTTCCAGTCACCTGTTCTCCCGATACAAAAGACTATTATCGTTTGTTTATGGTGTCCAACCCTTGCGACCCCATGGTGCTACAGCACCCTGACATTAACTGGCGAACGGTTTAGGAGTGAGTGCATGCACCCTTTTTACCGTCGTCTGTGTCTGCACTCTGGTATGTTTTAGTCTACGGCAAATTGCCGACTAATAGTCGACTTTATCGCATAGGACTGGCCACTTCCCCACTCTGCCCTATCTGTCAGCTCAAAGACACCGACGAGCACCGTCTTACGTAACCCCTAAAACGAAACGTTTGGCTTCTCATCCAGCGAATCGTGGGCTTTTACCTACGTGCCCCTCCAGCGACGGTAACCCCAGATTTCTTGTTGTTGCCCCAGACATTTCACTACCCTCTCGCTAAGCACCATACACTCATCTGGTTTCGAGGACAGGCTTTAGAATACCTCTTCCAGAGTGGTCCGCATACGGTCCTCGACTTCTGGTACAAAGTTGTGACCGCGCATAGCACCCTCACCTGAAAACTATCTTACCTACAAACTTTTGCCGGTTATCTCAGCAGCGTCCTCCTTGACACCCCTCAAAGTTGGGGTGTGCCATGCCTACCCATCACATGAAGCAACACCCTTATCCACGTTCTCATGCATCGAAAAAAAGGGGTGAAGGCAGAATGTGTTATATTTTGTCGTATTTAATTTTTTTCTAATAATTCTTCTTAAACTAACAGTCATTTGTATACGTTTAAATTGTACCCTGAAGAACTGTTGCATTGTGTATATATATGTACTGTTACTTTGTTCAATAAAGATTAAAAATAAAGTAAGCAAGGAGACCCGGGTTCGAGCCCTGGCCACCACACAAATTCTAAAAAAAAAAAAAAATGGTCAGCGCGACAGAATGTCAATCCTAAGGGCCCGGGTTCGATTTCCGGCTGGGTCAGAGATTTTCTCCGCTCAGGGCCTGGATGTTGTGTTGTCCTAATCTTCATCATTTCATCCCCATCGACGCGTAGGTCGCCGAAGTGGCGATAAATCGAAAGACTTGCAAAATCGGAAGACTTGCATCCAGCGAACGGTCTAAGCGACGGGAGGCCCTAGTCACACATTTACATTTTTAGCTTCTTTCATGATTCTTAAACCAAGTGTTAGCTATGATTAAATTATGCTCTGTGCAAAATTCTACAAGGCGACTTCCTCTTTCATTCCTTTCCCCGAGTCCATATTCAACTACTACTTTTCCTTCTCTACTTTTTCCTGCTGTCGGATTCCAGTATCCCATGACTATTAAATTTTCAGCTGCCTTAACTATCTGACTAATTTCTTTTTCTCATTATACATTTCCTCAATCTCCTCCTCATCTGCGGAGTTAATTAGCGCATAAACCTGTACTACCGTGGTGAGTGTCGGCTTTGTGTTTATCTTGGCTACAACAACTCGTTCACTATGCTTTTCCTAGTAGCTTATCCACATTCCTATGTTTTTACTCATTATTGAACCTACTTCTGCACTACCCCTATTTGATTTTGTATTTATAACCCTGTATTCATCTGAACAAAATCTTGTTCCTCCTGCCACCGAACTTTACTAATTCCCATTATATCTAACTTTAACCTATCCATTTCCCTTTTCAAATTTTCTAACCTACCACCTCGTGTAAGGGATCTGACATTCCACGCTTCGATCTGTAGAACGCCAGTTTTGTTTCTCCTGATAACGATGCCCTTCTGACTAGTCCCCGCCCGGAGATCCGAAAGGGGGACTATTTTACCTAAAAGGTTACTATCATCATTTAACCACACAGCAGAGCTGTATGCCCTCGGGAAAAATTACGGCTGTAGTTTCCTCTTGCTTTCGAAACGAACTGCTTTCAAATAATAGAAGGGCCGGTCACTGTGGCAGAGCGGTTCTAGGCGCTTCAGTCCGGAATCGCACAGCTACTACGGTCGCAGGTTCGAATCCTTCGTTATCTGTTTTACCTGCCTCTCCCATATTACATTTCTTTTACCACGACTCCTTGTGTTGTTGTTGTGGTCTTCAGTCCTGAGACTGGTTTGATGCAGTTCTCCATACTACTCTATCCTGTGCAAGCTTCTTCATCTCCCAGTACCTACTGCAACCTACATCCTTCTGAATCTGCTTACTGTATTGATCTCTTGGTCTCCCTCTACGATTTTTACCCTCCACGCTGCCCTCCAATGCTAAATTTGTGATCCCTTGATGCCTCAAAACATGTCCTACCAACCGATCCCTTCTTCTAGTCAAGTTGTGCCACAAACTTCTCTTCTCCCCAATCCTATTCAATACCTCCTCATTAGTTACGTGATCTACCCACCTTATCTTCAGCATTCTTCTGTAGCACCACATTTCGAAAGCTTCTATTCTCTTCTTGTCCAAACTGGTTATCGTCCATGTTTCACTTCCATACATGGCTACACTCCATACAAATACTTTCAGAAACGACTTCCTGACACTTAAATCTATACTCGATGTTAACAAATTTCTCTTCTTCAGAAACGATTTCCTTGCCATTGCCAGTCTACATTTTATATCCTCTCTACTTCGACCATCATCAGTTATTTGACTCCCTAAATAGCAAAACTCCTTTACTACTTTAAGTGTGTCATTTCCTAATCTAATTCCCTCAGCGTCACCCGATTTAATTTGACTACATTCCATTATCCTCGTTTTGCTTTTGTTGATGTTCATCTTATATCCTCCTTTCAAGACACTGTCCATTCCGTTCAACTGCTCTTCCAAGCCCTTTGCTGTCTCTGACAGAATTACAATGTCATCGGCGAACCTCAAAGTTTTTACTTCTTCTCCATGAATTTTAATACCTACTCCGAATTTTTCTTTTGTTTCCTTTACTGCTTGCTCAATATACAGATTGAATAACATCGGGGAGAGGCTACAACCCTGTCTCACTCCTTTCCCAACCACTGCTTCCCTTTCATGCCCCTCGACTCTTATAACTGCCATCTGGTTTCTGTACAAATTGTAAACAGCCTTTCGCTCCCTGTATTTTACCCCTGCCACCTTCAGAATTTGAAAGAGAGTATTCCAGTTAACATTGTCAAAAGCTTTCTCTAAGTCTACAAATGCTAGAAACGTAGGTTTGCCTTTTCTTAATCTTTCTTCTAAGATAAGTCGCAAGGTTAGTATTGCCTCACGTGTTCCAACATTTCTACGGAATCCAAACTGATCTTCCCCGAGGTCCGCTTCTACCAGTTTTTCCATTCGTCTGTAAAGAATTCGCGTTAGTATTTTGCAGCTGTGACTTATTAAACTGATAGTTCGATAATTTTCACATCTGTCAACACCTGCTTTCTTTGGTATTGGAATTATTATATTCTTCTTGAAGTCTGTGGGTATTTCGCCTGTCTCATACATCTTGCTCACCAGATGGTAGAGTTTTGTCATGACTGGCTCTCCCAAGGCCATCAGTAGTTCTAATGGAATGTTGTCTACTCCCGGGGCCTTGTTTCGACTCAGGTCTTTCAGTGCTCTGTCAAACTCTTCACGCAGTATCTTATCTCCCATTTCATCTTCATCTACATCCTCTTCCTTTTCCAAAATACTGTCCTCAAGTACATCGCCCTTGTATAAACCCACTATATACTCCTTCCACCTTTCTGCCTTCCCTTCTTTGCTTAGAACTGGGTTGCCATCTGAGCTCTTGATATTCATACAAGTGGTTCTCTTCTCTCCAAAGGTCTCTTTAATTTTCCTGTAGGCAGTATCTATCTTACCCCTAGTGAGACAAGCCTCTACATCCTTACATTTGTCCTCTAGCCATCCCTGCTTAGCCATTTTGCACTTTCTGTCGATCTCATTTTTGAGACGTTTGTATTCCCTTTTGCCTGCTTCATTTACTGCATTTTTATATTTTCTCCTTTCATCAATTAAATTCAATATTTCTTCTGTTACCCAAGGATTTCTATTAGCCCTCGTCTTTTTACCTATTTGATCCTCTGCTGCCTTCACTACTTCATCCCTCAGAGCTACCCATTCTTCTTCTACTGTATTTCTTTCCCCCATTCCTGTCAATTGTTCACTTATGCTGTCCCTGAAACTATGTACAACCTCTGGTTTAGTCAGTTTATCCAGGTCCCATCTCTTTAAATTCCCACCTTTTTGCAGTTTCTTCAGTTTCAATCTGCAGTTCATAACCAATAGATTGTGGTCAGAATCCACATCTGCCCCTGGAAATGTCTTACAATTTAAAACTTGGTTCCTAAATCTCTGTCTTACCATTATATAATCTATCTGATATCTATTAGTATCTCCAGGATTCTTCCAGGTATACAACCTTCTTTTATGATTCTTGAACCAAGTGTTAGCTATGATTAAGTTATGCTCTGTGCAAAATTCTACAAGGCGGCTTCCTCTTTCATTTCTTCCCCCCAATCCATATTCACCTACTATGTTTCCTTCTCTTCCTTTTCCTACTGACGAATTCCAGTCACCCATGACTATTAAATTTTCGTCTCCCTTCACTACCTGAATAATTTCTTTTATCTCGTCATACATTTCATCAATTTCTTCATCATCTGCAGAGCTAGTTGGCATATAAACTTGTACTACTGTAGTAGGCATGGGCTGTGTGTCTATCTTGGCCACAATAATGCGTTCACTATGCTGTTTGTAGTAGCTAACCCGCACTCCTATTTTTTTATTCATTATTAAACCTACTCCTGCATTACCCCTATTTGATTTTGTATTTATAACCCTGTAATCACCTGACCAAAAGTCTTGTTCCTCCTGCCACCGAACTTCACTAATTCCCACTATATCTAACTTTAACCTATCCATTTCTCTTTTTAAATTTTCTAACCTACCTGCCCGATTAAGGGATCTGACATTCCACGCTCCGATCCGTAGAATGCCAGTTTTCTTTCTCCTGATAACGACATCCTCTTGAGTAGTCCCCGCCCGGAGATCCGAATGGGGGACTATTTTACCTCCGGAATATTTTACCCAAGAGGACGCCATCATCATTTAATCATACAGTAAAGCTGCATGTCCTCGGGAAAAATTACGGCTGTAGTTTCCCCTTGCTTTCAGCCGTTCGCAGTACCAGCACAGCAAGGCCGTTTTGGTTAATGTTACAAGGCCAGATCAGTCAATCATCCAGACTGTTGCCCCTGCAACTACTGAAAAGGCTGCTGCCCCTCTTCAGGAACCACATGTTTGTCTGGCCTCTCAACAGATACCCCTCCGTTGTGGTTGGTCCTACGGTACGGCCATCTGTATCGCTGAGGCACGCAAGCCTCCCCACCAACGGCAAGGTCTATGGTTCATGGGGGACTTTTTGGTATTCCATCAGGATACTCAATCGTTCAAACATGTCAAACATTGCTTCTCATTCTTCCATATCACTGTCTATATCATAACTTTCGTTCCCGAAATCTAATTCCAAATTCATATCATCATCAACAATTTCACAACTGTCGTGAGAAGAACAAGTTAACACAACTTCAAGTAAATCAGACTGACAAGAACCAAACTTCTGTCTCAGTATTACATAATTGTTCAATTACATTTCCACTTGAATGTATATCCTGAATCACATAATGAAATTTGTTGTTCATATTGTGTACTCTAGAATTTGCATTCTGGGGCTGCTGGTCATCTGATGTATTTCTAAATGTACTACCAATATCACTTTTAATTTCTTTTAACGGCGCCGGCCGCGGTGGTCTAGCGGTTCTAGGCGCTCAGTCCGGAGCCGCGCGACTGCTACGGTCGCAGGTTCGAATCCTGCCTCGGGCATGGATGTGTGTGATGTCCTTAGGTTAGTTAGGTTTAAGTAGTTCTAAGTCTAGGGGACTGATGCCCTCTGATGTTAAATCCCATAGTGCTCAGAGCAATTTTTTGAAACAATAAAATTAAGTAATATAAAATTTCGCATAATTAAGTTATACATCTGTCATATGATATTCAGTTTGTTGTTGGATTACAAAACGAGTATCAGTTCCAAAATTATTTGGTTAACTTGAATTCCAAGGCAACTTCCAATTTAAATTTGTCTGGTCAGTCTTGGCCAATTTATCGCAACCATATGGTAAGTAAAATGAGAGTAACGCATGTAAAGCTTTCTTACGTCTCCCAAATCCTCTCATCACAGTGGTAAATTTACATTTTTGGATATATACTTTATTTAAGTGCGAAAGTAATTTTCATCATCAACGGACACACTTATAGCATATGAGATGCTATATGAGTAAAGCACAACATATTCTCAATATTCTGACATATAAGGAACAAAAAACGTGAATGGTACTGGCCTGAATATAATAATAAATGTAATCACACAACATGTTGCAACTGATGTAATTCCGCCTTGTAACAGTGAACATTTCAAGTATTGCAGATTGATCAATTCCACTGAGGAAGACGAATTATCGTTGAAACTACAAATGGTGATGATATTTATAATTTAAGGGTATTAATCCGCTGGGAGATCTGTTCTTTACTCTTTAAACTAATTTTATAGCAGTTAACGATTCTCATCGAGTCGATTTTACAAACTCCATATCGTTAGTATGCCGACACGAGTCAGTCTAGAGAAGAAGCTTGAGTGTACTGCGATCGATAAAAGAAAGGAGAAATGCTGCTCAAGTAATTCATGGAGTTTAATCCATGGTTAAACAAATTTAAAAGGGAAATAGAAGTCTGACTAGGCGGTGCTGCCAGTAGGATACATGTGAGAGTGTAAGTTGCTAGGGTTGGAGCGACGTTCTACGGGTAGAGCACAGAAGTGTGGACGGCTGTTTGCCTCTGTTTATTCGGTACACATTCCGCAGAAAGTTACTGTCGGTGTGGGCGGCGGAGTGAAGGTAAACATCACCGCAAAGAGAAGCAGTAAACGCGGCGTCGTTCCACGTCGCTCACGTGTTGACTGCTTCCAGACGTGCCTCGCCTCTGTTCACCACACTGATTCTCAGGTACTCATTTAAACGCCTTGCGTCATTTCACTTACAAGTTGCGACATGGCCGCGAATTGAGCATTGACCTGAATATACACTCCTGGAAATGGAAAAAAGAACACATTGACACCGGTGTGTCAGACCCACCATACTTGCTCCGGACACTGCGAGAGGGCTGTACAAGCAATGATCACACGCACGGCACAGCGGACACACCAGGAACCGCGGTGTTGGCCGTCGAATGGCGCTAGCTGCGCAGCATTTGTGCACCGCCGCCGTCAGTGTCAGCCAGTTTGCCGTGGCATACGGAGCTCCATCGCAGTCTTTAACACTGGTAGCATGCCGCGACAGCGTGGACGTGAACCGTATGTGCAGTTGACGGACTTTGAGCGAGGGCGTATAGTGGGCATGCGGGAGGCCGGGTGGACGTACCGCCGAATTGCTCAACACGTGGGGCGTGAGGTCTCCACAGTACATCGATGTTGTCGCCAGTGGTCGGCGGAAGGTGCACGTGCCCGTCGACCTGGGACCGGACCGCAGCGACGCACGGATGCACGCCAAGACCGTAGGATCCTACGCAGTGCCGTAGGGGACCGCACCGCCACTTCCCAGCAAATTAGGGACACTGTTGCTCCTGGGGTATCGGCGACGACCATTCGCAACCGTCTCCATGAAGCTGGGCTACGGTCCCGCACACCGTTAGGCCGTCTTCCGCTCACGCCCCAACATCGTGCAGCCCGCCTCCAGTGGTGTCGCGACAGGCGTGAATGGAGGGACGAATGGAGACGTGTCGTCTTCAGCGATGAGAGTCGCTTCTGCCTTGGTGCCAATGATGGTCGTATGCGTGTTTGGCGCCGTGCAGGTGAGCGCCACAATCAGGACTGCATACGACCGAGGCACACAGGGCCAACACCCGGCATCATGGTGTGGGGAGCGATCTCCTACACTGGCCGTACACCACTGGTGATCGTCGAGGGGACACTGAATAGTGCACGGTACATCCAAACCGTCATCGAACCCATCGTTCTACCATTCCTAGACCGGCAAGGGAACTTGCTGTTCCAACAGGACAATGCACGTCCGCATGTATCCCGTGCCACCCAACGTGCTCTAGAAGGTGTAAGTCAACTACCCTGGCCAGCAAGATCTCCGGATCTGTCCCCCACTGAGCATGTTTGGGACTGGATGAAGCGTCGTCTCACGCGGTCTGCACGTCCAGCACGAACGCTGGTCCAACTGAGGCGCCAGGTGGAAATGGCATGGCAAGCCGTTCCACAGGACTACATCCAGCATCTCTACGATCGTCTCCATGGGAGAATAGCAGCCTGCATTGCTGCGGAAGGTGGATATACACTGTACTAGTGCCGACATTGTGCATGCTCTGTTGCCTGTGTCTATGTGCCTGTGGTTCTGTCAGTGTGATCATGTGATGTATCTGACCCCAGGAATGTGTCAATAAAGTTTCCCCTTCCTGGGACAATGAATTCACGGTGTTCTTATTTCAATTTCCAGGAGTGTAGAATAAATTTCCTTTAGTTCACATCTATAGCCGCAAATTTTTTGTCCTCAGACTACCGGTGTCGGTCTACAATAACCATCTTCCGATCTGAACTACAAAAACATAAAATGGTTCAGATGGCTCTGAGCACTATGGGACTTAACTTCTGAGGGCATCAGTCCCCTAGAACTTAGAACTACTTAAACCTAACTAACCTAAGGACATGACGCACATCCATACCCGAGGCAGGATTCGAACCTGCGACCGCAGCGGTCACGCGGTTCCAGACTGTAGCGCCTAGAACCGCACGGCCACCCCGGGCGGCTTATACAAACATATCCTAGCATACTGTAGCCATAGTGGCATCGTCAAATTCTAGAACTGATTTTGTGGTTACCACTTGATTATGCCACTATGGCTCCGGTATATTGGGACACGTTTTTATAAAACAGATCTGAAGATGGCCATTATAGACCGAAACCGGTAGTCTGGTAAGAAAAAATTTGTGACCATAGACGCGAACTAAAGGAAATTTATTTATTCAATTATTCCATAATGCTAAGCTATTTATTTATTTTGTCTGTTTTGATCAGAAACGAAGATAGAATCTTTATCACTGCCACAGAAAACCTTCGTAAGCATGGTCGTCATATTCTTTCCACATCGACGAATGAATTTTTACACTATCTATGTCGCAAAACGACGTTTAAGACGAACAGCGTTGTGCGTTTTACATAAATATCTTAAAAATTGACTTCCTTCTCGTTCTTTCTGCTATAGTGTGCTCTAGAGAACACATCAAGTCCTCACCTACTTTAGTTTCTTCCTTTTATTCCAGAGTTCCTTCTATGTTGTACTGTGTTTCCTTTTCATTTCTTCAGACTGCTTTGTTTCGCTGTTTCTTTTACTTCTTCATACGGAAACATCATTTTTACGACATTCCTACTAAACTTTTCTTTTACGGTTACGCATTGTTCTCTTGCTCAGTTTCTTTCGAATTCTGTCATGTCTTCTCGAATCCTGCTATTTGTTGACATTTTCCCAAATATACGCTGACGAAAAAAATTGCAGTACCAAGTAGGTGTTTTGTACAATAAACGAAAGTTGGTAAGCGTGTTTCTACACCTGAAAAATTCAGTGCCACTCTGATCGGTTTTGTTTTAATACACGCTGTAATGGTCATGAGCTTTAGTTATTTTCGATATTGGACGTGGTGAACTGATGTGCCTTTAAGGCGACAAGGACGCTATTGTCAACACCTAATGGGATTTCAACGAGGACGTGTGTAGGGCCGGCCGCTGTGGACGAGCGCTTCTAGGCGCTTCAGTCCGGAACAGCGCTGCTGCTACGGTCGTAGGTTCGAATCCTGCATCGGGTATGGATGTGCGTCATGTCCTCAGGTTAGTTAGGTTTAAGTAGTTCTAAGTCTAGGGGACCTCAGATGTTAAGTCCCATAGTGCTTAGAGCCATTTGAACCACTCGTGTGTAGGGTTATGGGAAGCTGAATTTTCCTTCAGCGATATTGCAGGAAGACTTGACAGGAATGTAACCATTGTACATGATTACTGGCAGCAGTGGTCATGAGAACGTACAGTCACAAGAAGACCGGTCTCCTGATGGCCACGCGGCACTACCAAGAGGGAAGACTATTGTATTCGGCGTATGGTTCTGGCCCATCGTACTGCGTCTGCAGCAGAAATTCGAGCAGCAGTTGGAACCACAGTGAAACAGGGAACTGTTACAAATCACTTGCTTCGAGGACAGCTCTGAGCCAGCGAACATTCCATTGACCCCGAAGCCATTTGCGACTTCTATGTTGTCAAGCGAGAGCTCATTCAAGGGCTAGTTGAAGATGTGTTGTGTTTTCTGATGAAAGCTGGTTTTGCCTCGGTGCCAGTGATGGCGCTGTATTGGTTAGAAGGAGGCCAGGTGAGCGCCTGCAACCAACCTGTCTCCCTGATAGACACGTTGGACGTACACCTGGAGTTACGGTAAGCAGTGCGATTTCGTGTGAGAGGTGGAGCACTCTCGCGGTTATCCCACGCACCCTGACGGGAAAACTTTATGTTAGTCTGGTGATTAGACCTGTTGAGCTGCCATTCATGAACAGCATTCAAAAAAAAATGGTTCAAATGGCTCTGAGCACTATGGGACTCAACTGCTGTGGTCATAAGTCCCCTAGAACTTAGAACTACTTAAACCTAACTAACCTAGGGACATCACACACATCCATGCCCGAGGCAGTATTCGAACCTGCGACCGTAGCGGTCGTGCGGTTCCAGACTGTAGCGCCTTTAAGCGCTCAGCCACTCCGGCCGGCGAACAGCATTCCATGGGGTGTTTTCCAACAGGATAATGCTTGCTCAAATACCGCTGCTGTAAACCAATATGCTGTACAGAGCATCGACATATTGCGTTGGGTTGCTCGATCACCAAATCTCTCTCTAATCGAGCACGTATGCGACATCATCGGACGACAACTTCAGCGTCATCCAGGAACAGCATTAACCGTTCCTTTACTGACCGACCAAGTGCAGTACGTATTGAATTTCATCCCACAAATTGAAATTCGGCACCTGTACAATAGAATGCACTCACGTTTTTGTGCTTACATTCAACATTCTGGCGGTTACACCGGTTTTTAATGTATTAGCATTTCATCTTTGCAATCATTTATCTCGCGGGTACATTAACCTGTGACCTTGAGATGATAATCATTTAAATATGTTACCTGCACAAATGTATTCCCGAAATGTCATCACTCTATACTACTCCTTTTTTTTGTTGCTATTATTTTTTCGTTAGTGTATTTCGCGATCTTTTGGTCAATCTATTGTCGTACATTTTGCAAATAAGCGAAAAGTGTGAGAATCTCGTTTATGTGAATTCAGGTCCATTTACAAGGCAAACAACTATTCTTTTTGTACCTAACCATGCTCCAGGACATTTGTGCCACCATCAATGGGCACTTGTTCAGGCCTGAATTCCTGTAACGTAATATGTAACACGGCTACTGCTAGAATTCCAATAGCAAACGATGATTAACTCCTCTTTTTCATTGTGTCAGATATGTTTTGTATGTCCTCATACATTTCATTGTTATCTGCCAGCTTACGAAATTCTGAAGATTTTAGAGGACCTTATACTTTCCTTATTGTTGTTCTTTAGATATTTTCTACTTTTTAAGTTTATAATTCTGTACTAAGTATTCGCTAGCATATTGGCATTCTCATTTCATTATCGTCTTGTAGTGCTTTATTTTAAGTGTTTTAGATATCGTCACGTCAACAGTGTTGTACCCTAGGGCACGTCTACACATGTAGCTTTCCACGCAGTACTTTCATTTGCTTCCCTCTTCGTTTTCTTATAATTGTTTTCAGTCCTTATACTACTCGTCATTTGGTATCTGCTGCGTTCTCTTCCTCGTCTTCCTTCAGTAGCATCCATCTGTAAACAATCTCTTCTTATCCAGTGTCCAAGTCAGTTGTGTTTCCTCCTCCTGATTACTTTTTAAAATGACTCTCCCTTCCACCACTTTCTCGACACCCTTCATGTCTCACTTTGTCTGGCCATTTTATTCCTTCCAGCCTCCTTCAAATTCACGTCTCAAATGTTTGTATTCTTCTTTCTTTCTTACTGTACCTGTCTCAGCTCCGTATAACGCCAATCTTAATATAAAGTACTTCACCGGTCTCAGTTCTAGATAAGCATCTTTTATAGTAGATGTTCTTAGTTAAATCGTACGCTCCTCCTATCTTGTGCATCTTTTCCTCGATAACAGATATTTATAAAACATTTTCTTGGATTGTTTCCCGAAATATTTTAATATTTGACCAATACCTGCTCAAAGAAACTGAGGAATTTTTACATTCATCGTAAACTTTGTTTTCTCTGCAGCGATTCCTAAGCCTACCGGATTCACTGTCTCTTCTAGGATATTGGACTGTATCGCTATGTTTTTCAGGCCTTCAGAAAATATGGTAACATAATCTGCTAGTGGTACAAACATATTGACACTTCTTTAATTTTTATTCCCATTTAACTTTATCATTCCAAACTTTCGTAGTTTCACCCACGGTGCAGTTCAGAAGGAGTGGGGACTTCTATTTGAAGGTCGGGGAATCTCTTCAAAAACTTTTACTTTTGAGACATCATGGTAATAGTTTCGCGGAATAGATTTGGTAAATTAATTGCATATTCACGCATTATTTTATGTAGCGTTTCTCTATCTAGAGAGTTTAAAGCTTGTAAGAAATCGGTAAATATTGCGAGTATGTCTTTGGAATTCGTTATTGTGTGACAAATTGTGTTCAGATTGAGAATCTGGAGCAAAATCTTCCCTTTTTCAACGCATCTTGATGTTCACCCAGTTGTCTGTCAAGCATAGTTTGTATCCTGTTCAGTAGGTAACGTTGTTGAAAATATTTTAAAAGCAAATGCTAACATCTCGCTTGTTACTCTTCTTATGCTACTGACGTATTATGGCCATCTGGAATCATTTCTAGTTCCGATTTGCCTAATTTCTTCGAAGATTGTTTATAGATTCTTCATGATTTTTGGTTTGAACCATTGTAAACTTGCAGCTCATTTGAAGTCTTCCCCACTAGCTTTGTTGTATTTTATATTTTGTTACTACTCTAATTTATTCCACAGAAGATTCTAGATACTGTGATACAGATTTTAGATTTGATATATTTATGGGAAGCGTGATTTATTATTTGACTCTGATATCTGAGTAGCTTTTCAATGTTTTTAGCAAGTATTTCACAGTTTTCTGCACTGTTATGACTTTGTATTTACATCTGCGACTAAACGTTTATTTTATTTTTATACTTTTGTTATTTTATTTGCTACCTTGTGGTACAACTGTAGCTGGCTTTTTTCTGGTGTCCCAGTTGGTGACTCTAAAGTGGCAAAAGCAATTCTATGAAGCAAAGTTCTTGATGCTATATCTTAGGTGATTCTCAAGATAAATTATTTACACATTAAGTATTCATAATCAATTTATAATGATTCTAAATGCATTTTTGGAGTTACGACGGACAGTTTGTAAAGGAATTTGTACTGCAAGATTATGTAAACCTGTGAGTCACCAGACTGAGTAGCACACTCCCTATCAGCAGAGTATCGTTAACTTAGGATTCCTAAGAGTGCGAGTATAACTATCGGTACTTGCAGGCTCCCGCCGTACTGTGTCAAAATTTGTTCAGATAAATTAAAAGCGACTAAAATAAAATTTGTGTTTTTAATTATTTATTTAAGGTGGATAACTATCAACAATGGTTACCAGAATGAATGCAGCAGAAGTGTGCGCTGAGATGAAATTTCCTGGAAGATTAAAACTGTGCATCCGACCGGGCCTCATACTTGGGACCTTTGCCTTTCACGGGCAACTGCTCGCCAACTGAGTTACCCAAGCCCGACTCATGACCCGTCCGCATCTCCTACTTTCCAAGCAGCATAGAAGTTCTCCTGCGAACCTTGCGAGGTCAGCACTCCTGGAAGAAGACGTAGCTCAACCATACCCTCGGCAGTTGTTCCCAGAATGACAGAATGAATTTTCACTCTGCAGTAGAATGTGCGCTGATGTGAAACCTCCTGGCATGTTAAAACTACGTACCGGACTAGGACTCGAACCCGGGACTTTCACCTTCTGTGAAGTTTGAACGGTACGATATGAGCTATTGGTGGAAGTAAAGATTTCAGGATGGGATATGAGTCGTGATCGAGTAGCAGTTGGCTGAGCACTTGCCGGGAAGGCTAAGGTGGCACGTTCGTTTCCCGATCAGGCAGAAAGTTTCATATCAGCACACACTCCGTTGCAGACTGAAAATTCATTCTGGAAAAAATCCCCTCAAGCTGTGGCCAAGCCCTGTGTCCCCAATACCTTTCTTACAGGAGTGCTAGTCCCGCAACTTTCGCTGGAGAACTTCTGTGAAGTAAACCTGAGAGGACGCGCCGTAAGCAGCGCTCTGGTAATTCAGTTGCAGTCTGCCTTCGGCAGGGGAGCGGCTCGGACGACCTGTTTATGTCCCTGCCGCGTTAGCGCGTAGGCAGTGTTGTTGTGGTTTACAGCCGTCTCAGTTGGCACATCCTTCGATGCACCATGACAGTTTCATTACGAAAGGCGACACTGAAGTTTAGTTTTAGGACCGAGTGTGCACGACCAAAAGTATTGGAAACAAAACAGGTTTTACGAGATGACTGTCGCATCGATTATGATTAACTGATAGTGATTTACGTCTCCATCGTGAGTAGCGTGGTCTACGTGAAACTAATAGACGATGCGGTTTGTGAAAGAATTTTCAATGAGACGAGCGACCTTCAATTCAGACAACTGGATGGACACATTGCACCTGTGAAAGTGTAACACGGGAGTCTCGGCATAGGATGGTCCATGTGATAGAGTTACCATTTGAGATGCCAGCAGAAATGGTAATCGCAGCATTGATAAACGCCATATGGCAGAAAAGTGGGCACACTTCTGAACGAGGTGTGCCAGGTGCGCATAGATCTTAGTAAACATATCCTATCCTATTTGATTATAGCAGAGCAGTGTCACCGTAATTTACAACGGCGGGCCTAAGACCTGTTCTGTATGTGGCCAAGAGGGCCATGCCAGATAATGCTCTTTCAACACGTCATCATGCAGCTAAAGATGGGGGAGGAGAAGATGTCTGATCTGACGGTGCTCAGAAGGGGGCCCATTAGTCTGTTCCATCTGATCATTACCTGTCAACAGAAGCGTCCCCACAGGCTTAAGTCATGCAATGCAAAGAGGAACCGCCCTGCAGGAGAGATTGACCACCACGGGTTTGGTGGAGAAAATTTGTCGCGTTTGTCCCTGATGGCAACTAACCCCAGTCGTTGTCGAATACCGACACTCACGTCCCAAAACAACGAGCTCCAAAGGTACGGAAGAAACGTCGACTGGCTCCATCCAATACCTGTAGGACGATATCTCCAGAACACGAAGATCTCGACAGTGGCAACCAACCCCAGCAGAATGATATGATTGTCGGTTCCCCTGACAGCATTGGAACAACAGCGGATTCGAAGGAGACATTTCACAGCCCCATGCTTCTGGGTGATGAACAGCGGATGGAGTGAGTATCTGACCATGTCGCGGCCGTGCTGCAACCTTCAACCACCCTGTTAATTCAGAAGGATGATTGCTGCACAAGCCTGGTGCCTGGGCAGATGACGTCGAGTACCCGATCTCTACTGCTGTAGCTAAAGTGGTGGCAGTTGCTTCACTTCACTCCAGTTAAATGCCAATACACATAGGAGGGAACCCATTCTTGATGGCACATCCATCCATCGATCTCCCACCTCCACCCCTCCCAACAGGCGCTAACAATACCGCCACCCCATGTCAGGCCTACTATATCGGCATCATCAACCTCAATACCATCAGTTCCAAAGTCAATCTGCAGATGTTTGTGACAGTTTCGTATGGCGGATCTCGACGTCGCTCTCCTCCAGTAAGTGCACCTCGACCAGTTAGTGTCTATAAATGAATACAATGTTTACCAGGCGTACTGTCCAGATACTAGCTTCTGAAGCAAAGCATCGGGATCGATGGTGTGACGTACCTCTCGTCAGCATAAGGACTTGATATCACATATCAGAGCGTCAGGACTGTGAATGTGTACACTTCCTCTGGTACAGACGAGACGAGAGACCATTCAGATTTTATGCAGAGGAGGTCGCGCTCTTATTCGAGGGATACTATTATCATATCACCCTATGGACCGACTTCAATTGTGTCCTGTCACCACAGGATCAAATATCACACTGGAAAGGACAGCAAGATCTGGTGCAAGACCTTCGCCTCTTCGATAACTGGTGGAGTATACACGGCAGTAGACAGGGATACACACACTTTGCCGGACATTCGGCGAGTTGCCTTGATCGGGTCTGTCTCCCAGGGACTTATGGTGGAGATGCCTGATGCTGAGATGTGGCGAACTGTCTTTACTGATAATGATGATGCCTGTCTCTGTGCGATCTCCCTTCCACTACACAGCGTTTGGCGGATCTGGAGATCATGGAAGATGTAATACTTATCAAGGATCCTGAGTGTCGGCAGAGGATAGTAGAGACCTGAAGGAACTCTAAGTGGCGCCATCCGACGTTTCTTTCGATGATCCAGTACTGGCTTGATTGCACATAACTGGCACTGCACCGTGTGATGCTGACTTGCAGTCGAGAGGCTATGTGTTGGCAACAGCACACTGCGGAGGATATCTGTTCAACCACTGACGCCAGGGTGTCAACCTGAGTTTCAGCGATTGTGAGCAAACATTAGTACACTTAAATGACGTCGTCTTAAGGGCGCACTCTTGCGCGCGCGTTGTTAAGACCCGATCGGGGGTGAATCGCCAGCCAGCCGTGCATCACAGTATCTGCAAACGTTGGAGATGTCGTAGAGCACTGATCTCCATCCTAGATATACCCGATGCCCGTCGCCTGACGGTCCAATACGATATCGCCACTGCCTTTTTGGTCCATTACCGACGGCTCTACGTTGCGGGAGACCATGATGCTACGGAGGTGCGTGACTTCCTCCACTTGCTAACTTGGACCTTCGATGATGACGTTTTCGCGACCATCACAGACCCCATAACGGCACCGGACGTCGTCGACGCCCTACACAAATGGGCAACCAACAAATCACTGGGCTCATGTGATCTCCCGATAGAGTTTTATCCTATGTCCAAAGATGTTATGATATCCCGATGGGATTCGATGTACCAAGAACTGATCAACCCTGCAGGGCAGATGCCACCTGCCTTCCTCAGCAGCCCTTCTTACGGAGCGCGCCGGAGGGTACCCCATACTACTAGTCATTTCCTTCACTGTTGCACCCACAAATAGAACGAGTAAAAGCGACCTACTATATGCCTCCGTATGAGCTCTAATTTTTCGTATCTTCGTGGTCCTTACGAGCAGTATAGTTCTGCAGTCAGCTACAAATGCCGGTTCTCTAAATTTACTCAACAGTGTTCCTCGAAAAGAACATAGCCTTCCTTCCAGGTATTCCTATTTGACTTCCCAAAGTATCTCTGTAACACTTACGTGTTGTTCCAACCAGCAGTAACAAATCTAACAGCCTGCCTCTGAATTGCTTCAATGTCTTCCTGTAATGCTACGTGATGACAAACACTCGGGCAGTACTCAAGAACATGTCACACTAGCGTCCTATATGCAGTCTCCTTTACAGGTGAACCACTATTTCCTAGAATTCTCTCAATAAACCGAAATCGAACACTCCCCTTTTCTACCACAGTCCTCATATAACCGTTCCGTTCCATATCGCAACGTTACGCCCAGATATTTAAACGACGAGACTGTGTCAGCCAGGACACTCCTAATGCTGTATCTCAACATCACTGGTTCGTTTTTCCTATTCATCCGCATTAACTTACATTCATCACATCATCATCATCAGTTTTCTGCTATTTTAGCAGGTCCTTTGCCTCTCCATTTTCTGCGATCCATTGCATCCTTCATAAGGCTGTTGTATGTTGTACGGTCCATCACGTCATCCAGTATCTGAAATCTCTTCCTTCCTCGCTTCCTTTTCCCTTCTACATAACCTTCTACAACCGTTTTTATGTCCTTCTTTCTTAACATATGCCAATCCAAATTCTTTTTGTTCCTTTTATTACATCTAGCAACTGTCTTTTCTCTCCCACTCTTCTCATTGCTTCTTCATTTCTTACTCTGTCCATCTAACTTATTCTTTCCATCCTACGCCATGTCCACATCTCAAAAGCCTCCAGCCTTTCTCTGTCTTTCTTCCTCAAAGTCCATATTTCAGCGTCATACAGAAGAACACTCCATACAAGACATTTTATGAGTCTTTTTCTCAGTTCTCTATCCAGACTGCTGCAGAAAATTCTCCTTCTCTTACATAATGCTTCTTTTGCCATTGCTATCCTTGTTTTAATTTCTGTGCTGCACTTCCAGTCGGTGACTATCCTGCTTCCAAGATACTTAAAATTTGGCACCTGTTCTAATATTTCTCCATTCAGCATAATTTTTATTTCTTTACTTCCTCCTAGTGCCATTATTTTTGTTTTCTTTGTGTTAATTTTCATTCCATAATTTTTTCCCTTAGCTTCAATGGTGTCCACTAAATCCTGTTATTCTTTTTGTCCTGTGGCGAGAAGGACCATGTCATCAGCAAACCTCAAACACCCTACTCTTCTTCCTCCAAGTCCTACACCTTTGTCATTTAATGAGCATTGGTCAATCATATTTTCCAAGTAGAGGTTGAAAAGGGTAGGTGATAGATAGCATCCCTGTCTTACTCCTTTTCCTGGTCCGATCCAGATTGTACTTTCTCCTCTCACTTTAATTGAGGCTTTTGATTAAGATATAATGAGTTTACAAGTCCTCAGTGCACTCTCTTTTCCCTCATTATAGTCGCCAGCTTGTCAAAAACCACATTGTCAAATGCCTTTTCTAGATCGATGAAGCACATATATAGGTCTCTTCCTTTTTCAATAAACCTTTCTCCCAAGAGTCGTAGGAGCCCTATCGCATTTCTGGTGCCCGTATTCCGTCTAAAGTCAAACTGCCCCTCACCAAGATTCTCCTCCATTACTTTTCCAGGTCTTTTAATAAATATTCTTAACATCACTTTGATTGCAGGTGAAATGAGGCTGATTGTCCTGTGCTCACTGCATTTCTTGGTTCCTTGTTTTTTCGGTAATGGAATCACTGCTATTGTCAGAATGTTCTCAGGCCATTCACCACTGTCATATATTTTATTACATAGCCTCAATATTTCTCTTACTCCATCTTGGTTCAAGCATTTTAATATTTCTCCCGATATCGTATCTGTACCTACCGCTTTGCATTTTTCATTGCACCTATGGCAGACTTTCTCGTCATCACTTACATTGTTGAGTGATTCAAGTTCCAGAATTTCTGGTTTGCGACCTGTGTCATATAGCTCTTTTAGATATTCTTCCCATCCCTGGAGGACATCGTCACTATCTTTGTACACTACCTCTTCGCCTTCACTCAAAATTTCCACAGTAGCACTTCCTGCTCTGTTTTGATCCCATGTCATAGTCTTTACTCTGTCGTATAGTAAGTCGTATCTTCCCTTCCCTTCCAGTTCTTCAGCTACATCACATTCCTCCTTTAGCCATTTTTTCCTATCCTGCTCTGTTTATCTTTGCAGTTCATTATTTAACCTTCGGTACATCTTTCTTGCATCTTTAGTGTCCTTGTTTTTAAATTTTCTTCTCTCCTCCATCTTGGAAATCATTTGTAAGTATGCTGTTTAGGTTTTTATGTTGGTAACGCCACGTAATGCTCTGTATGAAAATAGCTGACAGCGCTGTATGCAGTCTGTGGCTGGTTGGACTCATTGTTGGAATATTCGCTTGCGTAGTTTTTGGCTGCTGGATGTGAACAGCGCGTAGCGTTGGGCAGCTGGAGGTGAGCCACCAGCAGTGGTGGATGTGGGGAGAGAGATGCCAGAGTTTTGAGAACGGACGATATGGACTGGTGTCCGTCAGAAAAAGGAAATTTGTAAGACTAGATGTCATGAACAGATATATACGGTGTGCTGGCACTTTACGTGCCACTGTCATTACCTCTCTTTCCTGTTCAGTCCGTTCGCGGGAAGAACGACTGTCTGAAAGCCTCCGTGCGCCCTCTAATCTCTCTAACGTTACATTCGTAATCTCCTCGGGAGGTATAAGTAGGGGGAAGCAATATATTCGATACCTCATGCAGAAACGCACCCTCTCGAAACCTGGACAGCAAGCTACACCGCGATGCAGAGCGCCTCTCTTGCAGAGTCTGCCACTTGAGTTTGCTAAACATCTCCGTAACGCTATCACGGTTACCAAATAACCCTGTGACGAAACGCGCCGCTCTTCTTTGGATCTTCTCTATCTCCTCCGTCAACCCGATCTGGTACGGATCCCACACTGTTGAGCAATACTCAAGTATATGTCGAACGAGTGTTTTGTAAGCCACCTCCTTTGTTGATGGACTACATTTTCTAAGCACTCTCCCAATGAATCTCAGCCTGGTACCCGCCTTACCAACAATTAATTTTATATGATCATTCCACTTCAGATCGTTCCGTACGCATACTCCCAGATATTTTACAGAAGTAACTGCTACCAGTGTTTGTTCCGCTATCATATAATCATACAATAAAGGATCCTACTTTCTATGTATTCACAATACATTACATTTGTCTATGTTAAGGGTCAGTTGCCACTCCCTGCACCAAGTGCCTATCCGCTGGAGATCTTCCTGCATTTCGCTGCAGTTTTCTAATGCTGCAACTACTCTGTATACTACAGCATCATCCGCGAAAAGCCGCATGGAACTTCCGACACTATCTACAAGGTCATTTATATATATTGTGAAAAGCAATGGTCCCATAACACTCCTCTGTAGCACGACAGAGGTTACTTTAACGTCTGTAGACGTCTCTCCATTGAGAACAACTTACTGTGTTCTGTTTGCTAAAAACTCTTCAATGCAGCCACACAGCTGGTCCGATATTCCGTAGGCTCTTACTTTGTTTATCAGGCGACAGTGCGGAACTATATCGAACGCCTTCCGGAAGTCAAGGAAAATGTCATCTACCTGGGAGCCTGTATCTAATATTTTCTGGGTCTCACGAACATATAAAGCGAGTTGGGTCTCACACGATCGCTTTTCCGGAATCCATGTTGATTCCTACACATTAGATTCTGGCCAGAAATGACATGATACGCGAGCAAAAAACATGGTCTAAAATTCTACAACAGATCGATATCAGAGACATAGGCCTACAGTTTTGCGCATCTGCTCGACGCCACTTCTTGAAAACTGGAACTACCGGTGCTCTTTTCCAATGATTTGGAACCTTCCGTTCCTCTAGAGACTTGCGGTTCACGGCTGTTAGAAGGGGGGCAAGTTCTTTCGCGTACTGTGTGTAGAATCGAATTGGTATCCTTCAGGTCCAGTGGACTTTCCTCTGTTGAGTGATTCCAGTTGCTTTTCTATTCCTTGGAAACTTATTTCGATGTCAGCCATTTTTTCGTTCGTGCGAGGATTTAGAGAAGGAACTGCAGTAACGTCTTCCTCTGTGAAACAGCTTTGGAAAAAGGTGTTTAGTATTTCAGCCTTACGCGTGTCATGCTCTGTTTCAATGCCATTATCATCCCAGAGTGTCTGGATATGCTGTTTCGATCCACTTACAGACTGAACGTAAGACCAGACGTTCCTAGGATTTTCTGTCAAGGCGGTACATAGAATTTTACTTTCGAATTCACTGAACGCTCCAGACATAGCCCTCCTTACGCAAACTTTGACATCGTTTAGCTTCTGTTTGAGAGGTTTTGGCTGCGTTTAAATTTGCAGTGAAGCTCTCTTTGCTTTCGTAGTAGTTTCCTAACTTTGTTGTTGAACTGCGGTGGGTTTTTCCCGTCTCTCATAGCTTTACACGACACGTACCTGTCTAAAACGCAATTTACGATTGCCTTAAACTTTTTCCATAAACAGTCAACATTATCAGTGTCGGAACAGAAATTTTCGTTTTGATCTGTTAGGTAGCCTGAAATCTGCCTCATATTACTCTTCCTAAACAGATAAACCTTCCTCCCTTTTTTTTATATTCCTATTTACTTCCATATTCAGGAATGCTGCAACGGCATTATGATCACTGATTCCCTGTTCTGCGCTTACAGAGTCGAAAAGTTCGGGTCTCTTTGTTATCAGTAGGTCCCAGATGTTATCTCCACGAGTCGGTTCTCTGTTTAATTGCTCGAGGTAATTTTCGTATATATATATATATATATATATATATATATATATATATATATATATATATATATATATATATATGTATGATGACTCTGAACATTGTTAAGGTAAATACATTGTATGTACTCTATCAAAATCTTTTATTTGCTAACTATGCGTATCAGTAGTTAGTGCCTTCAGTAGCTATAATCTTTTATTTAGGTGGCAGTATTCGCGTATGCTGTATAGCAGTAGTTCGAGTAACGAAGATTTTTGTGAGGTAAGTGATTCATGAAAGATATAGGTTATTGTTAATCAGGGCCATTCTTATGTAGGGATTATTGAAAGTCTGATTGCGTTGCGCAAAAAATATTGTGTGTCAGTTTAGTGATGATCAGAAGAAGTAAAGAGAAAACTGTTTGAGTTCGTTGAGTTTTGCTCAGCTGTTTGAAAATCAAATAACGTAAGAGTTTTACCAGCACAGTCATTCATAATTTTCAGAGGGGATGATTTCTTCTTTCAGCATATTCCAGTACTCGTTGGCATTATCAGGTGTGGTTCTTTGCCTCGTAATGTGTTTAGAAACTCACGTGACAGCATGTCTGTAATTTTTTCTTTGTTGGATCTTATCTTCTCTAGATCCCACTTCTTCACCATGATCGCCTTCTTCAGTTATTTCATTCTTATTTCTATACCTGCCTTAAGTAAGTTGTGGCCGCTATTAATATCTGCAAGTTCCTGATGCCATTCCTGTATCTTTCTTCTACCAGTATAAAATCGATTTGGTTTCTGTATTTATCCCATTCATCACACCATATATAAATTTTGTTTGAATCATCTTGTATTCTCCAACATTCACGCAATTTGGACACCTTACTGTACATCACAGCATCGTCAGCAAACAACCGCAGATTGCTGCCCATCCTGTCCACAAATCATTCATGTACGAGGTATATAGAGAGCAACAGCCGTCCTATCACAGACTTCACTGGGGCAATCCTGACGATACCCTTGTCTCTGATGGACACTCGCCGTCGAGGACGGCATACAGGGTTTTATAACTTAAGACGTCTTCGAGACATTCACATATCTGTGGACCTATTCCATACGCTCGTACCTTCTTTAACAGCCTGCAGTGTGGCGCCCTGTCAAACACTTTCGGGAAATCTAGAAATATGGAATCTACCTGTTGCCTTTCATCCATATTTCGCAGTATATCACGTGAGAAAAGGGAAAGCTGAGTTTCGGATGAACGATGCTCTCTGAAACCCTACTGATTCGTGGAGATAAGCTTCTCGCTCTCAAGAAAATGCATTATAATTCGAACTGAGAATATGTTCAAGGCTTCTGCAGCAAACCGATGTTAGATACATTGGTCTGTAATTTTGCGAGTCCTTTCTTTTGCTTTTGTACACAGGAGTCACCTGTGCTTTTTTCCAGTCGCTCGAGACTCTGCGCTGGGCGAGAGATTCGCAATAAAAGCAAGCTAAGTAAGGGGCCACTGCCGTAGAGTACTCTTTGAAAAACAGAATTGGTTTCCCAGCGGACCTGACGACTCATTTGTTTTCAACTCCTTCAGTTGTTTCCCTACACCACGGACGCTTATTACTATCTCGTCAATACGGAAGTGTGCTCGATGCTCAAGCGACGGTATTTATATACAATTCTCCTAAGTGAACGATTTCTTGAAAGTGAAATTTAAAACTTCGGTTTTCGTTTTGCTATATTCAACTGCCACGCTGGATTGGTCAAGAAGTAACTAGGTGGAAGCCTTAGGAACACTTAGCGATTTTACATAGGACCAGTAATTTGTCAGTTTCTCTGTCAGATCTTTTGCTAAGGTAAGACGGTGGTAGTAATTGTATTCTTCGCTCATAAATTCTTCCATAGACTCACTAATCTCTTTGCTTGTCGTCATTTGCGCGTCCTTTTGAACCACGAGTGCGGCAGCCTCTGCTTCCATGGCGTTTTCTCGTTATTAAACCATGGTGACTCTTTTCCATCCTTAACTCACTTACAAGGCACATAATTCTCCAGATTGCGATCTACAGTCTGCTTAAACTTTGCCCATAATTCCTCTACATCCGTCTTACTCGAACTAATATTGTCAGTTCGTAAGGTTCGTGTCTGATCAACATGAACTGTGTAAGCTGTAAATAACTTTGGTTTAATGTTGCAAACTTATCACAGAAATACATGCATTTACACAGTTTACAATGTGACAATGTTACGACAGTTGTCAAACGAACGCATCTAGTCCCCAGAAAGTGAAATAATCCTAAACACAACAAATTACAAAATTATTCTTAGGATTATGTCATGATGCTGGCCAGTATTACGATAAATCGTCCAATTCTGGTTCAAAGTTCGGTACTATTTAGGATGACAAACAAGTCTGTGGAGGATGGTCTGCTTTGTGACAAGTTGAGCAAAAGATTACCTAAGGTTGCGCGAGTTTACAGTGGACGCAAACTGGTGAATCAACAAGTTTATGCCTCTGGACGCGGTATTTACCTTAGCTGCGATGAGCTGTCGTCCGCATGGTTGCTCCCGCCCACTGAAATTCCTATAAAATGTAATTAAGCCTTTGCTGATATTTTTCAGCAGAAATTCTCCCTATGTTTCTCGTGATGCAAGAAAACATGCACTCATCCCTAGTCTTGGAATATGGCGATACGCACGCTCATGGCTGGAGCAGCATGCATATTAAAATGCCCTCTCAGTCCTCGTAAGGACAATTAATTAACTGGCTGGTTCGTTTCTCCACAGTGGGAGCTCAACGACGCTTCAGCTCATATCTAGCTGAATATTAGCCGCAGTTAACTCAGTGTTCTCTCAAATTTCTCCTCTGCGTAGTACAGAGCGTTATGCGCTCCATTCTGCTCCTGACGCCAGTTTAGAGAAGAGTGTCCGAAAATTTCGCTCTAGTCTTTTACGTAGCCAAACTCTCTCCCCACCTGGGTTCTTTCGTTGTCAACATCACGGCTTTTTTTTTCGACCAATAGGAGCATTCCTCTTATTTTGTGGAAACTCTCTCTACCAACCGCAAGGGCCCTACCATTGAACTGCATCGAAACTTCGGCTATTTACTCTTTCTTAGATCGTTTCCGCCAATCGGATGTTTTGTGCCCGCTCACATGTGTACCATTCGCTGTTCACGTGATCAACTGCGTCACTGGTTTCGTTCATATACATTTGAAATTCCGAAACGCAGTTTTCTAAAGTTTCTTTCTGTCCTACTTCTGGTGACCCATTACTCACTCAGCAGTCTGCAACAACAGACTCCCGCCACGGGACACCTCCCTTAAGAGCTTTCCTTAGTTTCTCCCGGGTTGTGGCCTCTGCGTCTGCTCACACTGGCTTCCACACAAAACGTTTCCTCTAACTGCTTGTTTCACCTTCTGCTCGTTGACATGCGTGATATAGGAGTGGTGTGTTAATACCGTCGATTGAGTGTCATCCCTTTTGCATTACATACTTAAAGGCAAATCTGCTCATTACTGCCGAAGTAAGATAGGTGTTATATTTACCTTCCTGTTATGGTGTACAAAACTCTTATGTAAGGTGCGAAATTGACCTTCATTTAATCTGCCACATTACAAGCTCACTGTCTGAGATGCTGACAAGTGCTTATGGGCTCTTTCTAGCAGAAACACTTTCCTAGCCATCTTAACTCATTTATTAGCTTTCATAGACCTAACCACTGTTGCTACAATGGCATCATGATCGCTAATCCCCCTTTATATACTGACTTTGTCGATAAGGTTCGGCCTGTTTGTAGCTACAAGGTTTAAGATATTTACATTGCGTGTGGGCTACCAAACTAGCTGCTCCAGACAGTTTTCAGAAAATGTGTTCAAAAGTACTTCGCATATCTGCTGTCTGCCTGCACCCTCTGCAATGCATCCGTAAACATCCCAGTGTGTATTCCGCAGGTTAAAATTGCCTCCAACCAGTGATGGTATTGACGAGCTACTGACTAGAAACATTCTTTGAATGACGCTAGAACTTTCACAGCAGAATCGGGTTGGTGGTAAAAACACCCAACAGTTAATTTGGTTCCATTTAGACCAGGTAATTTCACTGTCACTCTCAACCTTGACCTCAGCAGAGACAATATTTTTGTCAACTGCCACCCATGGCATCTAACCCGCCCTTCATATACAAGTTACATGTCTCGCTAAATATCTCAGAACTTTCCACTTTATGTTCCAGCCTGCCCTTGATCCAGAGAATAATTTTTGGCGTGAGAACTTCCCTGGAGGGCAGCTGAGCCGCGGCTGGCTCATGTTATGCGTTGGATTAAACCTTGGTTGCTATTCTGTGTTTATTCCCCCGCGGTTATTGCGATTGTGCTGTTCTCCTCTGTCTCTGCGCGTGGCAGCAGCGGTGTGTATCGATATTCCCACCTTTTACTATATTTGGCATGGCGCTTCTAGTTTCCGACTGTACTGTGTGCGGCCAATTCGTCGGCTGGCGTGGAGCAGCGAGGAAATGTCCGCAGCGCGTAGTTTGGCTGAGGCCGCTGGCAGTGTCTACGCACGGTCAGAGTGTGTGGGCCTTCAGCCGATTTTTAAATTAAAGTTGTTTTGTTCTTAAGGTGTGAGATCGTTTGGGCCTTCAGCCTAATTGAAAGAACTGATTTAAGATAAGGCCTTCTGCCTTTTAAATTTCTGATTTTGGTTTGAGTTTTAAGTTATTGGCTTTCAGCCGATTTTAAATTTAAGTGGTGTTGCCCTTAAGGCATGAGAATGTATGGCGTATTCAGCAGGTTATTAAGTTCCAAAGATTAATGTTTTTTTTTTTATTTTCTTGACTCTTGTAGTGTTTGGTCAAATAAATAAAGTTGTATGTTCAACAGCCGCTTATTTTGGACCCTTTCAACAATTTAAACTACTTGTCCTGTCCTGCAGGTTTAGCAGGGCGTCTCAGCAGTAAATTCGGGAACAAAATGTTGACAACTTACTGATAAAATTTTAACAGTCGAAGTGTCTTTACTTTGAACGCCATCGAACTTCCCTTGCTCCTTGTCGACTAGCGAGTGTTCATCAAGGTATCTCCAACTACTGCCTCCTAAAAAACCCTCATGCGCACTATAAAAGTACTCCGCTACCTGGTAAAAGCTTCCTTTGTATAGTGCACCCCTGATCTATCGAGACAAGTCCTACAAATCCCCAACTGATAACGCAGGTCTAGAAATCGCCAGCAAAACGTGCCAGAGAGTCGACGAATCCGATGGTTCAGACCCTCCACTCAGCATCAATCCAAAGGACCCATATCAACTCTGGGAACAATGCTGCAAATTGCGAACTCTGCTTGCAACCCTTGCGTGAGGCCAGCAACCTTCGCCATTTCCGGCCGCTGCCTGCATGAATTGTGGATAGCCTCAAAACCCATGTGACAGTCGTCGTTAGTGCTGATGTGAGCCACAACTTGCAGACGACTGCACCCTGCATGCTCGACAGCTGCAGGCGAAACCACCTCCACATCTCGGATAAGGTCCCCGAGCACACACGCCGAGTGCATATTGGCTTTGTTTCAAGCTCTGAACGCTATCTTCCTAAGGGGCTCCATAACACGCCTAACGTTGGACTTCCACCTCGAGGCATGTGAACGCGTTGCCACCCGCCACTCACTCTGCTGTGAGCGCTAGGAGGTGCTTCGGTAGCCGAGCCCGTGGGCGAAACAAGCGACATCTGAGGGGTCCCATGCAATGCGCTAGATTCTCCGCCACATGTACACCCGAAGCAGCGGCCAATGTGACCATAGCCAACAGTTGCATTCAACTGTTCACTAACTGCAGCCAGCTCCTCCTGCGTCAGCACACAGCATACCCTCATCTTCCCCATCCTAGCAAGACTAACTGAAGAAGTAAACTATAAAAGCAGACAGAATACTAAATATACTACTCGATACCCTCCTGGTGTGTCACCAAGGTACGTCGATGACTCAATGAGCTACGTAGCTGGCTGTTCAGAAGAAATGAAAACTGCGTTACAGACTGGCAGAATTTACGTTTCCAAAATGCGAGCCTACACCTCTTAAACAGAAACAAACACGAAATTTTAGAAATATACTGCTAGGAAATGACAGGAAAAGATAAACATTTAACTTGCCGCTCTGTAGATGTGTATCAGCCGAGAACTGGAGCCTCACTGATTGGCTTACTAAACGGACGGACGCTTATCTTCGAAATAAAAAAAAACGAGCAACTACTGTGCTGACAACTGAATGAATGTACACATAGAAAAGACGTGAGATTAGATCTCTTAAACAGACTAACACGCTCGAAATTTAATAGATGTTCTACGAGGAAAGGACGGGAAAAGATGAACACAAACTTTCCGCTCTGTAAATGTGTATCAGCCGAGAGCTGCGGCCTGACTCGACGGTCTCCAAGTAGTCTGGCGGAAGTAGAGTTGACCACTACCTGAATCTTCCGCTGCTCAACAGCGATTTCAAGACCATTACGAGAATTCTGACTATCTGCATCCGGAATGTTCTGCACCTAGTCGTCTCTACAGACCAGACGTGTCTCGGTGGTGACAGCAACATCAAAATGGTACTCAATGTTTACCGCAGACATCACACTGGCGGAGGCATGTCGAATGCAGGAGAACTACCTGTCGGAATTTTGACCACACTTTCGATAGGGAACGTCACGATTATCTTGAGAAGGTACTGCGGCAGTTCGCCTTCCCCAAGTCCTTCATAAATACCGTCATGCTTCTTCTGTGTGGCGCGATTTCACAGGTTAAGATCAATGGACATACATCGGGCAATATCACTATCACTCGCTGGTATAGGGTCTACGATTCGAGCTACAGGGACCTACGCTGAGAGCCATAACTTCATCTGCTGTGTGTATGCAGACGAAGTCCAAAGAACACTGGACTGGACTTCCCAGTACTGTGCCAAAGCCGGAATCCTCTTGAACTTCAAGAATTCTGGAGTGATGGTCATTGACAGCAGCCTCCCGTAATGGAGCTTGGCCCCACACCTGTTCCAGGATACCATCAAATGCGATCTTTACGTGTAATGGTTGACGGATGGCACATCTCACTAGTACTCGTCTCCTACTTGGCATATGCACAGATATCCATAGCAATTTCCTGTGATCTTCGAACATGGCCCAGTGGGTGGCTTATGTCAACATATATCTGCTGTCCAGTATACCCTATTTACACTCATTATCATAAATTAAGGATAAATGCAAAATCTGGTGCCCCACAATGTGGTACTACACGAAACTTGCGCTGATAGCATAGGCACGTAGGGAACACACACGACACAGATCTGTAAGTCCACGGTATTGGTGATAAGTAGAGAAAACCGTCCCGAAACACATGTGCTACAAAACGCCACTTTTTGCTGCGCATGTACCCCGACATCAATATGGGATATGATTGCCATGCACACGGACACAGGCCGCACAATGGATTGGCATACAGTGGATCAGGTGGTCGAGCAGCTGCTGGGCTATAGCTTCCTATTCTTGCACCAGTGCTTGTTGGAGCGCATGAAGTGTCATAGGGGTCTGAAGATGTGCAGCGATACCTCGACCGAGAGCATCCCAGACGTGCTCGATGGGGTTTAGGTCTGGAGAACAGGCAAGCCACTCCATTCGCCTGATATCTTCTCTTTGTAGGTACTCCTCCAAGATGGCAGCTCTGTGGGGCCGTGCGTTATCATCCATCAGAAGGAAGTGGGACCCATTGCACCCTTGAAAAGGCGGATATGTTGTTGTTGTTGTTGTTGTGGTCTTCAGTCCTGAGACTGGTTTGATGCATCTCTCCATGCTACTCTATCCTGTGCAAGCTTCTTCATCTCCCAGTACCCACTGCAACCTACATCCTTCTGAATCTGCTTAGTGTATTCATCTCTTGGTCTCCCTCTACGATTTTTACCCTCCACGCAGCCCTCCAATGCTAAATTTGTGATCCCTTGATGCCTCAAAACATGTCCTACCAACCGATCCCTTCTTCTAGTCACGTTGTGCCACAAACTTCTCTTCTCCCCAATCCTATTCAATACCTCCTCATTAGTTACGTGATCTACCCACCTTATCTTCAGCATTCTTCTGTAGCACCACATTTCGAAAGCTTCTATTCTCTTCTTGTCCAAACTGGTTATCGTCCATGTTTCACTTCCATACATGGCTACACTCCATACAAATACTTTCAGAAACGACTTCCTGACACTTAAATCTATACTCGATGTTAACAAATTTCTCTTCTTCAGAAACGATTTCCTTGCCATTGCCAGTCTACATTTTATATCCTCTCTACTTCGACCATCATCAGTTATTTTACTCCCTAAATAGCAAAACTCCTTTACTACTTTAAGTGTCTCATTTCCTTATCTAATCCCCTCAGCATCACCCGATTTAATTTGACTACATTCCATTATCCTCGTTTTGCTTTTGTTGATGTTCATCTTATATCCTCCTTTCAAGACACTGTCCATTCCGTTCAACTGCTCTTCCAAGTCCTTTGCTGTCTCTGACAGAATTACAATGTCATCGGCGAACCTCAACGTTTTTACTTCTTCTCCATGAATTTTAATACCTACTCCGAATTTTTCTTTTGTTTCCTTTACTGCTTGCTCAATATACAGATTGAATAGAATCGGGGAGAGGCTACAACCCTGTCTCACTCCTTTCCCAACCACTGCTTCCCTTTCATGCCCCTCGACTCTTATAACTGCCATCTAGTTTCTGTACAAATTGTAAATAGCCTTTTGCTCCTTTTGCTCCATACTGGTGCAAAATGACGTCGCGGTACACCTGACCTGTTATAGTTCCTCTGTCAAAGACATGCAGGGGTGTACGTGCACCAATCATAATCCCACCCCACATCATTAAAAACCACGATCCCCATACAGGTCCCTTTCAAGGACATTAAGGGGTTGGTATCTGGTTCTTGGTTCACGCCAGATGAAAATCCGGCGAGAATCACTGTTCAGACTATACCTGGACTCGTCCATGAACATAACCTGGGACCACTGTTCCAACGACTATGTACTATGTTCTTGACACCAGGATTTACGAGCTCTCCTGTAACCAGGGGTCAGTGGAATGTACCTTGCAGGTCTCCAAGTGAATAAACCATGTCTGTTCAGTCGTCTGTAGACTGTGTGTCTGGAGATAACTGTTACAGTGGCTGCGGTACAGTCCCGAGCAAGGGCTACCTGCAGTACTCCGTGGCCGTCTGCGGGCACTGATGGTGAGATATCGGTCATCTTGTGGTGTTTTACTCTGTGGACGTCCCGTACTGTAGCGCCTGGACACGTTTCCTGTTTGTTGGAATCGTTGCTATAATCTTGAGATCACACTTTGTGGCACACGGAGGGCCCGTGCTACAACCTGCTGTGTTTGACCAGCCTCCACTCGCCCTAGTATTCTACCACTCATAACGTCATCTATATATGTTCTTCGAGCCATTTTCAACACACAGTCACTATTAGCACATCTGAAAACGTCTGCACACTCACTCGCTGCACCGTACTCTGACGTGCACCAACACACCTCTGCGTATGTAGACTGCTGCCAGCGCCACCGTGCGACGACCGCAGGTCAAATGCACCGCATGGCCATACCCCGAGGTGATTTAAACCTGCAAATCCCCCACCAGAGCGTTGTTTCACCATGTATCATCATTATCCTTAATTTAGAGCATGAGTGTAGCTATGGTTCTCCTGGTGCTGAAGACGATAGCACTCAGTTTACAGGTAGTCTTTGGTTACTTCGCCAGTTTGGGAACGATCATCAAAGTGCAATATGATAGGCTCGCACTCCCTACCACAATGGACGGTCTTGAATGGTCAATGCATCGATTAGAGCAGCTGCTTTATATGGCACCAAGATTGAAGAATTGGCCCCCATCTCTCACGAACTACCAATTGTAGTGGCGCCTATTTCACCGACGGTATCTCAACTTACGTTTTTTGTGGATTCCAGTTACGTCAACGCTGACATGCCGAGTGAGTGGCTGCAGCTGCCCCTTGATGTTTACTGTCAGGGGATGCGAGGTCATCCCAGAAATCCGACTGACAGCCGTTTACCCTCAGTTACTTGGCCGGTGGTCTGGCGTTAGACTCAGACGACAGGGCGGCATGATATTTGGAAGTCAACCATAAATATATGAATCGCCAGAGACTCCATTCCATATGTATGGCAGATTCCCCGTTATGTCCTCAGTGCCGTCTACCTGATATAGATGAACACCACCTGAGATGTTGGAATGTGGGCCTGCCGTGGAGGTGTGGAGGTTTACGAGCTTGATGTTTGCCCTCCTTCAGCGAATGACCTCTGCAGCATTGACTCCGATATCCACGTACTAACATGGGAACCTTCCCATCGCACCCCCCTCAGATTTAGTTATAAGTTGGCACAGTGGATAGGCCTTGAAAAACTGAACACAGATCAATCGAGAAAATAGGAAGAAGTTGTGTGCAACTATGAAAAAAATAAGCAAAATACACAAACTGAGTAGTCCATGCGCAAGACAGGCAACATCAAGGAAAGCGTCAGCTCACGAGCGCCGTGGTCCCGCGGTTACCGTGAGCAGCTGCGGAACGATAAATCCTTGGTTCAAGTCTTCCGTCGAGTGAAAAGTTTACTTTCTTTATTTTCGCAAAGTTATGATCTCTCCGTTCGTTCATTGACGTCTCTGTTCACTGTAATAAGTTTAGTGTCAGTGTTTTGCGACCGCACCGCAAAACCGTGCGATTAGAAGACGAAAGGACGTGCCTCTCCAATGGGAACCGAAAACATTTAATCGCAAGGCCATAGGTCAACCGATTCCTCCACATAAAACACGTCTGATATATTCTATACGACACTGGTGACGCATCTCGTGGTCGTGCGGCAGCGTTCTCGCTTCCCACGCCCGGGTTCCCGGGTTCGATTCCCGGCGGGGTCAGGGATTTTCTCTGCCTCGTGATGGCTGGGTGTTGTGTGATGTCCTTAGGTTAGTTAGGTTTAAGTAGTTCTAAGTTCTAGGGGACTTATGACCACAGCAGTTGAGTCCCATAGTGCTCAGAGCCATTTGAACTATCGACACTGGTGACAGCATGTGCGTCACATGACAGGAATATGTTGTCGACCCACCTAACTTGTACACTTGAAGAGTGGGTAAAAAGATTCTTCTACCTTGCCCGATTTAGGTTTTCTTGTGGATGTGATAATCACTCCCAAAAAAGTGATGAAAACATAAGAGGTTGTCACATAAACTGCAACAAATGAATGCAACAGTTTCACAATCGCACAGTTTTCCCTGTGCTCTGTCAAAACATATGTTTTTAACGTTTGCAAATTTTTCCGTGTGTAGACAGTCAAATCCTGCATATGTCCAAGCAAATCTGAACATGTCCTGGAATTTTGGAGAGCGAAGTTGATTATGTGTGAGTGCCTGAACTTTGATAATTGTCTGAAAATACAAAATTAAAATTTTCGCTCCAGCGAAGATTTGAACCACCGACCTCTTGTGCCGCAGCTGCTCACGCTAACCACGGGACCACGGCGTCCCTGAGCTCACTTTGTCCTCGAAGTTGCTTATCATGCCCATGGACTACTCAGTTTGTATATTTTGTTTATTTTTTTCTTAGTTCCACATAACTCCTTCCTGTTTTCTCGATTGATCTGTGTACAGTTTTTCAAGGCCTATCCACTGTGCCAACTTATAACTAAATCTGAGGCGGGTGCGATGGGGAGGTTCCCTTGTAAGATAAATCAGTGACATGGGCAAGGGTATGACCATACTGTGTCTTTACCAGGATGGTGACAACCACTTTTTCGATTTTTGGGCGCGCCTATTAGAACGATTCATTCGCCTAAGACACCACCTGTGCTACCGCCAATACTTTGCTAATTATCTGGGTGGTGCATGTCAATTTTAGGAAACGGACCGGAACAAGTGACAGAACTATAGAAAGCCTTTCTTCGTGAAGACGTGCCCAAATGGCAGGTTTGAAGGAATCATCGACATACTGACTGATGATAGGAGCGGTTGTAGCATCTAACGTTGGTTCGTTCTGACGGAAGGATGGCCTTTACATTCTTATGCTTTAATTTTTTTTTAGTTACTTTCTTTTGCCCCAAGGACAGCACCATTTTACGAATAAAGATGTTTTGTTTAACCTGCCGTCCTGCTCCACACACACAAAAAATTGAGGTTGTGGTTCAGGAAACGGAAGTGGAGGCATAGTTTCTAGGCCTCGGGTTTCGTGTTCTGCCTGCCCTGTGTCCTGTGTGTGCTGCTCTTTTTTTTTATTTCCCTATTGTCGCGTGCGGCCTCGTTAACTACATTTGTTTTTAAAACATTTGTTTTTAAAACAAATGTAGTTAAAGCGGCCGCAGGCGACAATACAGGAAAAAAAAGAAAAAAGTTGGTAGAGCACATACCCGTGAAATGCAAAGACCCCGGGCTCGATTCCCAGTCCAGCACACAGTTTCAGTCTGCCAGGAAGTTTAATTAATGAGGATGTTTATTAAATTGTAAAAAATCCATGTATATTATTGTATGTAATATAACAAAATGTTCGTACATTGCTGCTTTCTCTGAGGACTTCTTTCAGACTGTTGTGTCTCAGGATAGTACAGTAGAAAACAGTGGAGGCTGGAGGTCATGTGATATTAAAAAAGTGTGTCAGTTGCTCTGGCTGCAAAGGTTAGCGTTTTATTGCAAACATGTTGGCAGCAAACACCAGTTACCATGGCTGCTAACACTGCAGTTAAATTATCTTACCACATGAGTCAATGGATTATATCATAAGCAATAAAAGCTATAGAATGAGAACTGCGATAATAAGTATTGGCAAATGATTTGAGTCACAGTGACCGCAGTTAAAATCCAGTTGGGTGATGAATAGTTATCAACTGTGTTGTGGAAATGGACAAGCGTCTTCAGTAACCCTATTTGAATTCAAGTTCATGTGACAAACCGAAACTTCTGGACTGAATTTTATTAACATGTGTGGGTCCAGCTCTAACGTTAACTCACAAGTGGAGGCCGCCAATTGTGAAATTCAGATTCGATTCATATTGCACATAATAAAAGCTCATAGCCAGAGGTGTAATGTGGCAAAGCACCAAGATGCACTTCTCAGCCGTTGTCGAGAAAATCGACAGTTAAAAGAAACCGTTGAGGTGAAATACTCTCTACGATTTGTAATGTCCTACAGCGTCGTGGCGCAACGGTAAGCGCTCGGGTCGTAATACGAAGGTAGCCGGATCGAATCTCGCGCCTTGCTACTTTTTTTTAGTATTTGTAATTAATATATATATATATATATATATATATATATATATATATATATATATATATATATATATATATATATATATATATATATAAAATTCCCGGCAATCAGTTGCAACAATTATGCATATAATAAGTTGTTGAAAGTCGTTTGTCGTGGAAAAACTGGCGACTTCGAACATGATTATGTTTTCTGCAAACAAGTTGTATTTCACAAATGTTATTAATTGTCTTCATAATGTTTACACGTGTAGTTAGCGGAAGACGTAGAAACGATATTCCAAAACGAATACGTAGAGTGTAAGTCAAACGTTCGAATTAGAGACCCCATGATATATATATATATATATATATATATATATATATATATATATATATATATATATTGAATTACAAAAAACAAATACTAAAAAAAAAAGTTGCACGGCGCGAGATTCGATCCGGCAACTTTTGGATTACGAACCCAAGCGCTTACTGCTGCGCCACGACGCTATAGGACGCTATACATCGTAGAGAGTATTTCACTGCAACGGTTTCTATTAACTCGATTTTCTTGACAACGGCTGAGAAGTGCATCTTGGTGCTTTGCCACATTACACCTCTGGCCATGAGCTTTTATTATGCGCAGTATGAATCGAATCTGAATTTCACAATTGGCGGCCTCCCCTTGTCAGTCCAGCGCAGGTATCCAGGATATCAACGAGCAGTTACAGGGAGAGAGTACAACGGCTTTACGACAGTCCTTCCCAGACTAATCAATGAGTGCACCCAGGTCAGAGGGAATGCAGCGCCATACTGAGTTTACTCGATTTTAAAATCATCGAAATAACATCACAAGCCATCTTATCTTTCATTTCATTTCCTCCTCCCCTTCTGGGTACATTACTTTTTCAGGCATTTTAATATAACTGAGAAAGCAGCAGTTTTCCGGCTATTTTGCTCGTTTTCATTTAGCTCCTATATACACAGAATGTATTAGCTGTCCGCCTGCTTAGCTGATTGGTAGCGTGCTTGCTTGTTATACAGCGAGCCCGGGTTCGATTCCCGACCCGTTTGGAGATTTTCCCCGCCCGTGGACTGGGTGTTGTGTTCTACTCATCATTACAGACGCACAAGTCACCCAATGAAATAAGACTTACAACACGGCGGACGAACCCGGATGGGACCTCCCGACCAACAATGCCATACGATCATTTCATTTTTGACTGTATTAGCTTTCCCGATACTTTACTCGGTTACGTTTCGCTTATGTAAGCACAAATAGTATTAGGCAGTACAGAGCTAGGTTGTTGTGAGTACAGTATATAAATTACGTTTTGATGCATCTGATTCTCTTTTGTTAATATACAATTTATCTTGTTCGACGTTGGAACTGCCATGAAGGTTTTTCTTCTTGATCGAATGTGTAGAACACGATGAACGAATTTCTGAAACTGATAAATCCGCACGTTCAGTACCTTCTCACAGAGGCACAGGAAAAGTTTATCATCTACATAAATTCAGAAGAAAATGGTGTTCCACGAACGACACATGTGCTGTGATCACGTGTTGCACGGTAACCAACACCAGACAGGGGGTCTTTGGACGCCTCATACACTGTGGCTCATTCCTCGGACTATGACAGAGGGCGTATCGGTTTTAACCGAAGTGTACGAGTTACGAAAGGAAAAATCAAAGAGAACAGTTGCGCCATTTAGCACTCTAGAACGGTTGTCGGCAGCATCTGCTCAAAGAGCTGTACACAAACTCAAACTTTAGAAAGCAACGTCCATGAACTGACCAGTTCACATAATGCTGCTCGACGTAAGTACCGCAAATAGGTTTTGTTACCTATGCAGGATAGAGATGGTTCTCCTTAAATGCCCTTTTTCTGATGTACACTACTGGCCAATAAAATTGCTGCACCTCGAAGATGACGTGCTACAAACGCGAAATTTAACCGACAGGAAGAAGATGCTGTGATATGCAAATGATTAGCTTTTCAGAGCATTTACACAAGGTTGGCGCCGGTGGCGACACCTGCAACGTTCTGACATGAGGAAAGTTTCCAACCGATTTCTCATACACAAACAGCAGTTGACAGACGTTACCTAGTGAAACGTTGTTGTGAGGCCTCGTGTAAGGAGGAGAAATGCCTACCATCACGTTTCCGACTTTGATAAAGGTCGGATTGTAGCGTATCGCGATGGCGGTTTATCGTATCGCGACATTGCTGCTCGCGTTGGTCGAGATCCAATGACTGTTAGCAGAATATGCAATCGGTGGGTTCAGGAGGGTAATACGGAACACCGTGCTGGATCCCAACGGCCTCCTATCATTAGCAGTCGAGATGACAGGCATCTTATCCACATGGCTGTAACGGATAGTGCAGTCACATCTCGATCCCTGAGTCAACAGATGGGGACGTTTGCAAGACAACAACCATCTGCACGAACAGTTCGACGTCGTTTGCAGCAGCACAGACTATCAGCTCGGAGACCATGGCTGCGGCATAATAATGGTCGCATCCTTGTTTGGTGACATCGCGGTGAACGCACATTGGAAGTGTGTATTCGTCATCGCCATACTGGCGCATCACCCGGCGTGATGGTATGGGGTGCCATTGGTTACATGTCTCGGTCACCTCTTGTTCGCATTGACGGCACTTTGAAAAGTGGACGTTTCATTTCAGATGTGTTACGACCCGTGACTCTACCCTTCATTCGATCCCTGCGAAACCCTACATTTTAGCATGATGATGTACGACCGCATGTTGCAGATCCTGTACGGGCCTTTCTGGATACAGAAAATGTTCGACTGCTGCCCTGACCAGCACATTCTCCAGATCTCTCACCAATTGAAAACGTCTGGTCAATGGTGGCCGAGCAACTGGCTCGTCACAATACGCCAGTCACTACTGTTGATGAACTGTGTTATCATGTAGGAGCTGCATGGGCAGCTGTACCCGTACACGCCATCCAAGCTCTGTTTGACTCAATGCCCAGGCGTATCAAGGCCGTTATTACGGCCAGAGGTGGTTGTTCTGGGTACTGATTTCTCAGGATCTATGCACCCAAATTGCGTGAAAATGTAATCACATGTCATTTCTAGTATAACATATTTGTCACATGAATACCCGTTTATCATCTGCATTTCGTCTTGGTGTAGCAATTTTAATGGCCAGTAGTGTAGCATGGCCGCATGGAAAATCAATCGACGAATTCCTAAGTACGCAGAAGGAAAAAAATCACCTCACCATGAAATAATTAATGTACAATAATGAAATTTCGGAAATACATTTGTCTAGGTAATGTATTTAAATGATTAATGTCGCATGTTTATAGGTTAAAGTAAGCGCGAGGAGAGCCATCGTAAATTTGAAATGCTGGTACATTAACAACCCGTGTGGCTGCCAGAATGCTGACAGTAAGTTTAAAACGTGCTCGTTAAGGATGACACTGGAGTTATCGTCCGATGATGTCTCACTCGTGCTCGACTAGAAACAGAACTGGTGATAGAGAAGGCCAAGGCAACATCTTGACACTCTGCAGAGTATGTTGGGTTACAACAGCGGTATGTGGACGATCGTTATCCTGTTGGAAAACACTATCTGGACCGCTGTTCAGGAATGGCAGTACAGGAGGTGGAACAACCAGACTGACGTGCAGATTTGCAGTTATGGCGCGTGGGATAACAGTGAGAGTGCCATTGCTGTCATACGAAATCGCACCACACACCCTATCTACAAGTGATGATCCAGTATGTCTCGGCCGCAGACAGGTTGATTGTAGGCGGTCACTTAGCCTCATTATAATCAACACATGGCCATAACCGGAACCGAGGCCCTTGAAGTAACCGATTTTTAGCAATTCGCTGTGTCACTGTGGTGCCAGCTGCTTCTCGAATTGATGTTGCAGGCGGAGGACGATGCGCCACAGCCATACGCCAAACACGAGGGTCTTCCCTCTCGGTACTGCCACGTGGTTGTCTGGAACCCCGTCTTCTTGTGACCATACCTTGCTATGACCACCGCTGCCTGCAATAATCTAGAATGGTTACATTACTGCCAAATCTTTCTGAAATACCATGGAAGGTGCATCCAGTTTCTCGAAGCCCTATTATACGACCTCGTTCAAACTCAGCCAAGTGTTGATAATGACATCTTTGTCTCCTTAACAGCATTCATGTGTTATACCAACTCACCACGTCCAACCTCAAAGGTAACTAACGTTCATTACCATTACAGAGCTATTTAACGCAAACCTGATTTGTATCCTCAGGGTGATGTTGGCGCTACTAGCGACTGGCGCGAAATTTCAATATCCTGCTTCTCTCAGATGCAGAAACACGCCTACCAACTTTTTTTTTATCTCGCGCAACTGCTTCTTCATGTTTCGATTTATTTTTCCGCCAGGTCTTTTACGTCAGGGACTTTTACAGTCTCCAAAATGTGAAAGCAGCAGCGTGGTGGCCAGTTAATGCAACACAAAGTACCGGCCAAGCCATAACAATATGTCGACATTACAGGGTGTTTCTCGTATCACCTTTCAAATCTTCAGCTTCACATCCCTGTTGTAATTTTAACATTACACATCATTTTTGTACGACTGTCAGAAACTGGCATTTTCGCAACTACGAAGGTAGACTATGATGCTCTACGGTCGCGTCGTATTCTTGTCTCTGAAGAGGACGTCTTTCTACGGCGTCTCCATATGCTGTCATAAAAACGGCAAAATACATACAGGTGGAATGAAATTAGCGAAACATGGCATGTGGACGTATGGGTAAACCTGTTATCAAAAACCATTAATTTCCTAAAACTTCTTAATATATTGAATCACAGACGATATGCGTCCTACAGACATATTGTGGTAATCATATTAAGGGGCTCCGGAACGCCCTATACTTGCAATGTTAAAATAACGCTTATAAATTACATCTTTCCTCACAAAGTATTTGAGGTAGGAAGTTGAACTTTTTACAGATTATTTATTGGAATATGGGCTACAACTTAACACAGGGATTTTACAAAATTTTAGTTCAGTTATTAAAGATGATTTTTTTTCAATTGTAATGAAAATTCACAACATTTTTTTGCAATTTTTTATTTATATATTCAAAAATATACAGTTTTTTGGAAAAAGGCTGTGTTAAATTATGCAGAAGGTAACATTTACTGAAAGTTTGAAACAAATATGTTTGGAAGATCCTTAGAAAACATGTAATTAGTATGAGAAAATATAAGTTTTGGGAATCGAGCGACAAAGATTGGATTAACTTTTTAGTGCATTCCAGGTCCATAGGATGGATTATCTTCATCCTCTGCAAACTCCTCCTCCAGCTTCCTCTTGTTCCTCCTCCTGTTTACTCTTGCTTTTATTTCTAGACTCTTTACAGCCCTGTCTGCAGCCCGAAGGCGTTCATTGTCTAAAGCAAGCATTGCTCGTACGATGTTAGAACCTATCTTCATTCCCATATTTCTAAATACCTTGCACCTTACAATGTTGCCATCATTGAAAGTCGCAACAGCATCATACACAACAAAGTGAAGTGTTTCTATTCCAACAAATACAGTCTTGGGGATTCTCGACCATATAACTATTTACACTTTCATTGGGGTTTTGAGTTTTTCCGTGAATACACTTTTTCAACAGTTCAGGTGCTGCTAAGTCTCTGAAAATAGGTTTTATCACCTCCATTATTGCATGAGGCAGACTATGCTTATGAGTGTACACTTCACCAGTTAGCAATCCTTTGTTATATTTACACCAACTGTCTTCTTCTTTGGGACACAAGTTATGTTGGGGATTTTCATCAGTTGAAGAAGTATGAAAAAAAAGAGCCCAAACAGCATTCTTCATTTCGTCGACACTTTGTGTATTTTGCCTAATAGCCATTCCATAATAGTTCTGTATTTTGTCAATTACACTGTCAGTTAACCTTCCCTTCCCATCCAACCCTTTACCAACACTGAGTTTTTGTTTTTTGTACGAAGCTTTCAGTCACCGAAGTCTTGTTCGCATTCGCTTCTGTACGTGTCCAATACACTCAAATTTCTGCACTACAACATCATCACCATAGGGCTTCAGTCCTTGAACATGTTTGAAACTTTTAGAATCACCGTCACCAAGGTAATTAACATATCGCACTTTATCACACGCCTCAGAACGCTGGAATATACTGGCAACACCAGCCACTTCCATTCCTCCACTATTGCCACTATAGTTAGCTTTGCAATTATTTTCATGTGTACCTTTATATTTTTGTGGACATCTACAATACTTTGATATTACTGCTACATCTAAAACTTTCCCTGTATACATACTGGTGGCAGATACTACACCATGAAGAGATGTGTGTCCCCGTTTATGCCAGGTACCATCGAATGCTGCAGTCAAATCTCTGTTACCATTATTTTCCATTACTGCCTCTTCCACAGCGTTCTTCATAGATTCTATACAGACATCTTCTACTTTAGACCCTATTAATTTATTATAGGTCGTAAACTTAGTTGGGGGATTTGGAAGATTCATGATGCCACAGAAAACTGCACCTGCAGTAGCACCCTTACCAACTGAACGCAAGGAATAAACAAATCTAATGTTGTGTTTGTAGATTTTGCTACCATTTTCTTCAGTTGCAGTTACTGCAACACTGTTCCAAAAGGTGGTCATGTATGAACACTTATCACATTTCAGTTGTATTTCACTAGCAAGTCCTACGTGCTTTATTATGGAGAGTTCCAGACCAACTTCACTACAATGAATACATCTTACACAGTTTGAAAAAATTCCTTTGAGAACCGACATATCAAATATTTCATTCACATCCGATTCGCCCATAAAACATTCATAGTTTTCACTCATTGAACCAAGCTTCTTCTGTGAAGTATTTTCTTTCCCACTTTGACTGCTATGGGCAGGTGTACTTGAGAGGTTAGGTTCACTCACTTGGTTATCGTCTTTATTGTTTACAGTAATAACACATACCTTTGGCTTTCCAACATTTCTCCTTTTCTTAAAAGCCTTCAGAGTATTTCTAATAACTTTACTTTTACTCATTATTATACCTCAACAAAACAGAGACTCAAGAAACAGAATTAATTACGAATATTTTCGAGATAACGACAGAGTAAATAAACATGAAACAATCGACAATCACACCAGCGATATATATTGAACCATCACAGGTTAGCCACAACACATACTTTATCTCACATCACTAAAATGTACCTGATGAACACGGACGTTAATAATAACACCATTTGACAGCAGTTTAACAGCGCCACAGTGGGTCACGGCCATGTAGAACACATTTCAAAAAAAATTTAAAAATAGTTGTAGTCTTCGGAATTGAATAAATTATATATCTATTAAAAGGTAATAGTCTGCAGATTCAGAAAACGCAAAAAAGTAAAAATTGAACTTTTCATGATTTTGAGCCTTTCCGGACAAAATTTAATTTAAATCTTTCTCTTTCCAGCATAACGCGTATCAAAGCAGCAAATACTAATATTTCCTTCACGGAACTAGCCGGACCTAGCACAGCCAATATTTTATACGAGGGTCATTCAATAATTAAAGAGACAAATTGGTCTGGAGAAAAAACAAGAAGAAATGCAAATGATAAACGGGTATTAATTGGACAAATATATGATACTAGAACTGACATGCGAATACAGTTGCAAGCAATTTGGGTGCAAAGATCCTAAGAAATCAGTACCCAGAACAACCACCTCTGGCCGTAATAACGGCCTTGATACGCCTGGACATTGAGTCAAACAGAGCTTGGATAACGTGTACAGGTAAAGCTGCCAATGCAGCTTCAACACGATACCACAGTTCATCAACAGTAGTGACTGGCGTATTGTGACGAGCCAGCTGCTCGGCCACCGTTGACCAGACGTTTTCAATTGGTAAGGGATCTGGAGAATGTGCTGGCCAGGGCAGCAGTCGAACATTTTCTGTATCCAGAAAGGCCCGAACAGGACCTGCAACATGCGGTCGTGCATTATCCTGCTGAAATGTAGGGTTTCGCAGGGATCGAATGATGGGTAGAGCCACGGGTCGTAACACATCTGAAATGTGGCGTCCACTGTTCAAAGTGCCCTCAATGCGAACAAGAGGTGACCGAGACGTGTAACCAGTGGCACCCCTTACCATCACGCTGGCTGATACGCCAGTAGGGCGATGACGATGTGGCGTTCGCTGCGTTATTCAGTGGTTTGGTATTTAAATAAACTGTAAATGGAAATGATAATCTTATTTTATTACATTGAGTAATTACTAAATAATTTTTCTCCCGGTTAAAGATTTGATCAAGTTGCTAAAGAACTCCAAGTTCACGTCGTGTTAAAGTGTTGTCTGTAAGTTGTGTAAGTGTCACTAATTCACAGTTCATACAACAGATTCCTTATAACTATTGATTAAGATGGAAGCAGTTATCTTCAGCAAAATGATCGTTAAAACCACCGAATAGCAGCCGCGTGCAACACTGACTATGTTACCTGAAACAATATTCTTCGCAACTCGTGCGTAATTAATTTCGGTTCCATACATCAGCAAGAAAAGTTTGTTATAACGACCGTGATATGAGCACTGTTTTTAAAGAACCAATCTGATTCGAATTATTTTCATTAAAATGAGTTAGGAACCACCGGTGCACATTTATTTTTACACATTTGTATTACGTTCGGCATTTATGTCTGCAGAGTTGAGTAATTTGAATTTGCCGCTGAGACAATTGTTAAGATGGCGCAGACAATTAATAGAGACTTTCTATTGTTAGACCAAATAAGTAAGTATTTTAAATGATTATTAAATTCTATAAACTATACTTTCATATTGTGCATTATTTAGACCTCATGAAGCAAACATTTGATTTGTTTCTAAGGAAAACACAGACATAAATGCGATACAAATCGCTAATCAATGTCTGCGCTCCTTGCACCAGAGAGAAATAATTAACACAGATAATGCTTACTGAGAGAGGAATTAAAGTTACAAATAATTATTCCCCCATATTTATAATAATAAAGAACTCTATTTTCAAGTAATAATTAACAAATAATTACAGTTTCTTAACAGATCTCAGTTCGATATGCGTCCGCAACTTACAAAAGCCAACCAACAATAGGTAAAAACAAAGGAAGACAAACGCAGATCATAAAAGGAATTTACAGTTATCATTGTCTTTGTATGATACATATCGATATGTCCAATTATATCATAGAATATTATATAAATAATTAATATTTATAAGTTTTCACTGTTTTTTCATACGTCGAATAGATAATGTTTATAACTGTTAGAGGCATAATTTCCACTCGTCGCACTGTAGCCAAAAATTTATCTCGTGGATGTTACAATGCCCCTTGGGCTGAGGAAAAAAAATTAGTTTATCTATTGTATATTTTTTTATCAGTCCACGGAATCCACGTAGATTTGCTACTTTCAAGATGCAAATGTTTAGTTTCAATGTTGTTTTAGACATGATAAAATTATAGTTGAATCGAGTACTTTAAATGACTTCAGTGACTGTATTATCTCGGAAGTTGCTGCGGATACTTCCGGGATTAACTTATCTCCCCCCCCCCCCCCCCCCATTTGGGTTCACTGGACTCGGAAAACCGGGAATAAAACCGTCCAAGGGGCTTCAAGAAAATACAGACACCTCTTTTAACAGTCAGGCTTGACATGATTGTAATAAAATATGCTGGAAAATGCAAATTAATGACTCTGTTGTAAGCATCTGAGATAATGAATGTTTTTTCATGGTGGTATATCATACAATTTATCGAATGTCATAACAATTTGCTGCTGACGTCGTAAGACCGCCCCCGTGTCGAGCCGTTGGACCGCAGACAGGTAGTGGCTGCTGCTGGACCGCCCCCGGCCGAGTCGGTGGGGCGTCGGTTGCCGTCGTCTGCATCGTGGTTTGGATCTGCTGCTGGCTAGAAGTCACGCTGCAGCAGGTCTTGTTTCTCCTTTCCCACGTCCCTCAGTTTAAGACGGGTACATGAAATGTCAAAATATAAGCATCAGTGACAAGATAATTACTATTCTCATCCTGTGGAAAAGTTTATTAGTGTCCATTTCACTTGCATTCACACGGATGGAATTAGACTGTTCTTGGAGTATGTTCTGTATTTTGACACTGTTCAACACAATGTAGTGATTCACATGTAAGTTTATCACAATATGCACATTTTGAACACTACACCGTTAATCATACAAGTGTCCGTAGTGTGCTTCGTTTACTTAAGCGGAATGTAAATATTTTCGCGACGCGCTGCGTAGCCAACGTTGCATTATTGTTTTGGTGCGCGGCTGGCTGTACAGTCTGTCACATTACATTTGGCACGCGGAGACGCTTCATATCAAACTACTAAAGGTCATCAGTTCAAATTAATTATTAATACAGTCAACAGTACTCAACGTTCATAGCGTTGCTGCTAACTTTGACACTCCAAGAGCGTTCATAAGGTTACGTGATCACAGTTTTTATCACTGTTCGTCATTATACACAATGTAAATCACAGTTCTTCACGCGTCCACTAGTTCCTGCGAAACACGTTTCACTGTTCTGATTGCTGTCAGTAGTTTTCCAGAGTACTTAACAGACAATCTATATGCAAATGACACTTTACATATAATGAGGTCTGGTACACTTGCACGTAAGTTCATATTACCATGACTGAATAACAAAAGTTAAAATTTTACACTTTCACATAAACATGAGACAATACAAAACTTTCAGAATCTGCTACATTATCTTGACCATGAGATCATTACTGAACTTTCCAGATAACAGTACATTTCCATTTTCATTGCAGATACATATATTTATATATTTCTATTTTTTTATTGTTATTTACCATGTTTTTAGGACAGATGTCCATGTTCGGTTTATCTAACAGGAATGTTGCTCATAAGAGCATTTTAAATGACTTCGTAATGAAACCGTGTACGTAAATCAGTTCACATTCAGATTTCGCTTCACTAGTGGTGAAAGCAGTTTATTTTATTTTTTATTTATTTATTTTTTTTCTCAGTCACACAGCTCACACACCACCAACACTCGCTACGTGTGTGGGACTACGTGACTCAATCTTATGAAAATATTTTTGTGACATCCATTCTTCACACGAACAAATATATTATTTAAGCATTTATTTCCATCCTACATATAGAAAGGTAAAATTCCTCACATTTAATGCAATAACACTCAAGTGTTTATCAAGTTATTTATTATGGGGATTCTCTACTCCTTGTTCAAATAATTCAAGAACATTACAGTGTAATACTTCACATAAAAGCTTATAAACTAATGCATACCATAATATTATCAAATTATTACTGCTAATTATTTTACCTTTAACATTATATTTACAGTTGTGGCATAGTGCACTTGCACTTCTGATAGGTCGTTTGTATATTCACTTCGTTTTTCTTAGTCCAGGGGACCGAATAACATGCTCTGCAATAGGTCTTGTGCGGATATACTTTCATATTATACTGGTAATCTTTTATGATTCCAGGGCGTTCAATTAATACTTCGAGGTATCCGGATAACAATTCTGTTAATTGTCTAGCCTCTGAAGCATTAATGCAAGTTGCCTTCTGTACTTTCTCTTCTATTGTTGTGACGATGTCACTCACGTTGCTGGGTGCATCGTTATTTCGATTTTTGTGACACATCTGTGGGTGCTTATGATCCAACACTAACAACTTCTGTTTGCTGACAGAAAGATTCATTTTTCTCATCAGCGGAAGGTTCGCACCGAACTCCCGATTCAGCATTAATGTTATGGGTCGCTGTTGGTACTTAAGTGCACATGTCTCACGGGCGAGATCAATTACAGCTTCCCTTTCCCGAAGGAACTCAAAACCCAGAAGCACCGGTACTGACAAATTATCCATTAGTAGGAACGTGCATAATAAGCGATCATTCCCCAAGGAAACTTCCACCTGTGTCTGGTATTTTATACTCTGTGCCTTTTTTCCCAGTGCCCCTATAGCCTTACAATTTGCAACCGGCAAAATAGGCAATCTCCTTATCTCCGATACCTTCTTGAAAAACTGCGTGTTCATAACTGATACATTAGCACCTGTGTCAAGCAGAATAGTACTTGTTACACCATTTACAGCTCCGGTGACACTTGCTTGGATATTTTCCCTTTGTGGCTTATCAGAGACAGCAGGTTCCTGATATAGCTCATCTTCGATCCTGTTGCCATCCTGATACCGTATCATGTTTATTTTTTCTTCCGTCGACCTATTGCCTTCATTGTTGGCCTCGGTTACCTGGCGAAGGCCTACAGGGACCGAAATTAGTTTGTTGGCTTCTGAGTGTTTTGTTTTGTTTCCGAAGGTACCTCCACTATTCTAACATTTTGTGAGTTTTCAGTCGGAGGAGGCCTGCTTGGATCCCACCACGGTGGATATTGATTGCTTGGTATAGGTATAGCCTGTACATAATTTATTGGCTGACCTGAATTGATAGAATTTTGCTGCGGCTGCCAATGACTTGGCCCTGGCTGTCGCCAATATTCACTGTCACCCCGCATATTTTTAGGCTTGTCTTTATATGGACTGTCTGACCTGTTGTCATTTCGTCTCTTTCGGTTGCTATTGTTATTGTTTGGGTTTTCATTGTGCTACGGCCTCTGATTACCATTCGGTTGTTGGTGTTCTTCGGCCTTTAGATAATTACAGTTATTATTATTAGGATAACCAAAATTTTGGTTGTATGGATTCCTACTACTACTACTACTACTATTATTATTGTATTTTCCGTTACTATAAACTTTACTTTTATTTTTCTTTGGACTGCCTTCGCCCCTATTTCCATTATTTCCATTCCATGAATTTTTTCCATTGGGACTATTATTATTGCTGATCACGTCAGAATTTTTTCTGGCGTCTTCTCGCACTAGATCCAGAGAATCAATTACAGACAGAAATTCTTTCAGATCGGTGTCTGTAACATTAAATAATTTTTCGCTAATATGTATGGGTAATCTAGCTTTTAACACTCGCAATAAGTCTCTGGTGGTTACTGGCTCATCCCAGTACCGGGTCATGTTAATATATTTTTCAAAGTACTTTCTTAAGGAACCTGACTTCGGATTGTACATTTCTGCATTGTAAACAATTTTACGGAGTCGCTCTTGAGTAGACGCTGACCACAATTGATCAAGGAACGCCTTCTCAAAGTCGTGGAAAGTCTTGCAAGTTTCTGCTGCATTTAATGCCCAGAGCGACGCATCACCAGAAATATGTGAAACCACAAACTGTATTTTGTGTTCTTCCGACCATGATTATGGAAGGACACTTTTGAAGTTTCGAATGAAAACTACTGGATGTATGTTTTTCTTGCTTTCTTCGTTAAATATTTGAAACTGTCTATGCTTAATCAGGATTTCTTCATGCATCAAAGTAGTTAAGTGCATGGAATTGCTATCACTCGCAGGTGGTGTGGTTACTTTATTACAAGTACATTCTATTCCACTATCATTGTTCCTTGGTGTCACATATTGCTCTGGTAATATCGGTTGGGTTTTCCAAAATTTGGTCTTCCTTGTGGTGCATTAATATTCGCCGTTAGATTATCTGCGATCTTTTCCGTGTCAGTACCACAGTACCAGTGTTGTCATTACTGCATACTGTCAGATTTTCAAAGTTTTGATTTTCAGAGCTCAGCACCCTGGCTACTTCTGTTCGGACTTGCATTCGGATTTCCGAGGGAATGTCCTCCTGCATTGTTTCCACAGCGGTAGCCAAGGCTTTGAATTGGTTCTCTAGTCTATAAACTTCAGTTTGAAGACTATTGACCTGAAATGGAACGTTTGTTAACGGTTCAATAGTGGTTTTTACTGCATCGATCTCCTGCTTAAAATGGGTAGTAATAGCATTATTACAATAGACCAATACTTGATTTATCCTACGGACAATTTCTTTATCTCTTTCCAGAAAAATATTGTTTATATTTTCCATAAATTTCTTTTCCTTTTCTTGGTCCCTGAGCTCCTGTTGCTGTTTTTCTATAAGCTTTTCCTGTCTACGTTTTTCCTTTTCCTGCTGACGTTGTCTTTCACGCTCCTGCTCTTTAATCTCGCGTTGTTTTTCACGCTACTGCTCTTTAAGCTCGAGTTGTTTTTCACGCTCCTGCTCTTTAAGAGTAAACTTTTCAAATAATGCTGTTAGCATATCCTGTATGGACATAGCTTTAGCATCTCTGTCATCTCTGCATCAGTATGCTCATTCGGTTTATTTTTCTTTTGTTTAACCATTCTATCACCAATATAGCACAACAAATATATAAATCACCGACAAGCACCAGTTGACAAAAATGATCTTATAACTAACACATATACACAAATAACACTCAAAAATATTATTCTCGCATCCAGAATATAGAATATTCAATTATTACTACTTATGGCTGCAGGTACTGATTTTAACTAAAATTGCAAACGCAGCGAATGTTGTTGGTGTGCTGCTGATCAGTTACCGAATATGCATATCTGTTCCTACCTGAATTGATTGACAGTTGTGGACTGCACTGCTTATGTGAAGTTACTCGTGTGTCTGGCCCAGTGCAGATACAGATTCGTACAGCAGTTGGGTAGGAAGATGTCAATGCTCATGAAACAAATAAATAAACAATGATTAATAGCTTGTTTTGGTACCCCGTACCTGTAATAGAACACAATTTCAATTATTAAAAAGAATAAATGTGCATTGGTGGCCCCACGTTGGGCGCCAGTGTGGCGTTCGCTGTGTTATTCAGTGGTTTGGTATTTAAATAAACTGTAAATGGAAATGATAATCTTATTTTATTACATTGAGTAATTACTAAATAATTTTTCTCCCGGCTAAAGATTTGATCAAGCTGCTAAAGAACTCCAAGATCACGTCGTGTTAAAGTGTTGTCTGTAAGTTGTGTAAGTGTCACTAAATCACAGTTCATACAACAGATTCCTTACAACTATTGATTAAAATGGAAGCAGTTATCTTCAGCAAAATGATCGGTAAAACCACCGAATATCAGCCGCGTACAACACTGACTATGTTACCTGAAACAATATTCTTCGCAACTCGTGCGTAATTAATTTCGGTTCCATACATCAGCTAGAAAAGTTTGTTATAACGACCGTGCTATGAGCACTGTTTTTAAAGAACCAATCTGATTCGAATTATTTTCATTAAAATGAGTTCGGAACCAACGGTGCACATTTATTTTTACACATTTGAATTACGTTCGGCATTTATGTCTGCAGAGTTGCGTTATTTGAATTTGCCGCTGAGACTATTGTTAAGATGGCGGCAGACTATTGATAGAGACTTTCTATTGTTAGACCAAATAAGTAAGTATTTTCAATGATTATTAAATTCTATAAACTATACTTTCATATTGTGCACTATTTAGACCCCATCAAGCCAACATTTGGTTTGTTTCTAAGGAAAACACAGACATAAACGCGATAAAAAACGCTATCATCAATGGCTGCGCTACTTGCAGCGGAAAGAAATAATTAACATAGATAATGCTTACTGAGAGAGGAATTAAAGTTACAAATAATTATTCCCTCATATTTATAATAATAATGACCTCTATATTCAAGTAATAATTAACAAATAATTACAGTTTCTTAACAGACCTCAGTTCGATATGCGTCCGCAACTTACAAAAGCCAACCAACAAAAGGTAAAAACAAAGGAAGACAAACGCAGATCATAAAAGGAATTTACAATTATCATTGTCTTTGTATGATACACATCGATATGTCCAATTATATCATAGAATATTATATAAATAATTAATATTTATAAGTTTACACTGTTTTTTCATACGTCGAATAGATAATTTTTATATCTGTTAGAGGCATAATTTCCTTTCGTCCTACAATGCCCCTTGAGCTGAGAAAAAAAATTTGTTTATCTATTGTATTTTTTTTTATCAGTCCAGGGCAGCAGTCGAACATTTTGTGTATCCAGAAAGGCCCGAACAGGACCTGCAACATGCGGTCGCGCATTATCCTGCTGAAATGTAGGGTTTCGCCGGGATCGAATAAAGAGTAGAGCCACGGGTCGCAACACATCTGAAATGTAACGTCCACTGTTCAAAGTGCGCTTCCAGTGTGCGTTCACCGCGATATCGCCAAACACGGATGCGACCATCATGATGCTGTAAACAGAACCTGGATTCATCCGAAAAAGTGACGTTTTGCCATTCGTGCACCCAGGTTCGTCGTTCAGTACACCATCGCAGGCGCTCCTGTCTGTGATGCAGCGTCAAGGATAACCGCAGCCATGGTCTCCGAGCTGATAGTCCATGCTGCGCAAACGTCGTCGAATTGTTCGTGCAGATCATTGTTGTCTTGCAAACGTCCCCATCTGTTGACTCAGGGATCCAGACGTGGCTGCACGATCCGTTACAGTCATGCGGATAAGATGCCTGTCACCTCGACTGCTAGTGATACGAGGCCGTTGGGATCCAGCACAGCATACCGTATTACCCTCCTGAACCCATCGATTCCATATTCTGCTAACAGTCATTGGATCTTAACCAACGCGAGCAGCAATGTCGCGATACGATAAACTGCAATCGCGATAGCCTACAATCCGACCTTTATCAAAGTCGGAAACGTGATGGTACGCATTTCCCCTCCTTACACGATGCATCACAACAACGTTTCACCAGGTAACGCCGGTCAACTGCTGTTTGCATATGAGAAATCGGTTGGAAACTTTCCTCATGTCGGCACGTTGTAGGTGTCGCCACCGGTGACAACCTTGTATGAATCCTCTGAAAAGCTAATTATTTGCATATCACAACATCTTCTTCCTGTCGGTTAAATTTCGCGTCTGTAGCACGTCATCTTCGTGGTGTATCAATTTTAATGGCCAGTAGTGTAGAAGAAGTGTATGTGGAAAAGAGATACGGGCAATTTGTTTCACAGGTAGGATAGTCACAAGCTATGAGCGCTTGTATTCTGTGATGGAATTAGAAGCCTTAGTGGTGATGTGGGCAGCAAAGAAGTTACACTTTGTAACCTCCCCACAAAATAAAAGTCTAATCTTACTCAAATGGAAATGGACCTAGAGCTAAGTGTAACCTCCCCACAATAATATTGAATGACTATATTTATTAGAAATGGTGCCACAGCTAAGTGTGACCTTCCCACAGAAATTTTAAAAGGACAATACTTAATAGAAATGGAACCAAGCGTAACCTTCCCGCAAAAATATTAATGACAAAGACAATTAAACAAAAATTAGCAATCTGATCCAAGTATAACTTCCCATAAAATAATGAAACATGATCCCTTGACAATGAAACTACAGTGATAATCAAAACTCAATTTAACCGAAATGTCGGTCTTTGGCCCTGTGCAAAAATCAGAATTAATTTCTTACCTTAGTATAACTGCATGTGAAATATCTGCTCTTATTCTGCGCCAGGAGGAGATGCATCGCAATAATTAAATTTTTTTTTGAAGTTAACTGAAAATTTTCTTTAAAGGATATGGAAGGAATTCGAATCATTGTTTAGTTAAAAATTGCTTTGAAATCAGATTATTATTGGGGCGATTTGAAAATTAATTACAACGAATATAGATTAGATTATGTGATGAGCGCAAAGCTGCATGAATACTTATTTAATAAAATTAAACCTCATCCTGAATCTCGACCATTGCTGTGCCGACGCCCGCCGACTGCTCTGGGCTACCGCTACTCACAGACTCCTAGCACTACTGAGGACTGACTACTACAGACAGACTGCTCGCTACTGCGAGTCGAGCGCAACTGCTCTGGTCAGAGATTCTACAATGTCTCAGCATCGCTGCCGCACAACATACGTGTTTCATAACCCTCCACTGGGGGGGCAAAAATTTGGCAGCGATGGTGAGTCATTTGGACTTGCCATCGTAACAAATTTTTCCTTTAATTAATTAACATTTACAAAATATTTGGATGTAATACATGAATTAAATGTTGTGCGCATGCACCAATTACAAAACATTACAGACAAGACAAAATATAAGTACAAAACAAATCAGGAAAAATGTATATACCAATTATTTGACAGATAATAAAATGCACACACTGAAAAATTCTTTAGCAGTTTCATAACAGGCAAAAAAAAATCATGTTGACAAGTGTCATGAGTGCACATGCACTGAAAATTTTTGAACATTTTCATAAGAAATAAACGCAAGTGTACAAAAAAAAATATCAAATCACAAAAGTATATACAATATAAATGACAAGAGTGCACACATACTGCACTTCAGAACAAATCAAAAATGTCTTTAGTATTTTCACAATAAATAAACATAATAGCAAAAAATCGTGTCGACAGGTGACATAAGTATACTCGCACTGGAGTTCAACAAATCGAGAAAAAATGTATAGGCCATGAACATACATGGTGTTAGTTAAAATTGATTTTCACTATTAGGATAGGAAAGGAAAGGATTGCATCATGGTTGTAGCACTTTAGTTTGCACATAGCTGCACTGAAAGTCCATATCTTTCCACAGAATCACAACTAAGTGATACAATCTGCAGTTCCGTTCCCAGAAGTATTTATCAGCGTATCAAGACAGTGAAACGTCGTAGTATTATTCCATGCTATCATTTGGCAGTACATCAGGTACACCAAACAGTGGGACCATAATAACGTCTTCTTCGCTTACGGTGGTGGACAGCATGTCGTGTCAACACCACGCTCTTAAGAGGCACACCAACGTAGAATTAGTGCAAAACCAAATATAGTGCTCCATGATTAGGAGGATGTATAGGACAAATGGATATTACAGTAATTCAGGGTAGTTAGCTCAGAAGTTGAAGGACATTAACTAACAGACAAGCCTTAATAGGTGATTACATAAGTAGTATGCGGCATACATAGCTCAGTTATTGAACATTTCTGTACCATGAATGTAATCTTACAGAAAAATGTTCATTAATTAATTTACAGACAAGAGTGGCAATCAATGGCCATCAAGTATTGAGTATTACAAAACATTTTTCCTCATTCAAATGACATATTTACAAATAATTATTGGCACTCAGTGGCTAGCAATTATTGATTAGTACAAAACATTTATCATCATTCAGTATTATCGTGAGAAGTCATCATTGAAAAATAGGAGCTCATTAATGGCATAATTACTAACAAAACATTTAGTTACATTAATTATTGGCACTCAGTGGCCTATTATTAAAAACATGAAGTCAGAATTGAATACAGTAGCTAATTAATGACAATTAATACATAATTCATTAAGTGACACTAATTATTGGCACTCAGTGGCCATCAATTATCGAATTAAAAAGTCATTATTAAAAATCAGTTAATTACAATCATAGCATTAAGAATCATGGGCATAATAAGTAGTCTCATTACAATAAGAAGTCATTATTCAAGTGACATACTATTCAGAGCTAATTAGTATTATGCAGAATTATCATAAACTAGTGACATTATATGGGACTGGTAATACATTTTGTTTTTTTGTGCTAGCAATGCATTGCTTGCGTAATTATAAGGGAAAACAAAAAAAAAAAGAAAGAAAAAAAAGAGAAAAAATTGCTTCTAGGTTGTTCCTATAAATGAAAAATGTGTAACGTAATTCGTCATGAGTCAGCTGTAGCAAGGTTGTGACACAAGGTATTATATGTGATCACGTTTGTAAATTATATACAAATGGGTAAAAAAAAATAAATTGAAAGTACTAGAACAGGTATAATAAGTAACAAGTTTAGTAAGTATCATGAAAAGCTTCTCCTGGAAAAAATACAAAATGGATTATTGAGCTGAAAGAAGAAACGCAGACTATGCTGAAAAGTAGTGAACTTCGAATTAACAGGTAGTGAAATGTGTATATAAAATGTGTTCCGTAGCTGTCCTTTCCAAAACCTTCAGTCATCCTACTACGCAATATAACACCTGCTGTCAAAGTAAACTGCAACAAACACTTAAATACTACATAGCATAAATACATAACTTCAACATTATCCTCATCTGTAAAGAAAAAACTTCATTATTCATATCATCATAACTTCATCATTATCATCACCTGTAAACAAAAACTTCATTATTCATAGTACCATATTCTTCTTCATTATTCATTATCAGCATTCATTATCATCTGCAAAAAATCACTTCATTACTCATTACATAACTATTCCTTATCCCTAGCATATTTCATCACTTAAAACTAAAATGTGTAGTTCTGTCTGACAGCTCGCATCAATCGCCTTGTATTCTGAAAGAAAAAATTAGTTAAGACTGCTATTCTGCGATGTGTATAATATATTCTGGTTAATGCTTGTTAATTCTGATCCATTTACTCGTCCTCATTAGCTTATTGCATCTTCTTTCGTTTATTCCGTAGGTGAAATTCCCACTTCTGTTTAATTCATTTCCTTTACGCATCATTTATTTCTAAAATTGATGAACAAAGATTAATGTCTTACATTTAAATCATATACCCATTAAATAATGACTGGTTAATGGTGACACAATTAAGCATACAGCATAACATGACAGAAAAACGTAATATGTCAAAAGCATAGACAGTGTTCAAAGGCAAAAGATGTACAGAGAATATCACAATGCAGCAGCAAAAAAAAAGAAAATGTAAAACAGTCACGATGTTGAGATATCATAGGGCAAAAAGTCAAAGTCAAATGGTGTGTGTTATACCTTAACTAGTTCACAGTGCATACAAACAAAACATTAAAACAATCGTACATACATAAGAAAGACAAAATGTGATATTCGTTGTGCTCAGCTTGTTAATTGAAGACTTCAATGGAGAGAGAATTTGATAAAATTAATGCGTCATTACAGAGGATTACATAATTATTCATAAAATGCGTAAGTTCATCTGAAAAAATGCACGGTCTAGTGTGTAACGACAAGAAGAGCGACCTGCTAACCTTACCTTGCCGGGCACTTGCCAAGAAAAAATACGATAATCATCAATAGGTAGTCACATAAATGTAATTGCATAAGTGGTCACAAAATGTGTAAGTTCATCTGGAAAATATGCACGGTCTGATGTGTAACGACAAGAAGAGCGACCTGCTAACCTTACCTTGCCGGGCACTTGCCAAGAAAAAATACGATAATCATCAGTAATTAGTCATGTGAATATAATTGCATAAGTGGTCATAAAATGTGTAAACGGCCTCATAGCAAGTTACATCGTAAAGTGGTTTCATTCGATAAAGGGTTTAATGTTTGACACATGATGGTTCCCCTTACTTTTCCTGGTTCTCAAAGTTTCGACGTGTACAACATTAGGGTGAGGAATGCTGCGAATCCGATATGGACCTGCGTATAGAAGTTCAAATTTACTGCACTTACCTTTTAATTTGCTGGATAAATAGTGTGTACGTACTAGTATCTTCTGTCCAATGTGAAAGTCTCGACGTCTACAAACCTGTTTTTGCTGTCTTCTCCGGCGGTCTGCGGCACGTTTGATGTTGATCAGCGCAATGTCAATTATTTCGTGGTGTCGTAATCGACGAGATGTAGGAAAATTTACTAACTCTTTGATTTTGTTTGGTGGTTCAACGTTTTTCAGTATAACAGACGGAGATAGCATAGTGGATTCATTTGGAATGGAATTAATTACATCTTGGAATGAGTGTATGTGTGTGTCCCAATTAACATGTCTTTTGTGGCAGTATATTCTACACAGTTTACCAATTTCTTTCATTATTCGTTCACAAGGGTTCGAAGAAGCGTGGTACTTGGATATATAAATCGGAGAAATGTTTCTAGCTCGTAACATGCGTGTCCATATAGCAGAACGAAATTGTGATCCATTGTCAGAAATTACTTTCATCACATGCCCTACATGAAATAAGAAATGCTTTACAAATGCTTTCGAAACAGTTTTGGCAGTAGCTTTACGTAACGGAGTGAAGGTAACAAATTTTGAAGTGAGTTCAATAGCGACAAAGATGTAGCAAAAACCTCTGTTAGTTCTCGGAATTGGACCAAAAATGTCTACTGCGGCCATATGTCTTAATTTAACAGGTATAATGGGATATAATGGAGGAATGTGTGAAGTGGTGTCTGACTTAGCTTTCTGGCAAATTTTACATGACGCTAAAACTCGTCGTATACGTTTTTCCATGTTCGAAAAATAACAGTTCTGTCTCAGTATAAGAAAACATTTTCTGGCTCCGTAATGTGCGTAGCTTAAATGCGTGTACCATATTAATTTGTTAACCAGTTCGTCAGGAATGCATAATAACCAATTGTTGCTGTCAGGATGAGAGCGGCGAAACAGAATGTCATTGCGTACAGTGTAGTGGTTCCTAATCGTAACATTTTTCTTATCTTGCCAAAGGTGTTTAATTTGTTTCCACACATTGTCTTTATTCTGCTCTCGTGCTATGTCTTGTAATGACGATGAAATAAAATTTTCAAATGCAACTTGCTGAATGTACATGACACTGAAATTTGCTTTGCAGAAGTTGGTTGCTACTGCTTGCTGATTGTTGCTGAGAGAACGGGATAATGCGTCTGCTATTACATTTTGTGTGCCGGGAATGTAAACAATCGTAAAATTAAATTCCTGTAAATACAGTTTCCATCTGCTTAATCTATCATGAGTAAATTTAGCCGAAAGTAAGAATTGTATAGCTCTGTGATCTGTGTAAACGGTGGTATGTCTGCCATAAAGAAAGTGTCTAAATCTCGTAAAAGCCCATACAACACATAATGTTTCTAGTTCAGTAACGGAATAATTTCGTTCAGCAGGTGACAAAATGCGGCTTGCAAAAGCGATGTTTTTGATTACTGTAGACCCATCTTCTTCAATTTCCTGAAAAATGTGTACACCTAAAGCTGTGTTGGAACTGTCGGTGGCAATAGAAAAATTTCTAGTAAGATCTGGGTGTGATAAAAGTGGAGCATTCAACAAACCATGTTTCAGGTTCACGAATTCAGAGTGTGCTTGCTTATCCCATGACCAAATAGTGTTTTTACCTGTTAATTGGCATAATCTAGGTGTGTCTAGTGCAGAGTGATGAATAAATTTGCGAAAAAAGTTAATTAAGCCCAAAAAACTGCGTAATTGCTTCTTCGTCGTAGGAACAGTAATGTCACGTAGAGCTTGGAGTTTTTCTGGATCAGGCGCAATGCCTTCTGCTGAAATTACGTGTCCAAGAAATTTTATAGAAGTTTTACCAAAATGCGATTTACTGAGATTCACTGTAAGTCCTTGTGCATGGAAAGTTTGCAATAGTCGTTCTAAAATCAGATTATGTTCAGACCAGTTAGCTTCTGCGATAAGAATGTCGTCTACGTACGTCGTAATTCTGTCTTTAAGTTCTGTCGGAAGTATTGTGTTCAAACCGCGAATAAAAGCAGCTGAAGAAATAGTTAAGCCGAATGGTAATTTGCAAAACTGATAACAGTCACCAAAACAGAGAAAAGCTGTGTACTTTCTGCAATTCGGATGAAGTTGAATTTGCCAAAATCCCGATTTCAAATCTAACGTAGAATAAATAGCTGTACCGTGAAATTTCTGTAGAAGTTCCTCTAAAGTCTGTGGTCGATCTGTTTCATTAATAATTATGTCATTGATGTGACGTGAATCAAGTACAAGGCGAAGTGAGCCATCTTTTTTCTTAACAATATGTAACGGGTTTATGTATGGACTAACTGCTGGTTCTATAATTCCTTGGTAGAGCATATCCTGCAATTCTTTTTTAACCTGTTCTCTGTGGATATATGGAATGGGATAATGCTTTGCCTTAAATGTGTCGTGCTGTTTGACTTGAAATTCATACATAAAGCCGGACATAGTACCAGGAATGTTATCGAAAACTGGAGCTTGCTGTAAAAGAATTTTGTGTAATTGCGTTCGTTCGTCGTCTGTATTTGCACTGCTTTGTTTAACTTTATCAGAAATCATTTGCATTACGTCGTAGTCAGTTTCGTCTGGAGTATTATAGTTATGTACGTACGTATCCGTGAACAATGTGGAACTACAGTCTATGTTACGTGTTGCGGAAATGACCTCTGTGCGGTTAATTGTTTGTTCTTCCGCAGATAATGAGTGCTGAAATTCTAAAGCCAATTGCACATTTTCGTCCTTCAACATTAAATAAGAATTTTGAAAATCGACCACTGCGTCGTGTTGTACGAGAAAATTAGTGCCTAAAATTACGTCTGTTGTCAATAAAGGAACAATCCAAAAATTTGAGTGAAAAGTATGACCTCCAATACAAAATGATAAATGCGTCTGTAATTTAACGTCTACTCCTTTACTCGATACTGCTCCTTTCACTTTGGTTTTGCCTAAAGGTAATGTGGGATAGGTATTCTCTTTGTTGCACTCGTTAAAAGTTTCCTCATTTATAACTGACATAGGTGATCCGGAATCAATTACTGCTGAAAATTTTGATGAACCAATTCTAATTTCGATGACAGGATGTGAAATGGTTTTCTGAACAACTGGTTTTTCCTGCAAAAGAGTATCTCGTATGTCGTCGAAAGTAATAGCATTTTCGTGAACAACATTATGCGTGTCTAAGGTAGTGCTCGTATTACTGGAAGATGCGTCCTGTACAGTATCTAGTCAGATTCTATCTGACGTGTTATTATTATCAGGAGGATGTTGTGGCATTTCTACTATTTGAACAGTTCTATTACTTCTTCCAGACGTGTTACGCTCCGGATGATACCTACTGTCGGGTTCATTTACGAGAATATGTTGTTGCCGATCATTTTGTTGCTGGTAGGACCGACTGTTATTAAACGTACGCTGATAATTGTGCTCGTCATTTTTACGTCTATCGTGATACTCATTCCTATACGGTGCATTGCGATAGGAATTGAAATATTGTCTTCTCTGTACGTAGTCATTTCCTTGCTGCCGTGCGTTACTATTTGTTGTACCAGGGACTATACGTGCACGCGGCGAAACATTAAAGCCTGGTTGACCTTGTGCATTCCATTGTTGGTTAGGTATGTTAACCGGTTGATTTTCATGCTGTTGCGGTGGAAAACGTCTATTGTTACCAAAATGTGATTCCTGTTGCTCAAAATTTTGACGATATTGATAATTAGAATTTTGTCTGTTATTAAAGCTTTGGTGGTTGTCATTCCTAAAACGTCTGTTACTTTTCCTATTAAAATTACGTGTCTGATCATAATTGCTGTACATCTGTTGGCCTTGGTTGTTATATGAAAAATTTTTGTTTACGAAAGAATAATCTGATTGCTGCACTTCTAAAAGCTGCAGCAGATCCCTGAATGCCGAAATATTTTCTTTTTGTTGACCTGTTAAAAGTGACACTCTTAATGATCGTGGCAATTTAGAGATACATAATTGAATGAGTGCAGATTCACTATAGGGTTCACTTAAATACTGATTTTGTTGCACCATGTGCTCAAAAAATTGCGTCACACTGGGAAAATTTGTGTTTTCATAATTTGGCAAACTAATTAGCTGATCTTTAATTCCGCGCTGTGTCGTCTTCGACCAGTACGCTGATAGAAAAGCATTCTGAAACTCTTCTACTGAATAACATTGCCTCGCGATCGGTCTCATACGAGTTGCCGGTTCGCCTTCCAAAAAACTACAAATGAATTCAAGTTTGTGTGTTACAGGCCAAGTCGGTGGAAAAGCAAAGCTAAATTGTTGTATCCAATCTAGCGGGTGAATCTGTGTTCTGTCGTTTTTAAACACTTTAAACTTCCTCACTGACAGAAAATGTTTGTAATCGAAATTATCGTCTCTGTGTGATGGAACAGGTTCAGGATTGTACGAGAATCTATTGAACTGTGGTTCGGAATCTAAGTCCCGTACTCTCTGTAGATTACTCAAATTACACGCGCTGCGTGAGTCTGGCAAATATTCGAAAAGTGGCGTCTGCTGTGATGTGTTATTAACTGAAATGTTTTTCATCTCTGTTACTTCTTGTTGTAAACTTGACAACTTTCTACGCAAGGTGTTATTAGACGAATCGATCTCATTAATTGTCTGCTGTAAATTTTGAAATTCAGGTGTTTGGTTAAATGAAACCGGTGAAGTATCGTCTGATTTGCTGTCATTATTACTTTCAATAGCATCAATACGACTGGCCAATTCATCATATTTTTCAGTCAGTATTTTTGCCTGATCATCGGTTTTAGAATCGGTGGCATTAATCTGTTTTTCCAACTTGCGTGTAGTTTCGTTCAGTTTTCTAACGTCAGCTTTGACGACGTCGGAATCCTGTGTTAGTTCTAATTGTTCGAGTCTGTCGGTCACTGTTTGAAAATCGGTTGTGTATGTGTCTGTTTTCGACTTAAGATCCGAAATTTCGTCACGTAATTCTGTGTTCGACTGTTTGATGGTATTAATTTCGTCGGACACTGTGGCAATATTGTTGTCTACATATGTTTTCGCCTTCGCAAACATTTTACGTTTGTCTTCTTGTCTCTGTGCAGTGATTGTTTCCATGACTTGACGTTTGACTTTATTTTGATCATCAATAAATTTGCGGAAACGCGTATCACTGTTCTGTATGTGAAGACTAAGACGTTCGTTAATTTGTGTGTTCTGTTGGTCGAATTTCGCGTCAATCTTTTCATCCATTGTGCGCGAAAGTTCTGCTGTCATTGCTTTAAACTCGTCGCGTAATTGTGTAGCTTTTTCAGAGCATTGTTTAGCGACTCCGCTAATTTCGTCTCTGGGTGTTTCTGTTGCAGCTGTTTGTAATTCCCTTAATTCCTGAGCAACAGACTTAATTTCTTCGCTACTTTTTTTTGAACAAGCCTCGATTTCCTCGCGTAACTGTTCCTTAGTGTCATGGCACTGCTCAGCAACGGCTCTAATTTGTTCACTTAGCTGTCTGGAATTGTTGTCTAATTTTTCATTTAACTTGTCTTGTTTTTCGTTCTGTTGTTTGTTCTCTTCAAGAATTTGCAACAATAATGCCCTAATTGGATCCGACACAAAATTAGCATTTCTATTCTCTGTGCTGTTTAATGGTCGATCTGGAATTGTCTCGCTTTCAGTAACCATTTGGTTATTCTGTACTTTACAAAAAGGTTTATCAGTCGGATGTGTACTGTCAGACATTATTTCGGAATTAAATAAATCCGGCGTACTTTGTGTATCCTGCTCATTTTCATTAGAGAAATTTGTCTGTACGTTATTTGAATTTTCCAAACCGGGTGTGTTAAGCTGGGCAGCGCTCATTCCAACAGAACGCCCCGCGTCATCAATTGTCGTCAAATCAACAGAGGAGACAATTGAGTTCTCTTGTTCATCATTAGGGTAAAAGTCGTCATTCGCGATTGGAACGCACTGACTGTTAGTGAACACAGCATTGTCATCATTACACTGCGTGTCACTAGTACTATTGGTCACGTTGTTTAAGTCGGTAATTTCGTTCATAATGCCTCGCGACGTACTATTAATAGTCTTTCGCGGCATTTTTACAATAGTCACAATTATACTCAAAAACAAATAAGCACAATGCAAAAATAACACACAAAATTACAACAGAGCAACGAATTGCCGATGATCTAAGGAGAGAAAGTCACAAATTAGTAAAAGCGTTGCGCCAAATTATAATTATATTTAAGCAAATAAGAGCAGATATCTGACTGTTTTACAAAAGATTCTCACGAAATACGATCCTGGACTGGGTGTCGCCAAGTGTAACCTCCCCACAAAATAAAAGTCTAATCTTACTCAAATGGAAATGGACCTAGAGCTAAGTGTAACCTCCCCACAATAATATTGAATGACTATATTTATTAGAAATGGTGCCACAGCTAAGTGTGACCTTCCCACAGAAATTTTAAAAGGACAATACTTAATAGAAATGGAACCAAGCGTAACCTTCCCGCAAAAATATTAATGACAAAGACAATTAAACAAAAATTAGCAATCTGATCCAAATATAACTTCCCATAAAATAATGAAACATGATCCCTTGACAATGAAACTACAGTGATAATCAAAACTCAATTTAACCGAAATGTCGGTCTTTGGCCCTGTGCAAAAATCAGAATTAATTTCTTACCTTAGTATAACTGCATGTGAAATATCTGCTCTTATTCTGCGCCAGGAGGAGATGCATCGCAATAATTAAATTTTTTTTTGAAGTTAACTGAAAATTTTCTTTAAAGGAAATGGAAGGAATTCGAATCATTGTTTAGTTAAAAATTGCTTTGAAATCAGATTATTATTGGGGCGATTTGAAAATTAATTACAACGAATATAGATTAGATTATGTGATGAGCGCAAAGCTGCATGAATACTTATTTAATAAAATTAAACCTCATCCTGAATCTCGACCATTGCTGTGCCGACGCCCGCCGACTGCTCTGGGCTACCGCTACTCACAGACTCCTAGCACTACTGAGGACTGACTACTACAGACAGACTGCTCGCTACTGCGAGTCGAGCGCAACTGCTCTGGTCAGAGATTCTACAATGTCTCAGCATCGCTGCCGCACAACATACGTGTTTCAACTTTTACATTTACGGTGAAGCTGCAAAAGTGTACTGTGGTCACGAAGCGCTAGGTTTTCTGTTGATACGTCAGCTATTGCCTGATCGATTAGCGCAATGCTCTCTTACTCCCCTCGACTACTAGTTAAAGACGATGGATATTAATGGAAGTGACAATGTAATAGCAGACATCTTGTCTCACTTACTGTCAGGCACGGACAAACTCAGAATTAATAGTGCAAGTATCGGAATATAAGGATCAGTCGTACAGGCGCAAGTTTTAGCAGATTTGTCGCAATATGTCTGTTCTGCAGAACACTAATCAAGTATGGACAGAAATAATGACAGAATTGTCACAGGTCCTGGCATGTCCTTTACCTAGAACAAAAAAATCGAAAATCCAAACCTGTTCCACTGTAAGGTTCTGAATCTGATGGATGGTATGTGTGTGCTGTGCTGTGCCGTGCTGTGTGTTTGTGTGTGTGTGTGTGTGTGTGTGTGTGTGTGTGTGTGTGTACATCAAACATGACTTCATGTGGTATATGCACGTGACATGGGGCACGTCGGCATAAACAAGTGTGTGACTACTATGAAAATGTGCTGCTACGCAAAGAATATAAAGAGAGAAGTGTAAACTATTGTATGAACATTTGACATCTACCAAAAGGTAAAACACATGAACTTATCAAACAAAAACGTATTGCATACTCACAAATCCAATGCAATTATTATCAATCGACCTTACAGGATGGTTACCAAATGCCAGAATTTGGATTAAGTATTTGCTTGCCATATGTGATACTTTCACAAAATGCATGAAACTGCATACTCTGACAATATCTGTGCTGTGCCATGCTGTGATCAGGCACTTAGCGAAGGATCATATACCTAACATCGACATGTCTCAGGCGTGCGTGACTGACAATGCTGCATACTTTTCCAGTTTCATGCTTCCACCCATAGGCAAGCCCAGTTGATAGAATATGCAAAGAATTTAATCGACTTATGAGGATATAAGTACCTAACCGCTATACGAAGTGGGTATTTTGTATACCATCCTTCGAAAAGATTCATAATAACTTACCTCATGCCACAACAGGAAATGCACCAGCTGAGGTATTGATGGGTAAAGCAGATAGGGTTGAATGGCTGAGTCCATTACCACAGTTTCGTAGGCAGACCAAGCAGCAGTACCAGAGCCGTAATGAAGCCTTGGTTAATTTGTCTCTATGCGCCCAGGCAAAAAAAGCAAGGTGCGACTCTCATGTGAACAGGACACAATCATTTGAAGTGAATGATCTGATGTTACTGGGATGTCATCTGACGTCCTCTGTATTACTGAGAAAGAATAAGAAATGGCAACTGTTTTATGCAAGTTCATACCAAATCATCAACATTCCACATAAATGTAGCTATGTATTAGCTGACATAAAAACTTGCCAGGCCAAGACACTTTATCCGTAAGTAAATTAAGAAATATGTATATGACGTGTAAAACTGGTAGATCTTTGTTCGCCACTTTCATATATCTAATGGCTTGCTACTAGTTTGTAAGGTAACCTTACTGGCCAATCAGCCGAAAGAAATATTTGAAAGCAACTGCCTGCGGTAGTAGTTCTTCAACTTTATGCCGTAAAGATGGAGTACTCACTGTAGACGACTAAAAATAAAGCTATGAACAAAAGGTGAATTCTCAGAAGTCAGCCTGCCATAAGAAGTACTTGAGTATTTTCAATTGAAGTTTTAGTGTATTTGTAGTGTAATATAATTATGTAATATGTTTATGTATAAATCAGAGATGAATTCGAATAGGATACAACACCATCTGGATGTTCTTGGGTTAATAATTACGCTTTAGTTAGGAACGTATATGCTTCATGTAATCTGAGGAACATCCACTGTCGTCCTAATGGAGACATCTCCATAGGAATTTTGGCCGTGCGGTTAAAGGCGCTGCAGTCGGGAACCGCAAGACCGCTACGGTCGCAGGTTCGAATCCTGCCTCGGGCATGGATGTTTGTGATGTCCTTAGGTTAGTTAGGTTTAACTAGTTCTAAGTTCTAGGGGACTAATGACCTCAGCAGTTGAGTCCCATAGTGCTCAGAGCCATTTGAACCATTTTTTCCATAGGAATTTTAAAATTCGGTAATAATATACCTGAGTATAAAATCTATGCCAATTATTGTAGTCAGGCGTCTGTAGCCAGACCCACAAATTTTGTGGTCCGGTATTTGACACAGGTGTAGGAATATATGAATAGAGTATGAATACTTAGGGCAAGGTACAGGACTATGTACAGGGCTATTACAAATGATTGAAGCGATTTCATAAATTCACTGTAGCTCCATTCATTGACATATGGTCACGACACACTACAGATACGTAGAAAAACTCAAAGTTTTGTTCGGCTGAATACGCACTTCAGGTTTCTGCCGCCAGACCGCTCGAGAGCGCAGTGAGAGAAAATGGCGACAGGAGCCGAGAAAGCGTATGTCGTGCTTGAAATGCACTCACATCAGTCAGTCATAACAGTGCAACGACACTTCAGGACGATGTTCAACAAAGATCCACCAACTGCTAACTCCATTCGGCGATGGTATGCGCAGTTTAAAGCTTCTGGATGCCTCTGTAAGGGGAAATCAATGGGTCGGCCTGCAGTGAGCGAAGAAACGGTTGAACGCGTGCGTGCAAGTTTCACGCGTAGCCCGCGGACATGCTGGAAAATTGGCTCATGCCACAACTGGAGACCGACAGCGCCGACTTCATCTTTCAACAGGATGGTGCTCCACCGCACTTCCATCATGATGTTCGGCATCTCTTAAACAGGAGATTGGAAAACCGATGGGTCGGTCGTGGTGGAGATCATGATCAGCAATTCATGTCATGGCCTCCACGCTCTCCCGACTTAACCCCATGCGATTTCTTTCTGTGGGGTTATGTGAAAGATTCAGTGTTTCAACCTCCTCTACCAAGAAACGTGCCAGAACTGCGAGCTCACATCAACGTTGCTTTCGAACTCATTGATGGGGACATGCTGCGCCGAGTGTGGGAGGAACTTGATTATCGGCTTGATGTCTGCCGAATCACTAAAGGGGCACATATCGAACATTTGTGAATGCCTAAAAAAACTTTTTGAGTTTTTGTATGTGTGTGCAAAGCATTGTGAAAATATCTCAAATAATAAAGGTATTGTAGAGCTGTGAAATCGCTTCAATCATTTGTAATAACCCTGTATTTCATGTGGATACCAAAAAAAATTGTTATTGTCTACAAGACGAACACAAACTAAAAACTGTGTACATAAAAATTTATAAGTGTCTTGTGTACTAACAAGAACGTTTAGTAAAATGTGTTAGTGCCACTAAACCGTGAAGTAATGAGTTTATAAATAAAAGGAAACTTCTTGGTAGAGGACAAAGTAAATATTGGACGTTATTTCAAGAACGACGATATAATCCAGTTTATTCGTAAAATCAAGTTGTGAGTTGTAAATAGGGTGCACTTAAACTCTGTACAATGAGTACTGGGAGACATCGGTGACATACGTAAATGTTTGTGCCCAATGCGTTTGGAACTGCTTGAAAATATTCGCAGTCAACAATCGGTATGCTTCTGTAATTGCCAGCAACGGCGAATGTACTTGTTGCGGCGTACCAGCGAGCCCGCGCTAGCTGTGAACTGTCAAACTTCACCAAAATAGTGTGTTTACAAATACTGAACTGTACATAGCGCATATGACAATGTAAACAAAGTAGAATCTGTGTGAAATGCAACGCCAAGACAAATATTCTGAGCCGCGCGGGGTAGCCGCGGAAGTTGGAGTCCTCCCTCGGGCATGGGTGTGTGTGTAGTCCTTAGTGTAAGTTCCAATTAGATTAAATAGTGTCTAACCCTAGGGACCGATGACCTCACCATTTTGGTCCCACAGGAACTTACCACCACCAAACATTCTGCAGTACTGATCCTGAATGAATAATAATAAATAAGTAATTTTCGTGCGTTTCCTCCGCAGCGTGTAACATCTGAATTAAACTGTGTCTAATGCCACGTTTGAATGATTTCATGAACACGAACACCTCAGATGCACGGAATAGCAGTACAGGGATACAGTTCCAGAGAACGGCACACTAGCTGCTGCAGCCAAGCTGTCGTCCGTGGATGATCTGGAGCTCGACCTTCGGTTCCGGACGGGCGTTAGGCAACATCTCGACGGATCCAGCAGCACACCTTCAATCTCGTCGGAGAAGACTCCAGTGATGGAGGAGATCGACGCAAAGAAACGCCAGTAGAATAACCACCACACACTCAATTAATTCCTGTACATGGTCATTCTAGGGGGGCTTCGTGGCGTCGCTATACGTTCTCACAAAATGTACTTCGACGAAATATATATGAGACTGAATGATATTATGTGGACTTATGGACGATCCTATTATCAAGAATAATAAATTTTGTAAAACTTATTGATATACTGAATCACAGACGAGTTGCGTCGTGTAGACATTTTATGGTAATCGTATTAAAGAGAATTATTAGCTATGATTTCTCTGTATATAGAGGAGACAATGTGCGCTCCTCTTCTCTTGTTCGTCTTCTCTCTTGTTCTCGTAAATGGGATAGCAGCTTACGCAGCCATATCAGGTCTGTAACCGTGTATATAATGAATTAACTGATAAAATCGATAGTTGTTTAAAGCTGATTATTTCAGGACTTCATCCGTAGTTGTGTGTGCCCTGCGTCAGATATCTGCATTATTTCAGCGTTCATAGCAGGCCGACTGCAAAACAATCTAGCAGCACGTGATAGACCACATCGCCGCCATTTAGCTGCGAAATTGCATTTAAACCTTTTTCTTTCTATCAGCGCAACAAATACTAATACTTTCTTTCACAGAACAAGGCGGACCTGGCCCTGCCAATATTTTATGTTTTTTCCAGTTAGATGGACTTTATATAATTTTTTGTGCTGCTGGCCTATGTGTGACAAAGAGCCATTACAATTATGTTCCCAGTTAAATAGTATGAGAGCAACTAAATGAACACTGGAGTTAATCAAAACTATTTACTATTTAATTTCGGCGAGAGATTTCACATGGAATTTAGTGTTACAGCCGGGCGGAGTGGCCGAGCGGTTGTAGGCGCTACAGTCTGGAACCGCGCGACCGCTACGGTCGTAGGTTCGAATCCTGCCTCGGGCATGGATGTGTGTGATGTCCTTAGGTTTGTAGGTTTAAGTAGTTCTAAGTTCTAGGGGACTGATGACCTTAGAAGTTAAGTCCCATAGTGCTCAGAGCCATTTGAACCATTTTTAGTGTTACAATGTCTGTCTACGACGTAGTGCGTTAGGACTAGCCACGATTGTGTATTATCCCCTGATTTTAAAATCATGCTCTTTAGTATTGTAATTGCAATAATTCGTTGCAAGTCTCAGTGAAATAATCTTGTGGCAAGTTAGTAAACGGCATGTTACTTACACAGACTCGAAACGAACTAAAATACATCAGCCGCAAATTCTATTAATGAACTTTAACGATGGCAAACCTAAAAAGCTAAATGTTAACCAAAAATAACATTTGCATTCAAATATCAGCTAACACACCGTCATGTTTCACTGTCGCTTCTCATTGATGACATTTTTTCTCTCTCAACGGTGTCAGCAATACTATGCCACACTCTGAGAAGAGTCTCATGTTGAAGTTTTTGCGTTTGTATTATTTATTAACAAATGAAACCTCGTGACCAGCACTAAGTCACCTCTCAACGGTGTCAGCAATACTATGCCACACTCTGAGAAGAGTCTCATGTTGAACTTTTTGCGTTTTTATTATTTATTAACAAATGAAACCTCGTGACCAGCACTAAGTCACTCATTTTCTCTGATCGCTGTACGAAACATTAATTTCGAAATGACTCCATATCTATTTGCTACTGTGAACTTTTTCGTTTATTCTCACTCCAATTTCAACCTTAAATTATTTTCAAAACGATGGATGAAAAAAAGGTGAATGCCGAGTTTTACTTGATGGGAAACAATGTCATGTTCGCTTTGTCCACTTTCTTGTGTATAAATCCGTGTCCTGACACTACCACTTTCGTGAGAGAAATACTGTATTTGGTTGAAACTGTCAAGCGTTATCATTTGCAGTACGCAGGAAGGTTGAAGTCACGCTTATTTCTAAGTAACAAACATTCAGAATCGTCATACAAGGTATGTTTTCCACTTTTCACTGTTGAGTGCTTGCTGCGCCTTTGTTCATCGCGTGGTGTCTAAAGCCCGTACTGCTCATGAGGGACAACAGGCTTGAGTGATTCATAGAATAATTCCTGCCAAATATTTCTGTTCTTTGGTCAGAACTTCCAAGTCATTGAAGCGTCATTAATAATGATAAACCATTACCCTATTTTCAGAGACGTTTTAGACACAAGAAATAGAAATTCATGGTTTTCTCCTTTATAGCCGCAATTTTTATTCAAACCCGTTTGTTACTGACGAATTTCTGGATGAGTATCTTTGTCAGCTAGGTTTCACAGCACAGGAACACAGCCCGTAAACATAGCTGCTTACCAAATTGTGTGCTCATATGTGTAATGACTCATTTTCAGTCACTACACGAACCAGAAGAATGCAGCAGTAGCAAATAAATAAAGCTGGTATATTTTACAGCGTACAGTAAAATCTCTTATAATGCAAGCAAGGCATATATTATTTACGACGTCAGCAATATGGAAACAACGCTGCTGCTTTACAAGAATAAAAAAATCCCAAGAATTACTAGGATTACTGTTTTAAAACACCACAGTCTCGCATTATCTCAGAGTAAATATGTCATGAGTTTCAGCGACTCTAACGTGTGCCTTTTTCAATTTCGTCTTGTAACGCTGGCATACTCCTTCGTTCCCACTCTTTGGCCCTTAAACTTCATACTTGTGAAAACTATGGAATCTGAACTCAGTCCCGTTTTCTCATTGGTGGAGCTGATCAAAGTCGTACGACCAAAACCACTTTGCCGTAGTTTTTCCTGCTGCTCAGCTTCCGCAAACCGTCAGTTACCTGGAACCGAAAAGCCTATGATTGCATAAAACACTTTTAAAATTTTTCCTTCAACATTCACGCGATAAAACTCACCTTGCTGAGAGATAAAAAGCAGTCAACTATGGGCTTTATTTTCCGGCTGGCGTGCAATCGAAATATCTGTTCCATTACACATCGTGCACCCTGAGGACTGTTTTCCAGGAAGTCCCCAGCATTCACACCCGTTACAATCACATTCTTCCTGATTATCTCCGAAGAGGCTATATTTCCGCTGTTCCAAGTCGGTTTTCCCAACCAACACGCTTTTGGATATGCAGCTGAGCTGTTTGAACCTGAAAAACCAATCAAATTCAATATTTCATTCGCAGCCAATGTTACAAGTTAATAGCACCGACCACTAATAAGCGACATGTTTTCCGAGTAGTTCAGTTTAGTCAAGTCCGATTAATTAAGATCTGCGAGGAGAAAACTTTCTTCCTCTTTCCAATTGTATGTGTGGTGTGCGTTTTCAAGTTCAAACGTGTGCAGGACAGAAGAGTTCAGTTCCGTTGTACTGCAACATCACAAAAATCTTTTATCACAGGTACGTTAATTGTAGTTCAGTGGCATTTAACAGTAAGCATAGAGAAGCTAGAGCTGTTGTAACTGCCGGCCTCTGTGACCGAACGGTTCTAGGCGCTTCAGTCCGGAACCGCGCTGCTGCTACGGTCGCTGGTTCGAATGCTGCCTCGGGAATGTATGTGTGTGATGTCCTTAGTTAGGTTAGTTAGGTTTAAGTAGTTCTAAGTTCATGGGGACTGATGACCTCAGATTTTAGGTCCCATAGTGCTCAGAGCCATTTTTTTTTCTATTGTAATTTGATTTCCGAAAATACAAATACACTGCTCTGGTAAACTTAAGGACGAGCTGGATAAAGTAACATTACATATTAAATATTCAGTGGAAATGAATCAAAGTGCAGGACCATGTTTCCAGAGGCATCCCAGTTGTGCACAGAAATCAGGACGTCACATGGCGTGAGGTCAGCGTGATAGTTTCGCCAAATGAGATTGGTTCCACAACACGAGGAAAATGAAGGAACGGGAGAAGACTGTGTATGTTAATCAGCGAGTAGTTAGGACGTATTGTGGTGGTGTTCATTACAACACGGCCCAGGGACGACATTTCACACGGGGAAGAATCATCGGGAAAATGGAAGAAGGACGCAGTGTGACGAGTGCAGCCCAGGAGTTTGGTATTGTTCACAGCAATGTTTCACGTTCATGAGTTGCGGTCCGAACCACAGGCACTCCTTAGCCGAAGGTGAGGAGGCGGCCGACCACAGTCAGCTACAACACAGATGACCGCTACATTGTGCAACTGGCAAGAAGAGATCCACATTAAAAAGCAGCTGCAATTGCAGCCACATCTAACAGAACAGCCAGATTTAACAGCGACTGTATGTGGGTGGTCTCTTTGGCTAATGACTAGTACGTTGTGTTCCATTGATACCTCGTTGACACCTTTTGCGATGGTGCCGATAGCATAGGAACCAGAGGAAAGTGGGATCATGCACTCTTGTCGGATGAGAGCAGATTCAGTCAGAATAGTGATTCTGGACGCATCCTCATATGGCGAGGGGCGGGAATACGTGATGCAACCAGGAACTTTGTCTAACATGATCGTTTTGGTTGTCCAGTGGTTATGGTTTGGACGGGTTGAAGATGCATAGTGTCGCACGGACGTACCGAACGCCTAATCTTTCAACACGGTACAGTGATTGGTCAATTATATTGTGTCACTGTAGTCCTTCTCCCTGTACGTCTTTTCAGGGTGCATTCGGCCCTAACTTTATGAAAATGCGCGACAACGTCGAACAGCACAGGTGAACAGGCTTCTGGAACAAGATGATGTTCGACGAATGGACTGCCCGCACGTACCCCCGACCTAAATCTTATCGAACACGTGTGGGATGAGTTGGGGTGACGTACCGCAGCACATCCACACGCATCAGCGACCACCCAGCATTTTTCAACCGTGCTGGTGGACGAATGGAACACCCTACACAGTATCATTTCTGTTTATGTCACTGAGTATTTCTTTCAGTTATCTTCTGTACGGTACTGTACTATACTCTAACAGTTCTCGGTATGATCCAAGTTTCACCGAGCTAAGTTACTTGGCAATGGCACATCAAACAAGTTAGTTTTGTCTTCAAGATTTGCACTCCAGTGTAAATTGTTCTTTTAGTTCCTTGGAAATAAGGGGAATTTGTTGACACTCAAAGCTCTACTGACTTCGTTATGTTGACATTAATATAGTGTCTGTCAGACCTATTAACAAAATACAACTACTACTAAAAAATAATAATAATAGCAGAATGTAGTTTTCCTGCTGAATTTAAGAACAGTCTGTGAAGTAGGTGCACGTGTCTTGTCTGTCTTTACCATGGAAGTCTCCAGATATTTGTCCAAAAGGGCGAATTTTGTGAAATCGTCCTATTAGATATAAGTGATGTGGTGTATTTGGAAACGTGTCGCACCCGAGAATTACACTACTGGCCATTAAAATTGCTGCACCACGAAGATGACGTGCTAAAGACGCGAAATTTAACCGGCAGGAAGAAGATGCTGTGATATGCAAATGATTAGCTTTCCAGAGCATTCACACAAGGTTGGCGCTGGTGGCGACGCCTACAATGTGCTGACATGAGGAAAGTTTCCAACCGATTTCTCATATACAAACAGCAGTTGACAGGCGTTGCCTGGTGAAACGTTGTAAGGAGGAGAAATGCGTACCATCACGTTTCCGACTTTGATAAAGGTCGGACTCTAGCCTATCGCGATTGCGGTTTATCGTATCGCGACATTCTGCTCGCGTTGGTCGAGATCCAATGACTGTTAGCAGAATATGAAATCGGTGGATTCAGGAGGGTAATATGGAACGCCGTACTGGAACCCAGCGGCTTCGTACCACTAGCAGTCGAGATGACAGGCATCTTATCCGCATGGCTGTAACGGATCGTGCAGCCACGTCTCGATCCATGAGTCAACAGATGGGGACGTTTGCAAGACAACAACCATCTGCACGAACAGTTCGACGACGTTTGCAGCAGCATGGACTATCAGCTCGGAGACCATGGCTGCGGTTATCCTTGACGCTTCATCACAGACAGGAGCGCCTGCGATGGTGTACTCAACGACGAACTTGGGAGTACGAATTGCAAAACGTCATTTTTTCGGATGAATCCAGGTTCTGTTTACAACATCACGCTGGTCGCATCCGTGTTTGGCGACATCGCGGTGAATGCACATTGGAAGCGCGTATTCGTCATCGCCATACTGGCGTATCACCCGGCGTGATGGTATGGGGTGCCATTGGTTACACGACTCGGTCACCACTTGTTCTCATTGACGGCACTTTGAACAGTGGACGTTACATTTCACAGTGTTACGACCCGTGGCTCTACCCTTCATTCGATCCCTGCGGAAACCTACATTTCAGCATGATAATGCACGACCGCATGTTGCAGGTCCTGTGCGGGCCTTTCTGGATACAGAAAATGTTCGACTGCTGCCCTGGCCAGCACATTCTCCAGATCTCTCACCAATTGAAAACGTGTGGTCAGTGGTGGCCGAGCAACTGGCTCGTCACAATCCGCCACTCACTACTCTTGATGAACTGTGGTATCGTGTTGAAGCTGCATAGGCTGCTGTACCTGTACACGCCGTCCAAGCTCTGTTTGACTCAATGCCCAGGCGTATCAAGGCCGTTATTACGGCCAGAGGTGGTTGTTCTGGGTACCGATTTCTCAGGATCCATGCACCCAAATTGCGTGAAAATGTAATCGCATGTCAATTTTAGTATAATATATTTGTCCAATGAATACCTGTTTATCATCTGCATTTCTTCTTGCTGTAGCAATTTTAATGGCCAGTAGTGTACATTTGACAGGAAGTATAGTTTGTCAAACGATTCATACTTTCAGGTAAATATTTTTGGAAGCTATATTATTTTGATACCTAAAAGGTAAACGTATTTCTACCTACAAATCCATACTCTGGAAAGTCCATGGTAGAGGGTACGTCCCGTTGTACGAATTAACAGGGTTTTTTCCAGTCCGATACTTGTATGGAGCGGGGAAAGAATGATTGCTTAATTGTCTCCGTGCGTGCTGTAATTATTCTGATCTTATCTTCACGATCTCTATGGGATCGATATATACGGGTTGCAGTATATTACTAGAGTCATCAATCAAAGCCGGTTACAGAAACTTCGTAAGTAGACTTTTTCGGGATAGTTTCATCTACCTTCAGGAGTATGTCAGTTCATTTATTTCTGCATCTATGTGACTCTCTACCACAGATTACACGAAACTGTTGCCCTTCTCTTTATACATTCAGTAGCTTCCGTCAGTCCTGTTTGATACTGGTCCCACACACGCATGGGCAATATGGGTCGCATGTTTGATTTGTAAGCTATATAAGCTATCCCTTTGTAGACTGATTGCATTTCGCTAGTATTATGCCAATGAACTGAAATTTGCTACGTGCTTTACCCACGACTATGCCTTTGTAATCTTTCCATTTGACTCCCTACAAAGTGTTACACCTAGATACTTGTATCTGTTTAGCCATTCCAGCTGTGATTCACTGTCTTTATAGTCAAAGGATGTGCACAATTTTACATTTCTGCACATTTAAAGCAAGGTGACAATCTGCGCACCATTTTGAAATCTTATTAACATCTGAGTGAATGTTTGTGCAGTTTCTTTCAGACTTTACTGCATTATGGATAACTCCGTCATCTGCGAAAAGTCTGATGTTGCTATTAATATTTATTACCCGCAAGGTTATTAATATATAACATGAATAGCGTGGAACCCAAGACACATCTCTGGGGTACACCCCAAGTTACCTCTACATCTGTCGATGACTTTCCATCCAAGATAACATTCTGCATCCTTCTTACCAATAAATCCTCAATCAAGTCACAGATTTAGCCTGATAACCCATAGAATCGTAATTTTGATAATACCTTAGGTGTGGTACTGAGTCAAATGTTTTTCGGAAATAGAGAAATACTGCATCTACCTGACTGCCTTGATACATGGCTTTTAGTATGTCTCATGAGAAAAATACGAATTAGGTTTTATACGACCGGTGTCTTGGAAATCTGTGCGAGTTGAGGGTTATTCTGTTCGAGATAACTCATTATTTTTGAGCTCAGACTATGTTCTAAGATTCCAAAACAACGTGATGTCAAGCATAGTGGACGGAAGTGCTGTGAATCACTTCTACCCTTGCTGTATACGGGTATGACATGTGCTTCATTGTTCTAGGTATAGAGTAGCTAACTCTGCTGTAAATTGGATATAGAATCTGACGGGGTTTCCGCTGGGCTCTGGTGCTTTGTTCAATTTTAATGATTTCAGCTGTTTGTCAACTCTACTGACACTAATATCAATTTCACTCATCTTTGCAGTGGAACGAGGATTAAATTGGAGCAATTTTCCTGGGTTTTCCTGCATAAAGGAACATGTGAAAACGGAATGTGAGATTAACACACTTCCCTTCACATATCCCCACAAGGAAAAAACCGCATTGTGTCATATCTGGTCATCATGGTGGCCAAGAATGCCGGCCAGTATCTCGGGGTCCCGTGCGCCCTATTCATTGCTAAGGCAGAGTGTGATTGAACAAACTGACATACGTTGTTGTGCCAATGTGGTGGAGCTCCGTCCTATTTGGGAAACAAAGTCATCGGGGTCTTGAAATTGCGGAAAAAGTCAGTTCTGTAGCATCTGAAGATAGACCTATGCTGGATAGGGCGCGCGGGACCCCGAGACACTGCCCTGTATTCTTGTCCTCCAGCATCGCCAGACATGATCGCATGCGATTTTTTCTTTTAAGGATAGTGTGTTCATTCCCCCTTTACGCTATGACATAAAAGACGTAAAGAATGGAATAACAGCGGCCATAACTCCTGTGAAACAAGATAAATTCTGTAAAGTTTATGACGAATTTAGCTGTCGGCTAGATGTTGTTCGTGCTGCTGGTGGTGGACACATAGAGCATTTGTAATAGCACAGCTAAAACTTCAAGATTTTGTAAGTATTTTGCGATTCATGTCATGTTCGTAGTGTTTTTATCAATACATATGGACATCTTGGGTTGTCGGGTGTTCTGCCGGATATCAGCGCCGTACTTGCACGATATTTCGGTCACGTAGCTCGTAACCTTCATCAGGTGCGACCTGAGACTGCTCCTCGAGTGGACCTGGTCCAGTATTTATGCCTATGGCCTTCCCCCTCCACCAACGGCTGCAGGCGCTTCCTCTGTGGTCCGCGCCCACCAGTCCCACTTTTGGGTGTTCCATCTTCGGTCTGGTGCTCCTGGCAGTCCGTCAGGGGCTCGTTTTCTATCTCCATGTCTCTGGTTCTTCTGTTTGTGCAGTGTTGCAGCTGGCCCCGTTGCTCCTTTAACAATTCCAGAGCCGGATCCCAGGCTCTGCTTAGCTGGTACCCTGTGTCACGGTTCATAAGATTAAAATGGCTGACGATCTTATGAACCGTGACACAGGGTACCAGCTAAGCAGAGCCTGGGATCCGGCTCTGGAATTGTTAAAGGAGCAACGGGGCCAGCTGCAACACTGCACAAACAGAAGAACCAGAGACATGGAGATGGAAAACGAGCCCCTGACGGACTGCCAGGAGCACCAGACCGAAGATGGAACACCCAGAAGTGGGACTGGTGGGCGCGGACCGCAGAGGGAACATCCAGAGCCGCAGTGGACGAAAAACGGAGCGGCAACGCTCCAACAGGTCGTGGTGAGCGGGCGCGGACCGCAGGGGGAACGCTTGGTACCCCAGACCGTAGATGAAACCCCCAGGAGCGGGGTTGGTGGGCGCGGACCGCAGAGGGAACGCCTAGAACCGCCGCGGACGGAAAACGGAGCAGCAACGCTCCAGCAGGTCGCAGGGAATGGGCGCGGACCACAGAGGAAGCGCCTGCAGCCGTTGGTGGAGGGGGAAGGCCATAGGCATAAATACTGGACCAGGTCCACTCGAGGAGCAGTCTCAGGTCGCACCTGATGAAGGTTACGAGCTACGTGACCGAAATATCGTACAAGTACGGCGCTGATATCCGGCAGAACACCCGACAACCCAAGATGTCATTAGATCGCCGGGAAAACCTGAAGAGTTACAATAAATATGGAGTTTTGAATTAGGGTCATTCTTTTCATAACACCCTGTATTATTAATAAAGATAAGGGTTTCACTTTTAGCAGGACGTGGAGTCCAGTTTTATTGGACATTAAACAACAATGGCCTTTATTACGACCAACAGATTCTTTTAATTGGAGAATGTCAAATAAAACACCTTTCAGCCGTCTAATTTCCAAACAGTTATTTCATTGGGTTATCAGTTTCGGCGATTTATTACGCCATCTTCAGACAATCTGACCGACGTGTAAGAAAATTGCAACCTCGGTTCCGGTCAAAATAAGAGCCACATTCAAAGACTAGTATCTGTAGATTTCTGCTTGATACAAAAATCGCTTTAAACGTCGCTCTAACAAGTAGAAATTTAAAGATACCAGTCTCTGAATAATGGCCCCTATGGCGAGTCTGGAACTGCGTGGAGTAATACCGGTGTCCACAGACAGTTTCCTTGTAAACCTGCGTTTTATTTTAACTATTAAGTGCCCTTTCTGATCAGAAAATTACAATTCTGTGCTGGCTCTCTGTAGTGGATGAGAATGTAGGTTTAGCTGAGTGTTAGGACGGACTTCTGCTCTGCCTTGGTGAGGGAGGACAGCGAGTTCCCGTTAGTTTTTGTGCCACAATAGCGGGATTAACTCGTTAAAAATGGACTGTACAAGCGCCCAACCGCACATTCCTGCGTGGCCTAAGTGACTCGTAGGTCCTACCGCGATAGAGAAATAGATCCTCCAGCCAAATGTTTAGGAGAGACGTTTCAGTGGTTCGTCATAACCCTCGGGAGAGGCTTCTAGAAGCATCTGATGGTTTTCTTTCCGGCCTGCATCGTCGCGTAGAAAAGTGTGATAGAGGATTGGTCGGCGAAGACAGCGAAAAAGCGCAGGTAACGTGCCGCCTTGGTCATTGGAGAGTAGGCAGATAGCTTTCGACGCTCCCGGAGGACACTAGTATTAGCTTTGGAGACACTGAAAGAGCAGTCAGATATTTTTGTAATTGCACATAAAACTGTCAGATCGCGTTGGGAAGTTACAGAAATTACGACGAATAATTCAGTTGCTAGGAATGATCAGATAAAAGCTGAGAGCAACTGGGGGTAAATTCAGTGCTGAGGATCCCAGACAGACTTTGGTCACTGCACGAATCAGAATCTTGTCGGGTATAGTAGATGAGTGGTGGAAGACAGCAGAAGTTGCTGTCGTATGGAGCTGCTACGGCCTGCACGCTGAAGTGGTAACGAACATGTAACTGTAAGGGTGGTTAAATGGTTCAAATGGCTCTAGGCACTAAGGGACTTAACATCTGAGGTCATCAGTCCCCTAAACTTAGAACTACTTAAACCTAACTAATCTAAGGATATCACACACATCCATGCCCGAGGCAGGATCCGAACCTGTGACCGTAGCAGCAGCGCGGTTCCGGACTGAAGCGTCTAGATCCGCTCAGCCACAGCGGCCGGCAAGGGTGGTTAGCGATGAGTTGTGGACCCCAAGGTAATTGAGACCTTCAGCAGTATTTCATCTTTAGTCTTTTGGAGAGTAGTTAAATTATGAGACAATTTATAATCATTGTTTCAGTTCGGATGAGCGTCCGGTTTGTTTTTGCAAAAAGACTTGCTTCAGAAATGGTCCATCCTGTTATTAACTATCGATGGTTTAATCAGCGGAGCTCTAGCTTGCCTCCCTCCGTTTGTCTTGTACACGCTCTGTAGCTTTCCTTGCTGAAGTATCTGTGGTCTCTTACATATCGCACAGATTTCTTTAACGGATCATATATCGTGTTTACATTATTAACATGTTCTCCAATGTAGTATCCGTTTCGTCATCGCACAGAGTACTCGCAACGCTGATCTTTCTCCCAGTTAATTTTCGTTCAGTTGTCGAATGCGTAGGGGCCAATTAGATGAAGCCAGTCTCCATTCTTTTGTTGTCAAATTCCATGTTAATTGGTCAAGAGAATGTCAATAAATGTTGCAGTTTGCATTGCTTCTTTAAAATTATGAATTTCGCCGTTCCACTTAGCTGCAGTCGGCAGTACGAGTCCGAAAGGTACCTACTGCGTACGAAGATCTAGTAGTCGTCATTCTAAGGCTCTACCGTGTTAGCGTTACCTTGCTTAGGGTCAGATAGAGATCTCTCTCTTAAAATGATTTCTTAGATTATTCATTTTTCTGTGGTTAGAATCGCTACGGCCATTGCACGTATGGGTAATGAATGATTCAAAATTATAACAAAAATGGGTGAGGATGCTGATGAGAGAACGATCAGCTATTAACTATTCATAAATTTTGTCAGTTACACTCACCAGACATCTGAAACGATCTGTACTACCATTAACCATAATAAATCAACAAGTACCCTTCACCAAGTAACGTATTACAGCAAGGTAACGCAAGACCGAACATTGCCGTCCACACCAGAGGCACCTTGAGGTATTTATGAATACTTGAGTGGTCTGCCCAGTCGCCTAATTTGTGACACACAGAGCCTGTATGACGGGAAGACATATTTTCACACCATCTACCAACCAACATTCTTCATAAACTGACAGAACATGTGTTTCAGGCACGTATTACAGCATTCTTCAAGATGACACAGGAGGCTGTTTCCTTTCAGGTTGCAACGGCTTCAAGAGGCTTTTCGTTTCCATGGACGCTGCACATCATACTGAGGCTGATGATGGAGATCTCTTCTTAACCATTTAATTCCTATTATAAGAGAAGCATCTACACAAAGTCTGAAAAATATCAAGTTTGAAAAATACTGGAATGATGCATTATACCGTACCACTATCCATTTCCGTCAGTGAATATAATGAACACGAAAGCCACGATACACCTCGGCATATTCCGCAGTGCTTGTTCTGCGGTTCAGTACAATTTCAGGCGCCAGAAATGAGAGAGAATTTTGTAATTATTACGAACTCTGTACTCTAGATTTCGGCCGCCTCCGTAGCTGTGTGGTCAGTGCGGCTGAGTGCCATGTGGAGCATCCGTGTTCGATTCCTGGTACTGCTACGGACTTTTTCTTTGTGGGAGGACTGGAACGAGATGCACTCAGCCTCGTGAGGTTAACTGAGTGGGCAGTTTAGTAGCGGTTCCGTGATCAAGAAACCCGACAACGGCCGGGAGAGCGTCGTGCTGATCACAAGCCCCTCCACAGTGCATCCCATGACGCCATTGGCGGAGGATGAGGCGATGACCGTTGAGGACCGATTATCCCGTCTATGGCCAGGCTGCTGAACGTCACTTTTTTACCTACCCTACTTTCCAGGAGGGAGCAAGTGATCCCCTTTCCCCTCCCGAGACCTTGTACAGCCTAAATAAGGGGCCGTAAGGTTCTTCATGAGTGCTTTCAAAATAGTGAGGCCTAGCATTAACTTTTAGCATCCTTCAATTTATAACACTCTTTGGCACACACCAGATTACATCTTTCAGGTGCTATGCAGTATGCCAGTCTATATTTCATCTTCTTTGTACATGCAACTAGGGGAAGAATCTTTTGGACCTGAATAAATGTTTCTCAACTTGGAGTGGTATAAAGTGGTTCAACACAAAATTCAGTGCGAGGTGTAACCTCACATTTCTTTTCCCCTCCGCTTTTTGATTTTCAGCCCATGTAAAATCGTGCGATACGAAAGTTACTCAGTCAGCCTGAGAGGCTAAATAACACAATACCAATTCGTCTTTCATTAATTACAATATTCAGAACAACATTCGACAGGGCGTTTAGACGTTTTACAACGACTCTATATTTTCTGTGCGGGGACCTAGATTAAAGCTTAGCATTACATCGAGCACGGAAAAAAATATAAATCTATAAGAGATTTTCTGACCATTAACTTTTAGCGCAATCGTAATCCATTAGAAAAGTTTTTATTCTTTCCAGAATGAGATTTTCACTCTGCAGCGGAGTGTGCGCTGATATGAAACTTCCTGGCAGATTAAAACTGTGTGCCGGATCGAGACTCGAACTGGAAACATCCCCCAGGCTGAGGCTAAGCCATGTCTCCGCAATATCCTTTATTTCAGGAGTGCTAGTTCTGCAAGGTTCGCAGGAGAGATTCTGTGAAGTTTGGAAGGTAGGAGTCGAGGTACTGGCAGAAGTGAAGCTGTGAGGATGGGGCGTGAGTCGTGCTTGGGTAGCTCAGTTGGTTAGCCGGCAAGGTAGCTTAGCGTGTTCGGTCAGAGGGTTAGCTGCCCTCTGTAATAAAAAAACTGAGTGAATGGATCAATAACGAACTTCAATGGGCGTCAGGAGGCGTCCGCCACGAACAATTGCAACGAACTATAACGAACAAGATGAGATTAAAAAAAAAATCAAGTTGGTTAAGCACTTGCCCGCGAAAGGCAAAGGTCTCGATCCGGCACACAGTTTTAATCTGCCAGGAAATTTTTATTCCTTCGTAATATTTCCTTCCATCTGCCACGGTAAGTTATTGAAGACATCGAAGCAAAACACAGAGCTCTACATAAATCAACTGCATTCCTCGCCATCAATTTTTATTACACATAGACTTTATAACATGTGTCGGAATGTATCCATCGTCACGTCTGATGCAAAAGTAAAAAACGTCTTTATAGACAAGGAACACAGGTGTTTTCCCTGAAAAAAATAACTCCTTCGCTGCAGCTATGACCAGATAGAACATTTCAGACGGCGGCGCGATAGCCTGTATTAATGGCTGTGGTCTCATTACGTAGTGTTCTTGTATGGCCTTACTGTTACCTGTCATTCTTGTCCAGATATAAATGTTTTCACTTTTGTAACTACTGATAGAATATTCCGAAACTCCAGATAAGTTGCAAATGTAATAAGGTTTACAGAAAAAACACACTTTTTCACACTTGTTTCACCCATGACTCATTATCTCAACCTACATTTCGATTCGTCAGCCCACTGTTTAGCAGTGCTGACAGTTGTTACTGAACATAGTGGTACAAACATAAAAAGCAAGAAATTGCAGTAATCAGAGAGGTTAGCTTTGGTAATAAATATACAAAGTAACACATACACACATAGAACAATAAAGTAAATAACTGACTAATCGTTTCATAGTGGGGCACAACGTAACAAAAATGGATTCGTTAACAGGCATGTTTGGTTGTTGTCAAGGAAGGGAGAGTGATTTCAGTATGTCTGTTTATCACTCGCCGGTAAGCATGTTTGTCGTGTATTCTTATGACACCCAGCATTTAAAAAAATAAAACAAAAGTAAAACAAGCTAGATAGTAGGCTAATGACCCTAAACTAAGGTAACAAAAGAGATACATAGTGAAACAAGAAGCTAACAGACACGTTTTTTTCCCGTAATCATGTTCTACCATATGCCACAATGAAATCTTCATGTGAGGATGCGCCTCAGTTGGACCAGCGTTCGTGCTGGACGTGCAGACCGCGTGAGACGACGCTTCATCCAGTCCCGAACATGCTCAATGGGGGACAGATCCGGAGATCTTGCTGGCCAGGGTAGTTGACTTACACCTTCTAGAGCACGTTGGGTGGCACGGGATATATGCGGACGTGCATTGTCCTGTTGGAACAGCAAGTTCCCTTGTCGGTCTAGGAATGGTAGAACGATGGGTTCGATGACGGTTTGGATGTACCGTGCATTATTCAGTGTCCCCTCGACGATCACCAGTGGTGTACGGCCAGTGTAGGAGATCGCTCCCCACACCATGATGCCGGGTGTTGGCAATGTGCCTCGGTCGTATGCAGTCCTGATTGTGGCGCTCACCTGCACGGCGCCAAACACGCATACGACCATCATTGGCACCAAGGCAGAAGCGACTCTCATCGCTGAAGACGACACGTCTCCATTCGTCCCTCCATTCACGCCTGTCGCGACACCACTGGAGGCGGGCTGCACGATGTTGGGGCGTGAGCGGAAGACGGCCTAACGGTGTGCGGGACCGTAGCCCAGCTTCATGGAGACGGTTGCGAATGGTCCTCGCCGATACCCCAGGAGCAACAGTGTCCCTAATTTGCTGGGAAGTGGCGGTGCGGTCCCCTACGGCACTGCGTAGGATCCTACGGTCTTGGCGTGCATCCGTGCGTCGCTGCGGTCCGGTCCCAGGTCGACGGGCACGTGCACCTTCCGCCGACCACTGGCGACAACATCGATGTACTGTGGAGACCTCACGCCCCACGTGTTGAGCAATTCGGCGGTACGTCCACCCGGCCTCCCGCATGCCCACTATACGCCCTCGCTCAAAGTCCGTCAACTGCACATGCGGTTCACGTCCACGCTGTCGCGGCATGCTACCAGTGTTAAAGACTGCGATGGAGCTCCGTATGCCACGGCAAACTGGCTGACACTGACGGCGGCGGTGCACAAATGCTGCGCAGCTAGCGCCATTCGACGGGCAACTCCGCGGTTCCTGGTTTGTCCGCTGTGCCGTGCGTGTGATCATTGCTTGTACAGCCCTCTCGCAGTGTCCGGAGCAAGTATGGTGGGTCTGACACACCGGTGTCAATGTGTTCTTTTTTCCATTTCCAGGAGTGTAGAAGAAAAACGTAACCTGCAGACCACTAGATATATTCTGAGAAACCTCTGAAAAGCATATAACGTGGTCAAGACGTTTACAGGGATTGAAAACAATAGAGTTATGGAAACATATTCTGCAGACCGTTAGATATCTTCTGAAAAAATCTTGAAAAACGTATATCGTGGTCATGACGTTTACAGGAATTGTAAACAAAAGGGTTCTACCCTCACTTTTGTTATTCTGAGCCAGCTCTCGCCATAGGTTTATAAACTGACAAAAGAGATACATGTAATTCCGGCAAAATTCGCTTAACATAAAGTTCAGTTAAATTTCAGGAATGTAAGCATCAGGACCCTGGTGCACTTTACACTTAAGTGTTGTACTGAAGCATGTGATACAACTGATGACCTTGAAGACCGTAAGTGTTGGCGGACGTTGCCTACATCTCAGGGAATGACGTCACCAATAACCTTGTATACATGACGCAATCGAGATGGTAATGAGCAGGAAGTTCGCAAGGTGACAATGGACCATAAATACTAGATGACATTGGTAAGAAATTTAAAACTCCAAGATTTAAAAAGCAGGATAATTTTAAAAATATGCCAGATGTTGCTGTTGAGAAATTTTGTTTGAATGATAGATTTAATCAAAATGCTTAAAAATGTAGGATGATGGTAGCGGAGAAGTGGAATAGCCAATGAGTATATTTGTTGGCCACACACTGAATTTAAAAAAAAAAAAAAAAACATTGAGTTACAGCAAGAAACCAGTAGGTAAAAGATGTAACATTGTTGGAAGTAATATACAGGGTGAGTCACTGACTATTGCCACCTAAAACAACTCTGAAAGTATGATAAGAGCTGAAACGTTTGTGGGACAACGGGGGCCGTAATATGATGTTGGCTTTTGTTGCTAGGCGGAGTCGCTTCAGAGATATGAAGGTCAACTTTGTTTTTTTAGATGGGATGCTATAGTTTGGTAGTTATTTTCTGATAATGGCTATCGAGACGAATCCAGTGATGTGTAACGGTAAGGTCTTTGAAGGTCAATCTTTACAGAAGGTGTTCGAAGTGATGACCATTGGTATCAATGTAGTGCTCCAATCTTCTTATCATGGATGGAGTGAGTGGTATTCCTCATCGAAGCACGTGCTCTGACAATTCCCTCTCGGATATCTTAAGGGTGTAGTTGGAACGAAACAATGTCTTTTACAAGAAAAAATCCAGAGGTGTCAAGCCTGGTGAACGAGCCGGCCAATACAAATCTCCTCCGCTTCCAATCCAACGATTTGGGAATTAACTCTGCAACTCATATCTAGCCATCAACGAAAAATGTGCCGGACACCCATTTTATTTTATTTATTTTATTTATATGTCAAGTTCCATAGGACCAAATTGAGGAGAACGTCTCCAAGGTTATGGAACGTGTCAGTACATAAAATTGCTACATAAAAGTTATAACAGATAAAAATAAAATGTTTATGAATCCGAAAAAGGTCAATCAATTAGCTTAAGTAAACACAATGAAAATACAACAAGCATCAGCTTAATTTTTCAAGGAGTTCCTCGACAGAATAGAAGGAGTGACCCATGAGGAAACTCTTCAGTTTCGATTTGAAAGCGCGTGGATTACTGGTAAGACTTTTGAATTCGAGTGGTAGCTTATTGAGAAGGGATGCGGCAGTATAATGCACACCTTTCTGCACAAGAGTTAAGGAAGTCCGATCCAAATGCAGATTTCATTTCTGCCGAGTATTAAGTGAGTGAAAGCCGCTTGTTCTTTGGAATAAGCTAATATTGTTACCAAGAAATGACAGAAAAGAATATATATATATATTGAGAGGCCAATGTCAAAATACCCAGATTTAGCGAATAGGGGTTGATAAGAGATTTGTCAACTTACACCACTTATTGCCCGAACCGCCCATTTCTGAGCCAAAAATATCCTTTCAGAATGGGAAGAGTTACCCAAAAATATAATACCACACAACACAAGGGAACGAAAATAAGCAATGTAGAATAATTTTTGTGTCGAACGATCACTCACTTCAGATACTGTTCGAATAGTAAAAATGGCAGCATTAAGTCTTTGAACAAGATCCTGAATGGGGGCTTTCCATGACAGTTTACTATCTATCTGAAAACCTATAATTTTGAGCTGTTCAGTTTCACTAATCATATGCCCATTCTGTGAAATTAAAACATCAGGTTTTGTTGGATTGGGGGCGCTGATGACCTCGATGTTGAGCGCCCGTAAGCCCCAACACACACCCACGCCCTTGTTGGATTGGGTGTTAGAAACTACAAAAACTGAGTCTAATTGTGATTTATCATTAGTTAATTTTCTACGAGCTATGAACTTAAGTCATGAACTGCATTATTTGAAACTGATCCAATGTTGCTCACAACATCAAGGAACAGGAGTGGCCCCAACACCGATCCCTGCGGCATCCCCCACTTGATCGTACCCCACCCAGATACCACATCACAGCCATTCTCAACATTTTGAATAATTACCTTTCCCTGTCTGTTGCTAAAGTACGAGGTGAACCAGTTGTGAGCTACTCCCTGTATTCTGTAAAGTTCCAACGTCTGGAGAAATATTTTGTGTTCAACACAATCAAATGGTTCAATTGGCTCTGAGCACTATGCGACTTAACTTCTGAGGTCATCAGTCGCCTAGAACTTAGAACTAATTAAACCTAACTAACCTAAGGACATCACACACATCCATGCCCGAGGCAGGATTCGAACCTGCGACCGTAGCGGTCACGCGGTGCCAGACTGAAGCGCCTAGAACCGCCCGGCCACACCGGCCGGCTGTTCAACACAATCAAACACCTTAGTTAAATCAAAAAATGTACCTAGCGTTCGAAACCTTTTGTGTAACCTATCCAGTATCTCACAGAGAAAAGAGAAAATAGTATTTTGAGTTGATAAGCGACTTCTAAAGCTGAAATGTACATTTGATAACAAATAATATGATATAAAATAATCAATTACCCTTACATACACTGCCTTTTCAATGACTTTAGCAAACACTGATGGCACAGAATAGGTCTAAAATTGTCTTCATTACCCCTTTCTCCCTTTTTCTAAAGCGGCTTTACTACTGAGTACTTTAAATGTTCAGGAAACTGTGCAATCCTAAAGGAAAAATTACAAATATGGCTAAATACAGGGCTAACACGTGCAGCACAGTACTTTAATATTCTGCTAGGCACTCCATCGTTGATACCACATTCTGTTCCTTGCACCTAAAGGCATTTCTTCCAATAACAGACCTAGTGTTTTTTGCAGGAATGTGGTGTACTTACTACCATTAAGATTTCCTTTGATGAAATCAGGGCTTGTAAATCTGTCCTCCAGAATCCCACACAAGACATACACCGACCACGGTTTCTGGTGTGCAACTTGCCGCAGCCAATATGAATTTTCAGTTGCCCAATAATGCGTATTATGGAAATTAACATTTCCACGGTTCGTCAATAAATAAAATCAAATAATAAATGTGGCATCCCTCTGAATCTGAAGTTGAGCCCATCGGCAGAATTCAATTCGACGCATGCAATCCGTATCAGTTAATTCTTGGTGGAGACGGATATGGTAAGGATGATATTTATGGCGATGCAGAACGCGAACAACACTACTCTGGCTCATGCCAGATTCCCTTGTAATTTGACGCAAACTGACACAAGGTGTAAGTAGGCTGTTTAGGTTTTTTTATTGGTAACGCCGCCTCTGTATGAAAATCACTGGCTGTGCTGTGTCCAGTCTGTGGCTGCTTTGCATTGTTGTAATACTCGCCATTGTAGTGGTAGGCAGCTGGCTGTGAACAGCGCGTAGCGTTGCGCAGTTGGAGGTGAGCCGCCAGCAGTGGTGGATGTGGGGAGAGAGATGGCGGAGTTTTGTAATTTGTCATGATATCAAGGTAAATACATTGTTTGTTCTCTATTAATATCTTTCATTTGCTAACTATCCCTATCAGTAGTTAGTGCCTTCCATAGTTTGAATCTTTTATTTAGCTGGCAGTAGTGGCGCTTGCTGTATTGCAGTAGTGGGAGTAACCAAGATTTTTGTGAGGTAAGTGATTTCTGAAAAGTACAGGTTAATGTTAGTCAGGGCCATTCTCTTGTAGAGAATTTTGAAAGTCAGATTGCGTTGCGTTAACAAAATATTGTGTGTGGAAAGTCAGATTGCGTTGCGCTATAAATATTGTGTGTCAGGTTAGGGACAGTCGTGTATATTGTTCAAAGGATCTCGAACCACAGTGGCAAGAGTTCCTCGTTAGTAACTTTGCTTTGCGGGATATGTTTCCGACGCGTTAAATATCAAATTGTTCTCAATGTATCATACACATATTTAAATGTAAGACGTGTAGGGTAAGTAAATTGAGGACATCTTTCAGCGTATAAGGCTCTAGCTCTCACTGAATTTCATTGGCATTCTCCGTACATGAGAAGCATATCGACTTGTTCTTCGAAGGAATACATCATTCACATTCGCTTGATTCGACGATACTAGTTTTATCGTTCCTATTAGTGTTGTATTGCGTAACCGTTGAATGGTGTTTACAGGTCAATGGCACGTTAGATGGATACACCGTATTGCGCGAATATTTATTATCTGCACGATATACGAGAGAAAATTGTCAGACCTTGTGCTTTGAAAAGAGCCGAAGTGACAAGGAATACCACTCAGTCCATGATAAGAAGAGTGCAGCACTGCATTGATACCAATGGTCATAACTTCGAACACCTTCTGTAAATGGACATGCATGCCACTTTGTAGCCTTCGTTGACCTTCAAAGACCTTACTGTAACACATCACTGGATTCATCTCGATAGCCGCTATTAGAAAATAAGTACCAAACTATATCATCTCATTAAAAAGAAAAAAAGTTCACCTTCATATCTTTGACGTGACCCCACCTAGCAACAAAAAACCAACCTCATATTATGACCCCCGTTTTCCTATGCAACATTTGCCCCACAAACGTTTCAGCTACTATCATACTTTGCCCGCCGCGGTGGTCTCGCGGTTAAGGCGCTCAGTCCGGAACCGCGCGACTGCTACGGTCGCGCCCGCATCTCGTGGTCGTGCGGTAGCGTTCTCGCTTCCCACGCCCGGGTTCCCGGGTTCGATTCCCGGCGGGGTCAGGGATTTTCTCTGCCTCGTGATGGCTGGGTGTTGTGTGCTGTCCTTAGGTTAGTTAGGTTTAAGTAGTTCTAAGTTCTAGGGGACTTATGACCACAGCAGTTGAGTCCCATAGTGCTCAGAGCCATTTGAACCATTTTGCTACGGTCGCAGGTTCGAATCCTGCCTCGGGCATGGATGTGTGTGATGTCCTTAGGTTAGTTAGGTTTAAGTAGTTCTAAGTTCTAGGGGACTGATGACCACAGAAGTTACGTCCCATAGTGCTCAGAGCCATTTGAACCATCATACTTTCGGGGTTATTCTAAGTGCCAATAATTAGTGACTCACCCTGTATATAACATGCAAATTTTTGAAATCTCCAAGCATATCATATTTCACTGACTCGACAAGACAGCGCTAATTGAGCCTTGCTCAAAGATGCAAAAATGCTTTGTCGGAAAATTCAGACTTTCCAACAGCTAATCGTCTTCTGAGACAAACGACACTGAGCTGAGAGTGAAATGCGTCGGATGTCATCAAAATAAGACTTTTTGGCACAAGTAAAATGCTCCCTCAGAAAGCTCAGTCTAGCCAGTGCCTGCCAAGTAATCGGGATGTGGGTCATATTGCATCAAATCGAGTCAAATGCATTGGCGAGAATCGTGAGCCTCGTAGGCAAATACAAGATGTAACATTTCGCGTAAGTGGGCGAGCTAATCGGCCGCCCAGAATTGGTAGGGCGTAAGGTAGATTTGGCTGTGGTTTTGCGTTTTTGATTCATAGTTAAAACGTCTTTGATCCTGGGTTCGAATACCGCCGCTACTGAAATTTTGATTAATAATCAGCACTGGTGGCCGAAGACTTCCGGCATAGGAAGTCACCCTCATTCTGCCAACGGCCTTGTCAAGGAGGGCGGAGGAGTGGACAAAGATTCAGGGAACTCTCTTCTCCTAGGGGTGGGAAACTGCCCCTGTAAGCGGAAGAATCAACAAAGATCAACGGCGTGAGGATGCAGAAGGCAATGAAAACCACTCTATTAAAGACACGTAACGTGTATCCACACGCCATGTGGCCTGTAATTGAAGAAATATCATGATGATCTGTCCTTTAGCAAAAGATTCTTGAATAGTCAACCATTCGGATCTCCGGAAGGGGACTGCCACGGGGGAGGTTACCATGTGGAAGAGATGGAATAATCAACGGAAGGATAACATTCTACTAGTCGGGTCGTGGAATGTCTGACTCTTGAACGTGGTAGGGAAACTAGTAAATCTGAAAAGAGAAATACAAAGGCTTCATCTAGATATAGTAGGGGTCAGTGAAGTTAAGTGGAAAGAAGACAAGGGTTTCTGGTCAAATGAGTATAGGGTAATACCAACAGAATCAGAAAATGGTATAACCGGAGAAGGATTCTTTATGAATAGGAAGGTAGGGCAGAGAGTGTGTTATTGTGAACAGTTCAGTGATGGGGTTATTCTTATCAGAATCGACAGCAAACCAACACCGACAACCATAGTTCAGGTGTACATGCCGACGTCGCAAGCTGAAGATGAAGAGATAGAGAAAGTGTTTGAGGATATTGAAAGGGTAATACAGTATGTACAGGGTGTTTCAAAAATGACCGGTATATTTGAAACGGCAATAAAAACTAAACGAGCAGCGATAGAAATACACCGTTTGTTGCAATATGCTTGGGACAACAGTACATTTTCAGGCGGACAAACTTTCAAAATTACAGTAGTTACAATTTTCAACAACAGATGGCGCTACAAGTGATGTGAAAGATATAGAAGACAACGCAGTCTGTGGGTGCGCCATTCTGTACGTCGTCTTTCTGCTGTAAGCGTGTGCTGTTCACAACGTGCAAGTGTGCTGTGGACAACATGGTTTATTCCTTAGAACAGAGGATTTTTCTGGTGTTGGAATTCCACCGCCTAGAACACAGTGTTGTTGCAACAAGACGAAGTTTTCAACGGAGGTTTAATGTAACCAAAGGACCGAAAAGCGATACAATAAAGGATCTGTTTGAAAAATTTCAACGGACTGGGAACGTGACGGATGAACGTGCTGGAAAGGTAGGGCGACCGCGTACGGCAACCACAGAGGGCAACGCGCAGCTAGTGCAGCAGGTGATCCAAAAGCGGCCTCGGGTTTCCGTTCGCCGTGTTGCAGCTGCGTTCCAAATGACGCCAACGTCCACGTATCGTCTCATGCGCCAGAGTTTACACCTCTATCCATACAAAATTCAAACGCGGCAACCCCTCAGCGCCGCTACCATTGCTGCACGAGAGACATTCGCTAACGATATAGTGCACAGGATTGATGACGGCGATATGCATGTGGGCAGCATTTGGTTTACTGACGAAGCTTATTTTTACCTGGACGGCTTCGTCAATAAACAGAACTGGCGCATATGGGGAACCGAAAAGCCCCATGTTGCAGTCCCATCGTCCCTACATCCTCAAAAAGTACTGGTCTGGGCCGCCATTTCTTCCAAAGGAATCATTGGCCCATTTTTCAGATCCGAAACGATTACTGCATCACGCTATCTGGACATTCCTCGTGAATTTGTGGCGGTACAAACTGCCTTAGACGACACTGCGAACACCTCGTGGTTTATGCAAGATGGTGCCCGGCCACATCGCACGGCCGACATCTTTAATTTCCTGAATGAATATTTCGATGATCGTGTGATTGCTTTGGGCTATCCGAAACATACAGGAGGCGGCGTGGATTGGCCTCCCTATTCGCCAGACATGAACCCCTGTGACTTCTTTCTGTGGGGACACTTGAAAGACCAGGTGTACCGCCAGAATCCAGAAACAATTGAACAGCTGAAGCAGTACATCTCATCTGCATGTGAAGCCATTCCGCCAGACACGTTGTCAAAGGTTTCGAGTAATTTCATTCAGAGACTACGCCATATTATTGCTACGCATGGTGGATATTTGGAAAATATCGTACTATAGAGTTTCCCAGACCGCAGCGCCATCTGTTGTTGACAATTGCAACTACTGTAATTTCGAAAGTTTGTCTGCCAGAAAATGTACTGTTGTCCCAAGCATATTGCAACAAACGGTGTATTTCTATCGCTGCTCGTTTAGTTTTTATTACCGTTTCAAATATACCGGTCATTTTTGAAACACCCTGTAAATGGGGATGAAAACCCAATAGTCATGGATGACTGGAATGCAGTTGTAGGGGAAGGAGTAGAAGAAAAGGTTACAGGGAAATATGGGCGTGGGACAAGGAAAGAGAGAGGCGAAAGATTAATTGAATTCGGTAATAAACTTCAGCTAGCAATAGCGAATAGTCTGTTCAGCAATCACAAGAGGTGTAGGTTATTGTATATCATCATGCTTAATAAAGAACGTTTATTCCCAAAAAAAACCTTATCAGCTACTGAAGCATCTGTATCTTCTAAAGCGTGCGGGAGTTCCGATTCCTGGGGAGATGGGTGGGTATTCATGCATGGCTGTGTATGTAGCCGCCATGTTGTTGCGCAAGGCGGGTGACCTTGAAACGGACTTAGTCACTGACGAGGCCATGCCTTACCGCAGCAGCAGCAGAAGGTACAGAAGGAGAATGAGATTACCAGTTTATAAGAATGTAGATACATTTGATCTTACACCAAAGCCAACTGGACAACAGCAACTACTTGGAGGACCAATAACTTTTGTAGGATGTAAGATCAATTTTTCTTGTACATCTACAGAGGTTGTACTTGGAAAAGGTCGGCTGATCGGGAAGATTTCACGTGGATTACATAATGGTCAGACAGAGGTTCCGAAATCAGATACTGGATTGTAAGGCGTACCCAGGAGCAGATACAGACTCAGATCACAACATAGTAGTGATGAAGAGTAGGCTGAAGTTCAAGACATTAGTCAGGAAGAATCGATACGCAAAGAAGTGAGATACGGAAGTACTAAGGAATGACGAGATACGTTTGAAGTTCTCTAACGCTATAGATACAGCAATAAGGAATAGCGCAGTAGGCATTACAGTTGAAGAGGAATGGACATCTCTAAAAAGGGCCATAACAGAAGTTAGAAAGGAAAACATATGTACAAAGAAGGTAACTGCGAAGAAACCATGGGTAACAGAAGAAATACTTCAATTGATCGATGGAAGGAGGAAGTACAAAAATGTTCCGCGAGACTCAGGAATACATAAATACAACTCGCTGAGGAGTGAGATAAATAGGTAGTGCAGGGAAGCTAAGACGAAATGGCTGTATGAAAAACGTGAAGAAATCGAAAAAGAAATTATTGTCAGTAGGACTGACTCAGCATACCGGAAAGTCAAAACAACCTTCGGTGACATTAAAAGCAAGGGTAACAGCATTAAAAGTGCAACGGGCACTCTACTGTTAAATGCAGACGAGAGAGCGGATAGGTGGAAAGAATACACTGAAAGGCTCTATTATGGGAAGATTTGTCTGATGTGATAGAACAAGACACAGGAGTCGATTTAGAACAGATAGGGGTCTTGGTATTAGAAGTAGAATTTGAAAGAGCTTTTGGGGGACTTAGATTAAATAAGGCAGAAGGTACAAATAAAATTCCGTCGGAATCCCTAAAATCGTTGGGGGAAGTGGCAACAAAACGACTATTCACGTTGTTTTGTATAATTTATGAGTCTGGCGACATACTATATGACTTTCGGAAAAACATCCTCCACACAATTCCGAAGACGGTAAGAGCTGATAAGTGCGCGAATTATAGCATAATCAACTTAACAGCTCATGCATCCAAGTTGCTGACAAGAATAATACACAGAGGAACGGAAAAGAAAACTGAGGATGCGCTAGCTGCTGACGATCAGTTTGGCTTTAGGAAAGGCAATTCTGTCGTTGCGGTTAATAATGGAAGTAAGACTAAAGAAATATCAAGACACGTTCATAGGATTTGTCGACGTGGAAAAATTGTTCGACAATGTAAACGATGCAAGATGTTCGAAATTCTGAAAAAGTAGGGGTAAGCTTTAGGGAGAGACGGGCTATATACAATATGTACAACAATCAAGAGCGAATAATAAGAGTGGACAACCAAGAACGAAGTGCGCGTATTAAAAAAGAGTGTAAGACAAAGATGTAGTCTTTCACCCCTAGTGTTCAATCTGTACATCGAGAAAGCAATGACGGAAATGAAAGGAAGGTTCAGGAGTGGAATTAAAATTCAAGGTGAAAGGATATCAATAATACGATTTGCTGATGACATTGCTATCCTAAGTGAAAGTGAAGAAGAATTACATGCTCTTCCGAATGGAATGAACAGTCTGATGAGTGCAGAGTATCGATTAAGAGTAAATCGAAGAAAGACGACGGTAATGAGAAGTAGTAGAAATGAGAACAGCTAGAAAATTAACATCAGGATCGATGGTCACGAAGTAGACGAATTTAAAGAATGATTCTATCTAGGCAGTAAAATAACAAGTGACGGACGGAGCAAGGAGGACATAAAAAGCAGAACAGCGATGGCAGAAAGGGCATTCCTGGGCAGGAGAAGTCTGCTAATATTAAATATCGGCCTCAATTTGAGGAAGAAATTTCTGAGAATGTACGTCTGGAGTGCAGCATTGTATGGAAGTGGAACATGGAGTGTGGGAAAACCGGAACAGAAGAGAATCGAAGCATTTGAGATCTGGTGCTATAGATGAATGTTGAAAATTAGGGTAAGGAATGAGGAGGTTCTGTGCAGAATCGGAGAGTAAAGGAATATGTGGTTCAAATGGTTCAAATGGCTCTGAGCACTATGGGACTTAACATCTGTCGTCATCAGTCCCCTAGAACTTAGAACTACTTAAACCTAACTAAACTAAGGACATCACACACATCCATCCCCGAGGCAGGATTCGAACCTGCGACCGTAGCAGTCGCGCGGTTCCGGACTGAGCGCCTAGAACCGCTAGAACACCGCGGCCGACGAATATGTGGAAAATACTGGTAAGGAGAAGCGACAGCATGACAGGACATCTGTTACGACATGAGGGAATGACTTCCATGGTACTAGAGGGAGCTGTAGAAGCCAAAAACTGTATAGGAAGACAGAGATTAGAATACATCCAACAGATAATAGAAGACGTAGGTTGCAAGTGCTACTCTAAGATGAAGAGTTTAGCACAGGAGCGGAATTCGTGGCGGGCCTCATCAAACCAGTCAGAAAACTGATGGCTCAAAAAAAAAAATTAAAAAAAAGGGTGAATTTGTTGAACGACTGAATGCTAGCGGCGCAGGCCACAGGGGGCGCCGCGGATAACACGGATATTTGACCGTTTTCGGCCATCCAGGCGCAGAGACAATGAGCGAGTCTTCGGAAACGAGTAAATCCTAGAGCCAGGTATTTGGACGACTGATGCTCGCATTGCCTATCTGCAGAATATACTAATGGAAGTGGTAGAGTCTCAGATTCAATAACACAATAATAGCTTAGTGTGTTTAAAACTACATAAGTCAATAACTCACAGCGAATAAACATTTTAAAAACGACCCTCTGAATTAACAACTTTTAATCTCTTCTTGCTATTTCAACAAACGTCACCTCAGATGATAGCATTGCACTATACCTATCATCCCTGAAAGCTACGCACTTGTGTCTGTTTTTATTGATTTACGTCGTCTTAAGCATCTTTTTGGTTATGCAAATGTTTGTCAGAATATCTTATTCTCCACATTTATAGAGCGAATTAATGCAACATGAGTACCTCATATTTTATCATAATTGTGTTATTATTTAATGAGTAGCTTACTATTGTGCCAGTAACTTTATTTAAATGTTGATTGCAAGTGCTATTAAAAAACTGTGCTAATTTAAAAATGGTCAATGGCATATGTTAGCAGACAGCACAACTGAAAGAAAACCAAGAGACGCCTCTGTCCACAATGCGTAAATAATTGTTTATATAATATTTAGCGATAATCTGTAGTCATTTAATGTGAACCTAGTTGCTCATGAATACTGGTTTATTTATTTATAAACCAACTATTACTTATATTTGTAAATTATCTGAATGTAACCAAATGTTTTTAACGATTCTTTTATTTAAATATTATTGTAATATATTAGTTTAGTGTGGGGAAGTTGTCAACTTCAATTACATCATGTCTGTAGAGATTGAGAACGATGTATTTTTGGTGGAGATGGCCTTCAGCCAATAAGAGTTTGACAGTGGCGGAATACTGCTGGAGTCAGGTGGGACTATGACTCTCCGAGTAAAGGGTGCAAGCGAACGATTCTGCACCATTTATGCCGAGTGCTGGAAGAAGGCAGACCTGTCTATGGCAACGTGCTTGATCCTGTCTTATAGGTGATTGATTCTGGGCGGTGAACAACCACTACAATACTTTTTAAGGAACTTATATTTCGAAAGCATTTTTTTTTTAATTTGTGGTAAGTTCTATGAGACCAAACTGCTGACGTGATCGGTCCCTAGGCTCACACACTACTTAATCTAACTTAAACTAACTTACGCTAAGGGCAACACACACACCCATGCCGTGGGAAGACTCGAACCTCCGACGGGGAAGTCGCGCGGACCGTGACAAGGCGTCCGACACCGCGCCGCTACACATCGCGGCAGCGAAAAGTCTGGATTTGCTCCGGAGTAAGACTTAATTTTCCCGCTTGATTTCACTGAACCGAAAACAGAGAGAGTATGAGGTACCCTTCTTCGTATCGCGTGTGTCAATTTATGAATCACCATTGTGAACTCTGAACTATTTTGAACTGGTCAATCTTTCGTGTGTTGTGATCACGAAATGGGCTCAGGTTTCGTGAGTCTTTGATGACTATTTAGTTTGGGGATTTTTCTGCCATTCTCAAAACGCTCTCAACGTAACTTTACTGCATTCAATAACGGTATTATCTGTCTGTATTTCAATTGAATGTCGTAGAACCACTTTCCGTTTGTCTGACAGTGAGATGTCTGTTCCTGAATAAAGATTATTCAGCATAATTCTCTGTCGTCTTCATCAATTATGGGCATTATAACACAACCCTTTTTATTAAATTATTCCATTTTCTTCTCTATTATACTCCATTGTATTTTATTAACTCGCAGCTCTGGCCAGTATGTAGACTATTTCACTGCAGGATCTCAGCTACATGTTATTATTTGCAGCTAAATAGCTGTGGGGCATGGAAGCAGACATGTGCCACTCGGCCCTATGACTACATCGAGCTATTCTTTTTAAATAGATCCGTGCATATCCCAAGTACCTAAGTAACCGAAGGTTAAGACGCAGCTGGAATGCTCGTATAGGCTGCTGTTTGGAAGAGCAACTATTTATCAGTAACCATAGGTACCGTCACAAAGGGTTAATAAAAACATCAAGCATTGTTTTGTAAGACATCATATCATTAACCTACATGCAGATAAAGTAAGAAGTAGGATAAGAAGTAAAATTTTATTAAAGCATCCAACTGATTGTTCGGATACTTTTGATCGTTATGCTAATTTACACAAAGTTCTGTTGGACATGGTACAAAAATTGAAATTGTTCAGATCCTCTCGGACATATGACAAACTTAGGCAAATCCAGACGGTTTGGGTGTTTCTGATCATGACACAAAAAAATTCAAGTCGTTTGGATACTTTTGATCATGACGCAAATTTACATAAATTCAGATCATTCAGATATTTTTGGTCATGACCTAAGCTTGTGCAAAATTCAAAGTCCTCAGATACCTTTGATAACGACAGAAAATTCAGAGTTTACAGACACATTTCAAGATGACGTTAGTTCCGAGTGTTCAGATGCTTTTGATTATGATGCCAACTGACGCAAAATTCAGGACAGACAGATAATTTTGATCATTGCACTAACTCAAGCAAAATTCAAGTTGTGCGGATTCTTTTGATCATTACAAAAATTCAGGTCTTTCGGATACTTTTGAAAATGGCGCAATATTCAAATCATTCGATACTTTTTATCATGACGCTAGTTTACGCTAAGTCAGGTTTTTCGGATACTCTTGATGATAACTGTTCAACTTTGCCCTAATAGTATCCACCATGCTTGATGGTTACCATGATCAAGCATCACCCTACGGCATACACCATGCATCTGGAGTAATGGTAGGCACCCTGGCTGGGATAATGATAATCACTATTACAGTTTGGGGCTGTGGTAGTCACCATTCGTGGTAACGACCGCTACCATGACTGGGGCAATGGTAGTCGCTGTTCGGCGAACTGGTTCAAAATGGTTCAAATGGCTCTGAGCACTATGGGACTTAACATCTGAGGTCATGAGTCCTCTAGAGCTTAGAACTACTTAAACCTAACTAACCTAAGGACACCACACACATCCATGCCCGAGGCAGGATTCGAACCTGCGACCGTAGCGGTCACGCGGTTCCAGACTGAAGCGCCTAGAACCGCTTGGCCACTCCGGCCGGCGCGAACTGGTAGTCACCGTGATTATGGTAATGGCAGCCATCATCTACCATCTGTATCCTATTTCACGTAAATCTCATGGAATTTCCTCTGTCTGACAGCTTGATTTAGCATTCTCAGGAAAAGATGACAAACGGTTTGTACTGCAAGGTAAAGTTAATGTTCTAGCACGGGATCACTATAATAGCTGATTGACTTTGAAAGTGGGTAGCCGAGTGCATATCATCCCCGGTTTCTTACCTATACGAATGTGTTACTACCGTACTGTAATGTATGGCACTATCGGCAGTTGTCGGCTAACGTTTTGTACTGCAACATAATATTCACATGCTAACATGGGGTCTGTGTAATGTTTGGATGACTCTGAAAGCATAGCAAACCTCGTTTCGGAGTATTTCTACTGTTCACTTTGCTACTCCATTAAAGTGTTATATAGTTTCCACTATATGACGGCAGAAAACGACAAACGTTTTGAACTGCAAGATGAAGCACGGAGTCATTATAATGTTTGGCTGACTCTGTTATCCGCTTCAGAGCCGAGTTTTTGCCGTGGGAATAAAATGGTTTACTTTAAAATTGCCGTCGACAAATGCTAGTTAAACTGTAACTTCACCGATAGGACCCATGTGAGTTTTCGCATTGCAGAAAGTGTGAAAGTTCGTCATAAATTGATATTCACTCGGGTATCGATGGAAAACGCAAAACTGTAAACTTTGGCATCCGACAAATGTAGCGCAATTTCACCTTGCAGTTGAAAATGATAGTAAACAAGTTACAATGCCTCACAGACAGGCGGGTGAGCTTTTGAAAGAGAACGTGTAGTTGGGCTCAAAAAAGCCGGTTGGAGTAATCGGCGAATCGTTGGACATTTTGAGTAGGAGCGATGTCACTATTCGATGGTACTGGCGGGAATGGGTGAACCACGACCGAACACAGCGTCAAACAGGTAACGGTCGACCTAAAGACAAGATAGAATGTGAGGACCGAGCAATAGTCAGAGAGGCACTCATGGCGCGGATTCATCGTTATCATCCATCCGACGTGCAACTGGAGCTTTATTGACCACAAGGACCATGAATAGTCGGCTCAAAGGAAGAGGGCTGAGCTCACTGCGCCCCTTGCCCCGACTACCATTCACCTCTGCACACGAACACGGCCATTTGAAGTGGTACCGAGCACATCTCGCTGACTGGAGTAGAACTTTCAGTGATGAGTCAAGTTTCGAACTGAGCCCCAATGACCAGCGTGTCTGGAGGCGCCCCGGACAGCGAGGGAATACCAACCTGACTGTCTTCCACAATTAGGCCAAACAGCCAAGCGCGATGCTCTGTGGTGCAATTTCATTTTATAGTAGGTTGTCATCCCTGTGGCACCCTTACACCACAGCAGTAGGGCGACGATATTCTATCCCCGTTTTGTTAGTCTTCGCGGGAAGCCATCCTGGGTTTACATTTCAGCAAGATAATCCCCGCCCGCACACTGCATTCTACTCCTTGTCCTCGTTCTTACCAAACGCTCCCTTGGCCAGTAAGGTCGTCGGATCTCTTCCCGACAGAAAACATTTTGGATAGGGCCCTCCAACCATCTCAGGATTTTTACGAGCTAACGCGCCTTTTGGACAGAATGCGGCATGATTATTCTCAGGAGGGCATCCAACAACCCTCAGTCAATGCCAAGCCGAATAACTGCTTTCATCAGGGCCAGAGTTGAACTAATGCGTTATTGACCTGCTCAATTTGTGAAGCTGTTCCTCTTTAATAAGTCATCCTACTTTTTTGATACTGTAATCACTTGTTTGTATATGTACGAGTACATCACATTTATCGCTTTCCGTCCAACTCGAATGACCCCTTCTTAGTACGTCTTCAATTTCATTTTAGAGTGTAATTAATACGATGTTCCGCAGTGCGTTACACCATTTATGGTAGAGGAAATCGTACTTTGCATCCAACCAAGTGCTGCTTTATGTAATTTATTACACAAAAAATTGGGAGCGTTTGGATACTTTTCAGCACGGCCAATATGTCTAAATTGTGATAGACTTACATTTTAATGTTATGTGAAGTACTCTTAGGTGTGGAAATACTGCAAAGTAGACCCTTAACATAATTTTTTGGGTGTATACTTTTGAACACGGCGCCAAACAAAATACTTTGTAGCATGGCAAAGATGACTACATCGTTACTGGCTATTTCATTTTAACGGCCAAGTATTTGACATAAACTTTAGCGCAGTATGAAAACAGAAAGAAATGAAAGACAGGCGTTAAGCAGTGTGTGTGTGTGTGTGTGTGTGTGTGTGTGTGTCTTTTATGAGTGGCATCAATGTATCCAATTAAGACGTAGAAGCTAATATCCCTTTTTTCTTTTTCAGAAATACTCTGGTATTGACATACTTATTTTGGACATTACGCCAATTCAGGTGAAGAGGTCTGTAGAAATACTGTGGATATCTTTGAATATGGTGGGCCTTACCACAAAAACATATTCCATTGCCATTGGTTGTTTCGCTTAAAAATTTCCCTGCCTGTCACATTTTTAAGCAACATGTTTGGCTGTTTCAGAAATAAATGTCCCCCCCCCCCCCAACCTATTGCATGTTTTCTTTTTTTTAAATTTTCCGCTTTCATCTTTAAATTTATCACCAACATCACATTGCACATTTTAAATTTCCTATCCACTGCCATCTTACATAGTTTTAAACTACCCTCTCATCACCATCATTCGCCCCAATAGCTCGGTGGTCAGTGTGGCAGTCTGTCATGCCAAGGCGCCTGGGTTGAATTCCTGCCTGGGTCAGAGATTTTCTCTGGGGTGTTGTGTTGGCCTCATTATCATTTCATCACCACCTGTGAAAGGCAATGGGAAACCACAACTGGAATCACTTCCTAGACCCTCATGCAGTGGACCTCTCTGATGAGGCTTCCCCCATGACAAGACCTGCCGTAACGCAGAACACAAAGTTTTTTTTAAGTTTCATCACCATCGCGTTGACGCCATGTGTCATGTGATGTCATGACCCCTGAGATGCAGGCAACCCACATTAACACTCTCATTTTTCAAGGTCGAATCTCCACTATCTTGTTTTGTGATGACAGTGGTATTGTATACTTCAGTACGTACGGCATTTAAGTGCAAAGCGTGCCAGAACCGTCATAGCTATACCACAAGTTCATTGATATGGAAAGAATCCACTTTACACACGGTATATACGTTAACAATTCTCACAGTTTAAAATTATTACAGTGCTACAGCTACTGCACTAGATTTTGAGTTCGAAATCAAATAGATTTTTCCTACATCCACCATCTAGTATGTGAAGAAATTAACACACATCATGGCTTCTGAGACAGACTAGCGCAATGACGACGCACTTCTATCACCATGGCCGGCCGTTGTGACCGAGCGTTTCTAGGCGCTTCAGTCTGGGACCGCGCGACCGTTACGTCGCAGGTTCTAATCCTGCCTCGGGCATGGACGTGTGTGATGTCCTTAGTTTAGTTAGGTTGAAGTAGTTCTAAGTTCTAGGGGATTGATGACCTCAGATGTTAAGTCCCATAGTGCTCAGAGCCTTTTGAACCATTTTTGTATCACCATGACTGGCAGGTGAACGACGCAGCTTTCATCTGAAGGAGCGTTGGCGGACGGTGAATTCACCTCAAATTGTTAGTGGCTGTTTTCATCCCGAGCAGGGTGTGGTCCATTCCCCAACTAAATCACACTTAGCGTCCCTGTTAGGGCCTCCACCATAGCTTGATAATTTTTTATCATTTAGGTATCATTTGCAGAGTGAATGCCAGCTATAACTATCACCCTGGTTTGCAAAATAAAGGCAAAGGAATTATTTGAAGAGCCGACACGGCTGACTACGGGGTCTCAACAAAATTGTACGAACTTCTCATCGACTGGACAATTTACTTTACACTGATCCAAAACCACACATCCAAACCATCTTCTATACTATTCAGTGCGTCAGAATTTCTCTACTGTGGAATTTAATGCGTAGGGTAGTTAATCTAAATAGGTTTACAATAGTTAGTGAAAATCAGTGATTTCACAATGACTTCTTGAAACTGAAAGATATTTCTAAATGTGAACTGCTAACGTTTGCTATTTGCCAAATACACATTACATCTCCCTAAAGCCATTCCTTAGCGGCCATAAACATAGCGAAGAAACACTAAAATTTGGGAAAAATGCGTTTAACTTCATAGCAGATGCTGTCTTCGATCACTCTGTGCATTGATAACGTTACGTTTACTGCACAAACTTTCTTCAGCGGCTCAAAGGTTATTTCACAACAAGCTGTGATGTCACCGCTAAGCTCTCGGCTGTGTATGCAAAAACTGGTGACGGATGGGAGAAAGCCTCACTTGCTTCCCAGAAAGGTAAATGGCAATAAAGTCTGTTGACGATCGGAGGAATTGGTTTATTTAGTGCTAGAAATAAAATGGTAACGGCTTTTATGTCACACGTGATTGCGACGCACTCTCTCAAAATAGTTTATCAAGCTAGAACGGGCACTCGAAAGCAGCCAGATTTTCATTTGTAGCCTTATTTTATTTCTGACTGAAACTACGCAGCAAGACGTATTGTATTCCGGATACGTGGAACGTGTATCAGCAGTGATTTATAGGCATTAATTGCTCTCGCTCGGACGTGCATTTTTCATAATTATTGTTGCTGAAGCGACAGCATCGAAACAGACTACGAGGAACTTTAAAGGTTAAATGCCTTTCTCTTGAAAACTATTTGCCACTTGCTGCTCTGTATTGGCAATATTTCGTTCCTATTAATTATAACAATGTTGAGAACCAAGTGAATCCGTGATAGGATCAGTACGCACCTTGTATCAACAATGGGCATAATTGTTTCCATTGTAGGTGAACTTTCTCATAAATAAGATTCTGCTAATGTTTACCGGTGTTCAATGCGTTTACTAACCATGTGAATATTTCTATCAAAAATTAAATTGATTTTATTATTACGATCCTCGTCTCTCATCTGTTCTCACTAATTACAGAATTATCTCTTTTGACCACTTTTTCGCTCACTCTTGATGGTCGTTATTCATAGTGGACGTCCCCGTAAACGCAACTTCCACGACCATCGACGATTCATTCCCCCGTTCTCGTAAATACCGTAGATTTGATAGTGGTCGTGACTTTGCACGCTTTTCGATAATTCAGCAATCTGAATCTTTCGAGATGCGCGGTTTTTATTCATCCTGCACTCGCGTGACAAGTACAGTATCTAAAAATGGTGATTTGTTCTCAGTCAAATAAAAAATCGTTATTTGGCACACAACCAAAACCTTACTAGTATTGAATTATCTGAAAGGGACATCAACATAGCTTGCTTCCAAGCGACTTATTGGATATTACTCCTCATGAAATTTTGGAGTATGTCCAAGATCTGGTAAAGATTATATTATGCACAAGAAATGTTACAGTATTTACAGGTATCAGTCTAAATTTATTTACTTGGTAACTTACCAATAATGATCAACCTCCCAAACGGTTTAAGCAGCTTTATGCATTTTTCAACATCGTCTCCACCGTGGCTGTTAATTACCATATCTAGTCCGTCAGGATACGCCTCCAATATTTCTTCCACGTAATCTTCTTCGTGGTGGAAAACCCTGGTCACTCCGAGAGACAGGAGTTTTGAACGTTTCGAGTCTGAAGCAGTTCCCAAAATTGTGACTCCGCGAACAGTTTGGGCTAACTGCACAACAGACGTGCCAACGCCACCTGCAATTAAGAAGATTTCCAGTACTATTATTTCTGTCATCGTTTGAGGTTTCATTTACTAATGTCAGTAAAGCGTCAGCTGACTATAGATATGGAGATTGCTTTGTTTAAAGATAATGATACTGATGGTAAATAACTTTCTAAAAGTAGTAACTTTCGCTGCTTGGGTCGAAGAATAAACGATCATGGCCAAAGTGGAGAGGATATAAAATGCAGCATGAAGCATTTCTAAAGAAGGAAAATCTGATATATAATTAAGTGTTAGTAAAACTTTTCTGGAAGTAATGATGTAGGCTGAGGCAATGAATTAAAATTTGTATCAGTGTCGGGATTTGAACAAATTTTAATTCATTGTTTCAGCCTAAATCGTTATCATAGATAAAGGTCAGACTGGATGTGTCTCAGGACATGATTAATGTATCATCTACGCCTGAGATGCAGGCAGCATTAACCCCCTTTCGTTCATTGTTAAGGTTCTATTCCAATACTGGAGAGCTTCTGCAACACTGATGGAGTTTAGAAGGGGAACAGCGTTGGGCTGAGGCGTGAGCAGGAATTTGTATCGGGGAGGGAGACAAACTAGGGCAATCTGTGCCAGTGTGGCTTGGTGGTTAGCGCAACTGCCTGGTAAGAGGAATATGGGTTAAAATCCTGCCTACAAGATAGCTGTAGATAGACGTGGGACTCAGTATATTTCAGGAACGTCAACTGTACACGGTTTTCTGAAGGTATTGGTCCAGAGAGTAGCTCTGTACGGAAGTAAAACATATACTGTTCAAATGGCTCTGAGCACTATGGGACTCAACTGCTGAGGTCATTAGTCCCCTAGAACTTAGAACTAGTTAAACCTAACTAACCTAAGGACATCACAAACATCCATGCCCGAGGCAGGATTCGAACATGCGACCGTAGCGGTCTTGCGGTTCCAGACTGCAGCGCCTTTAACCGCACGGCCACTTCGGCCGGCACATATACTGTAAAGAGTTCAGACAAGAAAAGGATAGTAACTCTTGAAATGTTGTTTCATAGAATGATGCTAAATATTAGACGGATAGATAAAGAATAAATTGGGTGATCTTGAATCGAACTGGCAGAAAAATACGTTTATGCCACAACTTGAGGAAAAGAAAGGATCAGTTCACAGCACACATTCTGAGGCATCATAGAATCGTCAATGGATGGAAGCACGACAGGTAAGCATTTTAGGCCAAAGCTCAAATACAATATGCATGATCAAATAGATGTCGGTTGTAATAGTTACCGGAAAATGAAGGCTTCCGCAAGAGGACTAGCGCACAGAGCTGCATCAAACCAGTCTTCGGACTGAACACCCTGAATAACACAACAACAATAACAACAATATTGATGCTGACATTAGTACTGTCCATCGCTTCCCTCATGCATAACGCTGGTTTTCCAGTAGTTTGTTGGAAATTGCCGTGCTGTTGACAATTAGAATGGTCCGTAAAGCAACACTCAATATTATGACAAAAAGCCCATTGCCGTTTAAGTTTCGGCTCTATGACCGTGAGAAGTCTGATGTAGGTCGCGATCACATATACAGGGTGTTACAAAAAGGTACGGCCAAACTTTCAGGAAACATTCCTCATACACAAAGAAAGAGAAAATGTTATGTGGACATGTGTCCGAAAACGCTTACTTTCCATGTTAGAGCTCATTTTATTACTTCTCTTCAAATCACATTAATCATGGAATTGAAACACACAGCAACAGAACGTACCAGCGTGACTTCAAACACTTTGTTGCAAGAAATGTTCAAAATGTCCTCCGTTAGCGAGGATACATGCATCCACCCTCCGTCGCATGGAATCCTGATGCGCTCATGCAGCCCTGGAGAATGGCGTATTGTATCACAGCCGTCCACAATACGAGTCTCTACATTTGGTACCGGGGTTGCGTAGACAAGAGCTTTCAAATGCCCCCATAAATGAAAGTCAAGAGGGTTGAGGTCAGGAAAGCGTGGAGGCCATGGAATTGGTCCGCCTCTACCAATCCATCGGTCACCGAATCTGTCGTTGATAAGCTTACGAACACTTCGACTGAAATGTGCAGGAGATCCATCGTGCATGAACCACATGTTGTGTCATACTTGTAAAGGCACATGTTCTAGCAGCACAGGTAGAGTATCCCGTATGAAATCATGGCGGTGAATCGAGGAAGTACAGTACATACTGACGAAACTAAAATGAGCTCTAACATGGAAATTAAGCGTTTCCGGACACATGTCCACATAACATCTTTTCTTTATTTGTGTGTGAGGAATGTTTCCTGAAAGTTTGGCCGTACCTTTTTGTAACACCCTGTAGATGCATCAATGAGTAATGCATTATCACAAGCAGACGCATCAATGAGAAATGCATCAAGATCTCTCTCTCTCTCTCTCTCTCTCTCTCTCTCTCTCTCTCTCTGTGTGTGTGTGTGTGTGTGTGTGTGTGTGTGTGTGTCTGTGTGTGTGTGTGTTTGTGTAAGTGCGAGTTGTCATGAGTTCCACCCGAATGCAGGTCTTCACACAGTTACTCTTCCTGTTCTTCTGTCTCCGGCTGCTCTCTTCTCTGCCACGAACCTTCCACCTTCTTCAATGTCATTAAACATCTTCTACTACCTTTCATTCTTCTTTCTAGCTCTTCCACTGCTTTCACCGCCCAATAGTCTGTCGTCGCAACACGTGACCAAGCCAGTTCGTCTTTCTTTTTCTTGTATCTTCCAATAGTCTTCTCCTCTTTCCTATTCTATCTAGCTACTATTTATTAGTTACTCTCTGTATCGAAGTACCCCTTTCCATCTTGCTCCACATTCATATCTCAAATGCCTCCAATCCCATTTCCTGCTCTCTTTCACCACCATACTGTGCCACACACCAAACAAAGCGCTTGGGTAGCTATTTCCTGAGCCCTTTATCTATACTGGTGTCCAAACTTAAAGCAACAAAGCGAAATTGTACAAGGTCGCGATTATTTTGCCACAAAACAGTATCACCAGATGACAGTGAAGTGAAAAAAGAAAAAGAAACAGAACTCAAATAGCAGCAACATGCATAACGGTAGACAAAAATGTTCTTCGTTTCTTCCAACTTAACGGATTTACACACAGATTCCAACAAGTGGTTAATGCGCTCAGTATGGGGTGTGACCACCTCTGGCAGCAATACAGACCTGAGAAATGACGAGGCATGCTGTGAATGACGTCATTAATCTCATGCTAAGGCAATAATGACCATACTTCGTGCTGAGCTGCTCGCAAGCCTTCGAGAGTGGTTGGTGGATGCTGACATGGTATAACCCATGTCCCTATATAACATTATTTGTGTACGGTTCATTTAAATTTTTATAATTCTTTTTGCTTTAAAATTTTCGCATATTCGTACTATATTTTCTGTAGATGTAAAGTGTGCTGGAGTTTGAAGTTATTGGCACTGTATGTGAGTAATGTATGAAAAAGACTATGTAAACTGCTTATTACGTTAAATAATTTTCTGATGACATTTTGTTTTTTTTTTTTAAATATTTGTGTTTAGAAATTGTTCATGTTGATATAAATTTGAAAATTTAAGAAATGGTCACGCTTAGGAACAATGTAAGAAATAGGTGTTATGTAAAAGGCAGTGTGCTTTTGTTTGAAACGAAACTGGCTCTGGGAAGTGGAAAAGGTGGCAAGGACTGGGAAGTGGAAAAGGTGGCAAGGACGAATTGGCGCGCTATCTAGAGCAAGCGCGCTAAGTAAGTCACACATTCTGTAGGCAGCAGTGATTGAGGCAACACCTTTGTGGAGCAGGAGAAGCTTTGCCTGCAGATTTTCACAAAAATGCCTTGGATGAAGACTGCCGGCATAATTATTCGCCACACCTAGGCCTACAGCCACCAGATAAGATTTTTTACTTTTGTACAGCGTGACCCATTAATTTAAACTGTGTTTTAATAATCATTCTTGAACTTTAAAGAAACTAGTTCATCCTGTTATTTCATCCTAATCATACACGTATACAGGGTTCCTTCCTGGTGTTTGATTAATCCGAGTATCCTGTTTTACAGATTTATGAAGTGCCAAGTTAATATAAAGAGGCACCATTTAAATTGTTTCTGTTTTTTCTTAACTAGTGCAAAGTGTTATAGTAAAAGTTTGCTTAAGTAAAATTCAGTCAGAGTGTAGCCAAGTTACTAGAATCTGTTAAATGGCTATACAAAAAAAAAAAAAAATGGTTCAAATGGCTCTGAGCACTACGGGACTCAACTGCTGAGGTCATTAGTCCCCTAGAACTTAGAACTAGTTAAACCTAACTAACCTAAGGACATCACAAACATCCATGCCCGAGGCAGGATTCGAACCTGCGACCGTAGCGGTCTTGCGGTTCCAGACTGCAGCGCCTGTAACCGCACGGCCACTTCGGCCGGCATGGCTATACAGAGTTAGTTCAAAGAATTATAGCTTTTGAAAGAAAATTTCAGTAAGAAAGAGGTTTTCTTGAAGTGAAATGTTCAGTATAAAAAGTGTGTGCTTTAGTATCTAAGTATTTTAGTATTTAAATTTGTTGATTATAGAAAATTATTTTCTAGTAGTCCCCCCTGGCCAAATTTCTTTTAGCTTCCCTGAAGTTATCTACCGGGTTTTTTCTCTTTTCAAAACATAATGTATAAGGGTGTAGTCCAACATTGTTTACGTGGAGTAATATTTATCTGAAGAAGCAACTTAAACTGTAGCAAGAAAGTAGGCAAGATTCATACCTCTGCTTTTCCAATACTTCACTGTTTCATTTCCTGGATAGGCTGCTGACCGTTACTACATGTTTTAAATCATTTAATGGACTTGGAACTGAGTTGTCCTAGCTTCAATATAATACTATACATACTGCGTTTCATCGCTTTGTAAGATCTTAGAAAAAACTGAACAGTCTGATTTACTTATCCATTAGACACAACATACGGTCAACTGTAAAAAGGGTAACTCTATTGATTAGCTTTTCCTATTAACAGGACTATCCTCCAATAGTGTACTTTATTTGGAAACTAAACTTAATTTTAGTAGAGGGTTATACATGGCAACGTAGAGAGAGGTGTTCTGTTATTTAGGTAAAAGCATACTAAATTACTATAGTAGTGGTAGGGTTATACCTATTGCATCCCAGATGTGCCCTATGGGATTCAAATCGAGAGAGTGAGCAGGACACGCCGTGCGTGCAATATCTTCCTCTACCAGCAATAGACCAACCACTTCTGCTCTATGAGGCTAACATCTTTGTCCAGCAATACGAAGTGTGGACCCACAGCACCTCGCAACAACTGCACGTGAGGTCCGAAGATATCGTCACGATCCTGACAGCAGTTAAACCTTGCCGATTTAACCGTACAATTTCATGAAAAAGTGTTAGAGTGGTCAACGTAATTCCTAACCACGCCATTAGGGATAATCCTCGATATCAGTTCTTTCCACAATGGTTGGGTCCCGATATTGTGTTCCAGGTTCCCTCCAGATGCGAATCCGTCGAGAATCACTGTCCAGACCAAATTCAGGCCAATGTGTGGAACGAACAGTGGTCCACCGTTCGACCGTCCAGGTGGCATGTTTACTGTTCAATTCTAGATGTTCCCTTCTGTGAAGACGCGTCAGAGCTGCACATAGAGCAGATCTCCGACAATAAGGACCATTCAGGCAAAACCTTCTGCACGCCGTTTGCCTTGATACAAAACGTCTAGTGTATACTGTGAGGTCAGAAGCCAGCTGCCGTTCAGTGCTAAGGCAGTACCGTCGTCCCCTTATAACCAAATAACGTTTCTCACTTTCTAATGTTACACGTGGGCGGCCCCGCCCTTGTCTTCCAGATATATTTTTGATCTTACAAAGTGTCGCCGCATCCGAAAAACAACAGAATCGCTGCATCCGAAAAACAACAGCACCATTCACATTAAGCCATCCGGCAATGTCAGTTTGCGACTGTCATGGTTCTATTCTTCCCATGGCCCTCCATCGTAGAGAACCTTGTAGGAGACTTCTCTGGGCCATATTGCACAGTGTGCGATTGTGTACACACCGATTGTAGATGCGGGACTCCCCGGAAAACACTATCCCGTTTGATAGGTGCCCTGACGTCATTGTTGGCGTGGTTTTCCGTTCACCAGAATGCCATCTTCCGTGCAGGACATCCAGGACACGATGTACAGACATCTGTTGACAGTTTGTATGATTATATTGTTAATTATACACAGGACGGGGAAATAGTGGTTTGTTGCTTTAATTTTTGACACCAGTATTGTTTTCCATATAATAAGTTCCTTCCCTTAGCTACTATTGTTCGAGCTACGACTTCCTGGTGGTACCATAAATCTTGCTAGGCACTTGAATGCTGTTACTTCGCCAATCTGAATATTTCTAATCTTAATATCAGCTATTTTACGCAATTTCCCAATCATCTTGCATCTTGTTTTCCAGTCTTAGTTGAAAACAGTCTTGGTTGCAATTTTAGTTTTTTTTTATTATTTATCACCTACGCGTTTAACCTTATTTAGGCATCTTCAGGCTGAATTGTATTTCTTGTGTATTGCCTGTGAACGTGTACGCGTTATGCCGGTTTTGGAGTCACATCCATCTAGAAAGTATTTACTGAGGTTAACGAAGGCGATATTGGCCTGATGTACTTGACGATGCCCTTTAGCTACAGTGTCTAAAGGATCGTCCTATGAAATGCAAAAACAAGATCAGCCTGAAGATGCCTAAATAAGGTGAAACGCGTAGTTGATAAATAAAAAAACTAAAATTGCAACCAAGACTGTTTTCAACTAATACTATCAAACACTGGTTTGCTGATTCATGCCACAGATGGATTGGAAGAATTTCTATATTGTTTTCCTCTTATTCATCTTCATACCATATTCTTCACAAGTCTCATGAATTTCTTTTATAACTTTCTTTGTACTATTTGAACTTTCTGTTTCCTTTCCTCCAACATGAACTCCACTTTTTCCAACTGAGAATTCCTCAGTAAATTCCTCTGCATATACGAGTAAGAGCAAAAGGGAAAGGCAACAGTCATGGCCCACTCTCCTATCAATCGTACTTTTCTCATACATTTCATTCCCAACCCTTAGTTTTACTGATGCAAATACAAATTGTACCAATCCTCCTGTTTTCTTAAAAATACTAACCAGCTTGCTCCATTTTACTCTGTCAAAACTCTTTTCTAAGTCAATTAATATAGAATAAATTTTTCTGCCCCTCACTATGTATTTGTCTCTCATTCTTCCTTATAGTCCGGTTGCATCTTCTGCTGCTTTACCCTTTCTATATCCGAACATAAACTGATTTTTATATGTCCTTTACAGTATTTGGCACCACTCTTTTCACAAACTGTTGTGATAAAATTCTCTGAGCTTACTCCTACAGTGTATATCTCATTACAGATGTTCACTGTCTCTCTTCTTCCTCTATCTCTCAAGCTTTTCATCACTTCTGTCGTAATTTTGTAACTTACAAGTGCCTCGTCTTTTTTTTTTTTTTTTTTGTCTACTTCATTACGTATCACACGTATTCATCTAAAATACCTTGCTCTTTTTCTTCATGTGGCATATTGGGCTCTTCACTCTTTGTATTACTTGGCCTTTGACCCACGTCAAGACCTATAAATTCTCGCCATGTATTAAAAATTTCCTTTGCTTCTTTGGTTATTGTGGCATCCTTTCTTTCTATTTCTATATTAGTCTTTCGTTTTCTCCCTACATCTCAAAATATAAATACAACAAATTAAATTGTCTTATGTGACATTGATTGAAAAGATTACAGGTATGTAGGTTAAACAGAGTTTGTCACTAGACAATGTTGGAAATATTGTTCTGTTTACTGCATAACACAGAGTAAAGATTGTTTCAATTATTTTTACAGTAATTAATGAGGGAGTCTCTGGCACACACAACTCAAACTAAGGCTCGGAAGTGGGAGAGAATAAGGTCTTTGTCCTTCACGACTTAATGTAGTACTTGGAAGTGGTGACAAAATAAAATTCATATGGTGATTCAATATGTGTTATAGGTAGTTCTTTCGATACTTTATTTAATTTTTAATATCTCAAGCTCTTAGATTGTCTGTCCTCTCTGTTATGAGGACATATTTCGACATTTAAACAATTCTGTACGTGTCGAACTAGTACACTACAGACTGAGAGGACAGATAACCTCACAGCATGAGGTATTTGGAAAAATATTTAATGTCAGAAGAATTGGGAGGGCCATCTAGAGCCGTTTTTGAGCGAACAATCTGGTGTTTTTTGCTCACAACTGATGGATACGGGTAGAATAGCTAAAGCAGGGGTGACCATGAATTCAAGTGGTAACAAGTGCCCTTGCTGACCTGCTGTAGCACTCAGCCTGGCTGCACACTTCCCCTACCACCATGCCTCACTCTCTGAGTGTAAGGAGAGGAAAGAGGGAGAAACCGTGAACGCCCCATATTTAGATGCGAATGCAGTCACACAGCCTATGAGCTCGTTTACATTTCACATTTCTTAACACCCAAAGGAAACCAATTTTCAGTATTATGTAGTTACTTTTGTGCACTGAAGACATAATATAATTTTTATCTAGAACAAGCAGTCAGCATAAAAATACATGCAGACAATTTCAGATAGTTTCGCACTCAGGTTATCACGTAACTGCGACTTACTTAGTTTCATAACTAAAACAAGATTTTTCATACAAATGATTTGATCGAAAGATTGTAGCACTTTTGTAACGTCATTATGGAGACATGGAAACTCTCCCTGAGGAAAACAATATAGTCGTCCTGAATCTGTATTTACATTGCAGATCAGACAGTTATATCTGCACCTGCGCAGCAGCGCTTTCTACTGAAATGGCGGATGGTTTCGAAAACGGATGTATTATTAGAGTTTCTTCATAATATTTAAGAAACTACACATGTAATTCCTTCAAAGTCACAATGAATTCTTCAAACCCCACATTTACTTTGGCGCCATTAGTCACAGTAAATTGGACTGTGTTTGTCAGAAAATGTTGCATCTACAATGCGATTTACTTTTTAAATGCATTCCCATGAAATCAGAAATATGTTGTTTCTCACTTTTAAATGTCTTACAGTTGACGCTGTGCATTCAAGTCCACTTACAATGCGAGATCTTAAATCCATTCCGGATCTTCTAATTTTCGTTACTGCACTTTTTTTCCTTCACAAATTCAACAGTACCAGGTTTTAAATTGAAAAATCGTTTCAGGTATACCCCTTGAGACTTCACGTACGTACTTTGCAGTAATATATAAAGTCTCCGTACTTTTCATCCTGTTTCATCGAATACTGTTGCAAATGAAAGTGAAATAATGCGTGCCACTTCAGAAATTTTACTGTGTGTACCACCAATTTCTTCAAGTGCACCATGCCTGCAAATTTAGCACTGCATGCTACTTCACGTACAGAACAATGAATCACGTCTATTTATCGTTTAACTTTCTGCTCTTTCATTGTCAACTAAACCCTTCAATTCTTTCTGCATAGTATTGTAATGTGGTTTCATAGTAAGTTTGCAGTACCCGTCAATTATGCGACTGCGTAATAGATTCTGAAAATTTTCATGCCTCTCCTCTGTCATTTCCACTCTTTTTTAAAGGTTTTAAAGGTAGATTGCTAGACTGGCTCTTTCTTGTACAAACAAACACTGGATCTGTGAACGTTCTTCATACCATAAACAAATAGTGAAGGGTAAACAGCACCGACACCACGATTCTCCCGAAATGAAAAGAGTTGTGCCGAACGAAAAATGCCGCACTGCGGTACTAAATGAAATGTCGCGCTGTACTGCTTGTTTTTAGAAGGGCTGAGCAAAGCCCAGACAGGCCAGGCCAGGGACTAAACATCTAACTCGCGTGCTGTTTCGCACGCCGTGGTCGGCTTTGAACTAAAGGACCAATATGGTTGATCACTGCTCTTCTCCCACCAACCCAATCTGCTTCTTCAGTTAGATAAGCTGTAGGTATTGTAACCTCCACTGTTACATACTTCTAGCCTTGAAAATTCTTCTGCTTGGTTTACAAGGGATATGTGGTATTCAGAAATTCCCATTACAGACGTGTATAGGGTAGCGATTACATAATATTTTGAATAGCGATCCATGTACCGAAACGGACTGTTTCCGTTGTACGACGGTTTCAGTTCAGAGCCGGCCGGGGTAGCCGAGCGGTTCTAGTCTGGAACCGCGTGACTGCTACGGTCACAGGTTCGAATCCTGCCTTGGGCATGGATGTGTGTGCTGTCCTTAGGTTAGTTATGTTTAAGTAGTTCTGAGTTCTAGGGGACTGATGACCTCAGAAGTTAAGTCCCATAGTGCTCAGAGCCAGTTGAACCATTTTCAGTTCAGATGTTTACTTCATCCACTTCAGCTTGAGGAACTTAATTAGGCTTGATACAGGAAAATTATTAGGTAACAATTCGAAAGGAAACATTCACTCAACCATATATGCTAATTTAAAATTTATCCTATTTTATGATACCTTTGTGAGTATATTTGAAAACAGTTTCCCTAAGAAAACAGTGAAATATAATTGTAAGAAACCATGTAAAAAGCCATGGCTAACAAAAGGGATAAAAATATCTTGTAAACAGAAAATGGAAATGTATTTTATAGCTGGGAGGAGTAATGATCCTGAAACAGTGAAACATTACAAAAACTACTGCACTCTACTAGGAAAAGTTATCAAAAAGTCGAGAAGTATGTGCATTAGGTCTGAGATTAGAATATCTGATCATAAAATTAAAACAATTTGGAATATTGTGAGAAGGGAAACAGGGCAAGTGAGAGCACAGGAAGACAGTATTTCTATCAAACACAATGAAAAGTTTGTTAACAAGAAGTCAGAAGTAGAAAACATTTTTAATATTCATTTTTAAGTGTTGTAGAGAAAATAGAATCCAGCTATTCATTAGAAAATGCAAGGCAGTATATGGAAGAGGCAGTATCTATGCAGTTTGGTAAAACTGAAATTCAACCCACCTCTCCTATTGAAATTAGGAAAAATAATAAATTCACTCAAAAGTAAAAGCTCACATGGAATTGATGGCATTTCCAGCAGATTACTTAAAGCTTGTTCCCAACAAATCAGTAGTATTCTCAGCCACATATGTAGTAGTTCACTGAAACAGGGCAGTTTTCCAGATAGACTAAAATATGCTATTTTTAAACCACTGCCTAAAAAAGGGGCTAGATTTCATGATAAACACAACCGTGCAAGCTCACTTCTGACAGCTTTATCCAAAATTCTTGAAAAAGTAGCCTCACTTATTTGTAAAAATGAAGTACTAACAAAATGTCAGTTTGGTTTTCAGAAAGGCTTTTCAACAGAATATGCTATATATACTTCCAGTGATGAAATATTAAATGCATTGAATAACCAAATATCACCCATTGGGATCTCTCACAGGCTTTTGATTATGTGAATCATGAAATTCATGTAGATAAGCTTAAGTATTGTGGTACGAGTGGGACAGTGCACAAATGGTTTAATTCATACTTAACTGAAAGAATGCAGAAGTTTGAAATTAACAGTACAGATAGTCTGTAAAAATCAGCAGAGCCCTCCAATTGGGGAGGTATCAAGAATGGTGTCCCACAGGGTTCAGTCTTGGGTCCCTTATTGTTCTTAGTATATATTAACGACTTGCCACTCTATATTCATGAAGATGTAAAGCTATTTCTTTTTGATAATGACACATGTATAGTAATCAAACCAAAGAAGCAAGAATCAACTGAGGAAATTGCAAATAATGTCTTTCAGAAAATTATTAAGTGGTTCTCTGCAGATGAACGCTCACTAAATTTTGAGAAAACACAATCAATGCAATTCGTTACAGTAAATGGCATAACACCATTGATAAATATAGACTATGAATGGAAGTCTGTTGCTAAGGTAGAATGCTCAAAATTTCTGGGTGTGTGCATTGATGAGAAATTTAATTGGGAGAAACACATTAATTATCTCTTGAAACAGTTAGGTTCAGCTACTTATGCTGTCAGGGTTATTGTAAAATTTGGTGATAAACATATCAGTAAATTAGCCTAGTACGCCTATTTTCATTCACTACTTTCAAATGGCATCATATTTTGGGGAAATTCATCATTAACAGAGAAAGTATTCATTGCACAAAAGCATGTAATCAGAATAATAGCTGGAGCCCACCCAAGATAACCTTGCAAACATTTATTTAAGGAACTCGGGATCTTCACAGTATCTTCGCAATACATATATTCACTAATGGAATTTGTCATTACTAACACATCCCAAATCAAAAATAACAGTGAAGTGCATAGCTACAACACTAGAAGAAAGGATGATATTCACTATTCTGGATTAAATCTCACTTTGGCACAGAAATCTTCAGTCAGTAATGATGAAACTGTTAAAATAGCTCTGAGCACTATGGCACTTAACATCTATGGTCATCAGTCCCCTAGAACTTAGAACTACTTAAACCTAACTAACCTAATGACATCACACACATCCATGCCCGAGGCAGGATTCGAAACTGCGACCGTAGCAGTTGTGCGGCTCCGGACTGAGCGCCTAGAACCGCTAGACCACCGTGGTCGGCGCTGTTAAAAGAAATTAAAAGTGATATTGGTAGTACATTTAGAAATAGATCAGATGACCAGCAGCCCCAGGAATGCAAATTCTAGAGTACACAATATGAACAACAAATTTCATTATGTGGTTCAGGATATACATTCGAGTGGAAAAGTAATTGAACAATTATGTAATACTGAGACAGAAGTTTGGTTCTTGTCAGTCTGATTTACTTGAAGTTGTGTTAACTTGTTCTTCTCATGACAGTTGTGAAATTGTTGATGATGATATGAATTTGGAATTAGATTTGGGGAACGAAAGTTATGATATAGACAGTGATGTGGAAGAATGAGAAGCCATGTTTGAACCATTGAGTATCCTGATGGAATACCAAAAAGGGTGACATATGAATAGTATAAGGAGTCGTGGTAAAAGAAATGTAATATGGGTGAGGCAGGTAAAACAGATAACGAATATTATGAGGAAGTTAAGCTGGTATGGAAGGAATATTGTAGTATATCAGATGATGATGTGGATGAAAGTAACGGTGAAAAGGAAGGTGAATCACTTGTTAAGAGGTGGAATAATTTACCTTTCCATTCATACTGTCTTACAAGAGAAAAATCGTTTTCTGCGGAACCATTCCATGAAGTAAGTTTTTCATATGTTATATGTAATACTGTATTCAAATATGTGTGAGTATATTTTGAAAATTTCTTACTTCTTTGTAATTTCTCTGTAGTTTATGTTTATGGCCAGGGGTGGTACCTCTTTAATTTGAATCTGTTACTTTTTTTCTGAAAATTTTTTGTGGGATATACCATGTTTCCCATTGAGCAATTTTCTATTTGACCTCTGAATTGCCTGGTTAACTTTTCAGTAGCTATCTGTTTAATTCAGTGAAGGAGTTATGAGATGTAGCAAGTAAGGTACCCCCTCCTCTTGAACTCTTATTATTATTTCTTTTCCCAAATTAATTTTTACATGCAAAATAACCTTTTATGTAATATTTAGCCGACAGACGAATACTTTCACTTGATAGCCACACTCCACATCACTTCATTAGTCAAACCATTCATCTGATAATTCTGATTCCGTTGGTATGAATACTTTGGCAAGAGAGCATGTTAATTACAAAAACATCAAAATCGGAAATATTTTGCATTAAGACACTACAATTGGCGGTGAACTAGGAGGCATATTTCGGTATAAGAAACTACACCATCCAATACTACTGCTCGTATATTCATACTTCACAGTAACACATTTTATTTTTCCTGGAATTAATTATTTTTTGTGGTAACTGAATTTGAAGTTCTGAAAGGCTGCCACTGTTCATTGCAAAGGCTGTTATAATTAGTGTTAGACTCTCACTTTATCTACATATGTTTGTTATCTTTTTTTTGGCCAACGTGACATATGGCATTCCTTAATCAATGTAATAACTAATGATTTCATGAAAGTTACTAAAATTTGTATTATGGTACTGATTCACATAAAGGTGGGGATTCGTGTTGCAGTAGAAAAATAATGTCCATACATTTTTATAAATTTGTGACCAGCATTTTCTGTAACCCAAAATTCGTCAAAAACTGTAAATTCAAACCTGGCCAAATTTTAAAGCATTATTTCATTTTCAAAATAATAGTTTGTTCTTACAACACTCTTTATAAACCATCGCTACCACGAAAGAGTGCGTCTATGGTGATATTGTAATGCAGTAATAATTACATCCGCCTATATCGAAAATTATACCGCACTCTATCAGTGGATATGTTAAACCAAAAGCGTGTGCCACATTTGCGACAATTTCGTGTACTTCCGCTTATTACTCAATAAGTCAGTGACAATTTTTGATAGTTACTTTTAAGATGAACGTATATGACATTATCAATCTCTAACAGTGACCCATAATGACACTGTTGCTTGATGAGAAGGAAGTCTTAGTGTGTACGTAGTTCATGGGGATATGTTCATTTTGCTCTGGAGGGCAGTGTACGGAGTGATGTGTTAAGTAACTATGTTCATTGTTAATTTGCCACATGAAGACATTTTTTAATCATTAAGTTGATGTTAGGGTACTCCAGTCGAAGTACAGCATGTTTCAAACTGAATGTACTGGCTTCAAGACTTTGTAGCATTTATTACATTTTAGCTGAGTGGTCAGTGTGTCTGCAGCGGGCATTGGTTCGATTCCCCGCCGTGTCTGAGATTTTCTACTCTCAGGAACTGGGTGCTGTGTTGTCCTTCTCGTCATTTCATCATCATCGACACGGAAGTCGCCGCGTGAGGCGTCAACGGAAAAGATTTGCAACTAGGCGGCCGAACTTCCCTAGGTGGGGACTCCCGGCCATCGATGCTATATGATCAATTCATTTTTGCATTTATTGCATTCAACATACAATTATAAATAATAAATTAGATGAAAGCGCAGTTCCAACAGTTTTGTTTGCGTCCTTTGTGCAAAGTCATAACGACCGGGAGAGTGGTGTGCTGACCACACGCCCCTCCTATCCGCATCCTCCACTGAGGATGACACGGCGGTCGGATGGTCCCTTGTGGCCTGAAGACGGAGTGCTGTGTGCAAATAGAAGAATATGGAACGACCAAGTGTAACTGAAGGATGTGATAAACGAGTGATAGTCTTTCACGCGTAGCCCGAAGAAATCCGTTGAAAAGGCAATTCCTGTAACGTTTGTGGCGAGACTTTTAAGGAGACGCTTACAACTTCATCCTCATTGTTTGCAGTTATTACAACCTCTAAAGCCTACAGACTACGGTTTACCTGCCAGCTTTGCAAATGAAATATTGAAGCATAACGATGACAGTTTTCTGGATCGTGTGGTCTTCTGTGTTGAATCGACATTTCATCTAAGGGGATTTGTGAGCACACATCTGAAGACGAGCAAATCCCCAGGAGATGGAGTTGCAGCGAGATTCCCCTAAACTGAACGTTTCTTGTCGTATATCCGGACGGAAAGTTTATGGGCCTTTCTTTTTCTGTGAAGGAACGGTAATTGGTGTTTCTTATCTTAAAGGGCTAGAACTGTGGCTCTTTACTCATTTGGAGTAAGATGGACCACAGAACTTTATCTAGCACCACGCTAGTTCGCCGCCTCTCTGGCATCACTCAGTACGCGATTGGTTAGCCCTACAAAACTAAAGGGAGCGAGAAATGTTACACTGATACAAAACCATCTTAAGATTTAGTACTCCACATTTTATTCAAAGGAATTCATAATTAACAGGTTATACTTTAGTTAATTACAATTAGTGTTTGGGGGTTCATATAGAATCGTGAGTATATGCCTATTATACCAGCTGAACTAACCGAATTTAGGAACACCGTTGATGCAATAGTTATTACAGACTCGGTGATCAATATTTGGGAAGAATTCGCCTATCGGCTCGATGTGTGACGATTGGTCTCACACTGAACTCATGGAACAAACACTGTTTGAGTTGCTCTTTAGTTTGATGTATTATTTGTAGTTGCATGTTGAATGTAATATATGCTACAAACTCTTAAAACTTGTATATTCACTTTGAAACACCCTCCACGTTGTATGGCATCAGTCGAGTGTAATATTCAAATGATTGAAATGGCTCCAGGCACTATGGGACTTAACATCTGAGCTCATCCGTCCCCTAGACTTTGCACTACTTAAACCTAACTAACCTAAGGACATCACACACATCCATACCCGAGGCAGGATTCGAACCTGCGACCGTAGCAGCAGCGCGGTTCCGAACTGCAGGGTCGGCCGAGTGTAATATGTAGCTGCCTATCAGTCAGTACCGAACTTAAGTAAATGAGACCCGAAGTGCCCATAAACAACAGTTCAGACCACATCAGAGTGTTATTAGCGAATAAGAGCTTGAAGTTTTTGTGTGGACTACGTCATTCACGGTAGCCTACTATCACCACCAATTCTTCAGACAGTTTTGGAGGCTCCGGCTTCTGAGGACATCTGCGTAGGTCAGTTGGGTAGACTACAAACGTAAAATAAAGATTCACTATCATCCCACATCTTGGGACTCTCTCAGACCAAATTCCCTTGACTTTATGAAAATTAAAGTAAGGACAAGGATTAGCTTCCACCCTAATAATTGCCTTAAAACACAACTTTCGGTATAATATTATCACATCTATGCCACATTTAGGCTCTGTAAGACTTGAGCGAAGTCCTATAGTGATCAGACGGGGCGGGTATTTACCAGCAGATTCAAAGAATAGGCACCGCTAAACGACATAAACACGTCAATTTTTCATATTCAGTCATATGAAACTGGCCACCAACTAGCAGATATCGAAAATTCTCTGATGGTCCTACATAAATTACAGAGAGGTTAAACGATGAACATTTCTGAGGTTCAAAGGGTTCAAATGGCTGTAAGCACTATCGGACTTAACATCTGAGGTAATCAGTCCCCTAGACTTAGAACTACTTAAACCTAACTAACCTAAGGACATCACACACCTCCATGACCGAGGCAGGATTCGAACATACGACCATAGCAGCAGCGCGGTTTCGGACTGAAGCGTCTAGAACCGCTCGGCCACAGCGGCCGGCCATTTCTGAGAAAATAGAGATACCATGAGATGAAAACCCAATAGAATTAATTAAAAAACGGCTCTCAGACAATTTTAACTGTATTTTCAAAAAAACTAGACGCCACAAAGTAATACTACGTTTGTAATATTTGGACTGGAAACCATATATGTGGATTCATTTGCATAAGCTGCCAAAGATCTTAAAGTGCAGATAATGTAGTGAAGAAGTCTGTAACTGCCTGCCGCACGTCTTCGTCCGACAATACTCGTCGACCCTTCAATGGATTTTTCAAGGAATAGAAGGTTTGATAATACCACGGGAAAGGACCAGAACTAAAAAGCGGGTGTCCGAGTATCTCCAACCTGAGTTGGCGTAACTTATGCTTTACGACATTTGTCACGTCAGGACGTGCGTTATCATGATCTTGCCACACCATTCCACAATGGTGGTTTTCGACAGACATGCTGCCTATACACATTCTTTATTTTCTCATGGATGTCTACTGGTGTTTTTCCTTCGGCAGCCAAGAAAAGGATAAGAGCACGTTGGTCCTGTCTGGACGCATATGATAAATCGCCTCCATAGTTCCCATTTCCGCATTCACTGATTCACTGCAGTCTGCGTATCTCTTCAAGCGACTGATCAGTTTCTTCATAGTCACCGTGACACTCTCCCAGGGGCCAAACAACAATGTAAATATTTATGCTGCTCTTCTCTCTATAGGTTCAATATGTGGTGTCACCGCCAGACACCACACTTGCTAGGTGGTAGCCTTTAAATCGGCCGCGGTCCATTAGTATACGTCGGACCCGCGTGTCGCCACTGTCAGTGATCGCAGACCGAGCGCCGCCACACGGCAGGTCTAGAGAGACGCCCTTGCACTCGCCCCAGTTGTACAGCCGACGTTCATAGCAGTGGTTCACTGACAAATTACGCTCTCATTTGCCGAGACGATAGTTAGCACAGCCTTCAGCTACGTCATTTGCTACGACCTAGGAAGGCGCCGTATTCAATTGATATTTATATTGAAGCATGTACAGTCAAGAGCGATGTACACCAATTATGGATTAAAGTTAAGTATTACATCATCTACGTACTTTATTTGCAATTCTCAAGACATTGTCCTGTTCAAGACCTCACGCCAGTCTGCTTGTAATTAAACGCGTGCATTTCGGCCTCCTCTAGCAACACGGTGTTGGCTCTTCTGCCAACACTTCACAATATCGCTTGTTAGTCCTATTACACAGTAATTTTATTTCCTTTGATTTTTACACCCCGCCCCGTATATCCTTGTATCTGTACAGCATTGAAAATATCTTCACAACAGCGCAAATGTCGACGGTATGTGCTGTGTGTTTTGTCTGGATACAAACTGACCCCATTAACGTGCTATTAACAACATTAATACCCACTTCACTGTTCGATTCAACTTTGCATTCGGTACTACTCGGATCCTTTTCAAGCTCGCTTTTTCGGCGGTATTCAGTGTTCGTTAACAGTGACACACAACAGTATGGGTAAGTCCACTGATGGATAGTGGACGGATATGCACTTCGTGTACGGCCCCACGGAATGCTATGGGAAATCAGCGCAACGACGCTATGATGAGGTGTTGACGCAACGACGGAAACGATCACAGGAATTTTGTATACAAGGGGATTTGTATTATTCCGTGCTTTGTATTTTGCATTTTGGTGATTGCATCTCATAGGCTTTCTCATTACCGTGAAGGTATTCCACAGAAATGAAGGTAACTAGTGTAACGAACACAATAGGTCGTAATTGTGCTCTGTTTGCTTGCGTTTATAGTCCTGCAATATTTTAGAAATGCAACATTTTCTTACTGGCCTGTTATTAAACTTATTTATGCACCGTAATCGCTATTTCTGCCTATTATGCTACTCTCAGGTGACAGCTTTAACTACCTTTGTAGCTAGATTCGGTGCCTAGTTGCTTGAAAGAGCCAGGACTGGGAAAGGACGGGACTGAACATCGCCCGCAACATTGACAAGTTTCAGAAGAACATAAATTAACATCCAGAACATTTTGAAACTCAGATCAAGAGATTAAAGTTGAATAGATCAGTTAAAACCATATAAGTACTGAAACGTGACAGTAATTTAAACAAACTGTTTCAGCCAGTACTTTCAAAAAGGAAACATTTCATTTCTTTTTAAAACATGAAACTAGTTTTTCCAAGATTAACAGCATTTAATATTATCGAGACCTGAGAGTCAGCAAGTTTACTTGAGAGCTCAAAAAACACTAACATTAAGACGTGGGAATAAATAATATTAATACTAAATTTGTAAATCAGAATATCAAAGGTTTCCCCGAGCACAACTTGACTAAGCTCTGACCAATTGAATGTCAGCAAATCCGGTTTAAAACAGAATGTGAGGGCAATTGATCAACACTGCCCGCCGCGACTGGCCCGAACTCAGGACCGATAACAAATCAAACGGCTAAAAACCCCGGCTCTCGCCTTCTAGAACACGCACAGTCGACCGATGTGACTATGTAATAATGCAATGTATATTTAACAACTAGACAAGTTGAGATCAGGGGGAGAGATTGAGGAGATTATGTCAAACTGCACTGTAACGTCCTAGGTTGGTTCAAATGGCTCTGAGCACTATGGGACTTAACTACTTTGGTCATCAGTCCCCTAGAACTTAGAACTACTTAAACCTAAGTAACCTAACTAAGGACATCACACACATCCATGTCCGAGGCAGGATTCGAACCTGCGACCGCAGCGGTCGCGCGGTTCCAGACTGTAGCGCCTAGAACCGCTCGGCCACTACGGCCGGCTACGTCCTAGGGAATTATATTCGGAGACTCACATGAAAATTGTAGAGTTTGCATACCAGTTATAGAGCCATTACCAGACAATAATAAATTGACAGCAATGCACTCAAAGTAATTTCTAATAAGAAAACTTCTGAAACTGAGGTAATAAATTAAGCAGTTTGGAAAGGGCACCGCCAGTTGGTCCAGATAGACCGGAAGAAGTTCACACCCCAGCTGTTAACCAAATTCCACTATTACGCCCTTGGCTCGCAATCGAAACAAATCCACGGATCGGTACACAGGAGAGAAATCATCTCGCGTGCCTAAATACTATCTACAGTCGCGCGGGGTAGCCGCGCGGACTAAGGCGTTTTGAACTGTTCGCGCGGCTCCCTCCGTCGGAGGTTCGAGTCGTCCCTCGGGCATGGTGTATGTGTTGTCCTGAGCGTAAGTTAGTTTAATTTAGAGTAAGTTGTGTGTAAGCCTAGGGTCCCATAAGAACTTACAGCAAATTTCAAACTATCGACATTAAGCTTTTATTGGCGAGCAGTAGTAATTAATGGTCTACGAAAATGCCACAAGACTTAAATTTCAAGACATACGTCATCCCCAGTTGAGCATCAGCACAATACTTCAATAATAATAATAATAATAATATAAAACATAAATAAATGGGATAGGAATAAAGTGTAAGTCATTTCACGTCAAATACTTATTAATCCTCAAGATAAATACAGCACCAGTGACACCCAACTGCAAGCAAAAGCAGCACACATAATTTAGGCCGTTACATCCAAATCTGGAGACAGACCATGGGCGGCAACCTCGATATCCTAAAACAAGAAGCTGAGCCAAAGCAGGCAACTCGCTAAGCGCTAAGTTAAGTCACAGAGTAAGCACTAAAATATAGCTAGGAGAAGAACATCAAGAACACCAAACACTGAGACACGGCCACCGCTCGGTTAAAGTTAAGCCCGAAAATATGAGAGTTCCCATACTTGCTCATTGCGAAGATCTTGTGAGATGTCAGGTGAAGGAAAACTCCCTGTCTTGTCGGGAGCTCGGGTGGTGCAGCCAACAGCTTCCTCCCAATTGCTCCCCTCAGTGTGTGCCTGTGTCAAACAACTGAAATACCTTGCCCAGGTCCTCCACGGAAACAAGCGCAGCGTGTTCAGGAGATAAATCGGCTACGATCCATAGGATCTGTAACACGGGGCCCCACGGCCAGCACACACGCTGAACTCAAAACTGGCGCTTCCCGTGCGATTCATCGCGACCTCTGTCCTCGCCACCGCTTACATCGGCCTGCCAGTACCGGGGCCAATGAGATTTACGGGCGCTGCAACGAACTTGTGACGTCGCACTACTTGGCTTTCCGCCACATTTCGTGAAAACTCGGCTCCGTGCAGTGCCAATGGGAAATCATTTAACAGAAAAGGTATCTACTAGAGGTCTTAATTATGCCTTGCGCTGATGAGAGCTTGCACGCATTTAAATACAAGCTCAAGATTCATTAAACTCGTCTGAAATACACTCCTGGAAATTGAAATAAGAACACCGTGAATTCATTGTCCCAGGAAGGGGAAACTTTATTGACACATTCCTGGGGTCAGATACATCACATGATCACACTGACAGAACCACAGGCACATAGACACAGGCAACAGAGCATGCACAATGTCGGCACTAGTACAGTGTATATCCACCTTTCGCAGCAATGCAGGCTGCTATTCTCCCATGGAGACGATCGTAGAGATGCTGGATGTAGTCCTGTGGAACGGCTTGCCATGCCATTTCCACCTGGCGCCTCAGTTGGACTAGCGTTCGTGCTGGACGTGCAGACCGCGTGAGACGACGCTTCATCCAGTCCCAAACATGCTCAATGGGGGACAGATCCGGAGATCTTGCTGGCCAGGGTAGTTGACTTACACCTTCTAGAGCACGTTGGGTGGCACGGGATACATGCGGACGTGCATTGTCCTGTTGGAACAGCAAGTTCCCTTGCCGGTCTAGGAATGGTAGAACGATTGGTTCGATGACGGTTTGGATGTACCGTGCACTATTCAGTGTCCCCTCGACGATCACCAGTGGTGTACGGCCAGTGTAGGAGATCGCTCCCCACACCATGATGCCGGGTGTTGGCCCTGTGTGCCTCGGTCGTATGCAGTCCTGATTGTGGCGCTCACCTGCACGGCGCCAAACACGCATACGACCATCATTGGCACCAAGGCAGAAGCGACTCTCATCGCTGAAGACGACACGTCTCCATTCGTCCCTCCATTCACACCTGTCGCGACACCACTGGAGGCGGGCTGCACGATGTTGGGGCGTGAGCGGAAGACGGCCTAACGGTGTGCGGGACCGTAGCCCAGCTTCATGGAGACGGTTGCGAATGGTCCTCGCCGATACCCCAGGAGCAACAGTGTCCCTAATTTGCTGGGAAGTGGCGGTGCGGTCCCCTACGGCACTGCGTAGGATCCTACGGTCTTGGCGTGCATCCGTGCGTCGCTGCGGTCCGGTCCCAGGTCGACGGGCACGTGCACCTTCCGCCGACCACTGGCGACAACATCGATGTACTGTGGAGACCTCACGCCCCACGTGTTGAGCAATTCGGCGGTACGTCCACCCGGCCTCCCTCATGCCCACTATACGCCCTCGCTCAAAGTCCGTCAACTGCACATACGGTTCACGTCCACGCTGTCGCGGCATGCTACCAGTGTTAAAGACTGCGATGGAGCTCCGTATGCCACGGCAAACTGGCTGACACTGACGGCGGCGGTGCACAAATGCTGCGCAGCTAGCGCCATTCGACGGCCAACACCGCGGTTCCTGGTGTGTCCGCTGTGCCGTGCGTGTGATCATTGCTTGTACAGCCCTCTCGCAGTGTCCGGAGCAAGTATGGTGGGTCTGACACACCGGTGTCAATGTGTTCTTTTTTCCATTTCCAGGAGTGTAGTTAGTCGCTTCCCACCGGAGACTGCTGCAGGCCCTCGTAAGACCTGCGGTGTGACGTGTTGTGACGTACGCGCCGTAGCCCGTCTTTCCCATGGGCCTCGCCCAATGCCAAGTCCCGCCTTCTCGCTCCGCTAGCCACGCAGCCCGCTCTGCATAAGTAAGCCTGAATAGGGAGCGGCGCGACATATCGATTCGCGCAACATTTGACTACATAACATTCCTAAATACCAGTTCAAATTTAAGAAAACATAGTCTTCTCCCTCTTTTTTTAATAGAAACAAAGTTATTGTTATCTTTTTTTTAAAAAAAAAAACGTTCTTCCTGCCTCAGAATCAAGTGCATTAATACAGTAGTGTCATATCTCAATACTGAATTTTAAATCCTTAGCTCCGAACAGGAGCACGTAGAAGAAAGACGGCCCAAGTTTAGAACATTAGTTGACCACGCAACTGACAGACCTGTACCTATTAGAAAAGTTCATAATGGGATAGGCCTTCCTTGGTGTAGGGTCACTGTAAAGAAACTTCTAAAGAAACAGAGTACTGCAAAAATGTACAAAACAAAATATAGGGCTATAGATAATGAGATCCTAAATGAAACGCATTTGGCTGTCAAGTGGGTAATGCGTGAAGTCTTCGACGACCATAGCAAAACATCGGAGAAAGAAGAGTCGCAAAACTTGAAGACATTTTGATCACAAGTGAACCATGTTAGTAGTACCAAAGCTAGTGCCCAGCCACTCGTGGACTCCGTTTCCAAACGTTTCCTTACAATGGAAACCTCTGGCGTATTACCCCAATTTAATTCTTCCACCTCTGCAAATGTTAGTGATACAGATATCGGAGTTGTGATGAGAAACATCTGAATTCGCTGAAATTGAACATATATCCTAGGTTCCACAGTGCCCGTATCAAACTCCCATACGACATCCTGAAACTCATGGATCAAGGCATACACTTAGTTCCACTATATCTTGGCTTTCGAAAAGCATTTCACTCATGCTACGTTTATTGTCAAAAGTACGGTCGTATGGGGTATCAAGTGATATTTGTGACTGAACTGAGGATTTTTTGGTACAGAGGACGGAGCGTGTGATCTTGGATGGAGAGTCATTACCAAATGTAGGAGTAGTTTCAGATATAGTGCAGGCAATTATGTTTCTTGGAACCCATGCTGTTCACGTTTTGTATTAATGACGTTGCAGACAGTAGTAATAGTAACCTCAGTCTTTCTTTAGATGGTGCAGTTAAAGGGTGACGATTATTGAACTATATGAAATAAAATCGTCATACCTTCTGGACGGTTTACGTTATGACGTTCAAACTGTATGGTCGGCAGCGTGGAGTGACGGGAATTAGTATTGTTTGGTTTAGCGGCGAAGCCACTTTCATTTTGATGGGTTGGTCAATAAATAAAACCGGCGCACTTCGAGGACTGAGAATCGCTTTTGCAGTCGAGAAATTTCTTCACTCTCAACCGGTGCGGTCTTCCTTGATGGCACGCTGACTACCGAAAGGTACGTGAAGGTTTTGGAAGATTATTTCATCCCCATTATCCAAAGCGACTCTTATTTTGGCAATATATGGTTAATGCAAGACGGAACTCGACCCCATCTAAATAGGACAGTGCCTGATGACCTGGAGGAGCACTCTGGGGACCGCGTTCTTGCTGTGGGATACACAGAGGCTACTGGCATGGGCCTCGATTGGCCGTCATGTACTCCGGATTTGAACACATTCGACTCCTTTTTGTGGGGCTGTATTAAAGACAAGGTGTACAGCAATAACCCCAAAGCCATTGCTGACCTGAAAGCAGCCATTCAGGAGGTCATCAATAGCATCGATGTTCCGGCACTTCAGCGCGTTATGTCGAATTCCGCTATTCGTCTCCGTCACATCATCGACAAAGATGGCAGGCAATCCAATATGTCACAACCTAAATCCCAATATCTGTAGTGACGTTTACACGTTGCGCAACGTGTGTGAATGTCATAGTTTGCAACTAATTTATGTTTTTTTTAACATATAGTTCAATAACTGTTACCCTGTGTAATATAATAAAATATTGTGTGAAAAAAGCTGCCCTAAAACTGAGTTGGATCTTGATTAGATTTCGAAGTGATGTAAAGATTGGCAACTTGCTTTAAATGTTCGGGAATAAAAAGCTGTGCATTTCACAAAACCAAAAAATGAAGTGTCCTGTTGTATTGTTGTGGTCTTCAGTCCAGAGACGTTTGATGCTGCTCTCCATGCTCCTCTATCCTGTGCAAGTAACTTCATCTCCGAACAACTACTGCAATCTACATACATCTCAATCTGGTTAGTTTATTCATCTCTTGGTCTCTCTCCCTATACGATTTTTACCCTCCGCACTTCCCTCAAGTATTAAATTGATGATCCCTTGATGCCTCAGAACGTGTCCTACCAACCGATCCCTTCTTTTAGTCAAGTTGTGCCACTAATTTCCCTTCTCCCCAATTCTATTCAAAACCACCTCATTAGTTACGTGACCCCTCGTGATGACTGGGTGTTGTGTGATGTCCTTACGTTAGTTAGGTTTAAGTAGTTCTAAGTTCTAGGGGACTGATGACCATAGATGTTAAGTCCCATAGTGCACGGAACCAAATTACGGATCTACCCACCTAATCTTCAGCATTCTTCTGTAGCACCACATTTCAAAGGCTTCTAGTCTCTTCTCGTCTAAGCTATTTATCGTCCATGTTTCACTTCGATACATATCTACACTAAATGGCTCTGAGCACTATGGGACTTAACATCTGAGGTCATCCGTCCCCCAGAACTCAGAACTACTAAAACCTAACTAACCTAAGGACATCACACACATCCATGCCCGAGGCAGGATTCGAACCTGTGACATTAGCAGTCGCGCGGTTCCGAACTGAAGCGCCTAGAACCGCTCGGCCAGCGCGGCCGGCTATAACTTCACTCCATACAAATACTTTCAGAAAAGACTTCTTGACACTTAAATCTATACTCGATGCTAACAAATTTCTCTTCCTCAGAAACGCTTTCCTTGTCACTGCCAGTCTACATTTTATATCCTCTCTACTTCAACCAACGTCAGTTGTTTTGCTCCCCAAAGAACAAAACACTTCTACTAGTTTAAGTGTCTCATTTCCTAATCTAATTCCCTCAGCATCGCCTGATTTAATTCGACTACACTCCATTACCTTCGCTTTGCTTTTGTTGGTGTTCATCTTATATCCTCGTTTCATGGCACTGTCCATTCCGTTCAACTACTCTTCCAGGTCCTTTACTGTTTCTGACAGAATTACAATGTCGTTGGCAAACCTCAAAGTTTTCATTTCTTTTATATCTACGGATTTTAATTCATACTCCAAGTTTTTCTTCTGTTTCCTTTACCGCTTGCTCAACGTACAGACTGAATAACATAGGAGATAAAGCTACAACCCTGTCTCACATCCTTCGCAACCACTGCTCTCCTTTCATGCCGCTCGACTCGTATGACTGCCATCCGGTTTCTGTACAAATTGTAAATAGCCTTTCCCTCCCTGTATTTGACCCGTGTCACCTTCAGAATTTGAAAGAGAGTAGTCCAGTCAGCATTGTCAAAAGCTTTCTCTAAGTCTACAAATGCTAAAACGTAGGTTTGCCTTTCCTCGATCTATCTTCTAAGATAAGTATTGTCTCACGTGTTCCAACATTTCTACGGAATCCAAACTGATCTTCCCCGAGATCGGCTTCTACCAGTTTTTCCATTCGTCTGGAAAGAATTCGTGCTAGTATTTTGGAGCCGTGAATTATTAAACTGGTAGTTTCGCATTTTTCACACCTGTCAACACTTGCTTTCTTTGGGATTGGAATGATTATATTCTTCTGGAAGTTTGAGAGTATTTCGCCTGTTTCACACATCGTGCTCACCAGATAGTAGAGTTTTGTCAGGTCTGGCTCTTACAAGGCAATCAGTAGTTCTAATGAAATGTTGTATACTCCGGGGGCCTTGTTTCAACTTAGGTCTTTCATTGCTCTGTCAAACTCTTCACGCAATATCATATCTCCAATTTCAACTGCATCTACATCCTCTTCCATTTCCATAATATTGCCCTCAACTGCATCGCCCTTGTACAGACGATCTATATACTCCTGCCACCTTTCTGACTCCGTGGTTCTGTTCTCTCCAAAGGTCTCTTTAATTTTCCTGTAGGCAGTATCTATCTTACCTTTAGTGATATATGCCTCAACAGCCTTACATTTGTCCTCTACCCATTTCTGCTTAGTAATTTTGCACTACCTGTCGATCTCATTTTTGAGACGTTTGTGTTCCTTTTTGCTTGCTTCATTTACTGCATTTTTATATTTTCTCCTTTCATCAATTAAATTCAATATCTCTTCTGTTACCCAAGGATTTCTACTAGCCCTCGTCTTTTAACCTACTTGATCCTCTGCTGCCTTCACTATTTCGTCCCACAGAGCTACCCATTCTTTTTCTTCTGTATTCCTTTCCCCCATTCTTGTCAATCGTTCCCTAATGGTCTCTCTGAAACACTCTACAATCTCTGGTTATTTGAGTTTATCCAGATCCCATCTCCTTAAATGCCCAGCTCTTCGAAGCTTGCCGGCCGCGGTGGTCTAGCGGTTCTGGCGCTGCAGTCCGGAACCGCGGGACTGCTGCGGTCGCAGGTTCGAATCCTGCCTCGGGCATGGGTGTGTGTGATGTCCTTAGGTTAGTTAGGTTTAAGTAGTTCTAAGTTCTAGGGGACTTATGACCTAAGATGTTGAGTCCCATAGTGCTCAGAGCCATTTCAACCATTTTTTTCTTCGAAGCTTCTTCAGTTTTAATCTACAAATCATAACCAATATATTGTGGTCAAGGTCCATGTCTGCCCCTGGAAATATCTTACAATTTAAAACCTGCTTCCTAAATCTCTGCCTTACCATTGTATAATCTGTCTGAAACCTTCCAGAATCTCCAGGCCTCTGTAACGTACACAGCTTTCTTTCATGAATCTTAAACTAAGGGTTAGCTATGATTAAGTTATGCTCTGTGCAAAATTCTGCCAGGTGGCTTCCTGTTTCATTCCTTACCCCCATTCCATATTAATCTACTACTTTTCCTTCCCTTCCTTTTCCTACTATTGAATTTCAGTCCCTCATGACTGACAAATTTTCACCTCCCATCACTATCTGAATAATTTCTTTTATCTCATTATACATTTCTTCAATCTCTTTGTCATCTGCGGAGCTAGTAGGCATATAAACTTGTACTACTGTGGTAGGCGTGGGCTTCGTGTCTATCTCTGACACAATAATGCGTTCACTATGCTGCTCGTAGTAGCTTACCCGCGCTCGTGGTTTTTTACTCATTATAAAACCTACTCCTTGCGTTACCCCTATTCGATTTTGTATTTATAACCCTGTATTCACCTGATCAGAAGTCTTGTTCCTCCTGCCAAATTTCATTAATTCCCACTATACCTATCTTTAACCTATCCATTTCCCTTTTGAAATTTTCTAATCTACCTGCCCGATTAACGGATCCGACATTCCACGGTCTGATCCGTAGAACGCCAGTTTTCTTTCACCTGATAACGACGTCCTCCTGAGTAGTCCCCGCCCGGATATCCGAATGGGGGACTATTTTACCTCCACAATATTTTACCCAAGAGGATGCCATCATCATTTAACCATACAGTAAAACATCATGCCCTCGGTAAAAATTACAGCTGTAGTTTCCCCTTCCTTTCAGCCGTTCGCAGTACCAGCACAACAAGGCCGTTTTGGTTGATGTTACAAGGCCAGATAATCATCCAGACTGTTGCCCCTGCAACTAGGCTTACGCACTACTTAATCTAACTTAAACTTACGCTAAGGACAACACACACACCCACGACCCAGTAAGTGCGTTTGCTGCAGATCATGGGTCCTGTTTTCGGCGTTTCCTTCAGCTGAACAATTCGTGCATTGGACCTAGAATGTCTTACGAAGAATGAACCTGTTACATTTTATCTACATCGGTACACTACATACTATTTTAATTTGGCGGGTGCATAGCAAAAATTCGACAAGGGCCTCATATTCCTACAGTGAGAGTCCGTGTACAGCCAATCAGAGAGATGATGTTTCTTTTACTACAACAACTAGGCATTTTAGCTCTCCCCCGTGGTAGCTTTCTTTTTTCATCTAAGCTCAGTTCAAAGCTCACGAATATCTTTGCGGAAGGAAGCAGATGGCCAGGGTTGCATGAAGAATTCTAGGTTGCGTTAAATAAATAGGCAGCTTTTGGGATTTTTACCCTAAAATAGGCAAAAATGTGCGTTAACTTCAAAATAGGCTTTTTCAGGTGCTATAAAGTTGACGGTTTCGAATTTCAGTAGTCACGAAACGCATAATCACAAGTCTGTCCGCAAAAAGGAACCCAGCTAAAGGATAGAGTTTACCCTAAGGTCCACAGTCTAGTTACAAAGTGTCTAAGGTTCCTCGTGCCCACCTCCTATGGACTGCATGAACAGGGTGTGATTCTCCCTGAGGCGGCCGGACCAGAAGAGGCAGAGGTACGCCAGCAGGGAGTTGAAGCCGAGACCCGCGGCGTTGACGAGGCTGACGGTGGACGGCAGCGGGAAGCAGTTCCTCGGCCGTACGTGCACCAGCCGCCGGAACAGGCCGCCCTGCATCCGCAGGCACAGCACCGGCTGTCCGACCTGAGCAAAAACACAAGCATACCACGCACGTTACTGCGTGGTGCGAGAAAAATTGACCACCAATGTTTCTGTCTACACTTGGCCTACCTCATAATTGGTGACTGCACATCCCACACGCCTCACGACCCCAGTACATTCGCTACCCATAATGACTGGGAAATCTGTGCTTCTGATGATTCCCAGGCGCAAGTAGTTGTCTGTGAAATTCATGCCGCAGTAAAAGACCTCCACTTCGATAAGGTCCGCCTTCAGTCTCACTGGTAATGGTGCCTTCTCAAACTGCGAGAAAAGACAGACATAAATACTCTCACATGAGAGGTTTTTCTCTCTTACTAAGTTTAAGGAAGAAGTGACATCATATTTTTTGAACTGGAATAAGCCCCATACTGAAACAAAGGACATACTGTCGAATACTACTGGATAACCATCATTGCCAAAATGAAGTCTATGCACTCTTGTTTAGTAAGGAGATTATGGACAATATACAGGGCGAATCACCTAAAACCACCACAAATATCGCGGAAAGGGAAAGCGCTAATGAAGTGCAGTTTTCACAGAATAGATTAGCAGACAGGGGCTCATTTTTCAACCAACCAGCACAGTGGTTGGTTGGTTGATTTGGGGCAGGGGACCAAACAGAGAGGTCATCGGTCCCATCGGGTGAGGGAAGGATGGAAAGAAAGTCGGCCGTTCGCTTTCAAAGGAACCATCCCGACATTTGCCTGAAGTGATTTAGGGAAATCACAGGAGAGAATTAATATTTATGATTGGAAACAGTAATGCACAAATAAATAATATTTTTAATACTCTTTAGTGGTTTTAGAGCAAGTTCCTGAGCAAAATCAATGTGCAGTTATAGTGATTAAGCAGTTCTAACGTTTTAGACTTCTGTTATAGTTAACACATGCAACAAGAACTCTTAGATCATATCAAGTACTTACTAATCCTTTGTCAAAGTTTACTGAGCAAGTAGTTCTTAATAATATGGTACATCGGAAAAGTCTCCCTCCAGAGTACTGAGACGATACAATGGAGAGTTGGCAAAAGAAACAACTGAAAAAATACTAAAATATGAAGAGCCAAAACAAAAATTTATGTTGAGTAGACGCCCTTTGCATCAACATTAATGGCAAATGGCACAATTAGTAACAATGAAAATGAAATTGTATAAACACTCCACCATTTCGTTGAAGGTTCTGTCTTTTAAGAGATGAATCGCAAACTCTGATAATCATAATGAAAATAAAATAAACCCGGAATCAGTTCCAGAGAGTTGTATTAAGTTATTCGAAGTGCTGAAAAGAAAGCCATCGAGAGACGACAGTATCCCAGGAAGAATGACTGAAGACAGAACAAAAGTTATACGAAATGAAATAACAAAGTTACTTACAGAACGTTGGCGTGAGAAGGCAGATCTCGAAAACTGATAGAACTTTGGAATTATGCTTATCACAAGATAGGTAATAAGGCATAAATTACCTATGAAACATATCTGTCCAGTATCCGCACGGTAAAAGACAGACACTTAAAGTGTTGACAAGTCCATAGGGGAAAAAATGTTAATCAGGAAAACAAGTAGGCTCGATTTAGGAAAGAGTATATAGCATAACTGTCCACTTGCAAGTTCTAAATTACATTATAGAACGAGGAAATTTCGATTCAATATGAACCATACCTTTAGTAACTGCTCTCAAGAAAGAAGTCATTGATTCAACCAGTACTGAAAGGTACCGATGTCGTTCCATGACAACAGTGTGAAATTAAGGACTAAAGGAGCTAGGCATGAAGATTTCATAATTCAAACAGTTCAAGGCAACCCTATACGATGTTTTCCAGTTATTAAAATGAAGACAGAATATATGTTAGTGGACAACAAGTGAACCACCTACGGCTGTTTTGACACTGCGTTGTCTGTTTCTATCGCAGATAGACTTCAACAGTGTGTCCAAAGATTATATAGACCACATTTGGAAGTATTCATGAAATACATTCTAAAACAGTGTACACAGAGGCGACAAAAGTCTGGGGTAGCAATATGCACATAAGTAGATGGCGGGAGTATCGTGTAAATAAGGTATAAAAGAGCAGTGCATTGTTGGAGCTGTCATATCTATTCAGGCGATTCATACGAAAATGGTTCCGACGTGATTATGGCCGCACGATGGCAATTAACAGACTTTGAACTCGGAAATGGAACGCAGTGGTCAACGGCCTTCTACCGTAGGCAGCGACGTTTGCGTAGGGTTGTCAGTGCTGACAGACAAGCAACACTGCGTGAAATAAGCGCCGAAATCAAGGCGGGATCCTAACGTATCCGTTAGGACAGTACGGAGAAATGTGGCGTTAACTGGCAATGGCAGCAGACAGCCGACTCGAGTGCCTTTGCTAACAGCACGACGTCGCCTGCATAGCCTTTCCTGGGATCGTGACCATCTAGGTTGAACCCGAGACGACTGGAAAACCGTGACGTGTTTAGATGAGTCCTGATATCAGTTGGTAAGAGCTGGTGATGGGGTTCAATTGTGGCGCAGATTCCACGAAGCCATGGACCCAAATTATTAACAAGACACTGTGCAACCACGTAGCTCCATAATGGTGTGGGAGGTGTTAACGTGGAGCGAACTGGGTCGTTTGGTCCAACTGAACCGACCATTGCCTATGCTTGGCTACTTAGAGACCATTTGCAGCCATTCATGGAGTTCATTTTTGTGGATGACAATCCGCCACACCACCAGCCCATAATTCTTCATCTACATCTACATCTACTAATATACTCCTCTAGCCACCAAGCGGTATGTGGCGGAGGGCACTTATCGCGCCAAAGTCATATCACCCTCCCCCCTCTGTTCCACTCGCGGATCGCGCGAGCGAAAAACGACTGTCTGAACTCCCAGTACCAGCTCTAATTTCCCTTATCTCTGAATGGTGATCACTGAGCGATATGAAAGTTGGTGGTAATAATATATGCTCTACATTCTCGGCGAATATCGGATTTTGGAATTTAGTGAACAGCCCCTTCCGTTTAGCGCGTCGTCTTTCTGCAATCGTGTCCCACTTCATACTTTCTATGAGATTTGTAACGTTCTCGCGATGGCTAAATGTACCAGTCACGAATCTTGCCGCTCTTCTTTGGAGCTTCTCAATAACTTGAATCAGACCCAACTGGTAAGGATGCCGTACAGACGAACAATACTGTAAGACTGGACGAACTTATTGTTCACAGCTTTCGTGTGATACTACTTTCCTGTAGACTACAGCATCATCGGCAAACAGTCTAATGACGCTGTCAATACCGTCAACCATATCGTGTATGTATGAGTAAATACACAAACCACGTAAAAAGCAGCGGACCTATTACGCTGCCGTGGAGCACACCTGATGTTACGCTTGTTTCTGTTGAAGTCTCCCCATTCAGGACGACGTACTGCTCTCTGTGTGTTATAAAACTTTCTATCCAACCGTATATGTCATCGGATAGACCGTAAGCGCGAACTTTTTGGAGCAAGCGACAGTGCGGGACTGAGTCGAACGCTATTCCAAAGTCGAGGAATATGGAATCAACCTGGGAGCCGGTATCTAGAGCCTGTTGTATGCCATCCACAAAGAGGGCCAGCTGTGTCTCGCATGACCGCTGTTTCCTAAAACCGTGCTGATTTCTGCAAATGAGCTTCTCAGGGTCTAGAAAGTTCATTATGTCCGAACACCAAATATGTTCCATGATTGTTCGCAAATGGTTTGAAGAACGTCCTGGATAATTCGAGCCAATGATTTCGCCACTCATATCATCTTACATGAAGCCCCTCGAACACTTTCAGGACATTATTGAGAGGTCAGTTCGTGCCCAAAATCCTGCGCCGGCAATAATTTCGCAATTGTGGACAGCTGTAAGGATAGCACGGCCCAAAATTTCTGGATGGTACTTCCAGCGACGTGTTGGGTCCTTGCCACATCGAGTTGCTGCAGTAGGCCGAGCAAAAGGAAGTCTGACACGATACTAGGAGGTAACCCATGACTTTTTTCACCTCAGCGTAAAACGAATATATTTGAAAAAAGTGAAGCAAATTAAATAGCAAATTACGGAACAAGTTGACGATTCGCTATATTTAACGCGATTACTTGAAGAAATACAGCAACCAGTAAAAATAATGTGCCCGGCTTGCTATATTCCTTCAAGTAATTTAATCCACCCTCACGGAGTTGAACCACCATTAATACAGATCAATTAGTATTTGATGCTGTTGTAGATAATGACTGGTTCTACAGGGAAGTAAATTAACAGAAGAGTGAAAATGGGTTGAAGTGCTTTCGGTGAATCAGAATGCCCCGCTGTGTTGAAAAGGTGAGTTAACAAACACTGCGTGTAACAGTTTTGGCTTGTGGAAGTGAAGCATTGACTTTTACGGCGAAAGTCTTTGAAACACTGGGGATTGCTTAGTGATTAACGGAGATAACTATGTTAGATACTGTTAGAACAGGCAGGTAAGACACAAATGCAGCAAGGAAAAGATTGGAGAGGAGAAAGTACTTACGATCTCAGTAACAAAAAATAAAAATAAAAAATAGGAGGGGGACAGTACATACAGGAAGGCGAATGAGTGACTGACAGGCCATAGGGTCTCTTTGGTGGCTCAATATTAGAAAATGTGCAAGAACGTCGAGGTTGCAGCAGGTTAAGACGCGATGAGTGGAAATGGTAAATCATCAAAATTAGTGTGAGGCATCTTTGAGTTAGATTACTTTTTAGTGAATTTTAACTCACAAATCACGCTGAATTTATTTCTTACGGATCGGAAATGAATTCTGGAGGTGATGCAAGTACTTACCTTGACTTTGTCGAAGTCGCCATGTCCACTCAAGGTAACAGACAGGACCGAACGAGTAGCACTCGTAGCCCGTATCTGTGAATAAAAAAAATATCATCGGAAAACAAATTTACAAACACACAAACCCCCTCCCCAGACAACACACACACACACACACACACACACACACACATCACGCATACATGACCGATGATGATCTTTAACTCCAAAAGCAACAGGGTGAGCCACTAAAGCTGTTTTCATGCTGGAGCTCATTTAACCTGCCATTGCGTTAATTGTCTGAACTGTTTCAGTAGAAGATATTGTAGTCTACTACTTTAAAAACGACCTTTGCTAGGTTTAGACGGGCAGGTGTCGAGTTTTTGCTCAAAGTATTGTACATTTATAATAAATTACGTTTTTATTTTTTTTTGTATATGTGGCGCAGATGTTTTCTTTTATTCAGATTTTTAAATTTACAGCGTTGAGTTCGTATTTCGTTGAAGCGGATCAGGTGGAATACCCTGTCGCTATAAAACACTTTTGTCTGAGTATTTTATTGATAAAGGAAACTCACTGAAATCTGTTGAACGTCTGTACAGATTTAGCGTACTCATTTTCAAAAGTTTTGAAATGAGGAACTAAACTTTAATCCAATGGCAACGTTACCATCAATAACGTGAAGCACGGAGTACGAATCCTTCTTATTATTTGCCTTAAAAAACGTAAAAGAATATTTATATGGCTAGTTGCTAGCCATTTACAGATTTTTCCTGGAAAAATTATTACATACTCCTATTCAAGGATTCCTCTCTGTTATAGAAGTAACTGTTAAGGAGAAATGTCTTTCATCTAAATTTGGAAAAGTTTCCCCTGTGAGTGAGATATTTTATTTTTATTGCTAGATTGTCAAAGTTGTATAGCTGCATATTTTACTCCGTTCTGTGCCAAAGCTAAAATGCAGATCAATTTTCTTCTAGTGCTGTACGTTTGAATATCTCTGTTACCATCAAACTCAAATGTTTTGTTGATAACAGATTTCATAAGTGATAAATGTACTGTAGTTAATATTCCCAACTGTCTACAGAAATTGTTGCAAGATGTACGTGTGTGATTCAAATGGTTCAAATGGCTCTGAGTACTATGCGACTTAACTTCTGAGGTCATCAGTCGCCTAGAACTCAGAACTAATTAAAGCTAACTAACCTAAGGACATCACACACATCCATGCCCCAGGCAGGATTCGAACCTGCGACCGTAGCGTACGTGTGTGAACCACAGTTATAATTCTAATTACTTTTCTTTTGTTTAATGGATACTTCTTGCCTAAATGTAGTCATAGTTACCCCAGAATAATATACCACAATACATCGTGAACAAAAACATGAAAAATGACAGACTTCTAATTCCCCAAATTTCGCAATTATTCTTCTATCAGAAATAGCTGAACCTAAACATATTAGCATTCTACTACAATAAATGGTTTTCCACTTTAAATTTAAACCAGTGTGCACATCTAAGACCTTACTAGTTTCTATCATGTTTACTTTTCCTTTTAAGTATACTAGGTTAGTAGGAAGTGGGACATTTCTGACTGTTCAAAAATTAGATGAGCTTAGAGTTAGCCTATTTGTGCAAACCAGTCAGTAACCTACACAAATATGTGCACATCTAAGAACTTACTACTTTCTATCATGTTTACTTTTCCTTTTAAGTATACTAGGTTAATAGAAAGTGGGGCATTCCTGACTGTTCAGAAATTAGATGAGCTTAGAGTTAGCCTATTTGTGCAAACCAGTCAGTAACCTACACAAATGCTTCATTAATATTTTCTCTGTTGATGCTTCTTTGCTCGGCTTGGCAACAGTGTTGATTCATCAGCAAATAGGGCTAATTCTGCCTCCTCATTCAGATCATTAACATAAAACAAGAACGGTAGTGCGCCGATGATGGAACCCTAGGGGTCTCCCATTCTAATTTCTCCACATTCACGTGAAGTAGCATCCCTATTTTGTATTACTTAAACAGGCTACGGTAATTTTCTGCGTTGTATTTTTAAGAAAGGACTATGCCAGGTATTTGCTTGGCCACATATTCCATAAAAACTTAAATTGTCTACAGAATATTATGATTAGAGGATAAGTCACAACAGAACTCAACTGGGGGTATTTGATGGTTTAAAGATTTTATTCTTTGCTCAGTAAATGTGTAAATAGCGGACTTAGTAAATGGCACCTAAGAAATTCTTGAGTAGCGGGACCGCCGAAAAGGTCACGTTCGACAATGTTCCTGGGTGCATTACATGTTCCCACATCTCGTCATGCGGGTGCATCCAACTTTGTCGAACGTGATCACTGTGATGAGCAAGGTGTTATGGTATGGAGACGCATATGTTACATGGGTGTACTGGCCTCCACATGTTTGAACGTGGTACGCTTACCGGGCAACGTTATTGTGTCACTGTACCCCTCCTCCTTATGCGTCTTTTCAGGGCTGCCTTCAGCCCCGACTTCATTATTATGGGGGAAATTGTGCGGCCGCATTGAACAGCGCAGGTGGAGTAGCTTTTGGAACAAGAGGATAGTCAGTGAATGGGCTGGCCGGCCAGTTATCCCGATTGAGATCCGATTGGGCACGTGTGGATTACGTTGTGAAGACGTATTTCAGCACACCCACGTGCATCAACGACCGTTCAGCAACTGCTAACCGCACTGGAGGAGGAAGGGAACACCCTATCACAAGAACTTCTTACTAACCTAGTGACCAGGAAGGGAGCACGCTGTGGAGCAAATATTAGCGGCTACATCGATAAAAGATCCTTTTAAGAACCATGTCCTTCATTTTGTGATGTCCAGAGTACCATCATGAATCAGAGTGACGTAAGTGTAATTTGTCACAGTGAATAGGAAGTGTCATTGCTCTTCGTCTCATTGCGTATTTTGTTCAGTTACCTTCTGTGCTACAATGTAGCAGTTCTTTCTATGTATGGGCCAAGTGAGCCGTGGCGAGCTGGCGCCAGTGTTATTTTGTTCACGTGTCGTTGAGATCGATTGTGGTTGAGCTAAACTATCTTTGCTTTTCGCGTCTCTTATCTGCCGGGTTGGCGAGCGAAGGGATTGGGTTGTTAGCCTTCGACGGGTAACCCTCGAGATCAAGTGACATTTCGCTGGGAGACGAGTGTCAACTGCTGCCGAACGAGCCATGGCCGTTATATGTTGTGGTGTGAAATCGGTCGGGCGTTTTGGCGACACAGGCAGCTTGGAGATACAAGTTCTGTGACTTCGCTGGGAACAAAATTTGAAGTGAAGCGGTGAAGCTGTGGAACCCGCTCCTTCGTATTGTGTACGTGATACGACGTAAGTGCTCGTAATTGTGTTTTGTTGATCGACGCACTCAGAGGCACTTAAATTTTATTATTATGGTGAGACTTCATAGTGGAACTTTAAGATGGTGTGGAAGACTACAATTGGACTAGTTAAATGGTGGCCGTTATTTGAAAGTTTTCTGAGAAGTTTTACTAGTGCTCTGTGTTTCTTGTAATCAGATGATTTTATGTTGGCGTTTACAAAGTCTGCACGCTATTCATATAGTTGTTCATGTGTAAAATTCTTAAAGTCAAAGTTGCGAATTTGTCATTAGTGTAACGCCTTCCTTTATACTCTTACCCATATATCGAGTCAGAGTTTCTGCCGAGTGTTTCTATTTTTGAGAGTTATTGGAATGTCTTTATGATTTTCGCAAAAACCTTTGATTGCGCCAGCGCCTTGGCAAGGAGTGAAATGTCATCTTAGTTCTGGGCCTGGCAGTGTTTAAGAACCTGGCCACTACCGGGAGTTGATCACATACCGCCTTCCAGAATTTAGCATTTATCTTCCTTCCGACAAGGCGGGTTAAGCTAGTAGATATATAAATATATATTGTATGTAACGTGTTCTTATACGAACCTGTTTCCTTAAATATTAGCGACTGATAACTGGCTAAACTTTAAATTCCATAGCATCTCCTGAGTTCCTTGCACAGCTCTTCCTAGTAGTCTTTTATGAACACTTCTGAGAACGTTAACATTCATTTTTATAGATCAGTGTTTCCGTTGTCGTTTTTTATATAAGTGGTTGTATCATGTTGTGTAATTAGAACTTAACTTGTCACTAGTGTTGAAGTGTCATTAAGTTACCCTTTATTGGTAACTGTTTTCATTATATGCATTTTGAGGGAAATCCTATATGGGAGTTTGAATTTCTAAACTTTGTCAATAATTCTGTTTCCTTAATAACGGAAATTAAAGCGTGGGGTGTTAGTGCCCGGCAACATTAAGTTTGTAATTGACCTTTTAACAAGTGCTTCTTTAACGGAATGAAATAGTAAGTTTACAAGGGTATTTTAGTGAAGCATGTTAAGTGTGGCCATCTTAATGTAATAACTGGTTTTAAGGAGTTTGATGAAGTGGCTATGTGAAGTAACTGATAATTGCTATGCTGAAGGTTTCTATAAATGCCTGGCACATTACGTTTGTTATAACTTTCTCTTAAGGGACTGTTTAGTGAGTAATGAGTACGTTGGGTTTCGAACCGTATTTGCAAGGCTTTATCTAGTGGCTCGTCCACAATTTGTAATTGTCAAATTCCTTAAAAGGCGTAAATTCAATAAAATATCTTAATTATAAATTGTGACTACCAACCATGATTCCATCCCGCTTCCTCTTTTATGGTATCTAAGATATGGTGGGTAAGTGTGGCACGAAAAGGGAACCACTTATCACCAAGGTTCATCCAGCTATGTTACGTGGCAGTGACACATCATAGGGAAGCTATTCTCGTCCTTACGTTTTGCACACCAGTGTTTTACTTTGTATTTAAACTTCTCTTTTTCTATTAATACTAACACTGAGGAGCCAAAGAAATCGATACACGTGACCAATATCATGTAGGGCCGACGCGAGCACGCAGAAGTGCCGCAACGTAACGTGGCATGGACTCGACAAAAGCCTGAAGTACTGCTCGAGGAAACTAATACCATGAATCCTGCAGGGCTGTCCATAACTCCGTAGGAATACGAGGCGGTGGAGACCTCTTCTGAACAGCACGTTGCAAGGCATCCAGGATTGGCTCAATAATAATCATGTCTACGGAGTTTGGTGGTCAGAGGAAGTGTTTAAGCTCAGATGAGTGTTCCTGGAGCATCTCTGTAGCAATTCTGGACGTGTGGAATGTCGCATTGTCCTGCTGGAATTGCACAAGTCCGTCGGAATGCACAATGGGCATGAATGGATGCAGGTGATCAGACAGGATGCCTACGTACGTGTCATCTGTCAGAGTCGTATCTAGACGTATCAGGGGTCCCTCATCACTCCAACTGAACATGCCCCCCACCATTGCAGATCCCCACCAGCTTGAACAGTCCCCTACTAACATGCAGGGTCCATGGATTAATGAGGTTGTCTCCATACCCGTACACGTCCATCCGCTCGATGTAATTTGAAACGAGACTCGTGCGACCAGGCAACGTGTTTCCAGTCATCAACAGTACTACGTCGGTGCTGGCGGGCCCAGGTGGGGTGTAAGGCTTTGTGTCGTGCAGTCATCAAAGGTACACGAGTGGGCCTTCGGCTCAGAAAGATGTTTCGTTGAATGGTTCGCACTCTGACACTAGCTGATGGCCCAGCACTGAAATCTGCAGCAATTTGTGTAAGGGTTGCATCTCAGTCGTCGTTGGTCCCGTTCCTGTAGGATCTTTTTCCGGCCGCAGCGATATTGAAGATTTGAAGTTTAACCTGATTCCTGATATTCACCGTTCACCCGTGAATTGATCCTATCGGAAAATCCCCACTTCATAGCTACCACGGAGATGCTCGTCCCTTCGTTCGTGCGCCGACTATAACACCACGTTCAAACACACTTAAATCCTAATAACCTGCCATTGTGGCAGTAGTAACCAATCTAACAACTGCGCCAGACACTTGTTGTCTTATAAAGGTGTTGCCGACCGCAGCGCCGAATTCTGCCTGTTTACATATCTCTGTATTTGAATAATCATGCCTGTACCAGTTTCTTTGGCGCTTCAGGGTATGTACAATGTGTAACGTAGCTATACAAACTTCAAGGGGTCTAGCGGACGTCTTGAGGAACAAAAGGCGACTATCGGCCCATGTGCGGAATTCTCATTTGACGACGCTACACAGCGTCGGAGTTCCAGTGTGCAACGGCTGCCATTTGGACAGCTCTGGAGCAGAAAACGTGAGTTAGTGGGTTGACCGTGTTTTGATAATCGTGAAAGCGTTAGACGCTATCTGACGTCCGGAACGGAGTCTGGCTCACTGCGATGAGCTCCGCTACAGCTTCGTCAATATACAAACCCGCCGTTGCTGCGAAAGGAGCAGTAGGTGCAGGCCCCTGTACTTCGATGCATTGTAGCACCGTTTGATGAAGTTTCCGGATCTAGGGGCCTATCCTCAGTTTGTTCCTCGACACAATCTGTACAGCACCTGAAAGTCTGTTACTATCGTTTTCTAGCACAATGTATATACAGTAAGGTAAAAAAGGTCATGGCTTAGCGAAATGAACATGCACTAATGGCGGTAGTATCGCATACACAAGGTACGAAAAGGCATTGCATTGGGGAAGCCGCCATTTGGATTGAGTGATTGATGTGAAAAGGTTTCCGACCTGATTATGGCCGCAAGACGGAAATTAACAGACTTTGAAAGCGGAATAGTAGTTGGAGCTAGACCCATGGGAAATTCTAATTGGGAAACCTTTAGGGAATTCAATGTTCCGAGATCCGCAATATGAAGAGTGTACCAAGGATAAAAAATGTCAGGCACTTCCTGTCGCCACGGGCAACGCTGTGGCCGACAGCCTTCACTTAACGACCCAGAAAGAGGCGATTGCTTGGAGTTGTCAGTTCTAACAGACAAGCAAAACTGCGTGAAATAATCGCAGGGGTAAATGTGGGTCCTATGACGTACGTGTCCGTTAGGACAGTACAGCGAAATTTGGTGTCAATGGCCTATGGCCGGTATTACACTATCAAATTTCTTTGTCCAATATCTTTGTCAAAGATATTTGATAGTGTAATAGGGACTTTGTCAAATGTCGTCCAATATTTGATCAAATCTAGGGCCTCGCTGTATATTTGATCAAAGAAACCGCTTGTCTTCTGTTCACTGCAATGTGACATGTTACCACATGGAGCGCTAGCATCGCTGCAGCGTTCTGTCGTCTGTAGTGTTTTTATAACCATTGCCGGTAAATACAATTGGTGTGTGCCGACAACTACAAAATTAATATAGAGATGTCTGAAGCTGATGAGGCGCTTTACAACGTGAGGCACCCTGAATACAAAATAGATTAAGAAGATTGGAGACCTGACCTGACCTAACCTAACCTAACATAACATAACGTAACCCTCTCCTGTGTCAAGGAATCGGAGTGTTCCAGTGAGCCTGTCTTCTGAAGATGTAGCAGTTCTTAAGTGAATATTGTGCTTTGTGATATGAGGATACACTTCATTGAGCACATACAGAAATGTATGCTCATCCATTCTTAAGTAATTGATATACGACTTGACGTCTTCCACTGTAAGCTCACGTAACAAGTTTTGTTGAATGCTTTTATCGTGTCATCGTAAAACCCACGGCCTCACCCAGATTAGATTAGTTTTTCGTTCCATAGATCCGTGCTGAGGAGATCCTCGTGGATGTGGAACACGTCGATTTTTTTAAAGCTGAAATAACAATACTAATAGTATGAATAAATACAATACATCATTTGTTTCTATTAAAAATTTCGCCAATGAAGTAGAAGCAGTTGGCCAGTAGTAAGTCTTTCAGGCTCCTTTTAAACTGATCTTTATTTCTAACTAAATTTTTTATGTTTCCTGGCAAATTATTGAAGATGAGTGTTCCTGAGTAGTGGACCCCTTTTTGAACTAAAGGAAGTGCTATTAAGTCCTTGTGCAGATCATTCTTGTTCCTGGTATTGTATGTATGAACTGAGTTGTTTGTTGGAAAAAGAGATATATTATTTACAACAAATTTTATTAAGAAGTAAATATACTGAGAGGCAGTAGTTAGTATACCCAGTTCTTTGAAGAGGTTTCTGCAGGACGTCCGCGAATTTACTCCACAAATAATACGTATTACACGCTTTTGGACTCTGAAAACTTTTGTTTGACTTCAAGATTCATCCCAAAATATTATCCCATATGACATTATGGAATGAAAGTAGGCAAAGTATGCAAGCTTTTTCATTTTTATGTTGCCTATGTCTGCTAACACTCAAATTGCAAACACAGATTTGTTAAGGCCTTTCTGCAGTTCTGTGGTGTGCTCCTCCCAACTGAATTTATTATCAAGTTGTAATCCCAGGACTTTTAAGACTGTCAACCTCGTATGTATGGTTCCATTTTTTCCCCCACTTCTTTTCCTCATGTGCACACATTGCAATTGGGGTACGTACAACTGCTGCGGTTAATAACAAGTTGTTGTCAGCCATCTTGAACTTTGACGAAAAATTTGATGACAGTGTAATACCCCTTCTAGCGCTACGTCAAAGATCTTTGTCAAATATATTGGACGGAATATTGGATCACATCTTTGATCAAATCTTTGACAAAGAAATTTGATAGTGTAATACCGGGCTATGGCGGCTGATGACTGATGCGAATGCCTTCGCTAACAGCACGACATAGCCTGCAGCGCCTCTCCTGGACTCGTGACCATATCGGTTGGATCCTAGACAACTGGAAAATCTGCCGTGGTCAGGCGAGTCCCGACTTCAGTTTGTAGTAGGGTTCGAGTGTGGCGCAGACCCCACGAAGCCAACGACTCAGTTTGTCAACAAGGCAATGCGCAAGCTGGTGGTGGCTCCATATTGGGTTTTTTTCACATGGATCATTGACTGAAAGTGGTTATGTTCAGCTAGTTGGAGATCATTCATGGGTTTCATGTTACCAATCTACGATGAAACTTTAATGAATAATAATGCACCACAATTATTCACGATTGGTTTGAAGAAGATTCTGGGCAATTCGAGCGAATGATATGGCCACCCAGACCGCCCCACATGAATTCCATCGAACATTTATTGGACATAATCGAGAGGTCAGTTCGTTCACAAAATAGTGCACTGGCAACACTTTCGCAATGATAGACTGCCACAGAGGGAGCATAGCTCAATATTTCTGCAGGGGACTTCCAACAACTTGTTGAATCGATGATACGTCGAGTTCCTGCATAACACCAGACCACAAAGGATGTACTATAGGGTAGTAGGATGTATCCAATAGCTTTTGTCACCTGAGTATACTGCCATTAACTAAACAGCGCGTCGTCGGCACGTTGCCCTTGCTGGTGCCGTGTTGCCTGACTTCTGAAAGGAATTCGATACACTTTTGCACTGTTGTTTAGTGAACAAACTATGAGACTGTCGACCGTCAGACATACTTTGCGATAAGGTTCTGGAATTTCTTTGTCTATATATCACGACTGTGGTTTCGAAATATTATCATCGTCAGGTGATGTGGGGTAATGGTACGCACTAACAACATGAAGTTTGCAAGTACGGTTACGTGGCAGCGAACATTAAAAAATCAACAACATACCTTTGCCCCATGCCACATGACAATAGCAAATCGTCGGAACTGCAATTGTGATATGAGATATCCATTACTGTTCAATTACATCGTCAGCAACAAATCGCTGGAAACGATAAAACATATAGGATTAAGAATCCGGAGTGTCCTGAAGTGGAGGTGGTGGCAAGTTCCTATGGGACCAAACTGCTGAGATCATCGGTCCCTAAGCTTACACACTACTTAATCTAACTTACTAACTTACGCTATGGACAATTCACACACACCCATGCCCAAGAGAGGACTCGAACCTCCGAAGGGGAGCCCTACGAACCTGGCAAGGTACCTCAGACCGCCCGGCTACCCCGCGCGGCGTCCTGATGTGGATCGGCCACATAAACAAATAGTAGGAAAAGCAGATGCCAGCATGAGATTCACTGGGAGAATCCTAAGGAAACTATATCATCCACGAAAGTAGTGGCTTACATTACACTCTTTTGACCTATTCTAGAATATTGTTCGTAAGTTTAGATTCCCTAAAAAGTAGGATTAACACAAGAGACAGAGAAGATCCAATGAAGCACCGGGTGCTGCGTCATTGGATCGTTGATTTCGGTGCGAGAGCGTTACGGAGATGCTCAGTAACCTCTGGTGACAGATGCAAAAGAAAGGCGTTGTGCATCATGGGAAAGCTCCCTGTTCGAATTTCGAGTGCGTACGGCTCGAGAAGAGTCGGACAGCATGTTGTTTCCTCCATAAAGTGCGAGATCGGCCGTGTTCGTGCCGATCTCACACGACGCTACAAGCGCGCTGCTCCAGAGGCAGTCCAGTATGATAATTCCAGGCTGGCCTCCAGTGGGCAACGTGCTCGCTCTTTATTCTCCCTCATTCGCCACAATACTGAGGGATGGGGTCACACAATTATGAAAATAGAGGTCACCACAAGTGGCGACGCCCACAAAGAAAAGCAAATGGTATCCTTCCGCGCCTCTATAACAGTCGGCGCCGGTAGAGATCCGGCAGAAGACACGGAGAACGTACCGCAAAATGTTTATATATCCATATAAGTATATAGTTTTGGCAACACCGGCCATGACCTTCTTCTTCTGTGCGGATGCACACCTATTCCCCGAACTCTTACGGGACTTGGTAAGAATGTCTTCCACGAGTAATGAGTGTGTTGGGGTGGGACACTACGAATGTAGTGCGTGGACATACAAGGTGACAATGTAGGTTTCACGAGAGGCGTGAGCGAGATAGTCCCTGCAGTCGGACTATCCTCAGTGCCCTCGGTGGCTCAGATGGATAGAGCATCTTCCATGTAAGCAGGAGATCCCGGGTTTAGTCACGATCGGCGCACACATTTTTCACCTGTCCCCGTTGATATATATCAACGCCCGTTAGCAGCTGAAGGTATCAATATAATTCTAATTTCGCACCACAAAATGAGTAATCCTGTCCCCGAAGCAATCCCCACACTGCTCAGTTACTATAGTTCCTACAAAATTACTTTAGGATTGACAGTTCTGCAGGAACACGTGGAGCCGTAGAACGTATCTCCACATGCCGCATTTAGCTCGTACGTAATCTTACATTTTATTCAAATTGCTGAAACAGCAAACTGTTCGACGTAAAAAGATGGAGCTATCCTCAATTTGTTCTGGAAGATTTTTACTATGTTTTGATTTTAGTTTCATCGGCGGTAACAGATTAAGAGGGGCAGTCAAATGGAACTATGGAATAGTCTCTTCTATTACGACGATATATGGGCTGATTAAGAAATTACGTTTTCTGGCGACGTTACCGAATCTTCTACATTTGCAAATCTTTTTTGTTACTGAAAAATATGTGAACACATTATGCAAACGAAATCTGAAGAGTAAATTATATATTCATCTTTTCCAAAACGGGCCGGCCGCGGTGGTCTCGCGGTTCTAGGCGCGCAGTCCGGAACCGTGCGACTGCTACGGTCGCAGGTTCGAATCCTGCCTCGGGCATGGATGTGTGTGATGTCCTTAGGTTAGTTAGGTTTAAGTAGTTCTAAGTTATAGGGGACTGATGACCACAGCTGTTAAGTCCCAGAGTAGAGCCATTTGAACCATTTTTCCAAAACGGAAATCTGTCGGAGATCTCTAACGTGAGATAATTTGACTTACAATGGTCCTCTCGATTGTCAAGTACTAACAAAGACCTTGTAAAAAATAAGTAGACTCACTTATGGCGCTGCAGTCGCGGGATAATTTGAACCTTCGGCTGGACGCCATTATAGCGGTTGTAGTCTGATGTGTTGTGTAGTATTCTTGTTTATGAAGACCCTTACTCAACGTTGTATATTTGTTGGGGCGTACATACAGTATTTGTTACTCGTAATTCTTCTGTCTGTACGTTCCAATCAAAAGAAGTACAATGGTGAAGAGTTGTGTAGCGATTAATTGTACAAATAAATTTGAGAAAGGAACGAATATTACATTTCACAGGTACGTGGATATTTTAAGTTGTTTTGTATGTCAGTGCACTTGCTAAATAAATGTTTTTGTAACACGGTATTAGCATAATGTCTGTGCATCTATTTGCAGGTTTCCTTTCTCAAAACCACAGCTGTTACAAAAATGGTTACATGCTGTCAGGAGCGAAGATTTCCGACCTACAGAATAACTTTTTATTTGTTCTGATCATTTTGAAGAAAGTTGGCTGATCGGTAGTGTTTTCATGGTCTAGGTTAGGTTGAAACTTGATAATTTGATCGTGAGTTGCCAAAGCACTATGCCATATATAACGCACTTCTCGTCATAAAATCTAAAGCAAGGTAGAGTCAGAAAATATCTATTAATATAGTGGGCAAGTCTTCGAGTATTTTGATGCATTTTGCGTACATCTATCGTAAATGAACTACGAAAAATGCTAGGGGTCCAGTATATAACTTTGAGCAACGGCAGATACCATGTACTACGTAAGATAAATTCATAAACAGTGACTAGTTGCTGTTTGTTCATAAATTAAAAAGTATATTGTAGTAACGTATTTAAATAAGGCATTATGTTTGTTACCTAACTTAAGGGAAGGCATTTTATAACAAAAAGCGATGTATAAACATTCGAACTCCGCGCGTCAATTTACCAATCTAATGGCCGCCGCCCAGCTATTCAATTTGTCCGCTCTTCACAGTCGACCACTCGTCCGGTTGTGGGGGCCTCAGTACTAATCTACCGCCCGTACTGTTTCGTTACGATCGACGTAGCGATAGGTTTGTTTTGAACCTGTTTTCAAATTTTCTGATCCCCCTACTTATTCTTGTCATAACAAAAAAGGATTATGCCTGCTTATCACGGTGGGAATATGCATCTTAAATATGATACTGTTATGAGAAAGTACAATAGCAATACAGAAAAGCAAGGAATCTGTATTGTACCATCTATATTGTAAGCAGAAATAGTGATTTTGTGTGATACAGACTGAATTCATGAGATGCACTTCATCTCGAATTAGCTGTGACACGCTACTGTCGCATTTACACTATTTAACACTGCCTGCTCAAAATGATCGGTCAGATACACATTTTACAGTTGTTGGTTCAAACGGTCACCGTAATTATTCAAACTGCCACCGCAATTACTGCGCTGTCGTCGCTTATACGCTAGGAATAAAATCCGTCAGAACGTTTTGGACGCAGGTGTAGAATTATCTTAATCCAGCAAGATCGTTTTTATCGTGTAATACTAATTTTAGTGTTCTACATCTAACTTGTGGTTTATCTAGTGGCTCGTCCACAATTTGTAATTGTCAAATTCCTTAAAAGGCGTAAATTCAATAAAATATCTTAATTATAAATTGTGACTACCAACCATGATTCCATCCCGCTTCCTCTTTTATGGTATCTAAGATATGGTGGGTAAGTGTGGCACGAAAAGGGAACCACTTATCACCAAGGTTCATCCAGCTATGTTACGTGGCAGTGACACATCATAGGGAAGTTATTCTCGTCCTTACGTTTTGCACACCAGTGTTTTACTTTGTATTTAAACTTCTCTTTTTCTATTAATACTAACACTGAGGAGCCAAAGAAATTGATACACGTGACCAATATCGTGTAGGGCCCCCGCGAGCACGCAGAAGTGCCGCAACGTAACGTGGCATGGACTCGACAAAAGCCTGAAGTACTGCTCGAGGAAACTAATACCATGAATCCTGCAGGGCTGTCCATAAATCCGTAGAAATACGAGAGGGTGGAGACCTCTTCTGAACAGCACGTTGCAAGGCATCCCGGATTGGCTCAATAATAATCATGTCTACGGAGTTTGGTGGCCAGAGGAAGTGTTTAAGCTCAGATGAGTGTTCCTGGAGCCTCCCTGTAGCAATTCTGGACGTGTGGAATGTCGCATTGTCCTGCTGGAATTGCACAAGTCCGTCGGAATGCACAATGGGCATGAATGGATGCAGGTGATCAGACAGGATGCCTACGTACGTGTCATCTGTCAGAGTCGTATCTAGACGTATCAGGGGTCCCTCATCACTCCAACTGAACATGCCCCCCACCATTGTAGATCCCCACCAGCTTGAACAGTCCCCTACTAACATGCAGGGTCCATGGATTAATGAGGTTGTCTCCATACCCGTACGCGTCCATCCGCTCGATGTAATTTGAAACGAGACTCGTCCGACCAGGCAACGTGTTTCCAGTCATCAACAGTCCTACGTCGGTGCTGGCGGGTCCAGGTGGGGTGTAAGGCTTAGTATCGTGCAGTCATCAAGGGTACACGAGTGGGCCTTCGGCTCAGAAAGATGTTTCGTTGAATGGTTCGCACTCTGACACTAGCTGATGGCCCAGCACTGAAATCTGCAGCAATTTGTGTAAGGGTTGCATCTCAGTCGTCGTTGGTCCCGTTCCTGTAGGATCTTTTTCCGGCCGCAGCGATATTGAAGATTTGAAGTTTAACCTGATTCCTGATATTCACCGTTCACCCGTGAATTGATCCTATCGGAAAATCCCCACTTCATAGCTACCACGGAGATGCTCGTCCCTTCGTTCGTGCGCCGACTATAACACCACGTTCAAACACACTTAAATCCTAATAACCTGCCATTGTGGCAGTAGTAACCAATCTAACAACTGCGCCAGACACTTGTTGTCTTATAAAGGTGTTGCCGACCGCAGCGCCGAATTCTGCCTGTTTACATATCTCTGTATTTGAATAATCATGCCTGTACCAGTTTCTTTGGCGCTTCAGGGTATGTACAATGCGTAACGTAGCTATACAAGCTTCAAGGGGTCTAGCGGATGTCTTGAGGAACAAACGGCGACTATCGGCCCATGTGCGGAATTCTTATTTGACGACGCTACGCAGCGTCGGAGTTCCAGTGTGCAACGGCTGCCGTTTGGACAGCTCTGGAGCAGAAAACGTGAGTTAGTGGGTTGACCGTGTTTTGATAATCGTGAAAGCGTTAGACGCTATCTGACGTCCGGAACGGAGTCTGGCTCACTGCGATGAGCTCCGCTACGGCTTCGTCAATATACAAACCCGCCGTTGCTGCGAAAGGAGCAGTAGGTGCAGGCCCCTGTACTTCGATGCATTGTAGCACCGTTTGATGAAGTTTCCGGATCTAGGGGCCTATCCTCAGTTTGTTCCTCGACACAATCTGTACAGCACCTGAAAGTCTGTTACTATCGTTTTCTAGCACAATGTATATACAGTAAGGTAAAAAAGGTCATGGCTTAGCGAAATGCACATGCACTAATGGCGGTAGTATCACATACACAAGGTACGAAAAGGCATTGCATTGGGGAAGCCGCCATTTGAATTGAGTGATTCATGTGAAAAGGTTTCCGACCTGATTATGGCCGCAAGACGGAAATTAACAGACTTTGAAAGCGGAATAGTAGTTGGAGCTAGACCCATGGGAAATTCTAATTGGGAAACCTTTAGGGAATTCAATGTTCCGAGATCCGCAATATGAAGAGTGTACCAAGGATAAAAAATGTCAGGCACTTCCTGTCGCCACGGACAACGCTGTGGCCGACAGCCTTCACTTAACGACCCAGAAAGAGGCGATTGCTTGGAGTTGTCAGTTCTAACAGACAAGCAAAACTGCGTGAAATAATCGCAGGAGTAAATGTGGGTCCTATGACGTACGTGTCCGTTAGGACAGTACAGCGAAATTTGGTGTCAATGGCCTATGGCCGGTATTACACTATCAAATTTCTTTGTCCAATATCTTTGTCAAAGATATTTGATAGTGTAATAGGGACTTTGTCAAATGTCGTCCAATATTTGATCAAATCTAGGGCCTCGCTGTATATTTGACCAAAGAAACCGCTTGTCTTCTGTTCACTGCAATGTGACATGTTACCACATGGAGCGCTAGCATCGCTGCAGCGTTCTGTCGTCTGTAGTGTTTTTATAACCATTGCCGGTAAATACAATTGGTGTGTGCCGACAACTACAAAATTAATAAAGAGATGTCTGAAGCTGATGAGGCGCTTTACAACGTGAGGCACCCTGAATACAAAATAGATTAAGAAGATTGGAGACCTGACCTGACCTAACCTAACCTAACATAACATAACGTAACCCTCTCCTGTGTCAAGGAATCGGAGTGTTCCAGTGAGCCTGTCTTCTGAAGATGTAGCAGTTCTTAAGTGAATATTGTGCTTTGTGATATGAGGATACACTTCATTGAGCACATACAGAAATGTATGCTCATCCATTCTTAAGTAATTGATATACGACTTGACGTCTTCCACTGTAAGCTCACGTAACAAGTTTTGTTGAATGCTTTTATCGTGTCGTCGTAAAACCCACGGCCTCACCCAGATTAGATTAGTTTTTCGTTCCATAGATCCGTGCTGAGGAGATCCTCGTGGATGTGGAACACATCGATTTTTTTAAAGCTGAAATAACAATACTAATAGTATGAATAAATACAATACATCATTTGTTTCTATTAAAAATTTCGCCAATGGAGTAGAAGGGGTTGGCCAGTAGTAAGTCTTTCAGGCTCCTTTTAAACTGATCTTTATTTCTAACTAAATTTTTTATGTTTCCTGGCAAATTATTGAAGATGAGTGTTCCTGAGTATTGGACCCCTTTTGTGCTCTTAAGTCCTTGTGCAGATCATTTTTGTTCCTGGTATTATATGTATGAACTGAGTTGTTTGTTGGAAAAAGAGATATATTATTTACAACAAATTTAATTAAGAAGTAAATATACTGAGAGGCAGTAGTTAGTGTACCCAGTTCTTTGAAGAGGTTTCTGCAGGACGTCCGTGAATTTACTCCACAAATAATACGTATTACACGCTTTTGGACTCTGAAAACTTTTGTTTGACTTCAAGATTCATCCCAAAATATTATCCCATATGACATTATGGAATGAAAGTAGGCAAAGTATGCAAGCTTTTTCATTTTTATGTTGCCTATGTCTGCTAACACTCAAATTGCAAACACAGATTTGTTAAGGCCTTTCTGCAGTTCTGTGGTGTGCTCCTCCCAACTGAATTTATTATCAAGTTGTAATCCCAGGACTTTTAAGACTGTCAACCTCGTATGTATGGTTCCATTTTTTCCCCCACTTCTTTTCCTCATGTGCACACATTGCAATTGGGGTACGTACAACTGCTGCGGTTAATAACAAGTTGTTGTCAGCCATCTTGAACTTTGACGAAAAATTTGATGACAGTGTAATACCCCTTCTAGCGCTACGTCAAAGATCTTTGTCAAATATATTGGACGGAATATTGGATCACATCTTTGATCAAATCTTTGACAAAGAAATTTGATAGTGTAATACCGGGCTATGGCGGCTGATGACTGATGCGAATGCCTTCGCTAACAGCACGACATAGCCTGCAGCGCCTCTCCTGGACTCGTGACCATATCGGTTGGATCCTAGACAACTGGAAAATCTGCCGTGGTCAGGCGAGTCCCGACTTCAGTTTGTAGTAGGGTTCGAGTGTGGCGCAGACCCCACGAAGCCAACGACTCAGTTTGTCAACAAGGCAATGCGCAAGCTGGTGGTGGCTCCATATTGGGTTTTTTTCACATGGATCATTGACTGAAAGTGGTTATGTTCAGCTAGTTGGAGATCATTCATGGGTTTCATGTTACCAATCTACGATGAAACTTTAATGAATAATAATGCACCACAATTATTCACGATTGGTTTGAAGAAGATTCTGGGCAATTCGAGCGAATGATATGGCCACCCAGACCGCCCCACATGAATTCCATCGAACATTTATTGGACATAATCGAGAGGTCAGTTCGTTCACAAAATAGTGCACTGGCAACACTTTCGCAATGATAGACTGCCACAGAGGGAGCATAGCTCAATATTTCTGCAGGGGACTTCCAACAACTTGTTGAATCGATGATACGTCGAGTTCCTGCATAACACCAGACCACAAAGGATGTACTATAGGGTAGTAGGATGTATCCAATAGCTTTTGTCACCTGAGTATACTGCCATTAACTAAACAGCGCGTCGTCGGCACGTTGCCCTTGCTGGTGCCGTGTTGCCTGACTTCTGAAAGGAATTCGATACACTTTTGCACTGTTGTTTAGTGAACAAACTATGAGACTGTCGACCGTCAGACATACTTTGCGATAAGGTTCTGGAATTTCTTTGTCTATATATCACGACTGTGGTTTCGAAATATTATCATCGTCAGGTGATGTAGGGCAATGGTACGCACTAACAACATGAAGTTTGCAAGTACGGTTACGTGGCAGCGAACATTAAAAAATCAACAACATACCTTTGCCCCATGCCACATGACAATAGCAAATCGTCGGAACTGCAATTGTGATATGAGATATCCATTACTGTTCAATTACATCGTCAGCAACAAATCGCTGGAAACGATAAAACATATAGGATTAAGAATCCGGAGTGTCCTGAAGTGGAGGTGGTGGTAAGTTCCTATGGGACCAAACTGCTGAGGTCATCGGTCCCTAGGCTTACACACTACTTAATCTAACTTACGAACTTACGCTATGGACAATACACACACACCCATGCCCAAGAGAGGACTCGAACCTCCGAAGGGGAGCCCTACTCTTTTGACCTATTCTAGAATATTGTCCATAAGTTTAGATTCCCTAACAAGTAGGATTAACACAAGAGACAGGAAAGATCCAATGAAGCACCGGGTGCTTCGTCATTGGATCGTTGATTTCGGTGCGAGAGCGTTACGGAGATGCTCAGTAACCTCTAGTGACAGATGCAAAAGAAAGGCGTTGTGCATCATGGGAAAGCTCCCTGTTCGAATTTCGAGTGCGTACGGCTCAAGAAAAGTCGGACAGCATGTTGTTTCCTTCATAAACTGCGAGATCGGCCGAGTTCGCGCCGATCTCACACGACGCTACAAGCGCGCTGCTCCAGAGGCAGTCCAGTATGATAATTCCAGGCTGGCCTCCAGTGGGCAACGTGCTCGCTCTTTATTCTCCCTCATTCGCCACAATACTGAGGGATGGGGTCACACAATTATGAAAATAGAGGTCACCACAAGTGGCGACGCCCACAAAGAAAAGCAAATGGTATCCTTCCGCGCCTCTATAACAGTCGGCGCCGGTAGAGATCCGGCAGAAGACACGGAGAACATACCGCAAAATGTTTATATATCCATATAAGTATATAGTTTTGGCAACACCGGCCATGACCTTCTTCTTCTGCGCGGATGCACACCTATTCCCCGAACTCTTACGGGACTTGGTAAGAATGTCTTCCACGAGTAATGAGTGTGTTGGGGTGGGACACTACGAAGGTAGTGCGTGGACATACAAGGTGACAATGTAGGTTTCACGAGAGGCGTGAGCGAGATAGTCCCTGCAGTCGGACTATCCTCAGTGCCCTCGGTGGCTCAGATGGATAGAGCATCTTCCATGTAAGCAGGAGATCCCGGGTTTAGTCACGATCGGCGCACACATTTTTCACCTGTCCCCGTTGATATATATCAACGCCCGTTAGCAGCTGAAGGTATCAATATAATTCTAATTTCGCACCACAAAATGAGTAATCCTGTCCCCGAAGCAATCCCCACACTGCTCAGTTACTATAGTTCCTACAAAATTACTTTAGGATTGACAGTTCTGCAGGAACACGTGGAGCCGTAGAACGTATCTCCACGTGCCGCATTTAGCTCGTACGTAATCTTACATTTTATCCAAATTGCTGAAACGGCAAACTGTTCGACGTAAAAAGATGGAGCTATCCTCAATTTGTTCTGGAAGAGTTATACTATGTTTTGATTTTAGTTTCATCGGCGATAACAGGTTAAGAGGGGCAGTCAAATGGAACTATGGAATGGTCTCTTCTATTACGACGATATATGGGCTGATTAAGAAATTACGTTTTCTGGCGACGTTACCGAATCTTCTACATTTTCAAATCTTTTTTACTACTGAAAAATATGTGAACACATTATGCAAACGAAATCTGAAGAGTAAATTATATATTCATCTTTTCCAAAACGGAAATCTGTCAGAGATCTCTAACGTGAGATAATTTGACATACAATGGTCCTCTCGATTGTCGAGTACTAACAAAGACCTTGTAAAAAATAACTAGACTCACTTATGGCTATGCAGTCGCGGGATAATTTGAACCTTCGGCTGGACGCCATTATAGTGGTTGTAGTCTGATGTGTTGTGTAGTATTCTTGTTTATGAAGACCCTTAATTCAACGTTGTATATTTGTTGGGGCGTACATACAGTATTTGTTACTCGTAATTCTTCTGTCTGTACGTTCCAATCAAAAGAAGTACAATGGTGAAGAGTTGTGCAGCGATTAATTGTACAAATAAATTCGAGAAAGGAACGCATATTACATTTCACAGGTACGTGGATATTTTAAGTTGTTTTGTATGTCAGTGCACTTGCTTAATAAATGTTTTTGTAACACGGTATTAGCATAATGTCTGTACATCTATTTGCAGGTTTCCTTTCTCAAAACCACAGCTGTTACAAAAATGGTTACATGCTGTCAGGAGCGAAGATTTCCGACCTACAGAATAACTTTTTATTTGTTCTGATCATTTTGAAGAAAGTTGGCTGATCGGTAGTGTTTTCATGGTCTAGGTTAGGTTGAAACTTGATAATTTGGTCGTGAGTTGCCAAAGCACTATGTCATATATAACGCACTTCTCGTCATAAAATCTAAAGCAAGGTAGAGTCAGAAAATATCTATTAATATAGTGGGCAAGTCTTCGAGTATTTTGATGCATTTTGCGTACATCTATCGTAAATGAACTACGAAAAATGCTAGGGATCCAGTACATAACTTTGAGCAACGGCAGATTCCATGTACTACGTAAGATAAATTCATAAACAGTGACTAGTTGCTGTTTGTTCATAAATTAAAAAGTATATTGTAGTAACGTATTTAAATAAGGCATTATGTTTGTGACCTAACTTAAGGGAAGGTATTTTATAACCAAAAGCGATGTATAAACATTCGAACTCCGCGCGTCAGTTTACCACTCTAATGGCCGCCGCCCAGCTATTCAATTTGTCCGCTCTTCACAGTCGACCACTCGTGCGGTTGTAGGGGCCTGAGTACTAATCTACCGCCCGTACTGTTTCGTTACGATCGACGTAGCGATAGGTTTGTTTTGAACCTGTTTTCAAATTTTCTGATCCCCCTACTTATTCTTGTCATAACAAAAAAGGATTATGCCTGCTTATCACGGTGGGAATATGCATCTTAAATATGCTATTGTTATGAGAAAGTACAATAGCAATACAGAAAAGCAAGGAATCTGTATTGTACCATTTATATTGTAAGCAGAAATAGTGATTTTGTGTGATACAGACTGAATTCATGAGATGCACTTCATCTCGAATTAGCTGCTGATAAGTCCTTTTATTAAAATTTCATATCCTACAACTATATAAGTCGTCGTTTTGCAGGACGTTTGTATTGATAACACCAAGTCTCGTCATCAACGACGATTTTTTCCATAAAGGAATTGTCCTCGTCTAGTATTTCAAAAGCAGCACGGGTCAACGCGTCGTTGTTGATGTTGAGCAGTAATGGCATGCAGGATAAACTTTTCACACTATTTTCTTTTCTTCAAAACATTCTGGAGGATTTGCTGCAGACTTAATTTAAAAATGTTCCTTTTGATTTGTGGCACAGCAACTTTGACACGCTACTGTCGCATTTACACTATTTAACACTGCCTGCTCAAAATGATCGGTCAGATACACATTTTACAGTTGTTGGTTCAAACGGTCACCGTAATTATTCAAACTGCCACCGTAATTACTGCGCTGTCGTCGCTTATACGTCAGAACGTTTTGGACGCAGGTGTAGAATTATCTTAATCCAGCAAGACCGTTTTTATCGTGTAATACTAATTTTAGTGTTCTGCATCTAACTTGTGGTTTTGTTGTTAAAGAGATTGCTAATTATCCAGGCCTGTAGTAGTTCTTTGTTACATGTTTTATCTCTGTTATGAGAAGTACAGCTACACCGCATCTGTCCTTCGAAATCCACCATGCGAAACGTAGTGGAGAGTCTTGCAATATCGCTTCCCCCCCCCCCTTCCCCCTCACCAACGTTGCCCTTACCTTTTCTACTACATTCTCGGATGGTAGACGAGGGAAACGTCTTTAGGTACTCATCTGAATGGGCTATATTATCTCTGATTTTACCGTCGTCTCATTATGTCAGCTACGAACTGGAGGATGGAATATATTCCTTGAACTAATTTTGAACATCGGTTCTTGAAATTTTCCATGTAATGCTCTCTGCAAAACACAGTGCCTCTATTTTAACGGCGCCCAATGCAAATAGTTGAGCTTCTCTGTTTCACTCTCACAATGACTAGATAAATTTTGAATACGAGTACAAGGTTATTCATAAACGCCTACAGAGTTTCAGAAAACGGCTGGACAAAAACTATGACATACAGAACAACGACGCCCGCAAATTACTATTGACATTTCATGTACAAAATTAACAGCTAAGAGTAATTTTAGGCTTGGGACCTTGTGTAAATTGTTGCATCGAACACTCTATCGTACACAGTACTAAAAGGACACCTTCGGTGAAATATATTTTAACACACCGTACAAAAGACACTTTCTAATTCTTTTGTTCTGCTAGGTGTTAACAGTGTACACTGAAAACGTTGCACTGCCTTGTTTCCGTTTGAAGGTTGTTGTTTTACGAAACTTGTGTTTTGTTGGCTTATTGTTCAGCATGTTTACAATTTCATATCTAATGGTAGTTGCACCTCGGAAAGTTACGGAATCTCAGTGAACATGTGAATACTTGTCTGCAGGCCCAATTGCTGTGAAGAAAGTTTTCTAATCATATCCAAACGAACAGCGGCCGTCTACACAGATTAAGACTGACCTTCGGAAGCAAACGCTGCGGGCGCACTGGAAATTTCTACTCTGGAGATACGTCATGTTAGAAGAGTGCTCCATGCATAGAACTGGAACATCCACTGAGACATTATAGTTATTCTAGGGCTTTGTATAAGGAGCAATAACACATGTTAAACTGGAGGCGTTGCGTAAACAGAGTAAAAAATGCCTACGAAGTACCTTTCCTGTGTTTGTGTTGCACTGGTGACTAATATAATACAAAAGTAATTTTCTTGGACATTGCACACGTCAACATTCAGTGTCGGTAGTATTTTACAAGTAATATTAGAACAAACAGGAGATAAAAGTTTGTGATGTCTTACCACAGACGGCGCGGTAAACTGCAGGGGTGAAGGATCCATCGCCAGTAACGCAGACGCTGTAATAGAAAAATATAAACATTTATCTCAAAATGGGAGTTCGTATCTGATGCACAGTGTTCAGTTCGTGTTTATACGCAGCAGACAGACGTTTACAGGACAGTTTTATTTAGAAAAAAATAATAACTCTACAAGAAAGAAAAAATTTCCAGTACTTGTGTGAACTAATTCCCCAAAAAGTCTTTTTTCTTGTGTTTGAGTTCACAGCTGCTGTTGTTTTCCAGAGTAGAGTACTTTACATTAAGTTTAAAATTGAAAAGGAACTAAAAAATGTTGTAATTTAATCTCAAAGATACAAGAAGAAAATTTGTTCGACTTTCATACCAGAGGAATACTCTAAAAAACTTTTTTATCATTGAAAGACAAAGGACTAATTTCGAGATTCTTTTATTACTTCGAGTATTAACTACCTATTGTTCTGATGTGCTGGCGTAAAGACGTACTGTATAGTTTCATGTCTATGTGTGTGTTAAATAAAGGTGTTAAATGATGAAAAATGTGTTTTAAAATTTCTGTCAAGATCAAGCCTAAATGCCATACCAATGGAGTACAAATTATTCTGTTAATTCGAGAAGGTGAATTTTAGATGGAGGCGACGATCTTTACGACGGCGCTGCTCAACAATAGAGGTATGTGATTGTGCTCACTACTTTCCTTTGGTGGCCACTAAAATTAGTTTCGATGTGTTTTTGCCGAGACATTCAGAACCTGCAATTTTCCTTTTCGTATAAAAATAGGAGTCCGATTGAAAAAGAAATATTCTTAAATTTAAATAATTGCAATTCCTTTACCCAGGCCACGGGGAATGATAGAAAGGACGTGCCTCTACCCTGGTTGTACGTTCGCAATCTCCGAGTGTGTTACGACGTAATTATTTTACACAAAAAAATTTAAGATGTCATCAGATCGCAACCACTCGTACGCGAATCTACGTACCCTCTGAATGTGTCTAGCCAGTCCTGCGCATTGTTCTACAACTTTTCTGTTAATAATCTGTCGATTGCATCTCCGCAATTAATGTTTGTTTATGCCGCAAATCGCACTTCACGTGAAGTATTTATTACGCAAGTTTCAGGCTCCATTTAATGTCAAAATATTCCGAAGTACGGCTGAGTAAGCAAATCGCTACAATAATTTCATATCTCTACAACTACAATAACAAAAAAAACAATAACAATAACAAAAAACAAAAACAATAAAAGAGAGAGGGTACGTTACAGTGGCGACCGAGTGCCAAGACGATTATTTCAGTAAAAATCAGTAGAAATTTTAGTTGAAATATTTAAGCCATTTTTGCCATTCATTATTGCTATTACAACTCATTGTCTCTGTTGCATGTTAGGCTAGCTGCGTACCAAAAAAAAAAAAAAACCGTAGAAATTACCAACTCTTGAGAGAAAAGTGTTGGACCATTTAATGTTAATTCTTCTGACTACAAAACCGTCCGAAAAAAACACCTAAGGTAAGAGCAGCAGCACTACTACGCTTTAGTTGAAAGTAAATGTGGGATTGTTTTTTTTTTCATTTTTTCGACACCCACTGCGTAGAACGCATCAGTTCCTTTTTTCCAAATTCTTGTCCATTTTTTTACGCAAAAATTGCAATTGTTCATTTGCTATTATATGTAAATGCATCACAAGATGGCGGACAAAATTTATTAATTGCGCGCGAGAAAGAAAAGAGTCATTCACCAGTCTTCTGTTTTGCCAGAGACATATTTTACTACGTGAATTTACACGGTCGAGCGCAAAGCCATCTGTGATTTATTTACTTGTAGTACTAGCTGTAGTGATAGTGAAATTCGGCTGCACGCTGTTCTGAGTTGTGAATCGGCATGGTGAATCTCAGATCTCAAACCAAAACCATGGATAGTTCGTCAGATGAGGAAACCATAGTCCATCCTTTACATAAACTTGAGGCAGAAAGTACTGCGAATACTGAAAAAACAGTCGCAGCGACCGGCAGTGCTCAGTCGCAAGCGACGGGCGACAACATGTCGACTACAGAAACAGACACGAATACTGACAATAGACAAGACCCAGTAGAACCACACCTCATGCGCATGTTTAGAGCGATGCAGACGAATTTAATGTCACAGTTCGCAGCTCACGTCACAGCTCAGATAGGTACTGTTAACACGCGTGTAGAAAATGTTGCAGCACAAATGCACGCTCACACAGAAAATGTTACAGCACAAATGCACGCTCACGTAGAAAATGTCACCACGCAGATAAATAATGTTGCAGAACAAATAGGTACTGTAAATACGCGTGTAGAAAATATTACGACACAAATGGACAAAACAGAAAATGACGTGAAGAACCTGACCGAAATGCAAAACAACCTGACGACTCAACTGACCCAGTTAAGAAGAGAGGTAGCGGATCAAGTGATAGGGGTAGTACGCGAAGATTTAAATTACATGAGCCAAGACATTGACAACTTAAAGTCCACAGTTAAGGATATGCCAGAACAGATCCGTACCTTAACCGAAAATTTTGAAGCTATGAGTTTACAGCAGAACGAGCTTAGTGTCAAAAGACCAAGTTGATGACATGACGAAACAACCAAAACAGCAGTTTGACGAATTTTTAGAGGAAAAAGACAAACATATCAACCATACTTTAGAGACAGAACTAAAAAAAGCAATAACTCGTACTGTAGAACAGGTGTACACTACCCAGAACACGTCCGTAACTAACCTACAAACTGGCCTAGCTCAGTTACAAAAGACTCTGACACAGGACTTACCTGACTGGAAAAAACATGTAGACGAGCAACTAAAGAGTAAACATCCTACATAGAACGAGAGAGAACAACAGCCAGAAGAGGAATTTGATAACAGACGCAAAGGTAAGAGTGACGATGCGGCAAACAGTTATCTTTATCCCGATGTACCGGTGTTTTCACCTAACCAAGGTCGTAACGGTAACCAACATTACCGCGACGAACGAGAGAGACACCAGACAACGGAACCAACTTTGTCGGCTGTCCTGTTAAAGGAAAGCCTTTTAAAACACAGGCAGTTCCAAGTGTTTATCCCAACAAAAAAAATCCGTCCACCCGGTAATTTTTATAAAGTCATTTAAGAATGTGTTGCCTAAGGCCTGGTCTGAAAAGCAAAAAATACAGTATGTAACTGGTTATATACAAGGCGATGGTGCCCTATGGGCAATGGAAATGTCGGAAAACTGTCAGACTTTAGGACAATTTGAAGGTGCATTTGTATCTAAGTATTGGTCACAAGGTGTACAAGAGAGATTAAGGAAAGCTTTGTTCAACCCGGAGCAATACAATCCAAAATTTGGATCACTCCGCAAGTATTTTGAAAAATACTTAAAACGCGGTTCTAGGACGAGCCCGTCACACACACAGACGTACTGCGCATCCTGAAGGCAAAATTACCGTTCAGTATCCGACAAAAATTAGTACAAGTACCAGAGAGCAATCTCGAATATTTCCTATCTGTATTAGATTCTATCGATTTAATTAATGAGGATGCCAGGCAAAATCAAGCCCACCAAAACAATTTTCGTGGCAGCGATAGCAACCAGCGTGTGCAGAACCAGCTGCATTTCGGCGTCAACAATGTAGCATACGCGTCTGAGTAGCGACCGGCTTCTGTCGATCGCGCCCCGACAGCACAGACGCCAGGCCCGAGTTCGGGAGGAAATTACGGCAACAGCTACAACCAGACCTACCATCCACAGTACAATAGAAAAAGAAAAAAAGGTGATAGAAAATATTCTGGTTATTCCGATGACCGAAAACGTAACTGGAACAGAAATGGCAATAGGAACCAGTGGGGAAACAGTTACAATAATTTCCAACCTGAATTTAGCCGCAACCTCACGGGAGATCACCAAAGTAGGCAGTGGCAATATCCAGTTAACAGCCAAGCCTGTCAATCTCAAACATTAGGTGACAATATGCCGCTAAACTCAGGCCAAAACCACGACAGGAATACTCAGCTAAGGAACAACATGCCAGGGGTAAATATAATTGAAGTCGCAAACGAAACACAAACAGATGTGAACCGCGGAGCTTTAAACTAAACATGCTGTCATTATGCTCCCCAATCATGGCCATAGATAGTCGTGGGGGCGATCCATACTGTCATGATAATAAATTATGATATACAGCTACATGGTGTTACCAGATTTGCGGTCAGAGCAAAGGTTTTACTCAAAACTCCTGTGGAATCTTCCTTGTTAGCTAAGAAAAACGCTAAGTGGCAAATAAAATATACCGGTCCGTACGTAATTGTACATATGCCACACGACGGATGTTATTTACTTGCATACCCTCACAATGGCAAGATCAAAGGACTGTATGCACACAGAGACTTAAGAAAATTCTACTATAATTAAATATCACACGCCGTACCTATTAATGCACACGTATAAAATAAGTTACTGTGAAAAAGAGAACGAACACGATTAGGATAAAGAAAGTAGCTAAGTGAATAAGAACTTTTCACTATTATTGTTTACATTTGTCAATGAACGTGGACGGAAGACACAGGTAAGCTAGGACATATGCGTCAGTTGGTGACTAGCGATGTTTTAACACGAAGTGTACTTGTAAGTTTTGACGGAATGTTTTTGTTTGGTCAGAATGGTATTTTAGTTTTAAATTTATATACGGAGGTATCTGGAGCAAACAATTAGCACAGACCTCGGAACAATATAGATGTAAGTTATTTTTTTATGCCATTTGTGTATCAAAGCAATAAGGTACAGGGTAAGTTACAGAAAAATATTGGACTCTCTAAGGTACAAAGGATAAATGTGTGACGCAAGTACACTATAGGTTGCTGAGAAAGTATTGTGTGTTTTTGATGTATCCACACAACGAGGTTTTATCTATAAATGTATCGCATGGAAAATGATGTTAATTTTTTTTGGATGCTGCAATTATAAAAATGATTTCTAGCTGTTAATGAAAGTTTAGCGTACTATATATCATACGCACAGTAACCTAATCCAAGGAAAGTGCACCTAAATATAGAATTCATGAATAACAACTTGTAAGATCTTACTGTCATACAGATAATTTTTTTTCAACTTTATATACATGTTTGAATGCAAGTACGATGTTGAGATACGATTAGTGAATGTTAACTGAGGCAAACATAACATCGTCTCTTACAAAAAAATAAAGGAGTATGTACAAGGTAAGTTACAGTAAACCAAGTAGCAGAAAAAAAATGAGGTAACGCCGAAACAAACAATTATTTACAGGTGGCGCTCGGCGAGATACTGCGAGACTTCAATCGGCGGAGAAAAGCTACTAAGTTCCATTAATGTCACTATGACTGACGATTGACGTAATGAAACATTATCAAGATCACTGAGAAATACACTACGTGACACTAAGTAACGCCAGAGGATTTTAATAATCTATTTTTTCAGTACGAAAACACTAAGGATGTATGCTGACTTTAGAGGGATGCAGTACACTTATTTTTTTGCTAGGTTTATAATATTTTGTCCAATCTGAGCAGAAGATATTTGATGGAAGGAAAAAGTAACACAAACATGAACACAAAGAAACACCATATACGCAAGCACAGACTTTAGAGGCAGTAGCGCACAGCAGCCAAGCTTCATTATTAATCTGTTGTTTGTACTACCTAGCAATTTGAATATAGTGATTTATTTATGTATGTATTTTCTTATTTTTTATTATTTGTTTGTTTATGATGTGTGTACCGTGCGTTGTTACAAACTTGAGTGACGAAAGGATGGAAAAAAAAATCCCCCCACATAGTAACTCGCAGGTAGAAAATGAACAGATTTTGCCTCATTTGGAGACAACTTCTAAAAAATACTTATAGTGCGTTCATGTCCTAGTGTTGTCACTTCAATACATACAGGGTGTTTCAAAAATGATCGGTATATTTGAAACGGCAATAAAAACTAAACGAGCAGCGATAGAAATACACTGTTTGTTGCAATATGCTTGGGACAACAGTACATTTTCAGGCGGACAAACTTTCGAAATTACAGTAGTTACAATTTTCAACAACAGATGGCGCTGCAAGTGATGTGAAAGATATAGAAGACAACGCAGTCTGTGGGTGCGCCATTCTGTACGTCGTCTTTCTGCTGTAAGCGTGTGCTGTTCACAACGTGCAAGTGTGCTGTAGACAACATGGTTTATTCCTTAGAACAGAAGATTTTTCTGGCGTTGGAATTCCACCGCCTAGAACACAGTGTTGTTGCAACAAGACGAAGTTTTCAACGGAGGTTTAATGTAACCAAAGGACCGAAAAGCGATACAATAAAGGATCTGTTTGAAAAATTTCAACGGACTGGGAACGTGACGGATGAACGTGCTGGAAAGGTAGGGCGACCGCGTACGGCAACCACAGAGGGCAACGCGCAGCTAGTGCAGCAGGTGATCCAACAGCGGCCTCGGGTTTCCGTTCGCCGTGTTGCAGCTGCGGTCCAAATGACGCCAACGTCCACGTATCGTCTCATGCGCCAGAGTTTACACCTCTATCCATACAAAATTCAAACGCGGCAACCCCTCAGCGCCGCTACCATTGCTGCACGAGAGACATTCGCTAACGATATAGTGCACAGGATTGATGACGGCGATATGCACGTGGGCAGCATTTGGTTTACTGACGAAGCTTATTTTTACCTGGACGGCTTCGTCAATAAACAGAACTGGCGCATATGGGGAACCGAAAAGCCCCATGTTGCAGTCCCATCGTCCCTGCATCCTCAAAAAGTACTGGTCTGGGCCGCCATTTCTTCCAAAGGAATCATTGGCCCATTTTTCAGATCCGAAACGATTACTGCATCACGCTATCTGGACATTCTTCGTGAATTTGTGGCGGTACAAACTGCCTTAGACGACACTGCGAACACCTCGTGGTTTATGCAAGATGGTGCCCGGCCACATCGCACGGCCGACGTCTTTAATTTCCTGAATGAATATTTCGATGATCGTGTGATTGCTTTGGGCTATCCGAAACATACAGGAGGCGGCGTGGATTGGCCTCCCTATTCGCCAGACATGAACCCCTGTGACTTCTTTCTGTGGGGACACTTGAAAGACCAGGTGTACCGCCAGAATCCAGAAACAATTGAACAGCTGAAGCAGTACATCTCATCTGCATGTGAAGCCATTCCACCAGACACGTTGTCAAAGGTTTCGGGTAATTTCATTCAGAGACTACGCCATATTATTGCTACGCATGGTGGATATGTGGAAAATATCGTACTATAGAGTTTCCCAGACCGCAGCGCCATCTGTTGTTGAAAATTGTAACTACTGTAATTTCGAAAGTTTGTCTGCTTGAAAATGTACTGTTGTCCCAAGCATATTGCAACAAACGGTGTATTTCTATCGCTGCTCGTTTAGTTTTTATTGCCGTTTCAAATATAGCTGTCATTTTTTAAACACCCTGTAAGTGCACCAGTAGTACGACATAAACTTAGAAAGTGCTGTTGTTCTCAAACGTGTTCTCCTATGCTCTATGAGATGTCAGGCAGTGTCGCGACCGCGAAATGTAGTATTAGAGGCACGTACTCTCTGAGAACACGATCACCTACCAATTTATGTAATAAAATGTTGTGAGCAAAAAGTACGCCGAAATAGTACCGTATAGAAGCACAGGAAAAAATAACGAACGTGGGCATTTATCATAAAAGACAAGCTAGTGGTATCATGAGCTACAGTTATGTTTCTGAACGAACTGGATAATGAACAGGACAGTGTATATTTACCCAGTGAAAATGAGTAATTCAGTGTCAGTGACTTGTGAGCTATACGCAAATAGACAAGTGAAAATACGTTTCATATCACAAACCTTTTTCTTCGAGGTAAAAGAGATATAGTGAATCGAGGAAGCCTGCTACGGTACGAGTGTTTGTGCATTATATAGGCCATGTGCCGTTGCAAGCCAATTAGTGAAGTGCAGTACTTACCTTTTGTGCACTAAACTTAGAAGGCACCCACTGGTCCCATAGCCAAGGTGTACGGCAAGTTGAAACAAGTGCAAATGGTTTTTCGCAAACTCTGCGAACACTGCACGAGACACTGAAAAGTATGGACCGGGACGCGCGGCATCGCTTTACGGCGGTGGGCCCACGCAACTGCTGAGCTCCAAACGGCGCGCAGCGCGCCATCAAACTGATTGTTGCGCCTGCAGTTATGCGCATCTGACGCATTATTGGCTAACGGCGTAACATAGGAGGACAATTTAAATGCAAAGCAATATCTACGTTTAAATGGACACCCAACAAAGTGCCAAGACATGTAGAAAAACAGTTCCCTGGCACACTACATAAAGTCTGACTACCACAGCTCATGATTCACGTCCCACGTTACCTTTGAACAACGCCTATATATATTAGTATTAAGTACTGATCCATGTGAAGTTTTATTTGTTTCATATTTATATTACCCAAGACGAGACAATAGTAAAATGTGGAAAGGATGTCACTAAGCAGATCCTGGCGTAGAAGAGGGAAGCAGTGGAAAGCACAAGCAACTCTAAGCAAGAACTAACGCCTCTTGCTGCCCCAGACACCTTTGCTAGACCCACACCCTAGATCCGTACACTCCAATAAGTATGTGACTTTCCTGTAATTTTTTTTTTTTACCTCAAGAGACAAAGACTTATGAAAAATGAATTTTATTGCCAACATGCGAACGAGAAGGCTGTTTATACGGCGATATATTATGTATAAATATTGTATAATACAATGTACAAAGAGAAAATAATTTTGTGTGTACTGTACGACATAAAAAAGAAAGAAAAGAAGAGAGAGAAGGTAAAAGGAGTATGTAACAATTCTGTGTATAATTATCCAGATGTGATGATTTTATGTGAATTACGATGTAAAGACATTGTAAAAGATGTTGTGTGTGTAGTATGTAAGTTTGTGTGTTTTACGTGTGTTCTGTATATCCTAATGTATATGTTTTGTCCTCATTGCCTTGTGTCAGAACTGGCATCAAAACCATGTTTGTAGAATGAAGATATGGGAAGAAAGACACTGACAGTGCAGTCCCATTACGTGTGTATAACAGTCAAGTGTTAAGTGTTTGGGCTCATTGCCCGGCAAATTAACATTTCTTCGGACAATTCCCCCAAGGGGGCGATGAAAAGGAACTAAAAAATGTTGTAATTTAATCTCAAAGATACAAGAAGAAAATTTGTTCGACTTTCATACCAGAGGAATACTCTAAAAAACTTTTTTATCATTGAGAGACAAAGGACTAATTTCGAGATTCTTTTATTACTTCGAGTATTAACTACCTATTGTTCTGATGTGCTGGCGTAAAGACGTACTGTATAGTTTCATGTCTATGTGTGTGTTAAATGAAGGTGTTAAATGATGAAAAATGTGTTTTATAATTTCTGTCAAGATCAAGCCTAAATCCCATACCAATGGAGTACAAATTATTCTGTTAATTCGAGAAGGTGAATTTTAGATGGAGGCGACGATCTTTACGACGGCGCTGCTCAACAATAGAGGTACGTGATTGTGCTCACTACTTTCCTTTGGTGGCCACTAAGATTAATTTCGATGTGTTTTTGCCGAGACATTCAGAACCTGCAATCTTCCTTTTCGTATAAAAATAGGAGTCCGATTGAAAAAGAAATATTCTTAAATTTAAATAACTGCAATTCTTTTACCCAGGCCACGGGGAATGATAGAAAGTACGTGCCTCTACCCTGGTTGTACGTTCGCAATCTCCGAGAGTGTTACGACGTAATTATTTTACACAAAAAAATTTAAGATGTCATCAGATCGCAACCACTCGTACGCGAATCTACGTACCCTCTGAATGTCTCTAGTCAGTCGTGCGAATTGTTCCAAAACTTTTCTGTTAATATTCTGTGGATTGCATCTCCGCAATTAATGTTTGTTTATGCCGCAAATCGCACTTCACGCGAAGTATTTATTACGCAAGTTTCAGGCTCCATTTAATGTCAAAAAATTCCGAAGTACGGCTGAGTAAGCAAACCGCTACAATAATTTCATATCTCTACAACTACAATAACAAAAAACAATAACAATAACAAAAAAACAAAAACAATAACAGAGAGGGTACGTTACAAAATAAACACTTTTTTCATTACTTAGGAATTAGTTAAATTAAGGCATTATCAAGCTAAATCACAAGAAAAATTGCTATGCTTCAAGCATGTTATGATTCGCACATCAGAGTGAAGAAGAAGAACGTTATAAAGGTGTAAAAATGATCGAACTATCAGTTTAATAATTCATGGTTGCAAAATATTGACATCAATTCCTTACAGAATAATGAAAAATCTGGTAGAAGCCGACCTCGGGAAAGGTCATTAGGTACACGCGATGCAGTACTGACCCTACGCCTTACCTTAGAAGATAGGTTAAGGAAAGGCAAACCTCCGTTTACAGCGTTTGTAGACTTAAGAAGGCTTTTGACAATGTTGACTGTGGTACTCTATGAAATTTTGAAGGTGGCGGGGGTAAACTACAGTGAGCGAAAGGCTGTTCACAACTTGCACAAAAACCAGGCGGCAGTTATAAGTGTCGAGGGGCATGAAAGGGAAGCAATGGTTGAGAAGGGAGTGAGACAACGTCGTAGCGTATCCCCGATGTTATTCAATCTGTACATTGAGCAGGCAGTAAAGGAAACAAAAGAAAACTTTTGAGTGGAAATTACAGTTCAGGGAGAAAATACTATACGATACGATATGGGGGTCCGGCACAAACTTTGATTGTAGATATTCCATTCTACAGCTCCCAGAACGGCACAAATTTTCACTGTCGTCATTCCATTTTACAGCTGATGGTCGTCCATATTCGCAACTGCGAATGCATGTAATGTAAAAACTTTGAGGTTTGCAGATAACGTTGTAATGCTGTCAGAAACAGCAAAGGACTTGAAAGAGCGCTTGAACGGAATGGACATTGTCTTGAAAGGAGGATATAAGATGAACAACAATAAATGCAAGACAAGGATAATGGAGTGTAGTCGAATTAAATAAGGTGATACTGAGGGAATTAGCATAGGAAACGAGACACTGAAAGTAGTAAATGAGTTCTGTTATTTCGGTATCAAAATGACTGATGATGGTCGAAGTAGAGAGGATACGAAACGTAAACTGGCAATGGCAAGAAAAGCATTTCTGATGAAGGAAATTTGTAAACGTCGAATATAGACTTCAGTGTTGGGAAATCCTTTCTGAAGGTATGAGTCTGTAGTGTAGCCATGTATGGAGGTGAAACATGGACGATAAACAGTTTAGAGACGGAAAAAATAGAAGCTTTTGAAATGTTGCGGCACAGAAAAATGCTGAAGATTAGACGGGTAGATCATGTAACCAATGACATTCTGGATAGAACTGGAGAGACAAGAAATTTGTGGCACAACATCACTAAAAGAAGGGATCGGTTGGTAGGACACATTCTGAGACATCAAGGAAGCACGAGTTCAGTACTGGAGGGAAATGTGAGGTGTGTACGTAGATGGAGACCAAGAGATGATTACAGTAAACAGGTTCAGAACGATGTAGGTTACAGTAGTTATTCGTAGATGAGGAGGTTTGCACGGGACAGAGTAGCATGAAGAGCTGTATCAAACTAGTCTTCAGAGCGAAGACCACAACAACAACATTCTGTAAGCGTAACACATATTATTGTGAATTAGCTTGATAAAGCCCGTCTTGGCGAAATTAGTTATTTGATAAATAATGAAATAAAGCGTGTATTTCAAAATAAAACAACTGTCCACATAGAAAATGACTTCTTTTACCCAAATTCCCAAAATGTTAGTTTTTGGCCGGATTCATTTTTCAGTTCCACGTGACGCAAAATTATCCTGGGCGAGTAATTGCTACAATGCAGTTTATTAACAACCAGGGCAAGACTACCATAACGTTCGTGTGACACTCTTTTGAGTTTCGTGTTACATTTGAATATGGCTCACGCGTCCGAAAGTCAAACTCAGGAGCGCACAGATCGTCCGGGCAGTATCACCCGCTGTATAAGCAACATATATCCCGGTTACTCTGAAGAAAGCAACCATTAAGCAAATGAGCAAATCCGAGGCGATCGTTCACGTCCCACCTTCTACGAAGACGAATTACATCAAGAACTTCTGCGGTTCTTTATTCGGATAATGAATTCGAAAGATTTTTGAGTTGCTTTCTGCAATGCAATGATTTCACAGCGAATATGCCTGTTTGAGCCTCTGTTTTTATGAGAGGACTGCTTATTATGAATTAACTTTATTAGACACTTAGCCACCATAAGATCTCTGCTGGTTCCCTGTTCTCTCATACGAGAAGATAGGCTGCACCGTGCTGTTGTGACGTCCAATCTCAAAGAATTCATATTATTGTTATACACTAGACTGCAGACTGAAAATCCGTCTTTAATGACCCCGTCACCGACGGGGTGTTACTTGCACTTGTGACTTAATCCGGCAGAGTCAACCTACGTATTGTTACTAAATGGGAAAACAGGTTTCTTGGTGAATTTCATTCATGAAATCTTTTCTGCTAATCAGACGAGTCATGGCATCGTGTTGTCGCAACGTTTCGATGACTTTCCCAGTTATCATCTTCTGATGCAACTCGCCGAAACCTTTCGACAATATGAAGTTACGACTCGGCAGATAAACCGAGTAGATTTCATCTACATATTACTGCTATGTACATATATTTGCAATTGATAACAGTTGTACAACAGTATGGGATTATCTTTGGAAATATTTTGTTTTTTTAGGTAGATTTATAGTGTTTCAGGTTGTTTATAACATGTTTATTAAAGTATAGCTTGTATATGTACTTCTAACACAACATTGCATTTAAGAGCGAAAAATAATGGAGACAAAAATGTGTTTCGTGTGTGATCTTTTACATTTAAGGCACTGGACCAATTTCCGATTATTTTTGGTGGGTTGTATAGTTCCAAGTTGTAAGTACAAAGACAGTTTTGGTCGTCTTCATCAGACAGCTGAAGGTTATAACAGAGAGGAAGAGGAAATGGATGGGACATTCGTTGAAACAGGAGCCCTGGCTAACAGACTGTTCGGAAGGACTGGTTCGTGAGAGGAGATTGAAAGGAAGGAGGAGATACAAGATGATAGACGACATAAAGGGAAGCGAAAATTACATGGACCTGAAGATGGCGGCAAAAGAGATGAGAAGATAGAGAGTTACCATGTGAAAACCTGCCTTCGGGCAGAACACTAATGATGACTTCAAAATTAGGCCTATTCACAATTTTCCTTGTTCTTGCTTTTAGCGACTTTTCGCCCTTACCTTGCTCTCATAGAATTAATTATTTCTACCTGAGACTCATTAGGTTCAAATAGTCGTTTTTAGCAATTTCTACCTTTTATTTTTCTGTAACTTCATTTCTTTAGATTCCTTTTCCAACTGCTGTTATCCTACAGTTTTCTTGACTCGGGTAATACAAAACAGTGCGTAAACGTTCCCCAACAGAACTGCATAAACCTGACCCGTCGCCATGTTTGAATTAGTTTCGAAACTACAGTAGCGGCTTTAAGGCTTTCAGATTATACAAATGTATCCCTTAAAGTCGAATAATTTCCTTAAACGAACATAATATTTTTGTTTTGCGAAAAATGAAATGAATTCTCCCTAGGAGCTTCAATAATTGAGTAACAAAATTTGCTCACTTTGCACAGATACACAAATACGTTGTTCACGCTAAGACGTTCACACAGCTGGCGACATGACGTTTTGTTAGAACCCTCAGAAGATGGCAGTACTAATCTTCCATAGTCGGTAAAGCTCAAGGAAGAATGGTTCCCTAGAAAAACAGGATGCAGAAAAATGAGTTGCTAATAAGGTGAGACCAGGACAGGTGCTGTCAGAATGAGCAAAATTTGTCAGATAACAATAGGTCTGAAACAACGCTGTGGAGCTAGGACAACAGAACGGCCACCAACCAACGACGAATCCTCAGAAGTCAACACCTGTGAAGAACTGGTGGCAAGAATGTTTGACGTCCGCGACAACCATTTGCTAAACGCTAGGAATTTTCCAGCTGATGCGCCAATAATTTCTTCGATGAATTCAACTTTGTAGCGTCGTTTAAGGCAGAAATTTCGAGTATTTGCAGTAAAAATATTGTATCGGGGAAAACAACAGTTTTTAAAATATGATTTCTGTCTCCTTTTTCCTCGGTGCCTTAGCTTACAAGTACTGATTTACTTGATAAAATAGAAGTTTATTCATGCTCTCCGTACATTATCAGAAATTAGAACACTTGGGTTTTTGATATCAATACCACAAACATTGATCGCAACTGTCGTGCTGCTCGTGTAGTGAAGCTAATCGTCTTCACAAACTAGTGGTATTATGGTGCTTTTAGTATAGTTAATTTAATTATCAGGCTTTACCCAGTGAATATTACAGAAAAATCGCGTGGCGAATTCAGCCGACTGTAGGAATATAAATGTTCCCCACACTTGACTGTCCAACTTAAACAATACAATTCAGTTAAATTTACCAATAACTGTGGAAATAATCAGGATTTATCCAGTAAAGATCACAGAAAAACCGCTTCTCATGAAACCAGCCGTGGATAGTAACATCAAGTTTGCCTATCTTGATTGCTCAGCCTAAGCAGTTACCTTGACATAATTCGACCAGTAACCATTTCAGCACAACAGGTATTAGCTGAGCCCAGGCAGGTTAACTGCACAGTGTTTCTGACGGGCTGCCGTTTAATAGTCAAAGCTCCGTAGCGACACATTTCCGTCTGGTGCTTATCTAGAAAAATTTTGCGCTATCAGATATTCCATTTTGTGCTCTCACCTAATTATCAGCATCTTTATCTCTGCATCCAGTATATATACTTCGGTTTATTGTAATACCAAGGATTTTGCTCCGTAATCGCTGTTTCATATGCATGTGTATCAGTGTAGCAGCGTTGGCGTTTAGATATACGTTTCTGTTGAAAGATTTGTTACTTATGCACATAATCGACCCGCAAAGTTATGATATCGAGCTCAGACACCGCACACCCAACATTAAATAGCTAAGACTAGATTTGGTCACATAGTAAATTTTCTCTTGTTAGTCGGTTACTGCTTCTCAAACGTTTCCTTCGCAAAGGCGAAGCTCATCTGGCTGAATCCGTGCAAACCGCTTTTGTTGCAATAATTATAGAATGCAGCGCAGATAAAAGTGCCTACATAATTCTGAACAATTGTCAAGAGTTAGAAATGGTGATCCATTCTGTAGCTGCTAAAAAATATAACTTTAACACTCACTGTTTCACATTTTGTATTACCCATAAAATATATTCGGAAAATTCTCCTTCTGTAACGTTAACGATAAACAAAATTGGACTTCGATGGCAGTCACTCTGTTCAAAAGACAATAAGCTGAAATGTAAAGTTACTTAGAATTCAAATATGCATCGGACAATTCCTCGACCTCTCCCTTTCGTAAGCGAGACAGTGACGAAAGGTATCTCCAAATACGAAACGTCAATCCATCTATCAGCTCTTGGGCCGCTGTTTGCTCCACGCTACTACTGGTGATGCAAGATGATAGCTCTCTACACGTAAGCTACTGATAGTACGACAAGGAATAACGTAACAGTACCTCGGTTAGCTGCACCAGCCGGACATACACGGCACCTCTGAACACTGTGCAAGAGCTGGGCGCCAGCTAACGTGACGTGGGGGAGTGGGAGGGAGCGGAATCAGTGGTCGCCCTGGCGGAACGACGCGGATTGGTGGTCGGTGCGTCACGTGACGCAGGGCTGTCGACCTTTCTGTTCCATCAAAGAGGCTGCTGAAGGAGAGGACATCGCAGAGCAGTCGCTCGAATGTAACACACAATCATGAGCCGAACGTCAGGCTCTTGCAAAATTCTGGAACACGTTTAATTCTCGTATATTATGACGCATCTAGATTAATAAACTTTCCTTTATAGGAATCAACGTGGATTCCGCAAACAGAAATCGTGAATGAGATCATACCCACATCTGCAGCTACACCTACATGATTACTCAGCAGTTCATACATAAATGTTTGGCAGATGAATAAAAGAACCACTTTCACAGTTTCTTTACAGTTCCCTCTCTCGAATAGCAGCCTGTAATCTTCCATGCGACTTCTAATTTCTCTTGTTCTATCGCGATGGTCGTTTCTCACACTGAATTTTGGGGTCAACAAACTGTTTTGTCATTCGGATGAGAAAGTTGGTGATTGTAATTTCATGCAAGGTCTCGCCGCAACTGAAAATGTTTGGCACCTCTACACGCTTATCATACCCATGACATCCTCTCCCTTATTCGCTATAATACAAAACGAACTGCTCTTCTTTGAAATTTTTGGACGTCCTCCGACAATCTCATCTAGTAAGTATCTCACACCGCACAACAGTACTCCATCAGAGGACGGAAATGCGTTGTGCAGTAGTCTTTTCAGTAGATCTGTTACATCTTGTATAAGTGATCTCGCAATAAAACACAGTTTTTGATTCATCTTCCACCTAAGATTTTTTTTGTACTCCCTAGATGTTTAGTTGAATCGAGAACCGTAAAGTTTGTGTGGCTTATCGTGTAGTCAAAATTTAACGTATTCCTTTTGGTGTTCACGTGGATGATTTCACGCTTTTCACACCTTGCAGAATTCTACTCCGAATCATTCAGAAATTCGTTTTGAGCTTCTGATGGCTTTACTAGACTTTAAACGACAGCATCATGTGCAAACAATGTAAGATGGCTGCTCCAACTGCCTCCGAAATCGTTTGCACAGACTAATAATAGCAGATGGAGTGTAACACCTCCTTGGGGAACGCCAGATACGAACCTCTTCCGCTTTTCTTCATGACTTTCCATCAGTTAGGAGGAACTGCGATCTTTCTGAGATGAAATCACGAATGCAGTCGCACCACACAGACAATGATTCGTTGGCTTGCGGTTTGATTAGAAGCCTCTTATGAGGAACGAAGTCAGAAACCTTCCTGTAGCCTAGAAATTTAGACCCCCGGCAGACAGTACTCACTACTCAGTGCGAAAGGAGCCAGTTGCGTTTCCAGAAGAAGGATATTTTCCGAATCTGTGCTAGTTACGTGTCAACAGATGGTTTTCGTCGATGTAACACTTAATAATAGAACACAGTATAAGCTCCAAATTTGTACAGAAACCAGATGGCAGTTATAAGAGTCGAGTGGCATGAAAGGGAAGCAGTGGTTGGGAAGGGAGTGAGACAGGGTTGTAGCCTGTCCCCGATGTTATTCAATCTGTATATTGAGCAAGTAGTAAAGGAAACAAAAGAAAAATTCGGAGTAGGTATTAAAGTCCATGGAGAAGAAATAAAAACTTTGAGGTTCGCCGATGACATTGTAATTCTGTCAGAGACAGCAAAGGACTTGGAAGAGCAGTTAAACGGAATGGACAGTGTCTTGAAAGGAGGATATAAGATGAACATCAACAAAAGCAAAACGAGGATAATGGAATGTAGTCGAATTAAGTTGGGTGACGCTGAGGGAATTAGATTAGGAAATGAGACACTTAAAGTAGTAAAAGAGTTTTGCTATTTGGGGAGCAAAATAACTGATGATGGTCGAAGTAGAGAGGATATAAAATGTAGACTGGCAATGGCAAGGAAAGCGTTTCTGAAGAAGAAAAATTTGTTAACATCGAGTATAGATTTAAGTGTCAGGAAGTCGTTTCTGAAAGTATTTGTATGGAGTGTAGCCATGTATGGAAGTGCAACATGGACGATAAATAGTTTGGACAAGAAGAGAAAAGAAGCTTTCGAAATGTGGTGCTACAGAAGAATGCTGAAGATTAGATGGTTAGATCACCTAACTAATGAGGAGGTATTGAATAGAATTGGGGAGAAGAGGATTTTGTGGCACAACTTGACTAGAAGAAGGGATCGGTTGGTAGGACATGTTCTGAGGCATCAAGGGCTCACAAATTTAGCATTGGAGGGCAGCGTGGAGGGTAAAAATCGTAGAGGGAGACCAAGAGATGAATACACTAAGCAGATTCAGAAGGATGTAGGTTGCAGTAAGTACTGGGAGATGAAGAAGCTTGCACAGGATAGAGTAGCATGGAGAGCTGCATCAAACCAGTCTCAGGACTGAAGACAACAACAACAACATAAGCCCCAAAGGCCTACTGAAAATCGGCGTCAGTGATACTGGTCTGAAATTCAGTGGTTTAATAGCGTTTCCCGGATTTTGTATTGGTGTGAACTGTACATCTTTCTAGTGTTTAGCAATGGATCTTTCGTCAGGCAAGCGGTTGCTAAAAATTGACTTATTTTATGGGCATACTTAGAAAGGAATCTAATTGGCAAGCAGTCTTTCCTTTAATAATTGGTTTATTTCTTTTATCTGGTTCCTAGCAGGCAGAACTCAATACTACATGTTTCTGGGGTGAGACAGTCAGATGTAAAAGAAACTCGTGAAAATTATGAAACTAGTCTATTTTGCAATTTTTTGTTCATTAAAAAGTTAAGAAATGAACAATATTTTCTGAATAGAGAAGCAAGTCATCTACATCTGCATCCATACTCCGCAAGCCATCTGACGGTGTGTGGCGGAGGGTACCCTGAGTACCTCTATCGGTTCTCCCTTCTATTCCAGTCTCGTATTGTTCGTGGAAAGAAGGATTGTCGGTATGCTTCTGTGTGGGCTCTAATCTCTCTGATTTTATCCTCATAGTCTCTTCGCGAGATATACGTAGGAGGGAGCAATATACTGCTTGACTCTTCGGTGAAGGTATGTTCTCGAAACTGTAACAAAAGCCCGTACCGAGCTACTGAGCGTCTCTCCTGCAGAGTCTTCCACTGGAGTTTATCTATCATCTCCGTAGTAAGAATTATATCTGATTTAATTCTAGAATATACCGCAGATTCATCTTCTAAACCATGGAAATTTTGAGAAACTGTTTTACATGAAATATAGGTCTATTCATTGTGTCCTTTCTCGTAAACTCTACTGCTCTTTCATAAAAAAAATAGTGCTATGTATGACCATAATACCAATATCAAAGTCAACACCTGCAAATGCATTAGTAGAGAAAAGAATGAGTTTATAGTTCCAGTCGACAACAAAATTCTTCTAGGTCTGCGACCGCATTATCAATGCTTAAAACTGTCGACCTTTCGGTCGCTATGGCAAGAAGCCTTCCTTAGGATGTCGGAAGTTCTACACATTGACAGTGCGGTCACAGACCGAGAAGAATAACACTGATTGTGACAGTGGCAGCGGAAGCCTACGCGTACTTTTTACAGCGGGGTTGAAGAATGAATTACACAACTTTTTCCTTCTACGACATTGAAGAGCGTATCCATTAAAGAATACTGTTGTCCATAAAACCATTCCGTCACAGCTGCTGCTTAATGACAGGGTGCGTTGCTATGCTGATACACACAGTCATCGTCTTGAAACTGTATGCAGTGCACAATGCTGAAAATATGTTCATATCCTTCCGTATTTAGCGTTTTCTTAAGAACAAAAAGGGGACCACACCTTACGGGAGGAAGGACGTTAGACGGGTCGACATGGAGCAGGAGAGGTAACACAGGAAATTTTAATTTCTACTGTTTATGGTTCTACAAATAACTTCATAAAATGTTGTAAGCATGACCAGGAAGGACTCAGGATTCACACTCATAGCAGTGGAAGTTCAAAAACACAACAAAATAATTTTTTTTTACATGTGTAGTTTCATCATTATTTCACTTACTATTGGCTGCATGTGTTTGCTGTCTGTACTCTTTTCTTCATAAGGAAGAGAGATTCTTCGAAGAAAGTTTGCACAGCATACAAACCATTATTGCAGGTGTACGAAACTCTAGAATTTATTTAATTTATGAACAAATGAATGAGCTGTTACATTTTAAACTTCATGTTTATAAAAAAAATCAAATTTTATAGTCAACTATCTCTATTTTTAATACAGTTTTTAATAATTTGGAAAATTCTAGAGAGATCCTTTGTTATGATAAGATAACGGGAACCGACGTATTGGTTGCTTAAGGCTTCCTGTATACCGAGATTTTTGTATCCTAACTTGGGTTCTATAAGAAGTACACCGCTTCAAGGCATCGATGCACTGATGGTTTACCAAAACATTCCTTTTTGGTATGATTCGTTATAATTAAATGTCTTTTTTAAAACATATACACCATGAATTTTAATGATCTTGATCGTTATATATACAGTAAATAGTAATAACAATTAGACAACGACTGGTATTAGCTGACGACCAACCATCATCAGATCTAAAAAAACAAACATAAATACTACCTTTCGGCTAAAATGAAAACATCCTAACAATATTCCTAAGAACAACTTTCTTAATGAAAATCTAAAACCATTAAAATAGTAAAAAACCTTCCATGCTTTCTCTACATTGGTACTGAAGTACAATATTAACATCGTTACTAAGCATAACTTGTCAATATCCGACGACTGGTCACAGCATGACTATCTGCATGTAAACCCACTAGGTCAGGAGACTAATTGCTGCACGCACTTCCCCATGCCCAGCATGGTTTGTCAATTATTAGTGACAAGTGGACATGGATGCACAGCTAAAATTTTGAAAACCAAAGGAAAAAATTAACTAATATTACGACGCATTTATAAAACTACAGAAATAAATACAAAAACATGCACAAAATTGGTAATCCTAGTATAAATATAAAACTGACTAAATCTGTGTCAGCATTAATATGAACAGAAGTAATTATCAAATGGTAGGAATTTCAAACAAAAGATAATTTCTGTGTTTTCAATAAATGACAAATTTTGAAGTCTGTGTTTCAATCTAATAGTACAATTATTTAGTTGTTATTTCATTATATTGAGATCAAGACCATTATAATTTGTAATAAATGAAACAGATCTCTCTGTTTCCCACACCCAAGAATGTCAGGTCCTTGCAAACAACGTATCGATGATTAAAGCTTCCGGAACAATATGGCATCAAAAGCATAGATGTATAGAACTTGTGTGCATTGTTGTGTAGCGAATAGAGAGGATATTGTGATCTAAAAGGTTACCAGTTCGCTTCCTGTATATATTTTTTACCGTTTCAGCGTAACATCAAGCGCCGGCACGTCGACCTGAAAAGTTACAGCACAGAGTGCTGTGACATGACGTCAGCCATAGTACGCTGACTAGGACGACACCACGACAGGAGCGGCCCCTATATGAACAGAATACAAGTGCCGCTCTGCCTAGCCATGGGCGCACTAGAAAACGAACAGTCATCCAAATACTTTAGCCGTGACTTATGTACTGTAGTGTTTTTCTTGCATTGAAATTGTATACACCAAAGGACATTGATTATTTGCATGTAGCCAATCGCTTGCGACACCTCTTAGTGAAAACGCAAAGTTAAGTGTTAGCAATTTAACTTACTGTAATGAACTCCATTAATAAGATTTGCTTGAATTGTTGTCTAGCTATCCAAGAAAACAGTTTCCTAGACGCCTTATATTAGACGAGTGGGCAGGATACATTTTACGACGAGAATTCACAAACAAACCCCGCGTCTCACGGCCATGGAATTTTCTTGTGATTTGCTGGTGCCTTAATTGTCTATTGCCTTTACTTTGCAAGCGTGTTTACTGGCTTTAACAATCTCTTATCGTGTTTTAGTTCAGCAGTGTTTTCTGGTGGGCGCTGCGGAAATTTTCTTTGCTTTTGTACTTATTTTCTTGCTTGCCCTGTCTGTTTCTAGCAATAGTCTCTTCCAACACGCCCACGCCGTCTATCCCACCCCGTGCTCGGGCGCCACAACCGCTAGCGTTAGATGCAACACTGCTAATGCAGATGTTTGAGTTCCAGACTCAGAAAATATGTACACTGCTCAACACGGTAAAGCAGCTACTGGCCAACACTGTGCGCCCGATGGAACAAGTAACACCTACAGCAGCCTTACCACGTTTTCGCCAGTTTCACGAACAAGAAGAGGAATGGCTCGAGTGGTTGCAACAGTTTGAAGCCCACATAATTGTTCACAACGTCCCAGGTACTGTGAAACTACCTTATTACTTGTCCACAGTAGGAAGTGCAGTGTTCAGACTTATCCAGAAGTTACATCCTAAGGCCGCTCTGAGTGAACTTTCGTACGATCAGGTTGTCAATTCGCTAACTAACTATTATGAGCAACAAGTGAATGTGGTAGCAGCTAGGTAAAAATTCTTTAATTGTAAAAAACGGTCAGAACAAACTTATCGCGAATGGGTAACAGATCTGCGGGATATGACGAGGAAATGAAAATTCAAATGCGCTTGTGATGCTTTATATTCAAATGTTATGTTGCTTGATGTGATCATGCACAATGTACCTGATGTCAAACTCACAGAACAGATTTTGAAACAGTCTGATCCATCATTTCAGCAGGTAGTGCAAGTACTAGATCAGTATGATTCAGGTGTCCTATTGGCCTATAAATCCCTCGTTTGCGACCGGCCCATTAGGCTGCGGCAGCTTTCCCTCGCCACGAAGAGCAAACAATGCTCTACACCGCATAAGCAGCTCGCTACACAGGCAAATAGAATTAAATCTTGCCCTCGATGTTACTCATGGCACAAACGCCAAGACTGCACTCCCGACAAGCTTAGTGTTACGCTTGTGGCAAGAAAGGACATGTACGATCTGCATGTTTGCAATGGAACAAACGTAAGAACTCGGCCCACTCACAAAACTCTAGTCACAAGGCTCATGTAAAATGGAAATGCCGTGTGGCTAGGGCCTCCCGTCGGGTAGACCGTTCGCTTGGTGCAAGTCTTTCGAGTTGACGCCACTTTGGCGACTTGCGTCTCGATGGGGATGAAATAATGATGATAAGGAAAATACAAGACCGAGTCCCTAAGTGGAGAAAATCTCCAACCCAGCCAAGAATCGAACCCGGCCCGTTAAATATGACATTCTGTCGCACTGACCACTCAGCTACCAGGGGCGCACACAAGGCTCATGTCATTAATGCTGTATATTCAAAGTCAGCAACAGGCATTAGCAAGACTGGCATGCGTGCTGTTTCATCAGTGATATGCCAGTAAAACAAACTTTTTGTTCAATTGCTGCATTGTAGGAATCATGTGAAATTTCAGTTGGACACAGGTGCCTCTGTCACATTACTACATCGTCACACATAAGAACTGTTAAGCTACCCATGCCTGCCTAAATCTAGCACGAAGCTGATGGCTTATAATGGACAAGACATTCTCTTTCTCGGAAAATGTAATTTGCCTTGCCATGTATCGCTCGTATACGCGAACAGTGACTTTTGCAGTGCTACAATAACGTTATTGTGAGAACATATTTGGTCTTGATTCATTTGAGTTCTTTTTTTTTTTTTTTTTTTTTTTTTTTTTTTTTTTTTTGCTTTTAGGACAATGTGTTGTCGGTGTCTGCATTCCATGCAAAAAACAGTGTAACTAGCTTGCTAAAAGAATTCCGGAAATCTTTTCTGGAGCTTTACGCAAGGCTGACAATTTTATTGCACTTGTTACTCTAAAAGCCAAAGCTCATCCGAAATTTTGATGGGCCACAACTGTTCCCATTGCGTTACGGGACGAAGTCGCTGCAGAACTTAAAGAACTGAAAGATAGCAGAGCTATTGCGCCCATACAAGCTAGTCAATGGGCAAGTCCACTGGTTTTGCTCTCCAAACCTTCAGTTCACATTCGCCTCTGTGTTGACTTTTAGTCTACAGTCAACCCACAAACTGTGACTGATACTTTTCCGTTGCCACACCAAGAGGACCTCATGGACAGATTAGGTGCTGGTCATTACTTTTCAAAAACTGATTTGTGCGACGTTTACTTTCAAATACCGCTCGATGAAGAATCTCAAAAAGTGTTGTAGTAAATACTAATTTGGGCTTGTTTAAATATTTGCCTTTGGCTTTTGGCAGTGCTTCCGTACCCGCCATTTTCCAACGGCATTTGGAGCAGCTCGCTGCGCAAATGCCAAACTGTTCAAATAATTTGGACGATATTGTCCTAGCAAGTCGTACATCTGAAGAACTTATTGCAAATTTGCTTAGTTTGTTTCGTGTGTTATCTGATGCAAGACTAAAGTGTAGAAAGGACAAGTGTAATTGTTTTTAAACCTGAGTTGCAGTATCTTGGTCACGTCATACACAATAAAAGATGTACATCCTCTTCAGTCGCATTGGTTAGCCGTACGAGGTTTTCCAGTTCCTCGCAATGTCACAGAATTGCAGTCAGTCTTAGGGAAAATGAACTATCATATTCGGTTCATACCCAGCACTTGAGGACAATATTATGGAAATGGAAGAGGATGTAGATGAAGATGAAATGGGAGATAGTATACTGCGTAAAGAGTTTGACAGAGCACTGAAAGACCTGAGTCGAAACAAGGCCCCTGGAGTAGACAACATTCCATTAGAACTACTGACAGCCTTGGGAGAGCCAGTCCTGACAAAACTCTACCATCTGGTGAGCAAGATGTATGAGACAGGCGAAATACCCTCAGACTTCAAGAAGAATATAATAATTCCAATCCCAAAGAAAGCAGGTGTTGACAGATGTGAAAATTACCGAACTATCAGTTTAATAAGTCACATCTGCAAAATACTAGCGCGAATTCTTTACAGACGAATGGAAAAACTGGTAGAAGCCGACCTCGGGGAAGATCAGTTTGGATTCCGTAGAAATGTTGGAACACGTGAGGCAATACTGACCCTACGACTTATCTTAGAAGAAAGATTAAGGAAAGGCAAACCTACGTTTCTAGCATTTGTAGACTTAGAGAAAGCTTTTGACAATGTTGATTGGAATACTCTCTTTCAAATTCTGAAGGTGGCAGGGGTAAAATACAGGGAGCGAAAGGCTATTTACAATTTGTACAGAAACCAGATGGCAGTTACAAGAGTTGAGGGGCAGGAAAGGAAAGCAGCGGTTGGGAAGGGAATGAGACAGGTTTGTAGCCTCTCCCCGATGTTATTCAATCTGTATATTGAGCAATCAATAAAGGAAACAAAAGAAAAGTTCGGAGTAGGTATTAAAGTCCATGGAGAAGAAATAAAAACTTTGAGGCTCGCCGATGACATTGTAATTCTGTCAGAGACAGCAAAGGACTTGAAAGAGCAGTTGAACGGAATGGATAGTGTCTTGAAAGGAGGATACAAAATGAACATCAACAAAAGCAAAACGAGGATAATGAAATGTAGTCAAATTAAATCGGGTGATGCTGAGGGAATTAGAGTAGGAAATGAGACACTTAAAGTAGTAAAGGAGTTTTGCTATTTGGGGAGCAAAATAACTGATTATGGTCGAAGTAGAGAGGATATAAAATGTAGACTGGCAATGGCAAGGAAAGCATTTCTGAAGAAGAGAAATTTGTTAACATCGAGTATAGATTTAAGTGTCAGGAAGTCGTTTCTGAAAGTATTTGTATGGAGTGTAGCCATGTATGGAAGTGAAGCATGGACGATAAACAGTTTAGACAAGAAGAGAATAGAAGCTTTTGAAATGTGGTGCTACAGAAGAATGCTGAAGATTAGATGGGTAGATCACATAACTAATGAGGAGGTATTGAATAGAATTGGGGAGAAGAGGAGTTTGTGGCACAACTTGACTAGAAGAAGGGATCGGTTGGTTGGACATGTTCTGAGGCATCAAGGGATCACCAATTTGGTACTGGAGGGCAGCGTGGAGGGTAAAAATCGTAGAGGGAGACCAAGAGATGAATACACTAAGCAGATTCAGAAGGATGTAGGCTGCAGTAGGTACTGGGAGATGAAGAAGCTTGTACAGGATAGAGTAGCATGGAGAGCTGCATCAACCCAGTCTCAGGACTGAAGACCACAACAACACACCCAGTACTGCACAAATCGCAGCTCCAGTGAATCACTAGCGTCGCAAGGATTTTCCCCTTTGTAAAGACAGATGAGTGCCAAGTAGGTTTTAAAAAACTTAAAGATGCATTGCTCAGTGACTGATGTTTAGTTCACTTTGATCCTGACAAATCAGTTGTATTGCAAGTTTACGCTTTCTGTTACAGAATCGGTGCAGTGCTTTCGCACAGAACTGGTGATAAAGACAGGCCTATTGCATGCACATCAAAAGTGTTGTCCAAAGCTCAGTGTAACTATTAACAAATTGAGAAAGAGGCTTTGGCTGTTGTATATGATATCACCAAATTCCCCCACTATTCGTATGGCAGAAAACTCTACCTAGCAACGGATCAAAAGCCTTTGCAGCCCTTGTTTCATCCGACGAAAGCGATTCCTGTACGAACCGCCCGAAACTTGCTAACATAGGCTTTGTTGTTGTGTCAATACCAGAACGAGATTGTGTATCGTCCGACAGCTCAACACGGTAATGCGGACGCACTTTCACGTCTTCCGATTGGCCCTGATACAGACTTTGCCGCTTCTGCTGCATCTTGTTGTCACATCGATGCTCTGGATTCTGAATTGCTTCAATCTTTTCCGCTGAACTATAGAAAAATTGCACAAGCCACGAAAGCTATTTCAAATTTGAACATTTTGCTAACATACATTTGCCCATCTTGGCCTAGTTCCTTGCATAGCATAAAGAACCCCGTAGTGTGCCTATACTTTGCTCATTGGCATAGCCGGCCGGTGTGGCCGAGCGCTTCTAGGCGCTTCAGTCTGGAACCACGCGACCGCTACGGTCACAGGTTCGATTCCTGCCCCGGGCATGGATGTGTGTGATGTCCTTAGGTTAGTTAGGTTTAAGTAGTTCTAAGTTCTAGGGGACTGATGACCTCAGAAGTTAAGTCCCATAGTGCTCAGAGACATTTGAACCATTTTGAACATTGGCATAGCCTCGCTATACAGCAAAGAGTGACTCTTGTTCAGAATCACAGTGGACAGTCACGTCTGTTGATCCTTAAATCTTTGCAAAAAGAAGTGTTACAGTTACTTCACCAAGGACACTGGAGCATTGTTCGTATGAAACAGTTAGCGCGTCGACACTGTACTTGGCAGGGTATGGACATCCAAAGATAGCAGTTGACGTCACAGTGTCACGCATGTGCGGAAATTCAGTCCGCTCTGCAATAAAAATTCTCTGCTTGGTTTAAGCCGCCATCACCGTGGCATTGTGTGCACATAGATTTTGCAGGACATTTTTGCAACACTCGTTGGATAACTGTGGTTGAGTCATATAGCAAGTTTCCATTTTGCTGTGCCAATGAACTCGACAACGTCACGTAGCACAATTCAGGTGTTGTCGTCTATTTTTTGCCTCGAAGATTTTCCTGAAGTCATAGCGTCAGACAACGGCCGTCCGTTCACGTCAAATGAATTTGAAACCGTTCTATACACAGTCAAATGGCGAAGCGGAACGTTTTGTCAGAACCTTAAACAGCAGATGACCAAACTTCGCTCCGCACACACCAGGGGTCAAGGATTGCAACAGTTTCTCGCCTCCTATCGTTCGCACCCACGAGATGGACCACCTTCACGGCCGCGCCATTGGACACTGCTCCACCTGCTCCACCCTCCTCAGCGTCCGGCGCCGAAGGAAGGCCGCAGGTATCGTTTCGCATCGCATGAAATTGTCTTTTACGTGGTTCATAGCGGCGGCAGACGGTGGGCGCGAGGCGGGATCGTCCGTCGACTTGGCGCTTCCATGTATCTGCTTTCAGGCCCAGACGGATTGCAGCGCCGGCGTCACAGTCAAATTCGCCACTGTCTTATGGACGGTGATCCTTCTGTGTTTCTTTCCCCAGACTCATGGATCCCAAGGACAGCTCGGCTACAGCAGCTGCCAGAGGATGTCATCCCGATACTGCAGGACGACCCCATAGAGTCTTCGCCTCCTCAGCCTCCTGTCGTCCTACCGATGGCGCTGGACCCGCCCACACCGACAGCTTCCCCATGTGGTTTGGTTATTAGCTTCCGGAAGTGGACGTGTACCCTTCTGGTCGTTTTCCGGGGAAGATTTCCTACAGAGCGAATTCCGGATGGCGGGGTACGACTAGAAACTTGACGTCCCCTACACCAGCCACAACTTCCGGTCCAGCGCAGCGTCCACCCTCCGGCCTCTCCCGCCGTTGTAGCGCTCCGTACACGACGACGGTCAGCTGTTTTTTTTTTTTTTGGGGGGGGGGGGGGGGAGAAATGTTCCGGCGTAGCATCAAGCGCCGATACGTCGGCCTGGAAACATACAGCAGAGAGGGCTGTGAGACGATGTCAGCCAATAATACGCTGACTAGTACGACACCACAAACAGAAGCGGCCCCTATACGAAGAGAATATAAGCGCCGCTCCGCCTAGCCGCGGGAGCGCTAGAAGACGAGCTGTCATCCAAACGTTTTAGCTGTGACTTATGTACTGTTTTGTTTTGCTTGCATTGAAGTTGTTTATACCTAAGGACATTGATTATCTGCATGCCGCCAGTTGCTTGCAGCACCTCTTTGTGAAAACACAGAGCTAATTATTGTCAATTTAACTTATTGTAATAATAAGATTTGCTTGAATTGTCTAGCTATCCAAGAAAACAGCTTCCTAGGCACACTATTTTAGACCAGTGGGCAGGATACGACATTTACATTCACCTTCATATATCTTAAAAGCTTTTCGTTCTTGTAATTTCGTAGATGTATGTTCTGTACTATTCGATGTTACGGATAATTCAGGAATGACTTTGTTTGGTTTTGTCAACATGCCAGGGAAAGTGGACTAGTAAACCGTAAGACCATTGTCTATGGCACTTTCTTATCCACAGTCAGTCCCTGTTTATTTATTTATTCACCCTATAAAATTTGTGATTGTGGAATACATAATTCCTTCATAAATATTGTGCATTGAGCACAAACACAGATGCACACACATGCTCACATGCACGAACACCACTACTTATACAAAAAGTACAGAAAATTTAGCAGTAATTATGCAGTAAATAAATGACTTCGGCTACAGAAGTGCTTGCACTAATTGAAATAGGATGTTTTATACATTCTTGTTTCAAGTATCTCGCATTTCACAAGTAGTGGGACAATGGAGGTACTGGTGTACTTTTGATATCAATTGCTATCAAATGAATTATAAAAGTTAATTAAATTGATCATTTAACTACCCCCACCCCTTGATGACGTCAAACATTCTCCCCAGCCAGCACATGGATCCTCACACCCTACCTTTCCCCTCTGCTACACCTGCTCAGCCTTCCCTATTGTTGCGAATTTCGAATTTTTCGGGTAATTCTGAATCTTGGCGGTAAAATTCAATTGTCAAATCAGATTATGTAATATTAACGTAAATTGTTGATGGAGATTGTTTATAAAATGGAAATTGGTGATGGAAATTGTTTACAAAGTGGGAATAGATAGTTGAAATCAAAAAATTCGGAGGACAGGAAATTGGGGAATTACGTACAGCAGAGGACATAACTCTCATTTCATAGGTTAGTCTTGTTTACCTTCCAATCGCAATGAATACTGCAATCAAACTGCCATTAAAACACTCCACGGTGCGCCGCCAGGTGCTAACACAGTGATGCTTCAAGTTGCTGCTACACATTGTACTCATCTGTCACTGAATGAGCAGCCACACTAGCTGCACCATGTGCGCCAGTTGTCACAGTATCTGGTGGCCGGCAGCGGAACCATGGGACCCAACCAGGCCGGGTATCAGATGCCTTGTGTGACGGTGAGGGCTCAGCCTACAGGACCTGGCCGTCTCCCTTGCCCCCTGCGTCCGCGCTGCGCCACCCACCTTGCATGGGACCGCAATTGTCCTGCGCCCAGCCAGCGATCAAACGGAAGCGGCAGACGATTTCAATGTGAGCCACAGTTCTCTAAGCGTGTGGTGGTGGGTGCCTGCTACAACCTCTAGAACGAACAATACATTCTTTTTGCGTAAGTTAGCGTCTTCCTCTCGCAGCTGTGCCATGACAAACAATGACATGTATTTCAAAGGATGCAGCTGACGACAAAGCCTGATTTCGAACAAATCAAACTTCCTACAAACAAAAGACAATGCTTCCAGCCACCTGCAGCAGAATCAAAGGAAGTGACAGGCTATCTGTGTGTCCCTGAATGAACAAAGGGTGTTTTCGAAAGATATAAACTGTGTCCTATTTTCTAGCAACATGCTGTCACTTGCCTGCAAACAAAGGATGTTTTTGAAGGTTCCATCTATCTGTCTTGTCACAGAATTTTTTTTTTTTTTTTTTTTTTTTTTAGAAGATAGCTCCCCGCTCACTTGCAGACATGACATTCTGAATTACAATTGCTCTTAAGCAAAATGGAGAGTGGAGCTTGAAGGTATATAAGACTCAACCCCCCGCCCCCCCCCCCCACACACACACACACAACTCTCAGCGGCCTGTCTGCGGCAATGCCTAATTGAGTTCGTGTGCTTGTTACAAGATGAAACTTTCAGCCAGTAGCAGCGCCAGCGGCAGTGGTGATAGAAAATGGCCATGTAAGTGTTTATAAGAAAATTATGAGTTCACAAGGCGACACTTATAAAATTTCATAGCAAACTATTCAAATTTTCGATATTGTGGTACATTGCATAATCGCTATAGTTCTCTTTCTTGCTGTTGCAGCATTCATTCCCGAAATACTAGCTGACCTAGAGCATCAGCTGGAAGTTGGGAAACAGCAATGTAAGCAGATTTTCAAATTCTGTGTGTGATAGTTTACATGTTCAGAAAAAAGCTCATGTTGTTTTCAAATGGTCGTGCGGTAGCGTTCTCGCTTCCCACGCCCGGGTTCCCGGGTTCGATTCCCGGCGGGGTCAGGGATTTTCTCTGCCTCGTGATGGCTGGGTGTTGTGTGCTGTCCTTAGGTTAGTTAGGTTTAAGTAGTTCTAAGTTCTAGGGGACTTATGACCACAGCAGTTGAGTCCCATAGTGCTCAGAGCCATTTGAACCATTTGTTTTCAAATAATAAAAAGCGTTTAGAAAAAATTTTATCTTGCTTTTGCAGCATAGAGCGCCAGCTGACCGAACTTGATCAGCTGCTGGAGCCCAAAAAGTAGTGGTGGTAAGAACGTAAGTACATTTGTAATATATACTTGTTAGAAAATTTATTTTTTCATTATTGTACACATGTGAGAGACATATATTCTTTGTTTTTGTAGATGTTGCTATGGAGCAAGAGAAGAATCTAACAGGGGTGTGAGTCGAGAATGATGACCTGCAGTCATCACTACCATCTGGTATGACTTTTTTTATAGTTATGTATAATCTACATCTAGAAATTTCAGTAACTATTTCTGTTGTTGTTTGTTATAATTAATATCTTGTTGTAGACGACTTCAGTGAAATGGATTGATGGCTCTATGGCAGTTCTGGTAAGGGTGAAACACTGGAGTGGGCAGTTGTTGAGGGAGCTGAAAAGCAGCGCCATGTCGCCCTTTTATACGAGGAAGGGGAAGTACTATACTGAGTGGGAGAAATACCAGAAAGCCAGACTGAAGTGCTCAATCCTTGGACCCCAAGTATGAAATGTGATTACAAAGCAACTGCCGTCGTTAGAGCATATAATTATTATCAATGTGGAATTCTGATGTACTTAACTTATTTATTTACAGCATGTATTTAAAAGAATTTGAGCATTGTACTTAATCCTATCTTTCGTTATTCATCTGTTACAGATGCGTTAGCAACATATTACAACAGCTCGTTGTGAAATGGGTGTCTAGAGCACTAGATTTGGGGGCGGGTGTCAAAGGCATACCCGAGTAGCGTGCACTGCCGTGTAAGGCGCAGCTCGTGGCTCTGAGAGAGGTGGCAGCAGCTGCGGCCACTGCAGTGCTGGACCCTGCTCCATCACGTACCCTCTGGCATCTGGGGGTGGTTCAGTCAGAAGAGGAAGGGCAACGATCACCCACCCCGCAGGTAGGCCGTGGTTAAAGCTCCAGCATGTATCAGTATCAACAAGCCCTCTCTCCACAGCTGGGTGCTCCCGCTGGACCTCACCGCCATCACCTCCTACATCATCTCTGTCTGATTACTCTCGCTTATGAAAGGTATGTCTAGTACCAAGAGCCATGGGTTTCGAATCCACACTAGACGGCGTGGACCTCGATTACCACGATTACCACAAGAGGTCTCTGCAGCCTTCGCAACATAAGCCATGGCTGCACGCGTTCGTGGCCCGCATACAACATGAGGGGGTCACGGTGGAGCACGTGGTCCCAGCTGGCAATAGCGACATACCCCACCCTGTATTTAGGCGCCTGCCTCTCACTCAGCGAAGCAGGCGATCATAGTAAGTAAAACCACCCCTTCCTTCCGCCTCCTCGATTTCTATGTCACCATCTATGGCCGTCCTATCGCCCTCACCCCCACCCTTAGGTACCTTGGCGTCACCCTTGACTGTCGCCTCTCCTGGACCCTCCACCTCCGGACAATCCAAGCCAAGGCACGCTCCTGACTCCATCACCTCCGCCTTTCTGGCCGTACATGGGGTCTGGACCCCTCCACCATCCTCCATGCCTATAAATCCCTGCCCTATCCTCTGCTATGCCCACCCTGCCTGGCTCTCCGCTCCCCCTACCTTTTACAAAGCCCTTCAAATCCTGGAACGCCATGATCTCCACCTCACCTATCGTATCTGTCTCCCCTCCACCATGCGGACCCTGTACGATCTTATTCCATTCTCCCACCTCCTCCTCTTCCTCGAACGGGTATGGATCCTATACACCTCCTGTAATCTAGATCCCCTCACCCACTTGTCTCTCACATCCTCTCCCGCCCCCATCCGCTGCCGCGCCTGTATTTCCACATCCCACCTGCTCTCTGTCTCTCCACCCCCCTTACCCTCTCCCAAGGTGGCTTCCGCCAGCTCCCCCTCCCTAATGATGCCCTCCTCCCCTCCATCTACCCCTCCTATCAACTTTGATCCTCCCCTCCAACTTCCTGTGTTTTTTCCTTAGGGCACCCTCTCTCCCTTCTCTCCCCTTTCCCTCCCTCCTCCCTTTATCCCCACTCCTCCCCCACGCTTCCCCTACCCCCATACCTCCTACCATCTCCTCTGCCATTGGCATCTTTGTTCTCCCTTCTGCCCCCACCCCCACCCCCCTTCTTCCCCTCTTGGCAGGTCCCCGAACTCGCACACGTTAAGTGGATATTGCCATCAGTTTCTCGTGTGTGTGCCATCGTGCTTGTGGTTTAGTGTTCTTCTCTGTCACGCTCCTTCGTTCACCTGTACTGTCTACATCGTCAGTGTTTGTGCGCATTGCGTTTCTGTGTCTACTGTTTTTTGCCCGCCACTTTGTTCAGTATGTTATGTGTCTTCTTTGTATTTTCATTGGCAAACTTGTGGCTGAAGAGCAGCGTAGTATGCTGCTGCCAGCCCACCTTATGTAAAGGTGTTTAAATAACAATAAAGGAAAAAAAGGTCAGCGAAGCAGTCTGATATTCGCGTGAGTCTATCGACATCTCGCCTACAGACCGCAGTTTACTTCACTTTGTTTCCATGACGAATGGACGTTGTGGATTCGTGAGGTTGTCGCTTGTGATCCTGTTGCTTCTTGCATGTTGTCGTTCGTAAGGTCTCGCTCGGTAGTCCGTCGTTGTTCGAGTCCGTCCTTTCCCATTCGTTTGTTGTTCGCGGGCCGCTCCCGTTTGGCTGGAGAAAGAAATAGATGATTCAGATGTGGATTTAAGTTATAAGTTTAAATGAAATTCGACGTTATTAAAACTACACCTAACATAAATATGTTGTTTTCCGTATGTAAATGTATATGCAAAAATTAATAAAGATTTTATGCTAGATTATTTTCTTCTCTTATTCGCTAACATACCAAAAATCCTAAGACATTTCCTATGTACAATGATCCATGCGCATGTACTTCGGATAGGGAAAGGGGTAATCAAGTGATCTTGAAAAGTAGTTCAAACTAATTAGTTGAAAGTACAGTAACACCCTTTTCGTACCTATATGAGACGACCAATAAAAAGATCCATTAGTATCTGATTTATGCAGGATGTATAAGGGGCGTTCAAAAGAAATGAGCCGGAGGCATAATTGCAGAAACCAGTATCTGAATTTTAGATGTATTGGCCCTGGCTGTTGAGACACTTGTCCCACTGTGACACAGGGTAGTGAATGGCTGTCTCAAATAATTCCCACGGGTGCAGAGTTAACCAGTTCCGCATGTACAGCTGGACGTCGTCGTCTGAGGTGAGTCGTTTGCCCCTCAGAGCCTTTTTAAGGGGATCAAAAATGGCGTAATCACAGGGGGAGAGGTCCGGACTGTATGGAAGGTGGCCGAGAACCTCCCATTTGAATTTCTGGAGGTGTGCCGAGACTGTGTTGGACGTACGAGGCTTTGCGTTGTCTTGGAGCAGAATGACCCCATGGGTGAGATTGCCTGGTCGTTTTGATTTGATCGCTTGGCGAAGGGTGGTCAAGGTTGGCGAGTAGCGCTGGGCATTCACTGTTGTCTCGTACTGCAGGAAGTGAATCAGGAGGGTGTCATTTTGGTCAAAGAAGAACGTCAGCATAGGGGCAAACAACTCACCTCAGACGACGACGTCCAGCTGTACGTGCGGAACTGGTTAACGTTGCAGCCCCGAGAATTTTATGAGACAGCCATTCACGGCCTTGTGTCACAATGGGACAAGTGTCCCAACAGCCAGGGTCAATACTTCTAACATACAGATACTGATTTCTGTAATTATGTCTCCAGCTCTTTTTTTTTTTTGTACGCCTCTTATATTATTTTAATATTTTTTCCTACATGACCCTGATTTTACTTACCCAACCGCCGGGATATCCAGAACGCTTGAAATCAGGACACTATTGACTGCTCACTTCTTCATCTGTGATGGATAGTCATGTATTTCACTATTGTTCTAGGGCAGCCAGTCTTTCTGAGAAATATGTTTAACGGCTTGCAGGGTGCGTCCTGTTCCAGAGTCTTTTGCCTATCTGTGACTGATTTCCGCAGACCAGAATCAGTATATGACTGCTACCAGACGGATCTCTGTGCACCATCGGCGACAGGATAGAACAGGCCTGTATCCCTACCTGCAATAAGAAGAGGGAGGGATGAGGGGTGGTGGGAGGGGAGATAAGAAAAGTTGGTTAATCTGTGACCACACATCGATGTGGATACACATGCAATTGCCGCCATTTTCTCCTGGTGCAATCTTTAGGGGTTAGCTTTCGTGATAGTTTTGTTATTACAAAGAATTTTCTCAATTCCCAGCACATGTGTCGCATTATGGCCCGTTGTTTATAAGTGCTGGTTATCTTACGACAATTTCGATGTGTAATTAGAACAGTGAAGCATTTTCCAACAGCTGTAGTAGCATGTATTGGCCTTCCTACAATTCAGTGATGGTTTACGGCCCTATTCCATCTTACTATGTACACGTTATGCAGCAGCTATACCAAGAGGACCTCGTGGTGGCAGTGGAATAGGACGAAGTTGTCAAGATACAAAGAAAGCATCGTTTACTTGAATTTCGAGCACCATGGCTGCAGGGTGTTTGTCGAGCAATGCAGCAGGAGGCGTCTGTAGCGAACTCGGACGTGAAACAGTGATAGACAGTCCTCTGATATTTGGTTACAAGTAATACACTTGTTAATTTCCTCTATGGCTAACAGCAACATCTTCTCAGTTGAACACGTTTCCCGCCAAAAGTAAAGATAGTACCTTCCACTACAGCATCTTTCCCGCCAGTTTGTAAATAAAGGGATCCTTCTATGTAGAGTTTATTTTGAGTGTGTCTCCCATTAGTTTCGAGTTGTATTGTCAATTGTTTTTTCCCAGAAGGATAACATCAATTTTATGATATCGTCATTTTTTGGGCTGTACTCCGATTTTAGGCGGTCCTTATAAAGTACTATGTCTAAAGATGTGTAATTAGGCCCAATTATTATGATTAATTACGTAGTTAGGACCAATATTTACTTTAGTTTCCTACCCAAATTAAATAAAGTACACAAACATAACCTGCGTCTCCTGCAGCTGAACAGTTTCCCTGTGTAAGGGATGGAGGATGCATTTGGGCTTTCCCCTCAGAAGGAAAAGGATTCGATTCCGAGAAACGTAACCTACCATTTTGGATATCCCGCCAGTCGATAGAACCGACTGTCGTCCTTTGGTGCAGAGCCGAGTGGAGGGTCTGAATCAGAGGCCGAGGCGGTTCTGTGACCGTGCAGGCTGCAGATTCCTTGACTTGCGCCATCGGGTGCTGAGTTTCCAGGTTCCGTTATATAGGTTAGGAGTCCACTGCACACAGGAGGCGGCTACACGGGTAGCGGGGGCTGTGTGGAAGGGACTGGGCGTTTTTTTTTAGGTTAGAGGGTCTCAGGGAACCACAGAAAGGACGTGCGTGTAAAAGGGAGCCCGTAAGACACAGTGAGATAGTTGTAGAAACTATTGGTGTTGTAGTTGTAAATTGTAGCTGTGATGGGAAAGAACCAGAGCTCCAGGTCCTAATAGAAAGCACTGAAGCTGAAATAGTTTGACCGGAAATAAGTTCAGCTGAAATTTTTTCAAACGACCTAACAATGCTCAGAAAGGATAGATTAAATACAGCTGGTGATGTAGTATTTATGACTGTCAGAAGTAGTTTGCCTTGTAGTGAAATTGAAGTAGATAGTTCCTGCGGAATAGTATGGGTAGAGATTATGTCTGACAATCGGACTATATTATTAATTGGATCTAAAATCCAAATTAAACACGATTACCCAGTTGCATGACGAGGAGAAAAACTTAATGGAGTATTTATGACTGTCAGAAGTAGTTTGCCTTGTAGTGAAATTGAAGTAGATAGTTCCTGCGGAATAGTATGGGTAGAGAATATGTCTGACAATCGGACTAAATTATTAATTGGATCTAAAATCCAAATTAAACACGATTACCCAGTTGCATGACGAGGAGAAAAACTTAAAGGAAGTAGAAAGGTGTGGAAATGAGGATTTAAAATCTAGATTGGTTATGGTACAAGCTGATCTAGAAGCAGGGTGAATACAATTGGACAATTTAAAAAGGGGAAATACTTCTCCTCAAACTCTCAATGAAGACTATCCAGTGTTGTTGGAAGACGACGCAACTATGAACGCCCATAAACATCCAGTTGTGACAGAACAGACACGCATACATCGGTTAAATTACGAAGTAATAGAAGACACATTAATGCAGGAAGTCACAGACGAGAGTACTTTGGAAGTAAGTCCGATACTTCATGTAACAGTCAAGGGTGTTGTCGTTAACGGAATAGTACATAGTGGGAGTGCGTTAACAGAGATATCAGAGCCGTTATTCAATTGTTGCAATGGTGACAATGACTTATTCGAACATAACAAAGATACAGAGGTGTTAAAAGTCAAACATAACTGCAAAGACAAGAACTCCGTTGACATTCGTCATCATTATTTCCTGAAGAATGTCGTGCTGTTCTACAGATGCATTGGATAGGAATACTTGCGGTGGTCATATGGCAATTAGGCATGAAAATTAAGATATAAATGGATCACAGATGATACAGCAAACGAATGTAGATGTGTTTCAGATAGTAGCAGATCTCAAGAGACAGACTGGATGAGCCACAAACATGTAAATATTCAAATACAGGTACAATAATACTAATAATTTAAATCGTTAAAGTAGGTCAGAAGAAAATGAAAGAAAACTACTAGCATGTACTAACTAACCTACCTATCAACAATCCATGCTCATTCACGAAGTGAAGGAACCATTAAAAATGAAATAACCTAAGGTGTAAATAATAAATTTCTGTAAAGTACTGGTAAAAACTATTTCAATATTCATTCTATTATTCATGTAGATATTCGATGTAAAGTTCATTGAAAATGTAGGTAAAGAAACTTGTAAGTATTGGTAATGAGGTGAAATAGAGAACACACGCAGTGCCACATCACTACAATCGTTTGCGGAAGGAGTACAAGCTAACAACAGAAGCGGAAAGTCGACGGGAAGCTACAGTCTGAGTGTGAGAGTTTATACGATTGCACAACAGGGCATTGGCAACAGACCAGAGACTGAAGTAAGGGATTTACTGACTAACACTTCAGATTAATGTGGAGACCGACCTAGGTGTATTTTGAAGAATATTGTCCCACACCTCACCCCAATAGCGAGAATATGGGGAAAACCAGCAGCAGCGAGGGACAAAGAACACACACCTGCAAGGAAAGTGAAGCGACACCGTTAGTGGCGACACAATAGAAGCGACTAACATTAGCAAACCGTCGGTAACAGCTCCATAGTACAACCACCTGGAAAATTAACTCAAAACATTTCTCTCAATACCAAATGGAGAATCTGATAACTGAAAGCAAATATATCACTTCCGAAATTATCTATTCAAACTTGACTATACCTCATAACAACATTACTGGCAATACTTCCAAATAACTTTCACTGAATAACATATTGTATCCCTAGGCACGAGAAGTTGCAAGTTCCAAGAAAGAAGACATGAAGACACCACAAGAAATGAAGAGAAGAAGGGGTCCCAAGATGAGGACAGAAGACAGCAAGATTCCTTTCTAAATCCTATACCTTAAACCAGTATGAGATTTGGCCGAATCAAAAGAAGGCAATATCCGATAAAACCGTGGCAGTTATTTCATCCTAACTATCAGACCAACCAAAGGCGGTCAAACCATCAAACAGAGTACACATAATGGGGACATCAAACTGTAGCAATCATCTAGGGGCTACACTCTTCAACCTCGATAGCAACAATGTCAATAAAGGACAAGGCCACCTTTGTTGTCACATCATGGCATTGCCTTGGATGAGCAGTTTGTCGTCAAAACAATGCAACATGGAATTAACCATGTAATGCCATTCGTGATCGCACACTCAGAATTGTAAATGTCGATAATCTTCATCAACATCATATCGAGTCTACAACTGACTAGCATCCTCAACCACCACTGATCGACAGCAGCATCAGGAAGCAAACCCAGCCCAAAGTTTAAAGTGTAAACTACGTTAGGAAAGAAAGTGATGTGTGTGACAAAGTCATTGTAATATTTTAAAGAGCACAAAAGATAATAACTCCAGCAATGAGTTGAGATGCCTGTAAATATTCAGTTGCACCTGTACCACTGAGAAATAGTACTTCATGTGTTCCATTTGTATTTTATATGACAATTTGTAAATTGTTAAAGTATATTCATAAATGTCCCATGTTTTAAATTTTGTATTTCATGTATAAATTTGTAAATGTCTATTAAATCTAATGATGTTAATAACAATTTGTGTATTGTAGATATTTTGGAAACGTGTTTTAATGATAAATAATGTGAATGACTATGAAGTTTGTGTTAAGCAAAAATATTAACTATTTTAAATATGATAACAATTCAATATTGATGTAGTATTTACTTGTTGAGAATGGAGATAAAAGAAACAAATGCTTCCTTAACTTCACTCATCTTTCGTAATCATCAATATCATTAATGTTTGAGAATTGTGGAATGCCTGAAGTTATTGTAAAGAGAGAATCTAAAGTGCAGATGGCCCATTTTTATAGAAGTTAACCACAAGTACATGAGAGAAAAATGTACAATTAGTCAAAGAACTACTATGAAAGACTGTAAAGCCATATAATAATCATCCAAATAGAAAATGCCATGTAAGGCAATACATTTCAAATCAAAATGGAATATTACAACAACAGCAGCATCTAGTATAAAATAGAGCAGTAGCTAGACAATGATTATAATTAATTGATTTTATAATTTTGCACTGCAATGAGCAATACCTCAACCCTTGATCACAGCAGCACAAAATTAATTCAGAAGGGACAGCATGTGTGAGGCATCCAGATTTTACGGACCTTAGATGAGCTTGATCCACAATAACAGTACGACACAGTATGATATCCTCAGAAAATAATAATTATATTACATCAACAAAAAGCAGTTGCAGTAATGTCATGTACCGAAAACTAACAGAACAATATCTGCCAATATTTGGACAGGGGCATGCATAAATAAGTTAAAGTGAAAAGCCTTTTGGAGACGAACCGTGCAGGTGGTTAATGGCATTGGAAAACCCCACTTAACAAGACAACAGCGAGTTTCAGAGCAGAAAGGGATAAGGCCAGAACAATACAGTATTCCTTTTAACGTAAATATGGCCGAGACCAAGGGTAAGTGGCTGGATGGTTTTAACAGGGATAGGCAGTGACCCGGAAAGGAAAATAAATGAGACGGCAATTGGCTGAAGCCATACTGGGAGATGTAGACGCAACGCAGTGGGGAGATCCCCATTATATAAAAGCATTTTGAGAACTAAAATTTCTAGATTTCTCGCGTCTCACCGCGGACCGCACAAGTGCGTGGAAAATAGCGAGGGCGTTGAGAGCTTTGCTACTGCGAAGTGTGGACGATATGCTTCACATATTGTGGCGACAGATAACAAAGAGATACCAGTAGTTAATTATTCCTGCGGGAGCTTTTGTGGGCAAAGAAATTGTGCCCATCACTCCAACCCTTAGCGAGTGTGCAATAGCCATTATTTCGACTAAGGAAGCAGGAAAATTGAGATTGAGTGAATTCAGTCAAGGCCAGAATAGGGAATTAGCATTCCAGATCCAGTACGGCGACAACGCCATTGCAGATTCCGCTTGGTAAAGTACCATCGCACATTAGGTCACAGTAAATGTTGAGTTGAGATTTTGCTCACTCAAACTGTGTACGTATTGGCCATTGAATAGCAAAAGCTGGGATACTAACTTACCCTCACATTGAGTACATGAGAGTTTTTCATTGGTTTAAAAAGTAAAATTATTCTCCACCAACTCAGTGCACTGACCAGCTACATTATCGTAGACATAAGTCAGCTGATGAAGATTTTGAATCATTCGCTCCTGTGATAAAATTTTTCATATGTAGATATAACAATTTTAATAATCGCCAATCAAATATGTCCAAGGGTTAAAAATTTTGTTGAACATGATTTTTGTGTATAACTTGACCCCTGAAAGCACAGTTGATAAATTATATGTAGAATGAAAAAGGGAAGAGCTGTTTTGTCTTACTAGGATAGATCCCAAACTTTCACTTTTATCAATTCCTGCAGTCTAGTTACGTGACTATTATTTTTGTTACGATTCGCACCTAATATTAGCTGCCTTACAGGACCAGGTTCATATTTATATAGAATGTCTCTTTAACACCCTAAGCTTGAGAAGACAGTTCAGATGTTTTATCCAGTTGCACACCTCACAATGCATTAAATCTTTTGTAACTCGTAAATGTCGCGCAGCGAAGAAGGTATTGTGTACATCTGTTGTTGTTGAAAAAGTGGAACAAATATGACGCATTCGATGTAATGAAAGAACTGGACGTGTGCCCAGAACTTTTCCAGCATTTTTATAAAATGCCTCAAAAGTGTTTCTCTATTGCGGTAAACAAAGTGAAGGACAGCTTTCAGAGAAAAGCAACGAAAATGAAATTTTTCGATCATAATTTCTATTTTTCAGATGATTTTCATTTGAAGATAAACCTGGATATTGCAGATTTTGTGAGAGATGTTCAAAATATGACCACAATTTTCCAAAATCTGATGACACATAAATATTTCACTGCTGTAGATCAGAAATTTCTCGCTATGGGGAACAGCTTCCTACCATGTGATCGAGATCTTGCCTTCACAAGGAGGAACAAAAATATTTTCACTCATAAACCTGGATTGCAGTCATTGGCAACCCTGACGGATTCTTCTGTGCAAGACGTAACCAGAGGGGTTCAGCGATCTTAGCTCACTAGATCACGGGTTACACAGAAGCTCATTCAGTATCACTGAGTATGACTGGCTACACATTTCATCTTATAACCCTACTACACTACAGGGAACAAGAAGTCCTAACATCCAGCAACCGTGGATTTGTGAAAGCATTGCAAAGAAGCTCAGAAGTACTGGGAAAAGAAATCTGCTGTAAGATAACATTTCAGTTTTGCCTACCTTAAGTGATAAAATTCTACCAGAAAAAATGCCAAGAAGAAAGCTTTACTTGACATGTGTCAGTGTATGCCAACTGAAGAAAGGAATTTCTGTGAGCAAATACCAAGCGAATAGTGGATTTGCACGTCTGTCTGGCAAACGCATTAACAGATGACAGAAAATGTAGTACTGACTAAACATGTTTAGAGTAATTGCAACATGAATAATGTTGAATTTTTCCGTACCTCCTTCTGCTGCTTGTGCAGATTGAATTGCAATAAACGTTGTGTGTTTTGACCTGTGTTGTTGTACTTTATCAAAACAAGGTTTCTATTGCTGCAATAAGTAACAGAGAGAATCTAGAGTGTTTCAGGACAACAACGTTTTAATTGCACAGATCCAAAGTAGTACCTCAAGGAAAATAAAAAAATAGTGCTATTTGTCAAATACAACATCAGTAATTATGTAGTAACTGTTGCAAAAATGTGCAAAATGACGTTTTACCTGATGTACACTGCCTGCATCAAGAAAACCCAAATAGGTAAGCATGAAGTACGTTTCAAATAGGTAAGCATAAAATATCCAGAACAAAGAACGAATCCACAACAAGGACCACTTCGGTTACCAGTATATCAATAGCAGAATCCCTTTTCTCATTCATTGTTTGCTGGAACACACGCCATTTGTTCGACAATATGTGAACGAAAATAGTTACTGAATTTTTCGTGAATTAAACTGTTAGTGTAGACAAAAACTATTTACGTACATGGTATATAGCTAACTGTGCCGCTGGGTAAGATATCGTCTACCTTTAGGATGAAAATGAAAATAATCTTTAATGCAATATTAACTTAAAATGTGGTTGTAACAGACTTTATAAACATGAGCAACAAATCCGCTTAGTGCACGGCCAGAACGTCGAATGTTGCGTGTTGTAGCGCGTCGCGACCAAAAGCAAAAATATATAACTTCTTTACTTGGGACCTGAAAGAGGTATCATTTTGAACACAGCAACCTATGACCTAAAACGTACCGAACATAAACTGACCAATGACTAGATTCTTCACTGTAAATTTCTCAAAATACTTATTTGGAAAGTATCACAATAACTGTGGATAACAGCGAAAATAAAAGCGGTTCACCACTACGCTATGATGTCAGACTTAAAGATGTCGAAAACATAATTTTTTTTCATAGTAGAGATAACGTGCGAATCCCAGATCAGTGGTTTTTAATTTTTTACGTGAAAGATAACAGTTTTATTTAGAAACTGTCTCCAGATACGGATGTAGCTTTCATGAAATGTGTTCGCAGTTGCGATTATGGATAACCGTCACCTGTAAAATGAAATGATGGAAATCTGTGTGACCGAGCGAGGTGGCGCAGTGGTTAGCACACTGGGCTCGCATTCGGGAGGACGACGATTCAATCCCGCGTCCGGCCATCCTGATTTAGGTTTTCCGCTATTTCCCTAAATCGCACAAGGCTGGGATGGTTCCTTTGAAAGGGCACGGCCGACTTCCTTCCCCTTCCTTCCATAATCCGATGAGACCGATGACCTCGCTGTTTCGTCTCTTCCCCCAAACAACCCAACCCAAAATTTTTGCCATCACAGGACTCGAACCCAGAGTCACCACCTATCGCGAGCGGTGGCCCCTATTAGAGCATATAACACTCCTGTCTGCTACTGCTATACCATAGCCTTAAAGTAGGAGGCAGGTCATGAGATATAATTATCTAGTAAAAACATGAAATGAAATCATCGTATGGCATTGTTGGCCGGGAGGCCCCATGCGGGGAAGTTCGGCCGCCGTATTGCAAGTCCTTTTAAGTTGACGCCACTTCGGCGACTTGCGAGTCAATGATGATGAAATGATGATGAACACACAACACCCAGTCATCACGAGGCAGAGAAAATCCCTGACCCCGCCGGGAATCGAACCCGGGACCCCGTGCGCAGGAAGCGAGAACGCTACCGCAAGACCACGAGCTGCGGACTAGTAAAAACAATTACGGTATAAAGCAACAGAGCTGTGTTACCCTCTGAGAGGAATTTTGCTAGGTTGACCGTGCTGTACCTAACGGGAATGGCTTATCGAAAATGAAAGTCAGAATTACGTAAATATTTGAACAGTACGAACAAAATTTTGCTTATCTGCACTGTTCAACTGATAAAGAAAAACGGTCGCCAGCCTAACTAGGCAAGAGAATGATTAACATTCTCGTTTAAGAAAATAGTTATTAGTAATTTTAACGAATAAACACAACCTATACTTTGTCACACGCGAGTGCAATGAACTCTGACACATACATATGTTTACGGTAAGATTGAAACTAACAGTTAGAGCAGCAGAAACTATTTGCAAAATTATAAGAGATACCGAAACACCCTATTACTTTCAGGCTTTAAAGAAATTATGGTTTTTTATAATTAGTGGTCTTTCCGTTACTAATTACCCAGCATTAATACAATAGACAAACTGTGGATCCTGTTTTGTTATTAATATGCACTTCCTATACACAAGAGAAACATACACTTAGCAAACATAAGTATATAACGTTTCACAACTGCAGTTTTCCATTTTTACTACAGTTAAACACAAAATTAACATATACCTAAGATACTGACTCACCTTCTGCGATTTACAACAGGCAGTAATGTGATCATTCACTAAGCAAAACTTTATAAGCCTCAATCTTAAGAACTTTTAATTTTGAAGTAGGCAACAACTCATTAATAAGCAGTTATACTAGGAAAATTATTTTCAGCAAGCATCATTAACTTTAACCCACTCTCTTGCCACATTAACTTTAACTTCCCTTTTACTATGTTCAAGAGGCATCAATTAGCAAAACTCTAGGTTTTTAATTTCTTTCAGTAAGGACACTCGGAAATCACTTTAGTTCAAACGGAGAGGAACCTGAGAGGTGTTATGATGAGGAGAAAAATCAAGATTGGTATATAAATTCAGATATAAATTACCTTATATTTGAACACACTAACACATCGATTAAACTGATCCTTCACTGTACATCATTATAGCATTCCGATGCAATGATTGCGCAGTGTGGTGGCAACTGCATGTTGGCAGGTGGAATTGCAGGCAGAATTGCTGGACTCTGTCATTTCTTGGTGGCGATGATAGATACAAATTCCAGAATAGTTCCAGCTATTTATCCATCCATCCGAGGCATTGGAAAGAAGCAGAAAAAGCCTCTCTCGGAACCAGCACAATATGCATCTTTTACATGGCAGTGCACAGTTTGGTAGCTCGTCCCCGACTCGTAGCTCGTCCCCGACTGCCTATCAGTTCCACCTTTTCTACCTAGGCCAGCCACAATTTGCGCGCGCTACACAGTTCCGTTCCCGAGGGGAACCACAACAACTTTTACATACAGAATAACTAAGAGCCCTAAGTGAGGATCAGCAGTTTACATAACAGCAACCAAATGCATTAAATGAAACAAAACATTTACACATATTGACATCTCTACAAAAAATTATTCACACAAAATTACAATTATATGCAGTACGTTTTGTTCCCTCCAAGTGGGACAAAGAGTTTAAATGACAGATATGCTACACAGCATACAATCAAATCATGACATCAAAGTTTTAACAAAGAAAGGAGTATTCAATTTTGTGTTCTCTATTTCTATCAAACACACTTACAGAAGCTCAATGATGTAACATTAAATGAAACAAAAGCAAAATAAATCCGTACAGCATTAGAGCTATGGTGTTACAAGCACAACTCACTTGCAGACCCAAACATCCATATCTCGTCAACCGTGTGTCTACAGCCTGCACACGTACATCTGCAATGTACACTGGAAACATTTTCTTGAAAGTCACCTGCCCGGTGTCGGCGGCTAAATATGATATTTCAGGGCCTATATTGTCTCCATCACGCATCCCGTCGGTGCACCACTGATGACGACAAACGGACTTGCCGCAGCCCACGAAGCGACGAGTGCATCTCTGTGTGAATTGTTCCATTTGTTAACATGGAGGTGGCGAAAAACAGCGCCACGTCCGAGCCACGCCATGCCTGTGTGAATTGGGCACAACAATCCGACGCCTTGGGTTCACTGTCATAGATCACCCTCCATACAGCCTCTACTTGGCCCCATCCGCTTTTCATCTGATTCCAAAACTTAAAGAAAACCTACGACAACCTCCCTTTGGTAATTATGAAGCTATGCAGGCAGAGGTGAGGCTGTGTCTCCGTCAACAAAGTCATACTACAGTGGTGGTATCAGCAAACTGGTCTCTCTTTGGCAGACATGTGTTCATCGCTAGGGTAACACTGTTGAGAAATAAATATGTAGACATGTGGAACAAAAATGTAGAATGTTAATAAAATTTGTTATATTTAAAAACCTTTATAAGTTTTCATATAAAAAATCGGAGTTGTTACTTTTCAATGTGACCTTGCACATCAACCGTGGCAAATGTTGCCAACTTTTGAGTCAGATAACGCATCTTATTTCAAGGAGAGGCGAATAAAAGTTGTATTTCTAAAAATGAGTGTTTGAATTCATTAGGTTCTTCTTGAATTGAACCTTGTAGCGCTTCAGCGGAGCACCACGGGACCTTCTACCTGTGTTCACTTCACTACACAAAATTAGTTGAGGAGGTCTGTCGTTTCTCATCCACTGGAGATGCCCAATCTATCTGATATAGTGACCAGTCACGGAGGTTTCTACAATGTTCATCTACTTCTTTTCAAGAACAGTTGTGCTTGATATGAAGTTACCCCATTTGATGTTCTTAAGGTATGTAAGCTTCTACTATTTGAAGTGTTTTAGTTTATTACGATTACTGCGTTACGGCATTCAGCTTTCGCAACCATAGGGCAGGGTAGAAACAACTACTGTTCCGTACAGCACCTGTTTGATGCGTAGTGTCGGAGATTCATCCAGGAAGACCCAATGGGAGATGTGTCCAAAAGTAACACCCGCAGCACGTATTCTGTTTCCCACGTCCGATGAGCAATTATTTTTAAGTTCTACTCCTGCAACGTTTACAGAGCTGTCTCATAAAACATGGCTCGGAACACAGGGAAACAGTGTTGGCACGAGGACTCATCTTTGTTCCAGTCAGTAACAAGTAATTTGTCGGATGATTCATTCTGGTACAGCATTCGCCCAGACATATCAACACGATGGGCTTCAGGGCAGCCAAAACGTTTTATGACTTCCTTCCCGGAAAGTGTATTTGTAGCAAATGACTCCACACAGATAGTAAATATCTTCAATGACTTTACCTCTCATAAAAAATGGTGGAAACCACCTTTACGAGATACGCTCGATACACTATAGCCATAGTAACAAGAAAGTGAAAACCAGAGCTCCAGACAGCACACAAATGAACCTGTTGGCTTCACAAAGATTGTCAACCCAACAAGAGATTGCAGCGCCATCCAGGGTTGGGACATTTCTGTCCCTACGGGCGATGGGAAGCGAGTTGGTTGGTGGAATGCGTGTATGTCACTGATCGTCAAAGGGTTAATATGTTGTCAAATTATCGCAGTTATGTGTAATCCCAGTAATGCAACAATATTATGAGCAATCTCAACATCATACAGTTATTTGTAGATAGCAGGGCGCTAATTGTAAACACGGCGGCGAGGCATCACGGCGAATGATCAGCTGTGGGTCTGTGTGGTTACTTACATAGCAACGTGCAAACAGTATGACGTCAGTCAATTGATAACAAGCATAGATCATAAACCCAACACCCAGCAGCACAACACAGAATATGGGCGGTCCTCTCCCTATGGTAGTGACAGGAACAACTGATTGAAAACAATCGGTTCAGTCAGTTGTTGGAAAATAATCGACTCATTCGGGTGTAGTTTTAAATATCGGTTTAATTATGCATTCCTTTATTCACTCATTCAGTTCGTCAGTCTCCAGGAGCAACCGGATAAAAACCGTCGATTCATTTGGTTGTAGTTTTTCGTTATCAGTTGGACTGTTCATCCGTTGCTTTCAGTGAAATCAGTCTGTGGGAGCCAACGAATGAAAAAAATCGACTAATTTTGTTATATTTTTACGAATGAGATGATTTATTTACTCATTCATTTCTTCTGAGAGAAGCAACTCACTGGAAGCAACCGAATGAAAACAGCCAACACATTACCTTATACTTTTCCATACTTAATTCTTTCTTTTCAAATCAAGCAAGTCTCTAGTTTTTCTGTCAGTTGAACACTGAACTCTGTATTCGTTCTTTCAACTAAAACCGCTCTTCAGTGATTTAGTTGAATGATCCACCCATTCATTCATTTGAATGAAACCAGTCTGTAGTACTTTCATTAGTTGAACTAAATCAGTGATACACAACCAACGTGCACATAACCGTAGAGAGAAACGCTACCCACAGGAGTAGGTGCACACTTCTCTGAGGGTATACCAAAGTTGAAATAAGCATTACACATTTTCATTTAATAGGATAACTAATTATTCTTTTCATCATTTAAAACTGTGTAATACATTGCTTTGGATTAAATTGTTCCAGATGAAATTAACTTGTAACTAATTAAGTTGATGTGTACGAAGTAGAGCATAAAGTCCTATATATCAAAAGGAAAATAACATTGCCAAATTTCAGCAACTGTTAACATACTGTTTACGTGAAAAGATTTGATGATGTTCGGTAATTAAAAATCATTTGACTCCAACCCTCAAACACTTGTTCTGCCATTTATTTGTGTAGGAGGCGTAGCCTGTTCTCAAGGAGATGAACGAATTGCGGGGGGGGGGGGGGGGGGGATTGAGGGGGGAGGATGTGGGCAGCGGTGTAAGGCAGCTCTGCCCACCGACTCCGAGCGCATGGGCTACAGAGGGTTGAGAGGGAAACCAAGTCATGCCTATGTCATACAGTGCTGCCAATACACTCCCTGTCACAAATCAAGTTATACTCCAAGCAGGCCGACACTAATTCTTTGTTTTTGCTTTCCTGTACCTTGCTCTTCTCCAAGAACTGGAAGCAGTATCCGGCACTGCCCATGACGGGCCAGATCCGAATGGGCATTCATCAATAAAAGCAATAATTTGCTAAAAACTCCACAGCACGGCGCATTAATCAATTCGCAGGGTTCTGTACTAGATCGATGAGAATGGCAGCGCCCAGACAGAAAACAAGAGCGGGCTAAATTCGAATGACGTCTACCAACTCCCACCAGTCCAGAACTAGGGAGTCCTCATTCATCTGTTTGTAAAAGAACTATACATACATTGTGAGGAAAATTACGTTAATGGCTAAGTACGTAGAAATAATAAAAAACAGTTTAAAATTTACCGCATTTGTAAAGTAACTGGAAGCCTACAGCATTTCACAAGCATCAGAAAGTTCAACTCACCTTCACACATTGGTACTTCAATTTCACAGTTAAGCTTATCTCTAGATATCACTGCAAGCAATCTGTTTATCCGCATTCGCACTCCTCTGGACCGCTAGCAGAGACGGCTGGAGCCGCCTGATACCTGCTGTATACAGTTATGAGTGGAACCAGTCGATCGTTTTGGCATTGTTAGATCATTATTGTTGACTGCTCTGTTGAAGCTCTAAGTCACTGTTATTGTCGTTCCAATGCTTTTTATCGAGTACCAATGAGTAGCTTTTGGTTCGTTTTTTCTCCGATGTTTGTGAATAAACATTTACCTAAAAGTGAACTTTGGGCGTGGGTCAAAACGCCGTAATGTTCAGGGGCATGGGAACTGCGAATGGAGTCAATTATGTAAGTGAATAAAAAGTGATCTTAAGAGATAAATTCAGTGCGGTATTCAATATCAGCAAGAAGATTCCTATTCTGAAACTGTATTACGGAAATTCAAAGGAAATTAACGAATGATAGCAAATATTTCTTACGAAAGAAACACTTCCGACAACTGACAATACAGGCTTAAAAACCAACTGATTCAGTCATCGAAGAATTGAAAAAAATATATCATATTGCTTTCTAGTCCGAAGTCAACTCAGCATTTACCGAAAGAGAATTATCGGTGCTGGGTGCAAAATCATCTGTGCGAGCTTTCAAATAATAAATAATGATGTGATGGTGTGGTGGTATCCCTCAACTACGTACCCTCTGACACAGCGATTAAATATTAAAAGCTTTGGCTGGCTTCGTTGTCTAGGGCCTGGGATACGTAGTTGCCGCATTACAAGCCAAATACTGCTGAGTCTACAGTACACAATATGAATAACACACGAAACGAATGGTCGAAGATTTCTATCACTCGGCAATTGCCAATTTTATAAATGAAAGATTGCAATTAAATAAACTCTGCAGTACTATTTTAACGACTTTAAATGATGAGTACGATAGTAGAAGTACTTTTGAGAATGCGGTATATTTCTGCAAAATACTTATTGGTGTCGATGGTCCAGCAATTAAATAAAATATAAGTTGAATAACTGGGAAACAATAGATTCCTACTGCACGTAATTAGCTATGAACAATAACATAGCTCGCGAGATATTCGCTGCTAAATGCACTCTACATTTTCACTGTAGAAGCCACGAAAATCTCAAAATTGCACAAGTCGGCACTCCGAAGTATTTCTATCTCCCGCGACCACTCGCAATCCGCTCCACACTCCCCAAGTCTCTTCCGTGACCGTGCGTCCGTTGCGCCGTACTGTCCTGAACTCTCCGTGTCCTGTGTGACTGTCCTACCACTTCCATCGAGTCTCCCCATTCACGAGTACTGTGATTGGCTAGAGCGCTCCCGCCATGTCTTCAAGCCAACGCACACTCACAAACATAAAACACTTTCAAAATACTGGATTTACATTTAAATAACTTGAAATTAAATAAATATTCCTATGGCTGAACCATAAACACGCTCTAACACACATTATTAAATACATAAACAAATCAAATAAACATATATCAAAGGAATAGAAACAGAAGGTAGGCCAGTAGCCTGCTTTCTAAAACACAGTAAATATTTAACCAAGTTCTTCATGAATAGTATATCTCGGATATAACCTAAGAAATAGACGAATAAATATATTTACAAGCATGCTGTTACCGATTTTTCGTGTAACTGTGGAGTACTTATAGCCTAACATTATCGATAGTAATTGGCCACTTTGACCTCCAATAACTCATGTACTATTCAAGTTACATGCCTGTAATTTATACCAATTTAGGTTTACACTGATAGCTTTCTAAAGACACTTAGATCGACAAAATCTGATGAACCGTTTAGATTTTGGAAATTCGTTGCTGGGTGTCACTTGTATAATTTAGTCAGATACTAAACTTTAAACTAATAAAGATATTGGAAATCTGATTACACCATCAGAATCGTCGTCCAAATAATGGTAATGTACATGTTTCCTTTTGAGGTATCACGATTCATCTGGCTGCTATTAATTTCTATACGAACTGTGAAATGTCTGCCGTTAAGGTTTCAAAAAGTCCGCCATCTTTGGCACTCTCGACATATGTCTCTTTCATCGACACAGCGTCACCATGGAAATCCCAGCCACGCAGCCGATAGACCACGCGCTGGGACTACCCCTCATGCTCAGCTAACGTTCGGCACCACGTGGTTGGTGTCAGGCCGCGGCCTGCTGAGAGGCCTCCGTGCGACCACGCCAATTCCGAACTTAAAATATTTCCAGGGCGCCACAACTCGCCTGTTACCTCACAGCTGGAAGAAAGAAAGGAGCTTCGATAAATTTAAGTAAAAACGTAATAATTCATTTATTGAGACATAAATTTAAGATGTATCACCAGTTACTAACCTTTTAAAAACTAAACTAAACTCTGACCGAACAGACCATAAAGGCTCATCTCTACCGACTTACTGCCATCTATTCTCAGCCCACAGGCGTGACTGGGATGCACATATGGAACGGCGTTTGGTCAGCACACCGCTCTCCCGGCCGAATGTCACTTTACGAGAACGAAACCACTATTTCGCAGTCAAGGAGCTCCTCAGTTTGCCTCACAAGGGCTGAGTGCATCCCGCTTGCCAACAGCGCTCGGCAGACCGGGTGGTCATCCATTCAAGTGTTAGCCCAGGCCGACAGCCCTTAACTTCGGCGATCCGACGGGAAGCGGTGTTACCACTGCGGCAAGGCCGTTGGTGTTAACCTTTCAACCCCAATCAGAAACCCTTATTAAACGCAGGAGTACGAAAAATGTGGTATTTTTGAAAGTAACTGCATACAGCAATTGAACCGAGTAATTGGTGCGCCACAGCAGAAGATCGTACTCACTGGCTCACAACTACAGAACTTCACATACAGCTTTACATTTAGAGCAGTGATATCGAAAATGGTAAACAGCAGAAATGCGAATTTCGCCAGGCGCAGCCACTCCCTCCATCGTCCATTATGTTTAACCTATGTGGCCACATGTTTCTTGCCAAGATTGATATACTACGCCATCATTGCCATCTCCACAGCAGAATTGTGATGCAGTAATGCTAACACAGTGGAAAAATGTAGTCTTGGAATCCAGTGTCAGCCGACGACGACTCTGTGGTATCCATAGTTGGTGATAAATTATTCTTGAAGCGGTCGGATGGTTTTCAGCCTGTGCGGATAGGAAATAACTTTTCATCCACTTATTTGCATTTCAAATTAAGTTTTTATATTCTTACGTGTTTCTATGGAATACTCCATTTTGTCTTCGCAAAAAGTATGCTTAAGTCTCTAAAACATAGAATTGTCTATTTTTATTTTCCCTTCCAAGTGCCAGTAGTGAACATTCATACCGCATGAAATTATGAGGGCGTGATGATAAGTAATGTTCGAATTTTTTATACATCTACATCTATACTCCGCGAGCCACCTTACGGTGTGTGGCGGAGGGTACTTATTGTACCACTATCTGATCCCCCCTTCCCTGTTCCATTCACGAATTGTGCGTGGGAAGAACGACTGCTTGTAAGTCTCCGTATTTGCTCTAATTTCTCGGATCTTTTCGTTGTGATCATTACGCGAGATATATGTGGGCGGTAGTAATATGTTGCCCATCTCTTCCCGGAATGTGCTCTCTCGTAATTTCGATAATAAACCTCTCCGTATTGCGTAACGCCTTTCTTGAAGTGTCCGCCACTGGAGCTTGTTCAGCATCTCCGTAACGCTCTCGCGCTGACTAAATGTCCCCATGACGAATCGCGCTGCTTTTCGCTGGATCATGTCTATCTCTTCTATTAATCCAACCTGGTAAGGGTCCCATACTGATGAGAAATACTCAAGAATCGGACGAACAAGCGTTTTGTAAGCTACTTCTTTCATCGATGAGTCACATTTTCTTAGAATTCTTCCTATGAATCTCAACCTGGCGCCTGCTTTTCCCACTATTTGTTTTATGTGATCATTCCACTTCAGATCGCTCCGGATAGTAACTCCTAAGTATTTTACGGTCGTTACCGCTTCCAATGATTTACCACCTATGGCATAATCGTACTGGAATGGATTTCTGCCCCTATGTATGCGCATTATATTACATTTATCTACGTTTAGGGATAGCTGCCAGCTGTCGCACCATTCATTAATCCTCTGCAGGTCTTCCTGGAGTACGTACGAGTCTTCTGATGTTGCTACTTTCTTGTAGACAACCGTGTCATCTGCAAATAGCCTCACGGAGCTACCGATGTTGTCAACTAAGTCATTTATGTATATTGTAAACAATAAAGGTCCTATCACGCTTCCTTGCGGTACTCCCGAAATTACCTCTACATCTGCAGATTTTGAACCGTTAAGAATGACATGTTGTGTTCTTTCTTCTAGGAAATCCTGAATCCAATCACAAACCTGGTCCGATATTCCGTAAGCTCGTATTTTTTTTTCACTAAACGTAAGTGCGGAACCGTATCAAATGCCTTCCTGAAGTCCAGGAATACGGCATCAATCTGCTCGCCAGTGTCTACGGCACTGTGAATTTCTTGGACAAATAGGGCGAGCTGAGTTTCACATGATCTCTGTTTGCGGAATCCATGTTGGTTATGATGAAGGAGATTTGTATTATCTAAGAACGTCATAATACGAGAACATAAAACATGTTCCATTATTCTACAACAGATTGACGTAAGCGAAACAGGCCTATAATTATTCGCATCTGATTTATGACCCTTCTTGAAAATGGGAACGACCTGCGCTTTCTTCCAGTCGCTAGGTACTTTACGTTCTTCCAGAGATCTACGATAAATTGCTGATAGAAAGGGGGCAAGTTCTTTAGCATAATCACTGTAGAATCTTACGGGTATCTCGTCTGGTCCGGATGCTTTTCCGCTACTAAGTGATAGCAGTTGTTTTTCAATTCCGATATCGTTTATTTCAATATTTTCCATTTTGGCGTCCGTGCGATGGCTGAAGTCAGGGACCGTGTTACGATTTTCCGCAGTGAAACAGTTTCGGAACACTGAATTCAGTATTTCTGCCTTTCTTCGGTCGTCCTCTGTTTCGGTGCCATCGTGGTCAACGAGTGACTGAATAGGGGATTTAGATCCGCTTACCGATTTTACATATGACCAAAACTTTTAGGGTTCTTGTTTAGATTGTTTGCCAATGTTTTATGTTGGAATTCGTTGAATGCTTCTCTCATTGCTCTCTTTACGACAACTCTTACAGATTTTTGCTTAAAGAAACGTTATTGATATTCTGTGTTTTTACTCTTCACGTTCACATATTTATTTCTCAACAGACAGGCTGGCGACGAACACGTTCCTCCATGTCAGAGACCAGTTTGTTGATATTGTCACTTTAGAAAGTTTGACTTTGTTGACGGCACCATAAACTTCATCTGCTTGCACTACTTCATCATAGTCGAAGTTTTAATTCTTCGGAGGTTGTAACACTCCTGTCTGCTACCGTTACACCATAACCTCGAAGCTGGAGGCAGTTTGCAAACAGAATTATCTTGTTATAGCAATTATGGTATGAAGCAACAGAGCAGTGTTACCCTCTGGGAGGATTTTTGTTAAGTTGACCGTGTTGTACCTAACGGAAATGGCTTACCGGAAATGAATATCAGAATTACGTAAATATTTGAACAGTACCAAACAAAATTTTGTCTACCTGCACTGTTCAAAGGATAAAGAAAACGGCCGCCAGCCTAACTAGGCAAGAGAATGATTAACATTCTCGTTTAAGAAAGTAGGTATAAGTAACTACAACGGACAAACACAACCTAGACTTGGCCACACGCGAGTGCAACGAACTCTAACACACATATGTTTTAAGATTGAAGCTAACAACTGGAGCAGCACAAAAAACTATTTGCAAAATTATAACACGTACAGAAAAACACTATCACTTTCAGGGCTTACACAAACTGAGTGGTCTTTATACTATTAATATGCACATGCAGCTTTACTGTATGATTAAATGATGATGGCGTCCTCTTGGGTAAAATATTCCGGAGGTAAAATAGTCCCCCATTCGGATCTCCGGGCGGGGACTACTCAAGAGGACGTCGTTATCAGGAGAAAGAAAACTGGCATTCTACGGATCGGAGCGTGGAATGTCAGATCCCTTAATCGGGCAGGTAGGTTAGAAAATTTAAAAAGGGAAATGGATTGGTTAAAGTTAGATATAGTGGGAATTAGTGAAGTTCGGTGGCAGGAGGAACAAGACTTTTGGTCAGGTGATTACAGGGTTATAAATACAAAATCAAATAGGGGTAATGCAGGAGTAGGTTTAATAATGAATAAAAAAATAGGAGTGCGGGTTAGCTACTACAAACAGCATAGTGAACGCATTATTGTGGCCAAGATAGACACAAAGCCCATGCCTACTACAGTAGTACAAGTCTATATGCCAACTAGCTCTGCAGATGATGAAGAAATTGATGAAATGTATGACGAGATAAAAGAAATTATTCAGGTAGTGAAGGGAGACGAAAATTTAATAGTCATGGGTGACTGGAATTCGTCAGTAGGAAAAGGGAGAGAAGGAAACATAGTAGGTGAATATGGATTGGGGGGAAGAAATGAAAGAGGAAGCCGCCTTGTAGAATTTTGCACAGAGCATAACTTAATCATAGCTAACACTTGGTTCAAGAATCATAAAAGAAGGTTGTATACATGGAATAATCCTGGAGATACTAATAGGTATCAGATAGATTATATAATGGTAAGACAGAGATTTAGGAACCAGGTTTTAAATTGTAAGACATTTCCAGGGGCAGATGTGGATTCTGACCACAATCTATTGGTTATGAACTGCAGATTGAAACTGAAGAAACTGCAAAAAGGTGGGAATTTAAGGAGATGGGACCTGGATAAACTGAAAGAACCAGAGGTTGTAGAGAGTTTCAGGGAGAGCATAAGGGAACAATTGACAGGAATGGGGGAAAGAAATACAGTACAAGAAGAATGGGTAGCTCTGAGGGATGAAGTAGTGAAGGCAGCAGAGGATCATGTAGGTAAAAAGACGAGGGCTAATAGAAATCCTTGGGTAACAGAAGAAATATTGAATTTAATTGATGAAAGGAGAAAATATAAAAATGCAGTAAATGAAGCAGGCAAAAGGGAATACAAACGTCTCAAAAATGAGATCGACAGAAAGTGCAAAATGGCTAAGCAGGGATGGCTAGAGGACAAATGTAAGGATGTAGAGGCTTGTCTCACTAGGGGTAAGATAGATACTGCCTACAGGAAAATTAAAGAGACCTTTGGAGAGAAGAGAACCACTTGTATGAATATAAAGAGCTCAGATGGCAACCCAGTTCTAAGCAAAGAAGGGAAGGCAGAAAGGTGGAAGGAGTATATAGAGGGTTTATACAAGGGCGATGTACTTGAGGACAATATTATGGAAATGGAAGAGGATGTAGATGAAGACGAAATAGGAGATACGATACTGCGTGAAGAGTTTGACAGAGCACTGAAAGACCTGAGTCGAAACAAGGCACCGGGAGTTGACAACATTCCATTAGAACTACTGATGGCCTTGGGAGAGCCAGTCATGACAAAACTCTACCATCTGGTGAGCACGATGTATGAGACAGGCGAAATACCCACAGACTTCAAAAAGAATATAATAATTCCAATACCAAAGAAAGCAGGTGTTGACAGATGTGAAAATTACCGAACTATCAGTTTAATAAGTCACAGCTGCAAAACACTAACGCGAATTCTTTACAGACGAATGGAAAAACTGGTAGAAGCGGACCTCGGGGAAGATCAGTTTGGATTCCGTAGAAATGTGGGAACACGTGAGGCAATACTAACCTTACGACTTATCTTAGAAGAAAGATTAAGGAAAGGCAAACCTACGTTTCTAGCATTTGTAGACTTAGAGAAAGCTTTTGTCAATGTTAAATGGAATACTCTCTTTCAAATTCTGAAGGTGGCAGGGGTAAAATACAGGGAGCGAAAGGCTATTTACAATTTGTACAGAAACCAGATGGCAGTTATAAGAGTCGAGGGGCATGAAAGGGAAGCAGTGGTTGGGAAAGGAGTGAGACAGGGTTGTAGCCTCTCCCCGATGTTATTCAATCTGTATATTGAGCAAGCAGTAAAGGAAACAAAAGAAAAATTCGGAGTAGGTATTAAAATTCATGGAGAAGAAGTAAAAACTTTGAGGTTCGCCGATGACATTGTAATTCTGTCAGAGACAGCAAAGGACTTGGAAGAGCAGTTGAACGGAATGGACAGTGTCTTGAAAGGAGGATATAAGATGAACATCAACAAAAGCAAAACGAGGATAATGGAATGTAGTCAAATTAAATCGGGTGATGCAGAGGGGATTAGATTAGGAAATGAGACACTTAAAGTAGTAAAAGAGTTTTGCTATTTAGGGAGTAAAATAACTGATGATGGTCGAAGTAGAGAGGATATAAAATGTAGACTGTCAATGGCAAGGAAATCGTTTCTGAAGAAGAGAAATTTGTTAACATCGAGTATAGATTTAAGTGTCAGGAAGTCGTTTCTGAAAGTATTTGTATGGAGTGTAGCCATGTATGGAAGTGAAACATGGACGATAAATAGTTTGGACAAGAAGAGAATAGAAGATTTCGAAATGTGGTGCTACAGAAGAATGCTGAAGATAAGGTGGGTAGATCACGTAACTAATGAGGAGGTATTGAATAGGATTGGGGAGAAGAGAAGTTTGTGGCACAACTTGACTAGAAGAAGGGATCGGTTGGTAGGACATGTTTTGAGGCATCAAGGGATCACAAATTTGGCATTGGAGGGCAGCGTGGAGGGTAAAAATCGTAGAGGGAGACCAAGAGATCAATACACTAAGCAGATTCAGAAGGATGTAGGTTGCAGTAGGTACTGGGAGATGAAGAAGCTTGCACAGGATAGAGTAGCATGGAGAGCTGCATCAAACCAGTCCCAGGACTGAAGACCACAACAACAACATGCACACTAGAGAGACAAACACTTAGTAATCATGAGTATATAATTTCCTACTATGCAATTTTCCACTTTTGCTACCATGAGACATAAAATTAATATTAATGTAAGATACTGACTCACTTTCTACGATTAACAACAGGTAGTAATGTGATCATTTACTAAGCAAAACGTTATAAGCCTCAGTCTTGAGAAATTTTAATTTGAATTTGGCAACAACACATTAATAGTCAGTTTTACTAGGAAAATTATTTCGGCAAGCATCATTAACTTTAACTCACTCTCTTGTCACATTAACTTTAACTTTCACTTTACTATGTTCAAGACGCATTAATTAGAAAACTGGATTTTTAACGTACTTTCAGTAAGGACACTCGGTAATCAGTTTAGTTCAAACGGAGAGGACCCTGAGGGGTGTTATGATGAGGAGAAAAATCAAGGTAGGTACATAAATTCAGACAAAATTTACCTTGTATTTGAGCACACTTACACATCCATTAAGCTGATCCTTCACTGTACATCATTATAGTGATACGTTGCAATGATTGCGCAATGTGGTGGCAACTGCATGTTGGTAGGTGGAATTGCAGGCAGAATTGCTGGACTCTGTCATTTCTTGGTGGCGATGATAGATACAAATTCCAGAATAGCCCAGCTATTTATCCATCCATCCGAGGCATTGGAAAATAACAGAAAAGCCTCTCTCGAAACCAGCACTATGCAACTTTTACACAGCAGTACACGGACTCGTAGCTCATCTCTGACTGCTGGCTCGTTCCCGACTGACTCGCAGTTCCACCTTTCCCACCTAGGCCAACCACAATTTGCGCGCGCTACACAGTTCCGTTCCCGAGGGGAACCACTACACCGTTTACATACAGAATAACTAAGAGCCCTAAGTGAGGATCAGCAGTTTACATAACAGCAATCAAATACATTAAATAAGACAGAACATTTTCACATATTGACACCTCTACAAAAAATTATTCATACAAAATTGCAATTATATGCAGTAAGTTTTGTTCCCTCCAAATGGGACAAAGTATTTACAGTACAGATACACTACTTTGCATTGAAACAAACTACGACATCAAAGTTTTAACAAAGAAAAGAGTACACAATTTTATGTTATCGATTCAAACACATTTACAGACGATCAACAATGTAACATTAAATAAAGCAAAAAAATTAATAAATAAATCCATACAGCATAAGAGCTGTGGTGTTACAAGGTCTTCTTTAAGTTTTGTAATACGGATGAAAATCAGATGGAGCCAAGTCGGGATAGTATGGACGTTTATCGATGACAGTTAACCCAAAACGCCGGATTGTTGCAGATGTCGCAATCGCTAAAGTGTAGTATGGCATTGTCACGATAAAGAAGAGGGCGTTCCATGTGTGGACTGACTCTTCGCATTCGAAACACTCTTACAGCATACTGCTTCTCAGGCACCGACTTATTTGCGTTACGCAATCCCACGTTACACGCTACAATTTGGAGCCCTCTGGCGGCAGACGGCAAATATGTAGGCATGCAAATAAAAAGGTAGAATTTGGATAGCGTTTGTTTCATTTGCGAAGGCATTCCTTTTCAGCAAGTCCTCGTATAATAATAGTCATTGTGACCTAGGTCTTTTCTCCCTTGCTGTCATACGGCAATTTCCAGATAGATGAAAGACAAACAGAATGATACTATAAGATTTTCTCACAAAAAATGGAATTAATGAAATTTATGACTATATGTGACCATAAGCGGTAAAAGCATGTCTTCTAGAACACAGCACAAGGAGGTAATGCAAACAATGCAGGACAAAAAGTAATAGATAAGAACTAATATCTAATTTAATTATTACAAAATGACATTAGATATTTCCATCCTTGCTTCGAGAAAATACATAGCTCTTAACTTTTGAATCTTTAAATCATATTCACTAGTTACTGCTGGCTATACTCATGATTATCAGATCCCACCCCCTTTCCTTATAAAGTGGTTCCCTTAAATTTATCTCAAGTCGTGTCCAGTGGTCATGTTATGTTCAACCTAATATAATGTAAGAATTATAAATAATAAGGGAAAGTTACATGAATTCACATATTCAGAATTCATTCAAGGAAATCTCCAACAGTTATCTATGCAGTATGGGATATAAGAAATGATTCAGTATTCAAAGGATTAATGATGTTGCAACCTGACACAAGAGGTGTAGTTGTTTTGGACACCCCACACACAAGGTGTGACGGGATACAGCGAGCGGAGGCCCTCTGTTAGTGTGCTTTGATAGCCTATTCCCTTTGTGCAACATATTACTGCACTGTCAATAACCTGTCACAAGGGCATTGGCTGATGGAGCTGCTTGTATCATCGTGGGTGACAAGCAATACACTCATCGACAAACCATGCTAATTAGTTCTAACCGGAATAACCATTTGGCGCTGCCGACTCAACATAACTTCCAATGTAAGACATTCGGACTGCCAAGACAGAAATTTTATATGGTGCCACCGGACCAAATTCATGACAGCCGGAGCTTTGCATTTCGCTGTTACGACGGGATGCTGCCAAGTCTAATAAAATTTGTTGCTAATGGCGTTTTCACAACTACACTAAAACTAAACACCGCACGAAAGGGCCATGAAGGCCCAACGGTACCGACGGGCCGCCATGTCATCCTTAGGCCACAGACTACATTGTATGTAGATATGGAGGGGCATGAGGTCAGAAAACCCCTCTCTGTCCGTCTGTCAGTTTACGAGAGCAGAGCCGCTACTTCTCAACCCTGTTTGCGAACAGCAGTAGACTGGTTGGTCACCCATCCAACAGCTAGCCCAGCCCGACAGCGCTTAACTTCAGTGATCTGACGGGAATTGGTGTTATCACTGCGACAAGGCTGTTGACTTAGAACTACACTGCCTGACAAAAAAAAGTGATGCACTAAGAAGGGAGGAGGGAACGAAGTGAAACTGCACTAGCACAGAGGGTACGCGATGTTTTCTCCGTGGCTACAATATCCAGTCAAATTTACAAAAAAATCTAGCAGTATTACCACTTACCAATGTAATATTGCACGTCCAGATGCAAGTGCTGATTCATTAGGGAAAGGTGTCATAAAGCCGTTGTATCCTCTCCTGCGGAGAGCTGGCCCACAAATAACCGGCACTTCATATCCTGGATAGTGACAGTGGGACAGAAAGACCCAAGTGGAGAAACCTATGACTTTTACTGCCCACGAGAGTTATCTCAGCACCAAGCAGACAGTCCATAGTGACGTGTGCTATGTGTGAAATGCATATTCCTTTTTAAAAATGGCACCACACTACTGTCGCTGGAGAGGTAACACCAGAGAACTGGTGCATTGTTGAGCAACACGATTGTTTCGTCCGCGACCACTGTTAAGCTAGGCAGTCTGGCGCTGTGTCGCGCTGCTAGAAGGCGAGATGAGTGTGCACATGATTGACACGAGCGCCGCTGGGAACGAGGTGTGGGGAAAGTGGATGGCGGAGTCAGTCTGTGGACAGTCAAGAACGGGAAGCTTTTTCCAAAGCTGGTGCGTGGAGGAGCCGAGTAAGAATGGCTCAAATGGCTCTGAGCACTATGGGACTTCATATCTGAGGTCATCAGTCCCCTAGACTTAGAACTACTTAAACCTTAGTAACCTAAGGACATCATACACATTCAAGCCCGAGGCAGGATTCGAACCTGCGACCGTAGCGGTCGCTCGGTTCCAGACTCAAGCGCCTAGAACCGCTCGGCCACAACGGCTGGCGCCGAGTAAAGGACTTCACAAAATGTCAGCACGGGGTGTGCCTACTGTGTGGACACGAGCAACTCTGTGGGGCAGTTGGTATCTTTTCACAGGCGAGAGGACAGCGATTCCAGAGAAAACGCAGACGGGGACTTTGACATTATGAAAGGAGCACTGGAAGGGTGATTTAGCGATCAACAGTGTCATTTTGGTCGGTGGAACATAATGTATAGTGAAGAGTAGACTCCGTACATTCAGTGTGGTGAATTATCACCAACACTCCACACCGAAACACCATGTGTACAGTACGACGTGTTGAGGCTATTTTGTGTTAGCATGCTCGACATTTGGTTATTTTCTCTAACAAGGGGAGGCCGCCAATTGTGAAATTCAGATTCGATTCATACTGCGCATAATAAAAGCTCATGGCCAGAGGTGTAATGTGGCAAAGCACCAAGATGCACTTCTCAGCCGTTGTCGAGAAAATCGACAGTTAAAAGAAACCGTTGCAATGAAATACTCTCTACGATAAATAAGTTTTCTACAGCGTCGTGGCGCAGCGGTAAGCGCTCGGGTTCGTAATCCGAAGGTCGCCGGATCGAATCTCGCGCCATGCAACTTTTTTTATTATTAGTTTATTGTAATTCATGTTTATATATAAAAACTATTGATGAATTGCTTATGCATGTTGGTGAAGGCGGATCGCTCTATAATTGTACCGCCTCCATTTTTCCGTTTGTTTAACAGGGTGTACCAAAGCTCTCACGTCCGCACTGATTTTCGACGATGTTATAAGTTGCGCTAGGGACCGCATCTACCTTCTTTCGAAGTTATCAGGCAACTACGCTGTTATGCGGCGGCACGTTTCGGCCCATTCAACATCCGTCCTTCAAGTGTAACGAGCGAGTAACGGAGTTTATATTTTATACCTGCCACAGAAAATTCTATTCTATTCTAATTCGAACGTTTGACTTACGCTATACGTATTCGTTTCGGAATATCGTTTCTACGTCTTCCGTTAACTATACGTGGTTAACGTTATGAAGACAATTAATAACATTTGTTGAAATACAACTTTGTTTGCGGAAAACATAAGGATGTTCGAAGTCGCCAGTTTTTCCACGACAAACGACTTTCAACAACTTATTATTTGCACAATTGTTGCAACTGATTGCCGGGAATTATTTATATATATATATATATATATATATATATATATATATATGTCGAAAATTATTAATCGTAGAGAGTATTTCACAGCAACGGTTTATTTTAACTGTCGATTTTCTCGACAACGGCTCAGAAGTGCATCTTGGTGCTTTGCCACATTACACCTCTGGCCATGAGCTTTTATTATGCGCAGTATGAATTGAATCTGAATTTCACAGAGCGAAATTTACGTAGGTAGTAAGTTGTCTGTAGAAAAGTTTAGGTAAGGATTTGGTGACGAGAGTGCCCGAAAATCTAGATTTAGTTGAGTGGTCACATAAATAAGCTTTAATTACAGCAGAGAGTTGTTTTCTGATTTTTTGTTTGTTCTACGTGGTTATCTGTGGAAGCTATTTTCATTTGCCGTTTTAGTGTGTATGGCCAGGGGTAATACATTCTAAACTATAATTGTTGGTGGCCAGATTTTCTATATCGGACAATGTTTACTTATATTTTTGTTGTACTGCGCTGATAAAATTATCCTCTTATTTCAATCCTTGGTTTCAAGGACTATAATTAAGTTTCAAATTAATTTCTGTTGTATTTATTATCAGTTCCCAAGAGTGATTTTTACGTTTGATAAATTTAATGTAAAACTGAACCAACTCCTACACAGCCTCTCGCCCAAACCTCACATCACCCAAATATTACACTTCAGAATGCAGGATATCCGTGAAGTAGTGTTGTGACACCAGAGGTCCTTAAATCACTACTACCTGTAGTCATACCCGATGACCCTCCACGCCATAACGCCAAGACTAACACATGCGTGCCTCTCCCAAACTATTGAAAGAGTGGGACCTCCTCCAGATCACCACCATATCGACCGACGATAGTCATCCAGGATCATGGAGAACATCGATTCATTGCTGAACATAGTTCGACGCTATTCTTCAGCGTATCATGCTTCTCGTTCGCGACACTATCCAGACATTTCCGCATGTGGTAAGTGTTATCAGCAGCCTCAGCATGGACAGTAATTTCCTAGTTCAGATGCTGATTCTCTCCTACCAATGTTGCGGGATGACACCGAATAATTTAATTCAATGCACAGTGTCGAGATCACATTTATGTTGTTTGTTTTTATTATTAGATGACCGATTTCGATCTTACATTCCTTGATGACAGTAGGAACTGCTGGCGTGAAGCAGGTCATTTTTTTGCAGGCATGGAGCATTGTTCTCTGCACCTTTACAGATGTACCTACTCCACGCCAAAAGTTCCTACGGCCATCAAGGAATTTAAGATCTGAAAATGATCTTCTAGAAGACCGAAACCGGTCATCTAAAAATAAAAATAAACAACTAATATGTGGACAAGACTGTGTGCATTGAAATAAGTTATTATATTATGAAGATCGTTGGTTTTCTGGAACAATGTTCCAAAAAATTTTGACACAGAATATTGCACAAGCACCATTACTTTTCTCAGGTGGCAGGCACACGTGTGGAGGGTTGCGGTTTAAGGCGACCCTCCATCGTGATGGTCGACTAAAAACTTGACAGCGAGCATGGCTGCTCCCATGTTCCCATGCAATGCACATCCGAGTACCCCACAAATCTGAATATTCCACGATTCCATCAGGAGCTTTGAAACACCGTCAGGTGCTGGTAACGCTGTCTCACACGAGTACATGGTATCTCCGTGCCCGGCACATTAATCACTCAACATCTGATGCTTTTCAAGCTGTTTATATACCCTACCAGTCTTGGTAACAATACTAAAGACGACCAACACTAATGCACTTTGGCGGTCGTTCTACCTGTCACAGAGAAATGCACTTTAAATCAATTTGACACCTGTCGATGGCGACTACATGTACGAAGTTCCGACCCTGTCTTCCGAGTGCTTCAGTTTCCTTGGCGGGCTTTGTATATTCAATTTGTACACTGCAGACGAAAGGCAATATTAAGTGTCTGTCTACTGCACTTTTGCGCAAGCGTTCTAACCTATGTGCCAAATTCACCTTCTTGTGGAAATACTTCACACTTTTTCTCTTATACGTCTTAGAAATACAATGAGTGTAAGGAAGACAGAAAAACACTAGGCGGTCATTGATTGTTGGAAAATATACAATACATCTGTCTCCATACAGTACACGTATAAATGATTCACACTCGCATGAGTAGCGATCTGAGAGTAGGCTGTAGATCGCCCCATATGGCCCAATGGAGATGACGTGACGTCCGTTCGTGAAACACTTGGGGTCATCCTGTGCGACGATTTACACGCGTGGAAGCATTATCTCTGAGGTAATAAAGATCTACTGTCGACTTGAGGACGCTGAATTCTCATGTAATCTCCGATATGCTACGAGCCACCATCCCACGTTCAGAGCGGTTAATTCCAGATATGGCGCCATGTCATGTAACAGACTGCTCGAAAATCGCATCTACACTACCGCCATAGCCGCATCTAGCCGCAATATTCGGTTCCCATACACGACACATCTTTAAATAGGATAACCCTTCCCGTGACTTTTACCCACAGTTTAATTCAACAGTCGCAGTTTCGAAATGAAAAGATTTCCATTGCATTGTCCTTCTGCCTACAGATCTTACAATTCGTTTGTGTCGAAAGCCCCACGGTTGCAGAAATTTTGATTTTTGTCTTTACTTCTTCAGACTGCTAGGTTAACACACGTAACTGAAAAAGACACTTTGCTAATGAGAGAAAAAACCATATGCATTCTAGAAATATCAGTCGTGCTGCATTCGGTTAGAGATAGATGACAAACACAAAGGAGACGTAGAGTACTAAAGAGGAGAATACCAACCCACCTGAAATCCAGAGTTTCTTCAATAGATATTAATGTGGAGTTGTAGAAGAGGTTGCTGAAAGTGTACGGCTGGACTGCAGCATTAAATGGAAATGAAACTTTTACAATGCAAAATCCCGAGAATATTAAATCTGGAACCTTTGAAATGTTGTGGTTGTAGATGCATGCTGATGTGCACACAGGAATTTGAAGTGTCACTCCATTCTAGTTTTTACCTAAAATAAAAAAGTTAAGTGGTTCGTGGTCACAGGAATATATGTATACTACGAGAAGCCACACAAAATATATTCAGAGCGTGTAAATACATAGCTGTGCGCTTTCCACTAAGTTATAACAGAAAATGTGTAGAATTTCATGATAAACGCAAGTAATTTTTAACGTTTATAGCTGCCGAATTATAACACCAACGTCGCTTTTCTTTAATGAAACTACATACTTTTTTCTTTGGCGTTGGAAAGAGACTTCGTAGAAGAACTCACTGACGTAACATCGTATGGAACTTGATCAAAAGACAAAAGATCATTGTCTCATCGTCAGAGGAAGAGATCGTTGTTGTAGCGATTGGACAACGTGTTTGTGGAACTATTCAGACATATACAATGCATAGCCTACGACAATAGATAAAGTGGATAAGGTTATCGTTTATGGCGAATCTTGCCGAACTGTTAGAGCAGCGGTATTGTCGTATGCTGAGAGGTATCATTATTGTGCTAAGCTCTCGCAGGATGTGTACTTGTAAAAATTACAAAAAATTGAAGAAAGTAGAAGTGAAAGAAATATGACAAAGAAAAACAATAGCAACTGACGACAGAAATCCAAAGAACATTTCAGTAGCGATAACACACATCCCGCACTTCACGACCAGACCACATGAATTGGCGATTGGGGTTAGTCAAAAAGGTGTCCGTATAATAGATTTCGACGCATTGCATCCTTTCAGCGTTACGTACTGTCAACGATTTCACAGCAGTTACATTTAAAATAGGGTAATTTCTCTGCCTCGTGATGACTGGGTGTCGTGTGTCTTTCATCACCATTGACTCGCAAGTCGCCCAAGTGTCGTCAACTAAAAAGGACTTGCAATACGGCGGCCGACCTTCCCCGCATGGGGCCTCCCGGCCAACAATGCCATACGATCATTTCATTTCATTTAGAACTTTGCTTTCGAATCTTTATGCGTGAGTAATTGCGCGTCCATGTCACGTCTCCTTAATCCAACCGATCTTTTGCTGGCAAATGATCGGTATGTTGTTATCGTTTGCTCATATGGAACCACGGTACTAGTATTTTTGTGTGTTTTCCATCTACATGCAGTTTCATGAGTATGCTGCATCCGTTAAATAGATGTTAACAACGTAGCTACTTCGTTAAACTTCTCCCCAACGTGCATGCTAGCACGTTTCCGTTCTTGCTGTAATTTCTAACCACAAGTACCCTGTGAGAGACTACTACTTAATTGTTCAGTAACTGAAGCTATATGGTTCCAGAGACATTTTCAGGTCACAGACATCTGTGATGTGTATATGCAGACTGAAACGACGAAAGAAAATTTGCACCCAGGTCGGGATGAAAAAGGTCTCTGGAAACATATAGTTTCATTTGATTAAAGCCCCTATGACAGTGTTTCAGGCAGGGACGCCAGAATTCATTCGGTGCTGAGGTGCTGTTTCAGTGCAGTTGGAGAGCCTCTACCATGTTGCTCGGGTTTAGGGGGAATACCAAGTAAGCTGAGGCGTGAATGGGATATTTGTACCGAGGGGAGAGGCGTGCTAGGGTAGTTCGTGCAATTGTAAAAAGCCACTATGCCAGTGTGGCATAGTGGTTAGCACATCTGCATCGTGAGCACGAGACGCGGGGTCGAAACACTTCATTGGTATGAAACTTCCTGGCAGATTAAAACTGTGTGCCGGACCGAGACTCGAACTCGGGACCTTTGCCATTCGCGGGCAAGTGCTCTACCAACTGAGCTACGCAAGCACGACTCACGGCCCATCCTCACAGCTTTACTTCTGCCGGGCAAAGGTCCACGAGTTCGAGTCTCGGTCCGGCACACAGTTTTAATCTGCCAGGAAGTTTCATATTAGCGCACACTCCGCTGCAGAGTGAAAATCTCATTCTGGACTTCATTGGTATGTATTTCCATTCACCGCCTCAGTCTGCATACATATATCATGTTTAGTAAGGTCCAAACCCTAATCGGTCCTTCTGGAGTTCTCCAATTAAAATCCCATTGAATTATTTTCTCTCTATGACAGAGATTAGGGCTAACAATCACTTAGTACCCATGGAACTTCAGACGATTTGGCACTCAGAGCCGAGCAGGTAATGTTATGCATGGTATTTCTGTGCAGTTAGCGCACTCAGCTACCCAAAGTCGTTGATATAAGGCGAACTCTTATGCTATCTTCGCTGCCTTAAACTTACTGCAAAGTGGACATTGTATTAAAACATATTTCTTCACAGAGTACTCATCGGAGATTATAAGTTATTATTATTGCTGGTTGATGCATAACATACGGTAATATATCCTGTGTAAGCCTCTTCACCTCTGATTAACTACTGCAAACTACACCTACCTTCGCCTTCCTACGCCGGCCGGAGTGGCCGAGCGGTTCTAGGCGCTTCAGTCTGGAACCGCGCGACCGCAACGGTCGCAGGTTCGAATCCTGCCTCGGGCATGGATGTGTGTGATGTTCTTAGGTTAGTTCGGTTCAAGTAGTTCTAAGTTCTAGGGGACTGATGACGTCAGATGTTAAGTCCCATAGTGCTCAGAGCCATTTGAACGATTTTCTTTTGCACCAACCTACGAGTACGTACTCCTATTATAGTCTCCTCCTAGAATTACCCCATCCCCTCACTTCCTACCATTACCAAATCCAAAAGAAATAACTGCTCTTACCCGTTACATCTCGTATTTTGTGTGAGGTGTGAGCTGGAAAGATGACTATCAATCCGCCTCTCATATAATTTCGTTTTTTTTTTTTTATGAAGTTCAGTGGGGGACCTTTTTTCTGCCTGCTTCTTTTGCTCGTATTTTCCACGCTTATATTTTCCATGTCAGGGAAAATCTCATCTTAATTACAACCGATAGTCAGTACAACATATACCTATAACCACTTGTCCGAGACATGGTTGATCCCTGATTTTGAATGAATTCCTCAGGATGTCCCCTATGAACCAATCCCTTCTTTTAGTTAAATTATGCCATAAAGCACTTTTGCCACTATTCCTATTAAGCACCACCTCGTTAGTTACTCAATCCACTTAACCTTCAGCAGTCTTCTGTAGGACCATATTTCAAAAGCTTCTATTCTCTTCTTGGCATAACAGTTTATCTCTTCATAAGTCTACGTTCTGGATAAGTGCCCTCGTAAGTACTTCTTAAATATTAAATTTAAATTCAATATTAACAATTTTTTTCTTTCTCAGAAATGTTTTCCTGCTGTTGACTTTTCGAATTTTATATCCGCTCCACTTGTCATTTCCTGCACAGATAGAAAAACCCATCTAATATTTTCTAGTGGCCATTTCTCAGGCTTACTCACTCTCCAGTGCCTTATTTAATTCGATTACACTGCATTACTTTTACTTTGCTTTTGTTGATTTTCATCTTCCAACCTCTTATAAAGAGATTATCCATTATATTCAACTGCTCTTTCAAGTCTTCTGCCCTCCCTGACAGAATTAAAAGTCATGACTAAACCCCAAAGTTATTCTCCGTGAACTTTGATTTCCTTTCCAAATTTCTCCTTGGTTTTCTTTACCGTTTGTTCAATGTAAAGATTCCGTAACGTTGCCTATAGGCGCTTATTCTATCTCATTCCATTCTCAACCAACGCTCCCCTTTCATGTCATTCGGCTTATATAACTGCAGTCTGGTTTTGCACAAGCTGTAAATAAATTTGACTCGCCACATTTTATCTCTGCTTCCTCCAAAATTTAAAAGAGTGTCTTCTAGTTAAAATTTTCAAAAGCTATCTCTAGACCTACAAGTGCTATAGATATACGTCTGCCTTTTAACGTATAACTTCCAGCCTACCTCATAGGATCAGTATTGCCTGACTTGCTTCTAAGATGGCGTTCTGAAAGGTAATGCTTCCGATTTTTTACGTGAATACTCTTAAGACTTTTAAATAAAAAAACAGTCTACATCTTCATTCTTCTACATATTTACAGCCCTCTGCCGCTACAAGCTCCGAGCTGTAGCGTGTAACATGGCGGTGTGCAACATAACTATGTTAGTGCGTGAAAAACATCGCGCTGTAATCGAGTTCCGAGTTCGAAGAGTTCCTGCACACACGGAGCACGCTGGCCTTTGACTTAACAATGCCAGAGCGCTGCGCGCGCTGCAACGTCTGCAACAATCCGACGCTTTGGGTTCGCTGTCACCGATCATCCTCCAAACGGTCCCAACTTGGCCACATTTGATTTACATATGTCACGTGAGATATTGTTATTCGTACAAGCACTCTTTAATTTTCGTGTAGTCGGTATCTATCTTTCCATTAGTTATGCACTTTGACAGTGGTAAAGCAGCCCAAGCGGAGGTGAAGTTCCACTTTGATATTTTCTTCTTTCGTCATTTACATTCGACATAAGTATTGCTACTGGGTTTTGTCTTTTCGTCTATGAGATCCTCTGTCGCCTGTTTCTTCTCTTTTGCTATTCCTTTCCCTTCTGTTGTGTTGCTTCCTCCTGCTGCAATCAGTCATTGCTTAATGCTTCCTCTGAAACTTTCAGTAACTTCCTTTTCTTTCATTTCATGCAAGTTCTGGCTCCTTACTTTTCGGTCTTTCTGAAATTCCTTCACTATTTTTTTTTTAATTCCTTCGGTTTCAACCTATCCCCAGTCCATGTTCTCCTGCTATTTTTCCTTCACTTCTTTTTCCTACTGTTGAATTCCACCCTCCCATCACAGTTACATTTTCATCTCTCTGAACTATCTGCGTAATTTCTTTCTTTTTTTTCACTATGGGACTTAACTGCTGAGGTCATCAGTCCCCAAGATCTTAGAACTACTTAAGCGTAACTAACCTAAGGGCATCACACACATCCATGCCAGAGGCAGGATTAGAACCTGCGACCGTAGCGGTTGCGCGGTTCCAGACTGTAGCGCCTAGAACCGCTCGGCCACTTCGGCCGGCAATTTCTTTTATCCTTGGAGCTTTGAACGTTATAAATTGCATGCATACTTCAGAGAATTTGTCACTTAGTCCGCTGTAACTCAGAGAAAACCGCACCTCGACATGTTTAGGCGTTTTATAAAATTTTTTGCTGTTCTGCTTTAGCTAGATCGCCGTTATAACGGAGTGGACAACGTATTAAATGTTCTTTATTGTGATACCACTCAGTTGCACTTTTACTACAAGCAAAGTAAGAAAAGTCAAGTTTGTGTGTCTACTGGTTGCTCGCTAGGCTCCAGGAAACCCAGCTCCCGCTATTCGTCCACGAGACTCAGAGGGCAATAGACACGGGTTCACAGGTAGATGCCGTGTTTCTTGACTTCCGCAAGGGGTTAGATACAGTTCCCCACAGTCGTTTAATGAACAAAGTAAGATAATATGGACTATCAGACCAATTGTGTATTGGATTGAGGAGTTCCTAGATAACAGAACGCAGCATGTCATTCTCAATGGAGAGAAGTCTTCCGAAGTAAGAGTGATTTCAGGTGTTTTGCTGGGGAGTGTCATAGGACCGTTGCTATTCACAATATACATAAATGACCTGGTGGATGACATGGGAAGTTCACTGAGGCTTTTTGCAGATGATTCTGTGATGTATCGAGAGGTTGTAACAATGGAAAATTGTACTGAAATGCAGGAGGATCTGCAGCGAATTGACGCATGGTGCAGGGAATGGCAATTGAATCTCAATGTAGACAAGTGTAATGTGCTGCAAATACATAGAAAGATAGATCCATTTTCATTTAGCTACAAAATAGCAGGTCAGCAACTGGAAGCAGTTAATTCCATAAATTATCTGGGAGTACGTATTAGGAGTGATTTAAAATGGAATGATCATATAAAGTTGATCGTCGGTAAAGCAGATACCAGACTGAGATTCATTGGAAGAATCCTAAGGAAATGCAATCCGAAAACAAAGGAAGTAGGTTACAGTACGCTTGTTCGCCCTCTGCTTGAATACTGCTCAGCAGTGTGGGATCCGTACCAGATAGGGTTGATAGGAGTGATAGAGAAGGTCCAACGGAGAGCAGCGCGCTTCGTTACAGGATCATTTAGTAATCGCGAAAGCGTTACGGAGATGATAGATAAACTCCAGTCTCTCTGCAAGAGAGACGCTCAGTAGCTCGGTACGGGCTTTTGTTAAAGTTTCGAGAACATACCTTCACCGAAGTGTCAAGCAGTATATTGCTCCCTCCTACGTATATCTCGCGAAGAGACCATGAGGATAAAAGCAGAGAGATTAGAGCCCACACAGAAGCATACCGACAATCATTCTTTCCACGAAAAATACGAGACTGGAATAGAAGGGAGAACCGATAGAGGTCCTCAAGGTACCCTCCGTCACGCACCGTCAGGTGGCTTGCGGAGTATGGATGTAGTTGTAGATGTAGAATATGTAACTCCAGCGGTGTTTGCTTGCGGGAATTACGTACAGTATTTGAGCCCCGTGTCTTGCCGTGCGGTCTTGTCAGCTTTGGGTCGTAAGCTGCAGTCTCGCCTTGCCGAGAGCTCCCTCATCCGCTTACGCACTTGCGATGCCAGCACGAGCGCCAAGCTGTACCGGCAGTGCTTCGGGGCCCTCGTGACTTCTACAGACAGATTAGCACGCTTACAGTTCACGAGGCTGGTAACTGAGTTGCGCGAAGTGGAGAACCACTTTGCCAAAGAGTAGCTTCTTTTATGAACATTTATTTTCGGATTCTACGGGACCGTGATAGCCAAAGATACACGGTCATGGTTATAGTAACTACATTGTTTTCAGAATCCTGAGAAGACATTAAAAAAAGATAAATAGTAGCAAAATAAATATACAACCAAGAATTGCGATCATTTATTCAACAAATCATGTATATTATTTCTCAAGTCAACATCCCTTTTTCTCAACACATAATAACAGCAAAGTGATCAATGAGGTACCGTTAGAAAGATTTTTTAACGGGCTTCTTACATTGCATACCGATTTTTTACTAAAACTATCTGCGGAAAATTTTAACATAAATGAGGCTGAACTATCAAAGGCAGAAGTGTGTCATAGATGCCGAGCTTCATCCCTATACTTTACTAAGCTAACTTATCAATCACAAAAAGGGACTCCCTTTTCATGTTGTATTACAAATGGCATTTTATTTGTTTTAATAATGCCGGGCATGGTGGCCGAGCGGTTCTAGGCGCTACAGTCTGGAACCGCACAACTACTACGGTTGCAGGTTCGAATCCTGCCTCGGGCATGGATGTGTGTGATGTCTTTAGGTTAGTTAGGTTTAAGTAGTTCTAAGTTCTAGGGGACTGATGACCTCAGATGTTAAGTCCCATAGTGCTCAGAGCCATTTGAAACATTTTTAACTGAATAATTTGTATACAGTTGAGAATCCATACAGTCCGACGAGGGGACTGACAACCAATTATATCCTGTACAAGTCTTACATTCATTACAGCCGTCAGGTTTACCGCCAAATATACTAAAGAAAAACACTGTTGTCATGTTGATCAGACACCCAAACGCTGAACAGGGCTGGTTCAAATGGCTCTGAGCACTATGGGACTTAACAGCTATGGTCATCAGTCCCCTAGAACTTAGAACTACTTAAACCTAACTAACCTAAGGACATCACACAACACCCAGCCATCACGAGGCAGAGAAAATCCCTGAACCCGCTGGGAATCGAACCCGGGCGTGGGAAGCAAGAACGCTATCGCACGACCACGAGATGCGGGCGCTGAACAGGGCTTAGGCAATAAAGTTGGCTTGATTGTAACGAAACTCAATAAATTCACAATTAATGCTCAGCTAACTGACACCGGGAAAACTGTTCTAATACTAAGGATAACGTTAACGCCATATGATCAAACAAGTCACAGGAACAAACTCTTAAAGAAAAGGATTGTATTTACCGTATCCCGCCCTTATTCACGCACAACTGTATGGAGCCTTTTCAATGGTAACTAAATAAACGAACATGTTTGTATCTCTTAAAAAATGTGAAAAACGAAAAGTACACGTAGATGACATTCTTACGTCAAATATCGTTTACACCAAGATACTGTAAATCTCTGTAAAGAATTTTGTTCAAAATTAGATGTATATACAAAGATGAATCATAAATTCATGATTGTTTTTTCACGTCGGTCGTT